>NC_136057.1:536965119-537674619 GCF_964261635.1 Lissotriton helveticus | reverse complement strand
CTTTGCATTCTTTTCATATCTTACCTGAACACTAGCAGATTAGAAGGTCGGAATTTGTGAATAATTCTTTTGTACAGCTTCTGCATCAACACCAGTTGGTAGTGAACACCACTAATTGTTGGGTGTGTGGTCTTATGCCGCATACTACGGATAGAGGTATTCCCTATTTGCTTCTACCATTTAGTCAGAATGGGTCTCTATGGGCTTTCCAAACGATGTTTATTTATGCCATCGAAGTCTATCCCCTGCGTTCCATGAGAGATAACTCAAGTAATAAAGCTTTGGTGAAGGGAATTACGAATATGAGTAGAGATATCGAAACGTATAGGACTATTCCCAAGGATGAGTTACTAGCATATGTTGGTTGGAATGCAACCGGATATAGTATTAGTCTGGGTGATAAGCAGAGACGGAAGAGGTCACCTCAGATTTGGATCGTACCCCACCGAGGTCATTTTTGTTTGCAAGGTAATGGCAAGAATCCGAGAGCTCAGTTAGGGAAGAGTGTATGTACTCAGACATACGTTTTTGCGTCTCAATCTTCCCCACCGTTTTTAGCAGCTAAGGGCACGTATTTTGTCTGCTTCAACAGAGCATATACATGGTTGCCCCCTGATTTTTCGGGCACATGTTATGTGGCGTATTTGTAGCCCCCTACGTACACTGCTGCTGCAGATTACCACAGAACGAGAGTTGTTAGAGGTGTCTTTGAACAGGAAGATACCGTTGGACAAGAAGTGGGAGACTTCTTTAAGGGTTTCCTGCCGTTTTGGGGACCTATGGTTAATAGTAGGAACATACGCCAATTGACAAGAGTGGTTGAGTCCACCGTAAATTAAACTGCCTGTGCCCTTAATAATTTGACTGCTGAGCTTCAAGCGGATCGTCTTATGACGTTACAGAACCGTATGGTTTTAGATGTCATTCTTGCAGATCGAGGTGGAGTATGTAAAGTGATCCAATCCAGTTGCTGCGTTTTCATTCCAGATAATGCTCCTACAGTATACGAGGCCATTTCCAGACTGCATAAGATCTTTGAGTCTATACATGTGGACAAAGGAGATTGGTCGTTGACTGGATGGTTTTGGGGACTGTTATCCACTTGGGGATGGAAGATTCTGATGGTCATTGGTACGGCTTTAGCGATTTTTTTTTGTGTTGTCTTTGTGTAAAGTGTGGTCCTGCCATATGTGGCCTTTGTGCTACTACGTGTGTAAGGAGACCGCCTGTCTCGAGAGAAGTACAGAGAGATAGAATGATGCTCCAGCAGCACCTAAACGACCTGATGAATATTGACATCGATTCAGATACAGACTGAGTGATTGCCTATGTAAGGGCAAAAGGAGGGTCTGAGGTTCTGTGAATTCTGAACCCGTGGGTTCCATTTTGTGTATGGCAGCCATTTTGTGGTTGCCCTCACATAGGCCGATGACTGTGGCTGAACTAGTCTTTTAAGGACATGTACACCTTAGCTCGAGTTCGTGCTGACTCCTGTTTGACCTGAGTGAACTGACCCTGTTGCCTGAAGCTGACCTTGTTAAACCAGTTCCTGCCCTTTAGCTGATCAAGATTAAGGATCAGAGCACAGGACATCATAAAGTTTTACTGCACACAAACATGCCTTATCCTACTTCTATCTGTTTCTGTTTCTTCTTTTATGGTCTATTTACGATATGGGTTGTGGTGCTTTTTATTATGGGTTTGTCCGGCTTGTCTAAAGAAGAATGTTGGGTTTGTTCAATGATTGATTATGGGCCGGACAACTGTAAAATGGGGTTGTCGTCATGCAATACTTTCATTGTGGAAACATGTGATTGGTTAAACTGTAAACAAGGAATGTTTGCCTGAAGCATAATGTTTGGCATAAAAAGGGATGACTTGCTTTGTAAAGTTGAGCAGTCTCCTGAGAACTCATACCGTGATGATTTCTAGGACTTCTGTTACTGGCTGCAGTCAATAAATTCGATCTTTGACGCCACTCAGAAGTATGCCGTGTCTCTGTATTCTAAGACAGGTGAACCCGAAGACTGTGTAGTACTCCCCTACACTTTCAGTAGGTTCAAAGCATAAGGAAGGTAGTCTTTTTAATTCCAAATGAAGTTTACTCTTTGATAATGTTATCCTCAAGGATGATTATTGAAGTCTACGCCGATATGCCTGAGAAAAGTGGAAAAAACACCCTTGAATTTAGGTAGTATGGTATATTGCTGATATTATATTAATCATTGATAATTCAAAGTCAATTATTACTTTTATATGACTTTGATTCATTGTTTTGGATTTTATAACTGTTAATAATTCAGTGAATATTGAGGATTGCTTATCAGGGAGTAAACTTCATACCACTGGGACAGTTGTGTTATTTATGTTGGCATGAATAGTGTAAATTTGGGCGAAAGAATGGGGTGTTGATTTAAAAGTACCAGCCATCATCATAATTTCCCCAATTTCAAGTCTTAAAAGGTTATGGTTTGTGCTAAATATTAGTGTTCTTTTTTTAGGTTTTCATTGTCATGCAGGAGAAAAGGTTCTTCAGAAAAAGTGATTGTTAATTTCGTTGGATGTTAATGTCAGACTATGTCTGTGGTGTTATTCATTGGGGATTACTTGCCTATTTTAGTCTTTGTACCATTCTCCTCATATCGGAAATTGTGGGCATACTACTGGCTAAGTGTATGGGAATGGTTTCAGGTGGCTGTCTCAAAATTGATCCACAGGGCTCATTGTAGGTGGATGCAAGTTCTTTTTTTTGTTATATTTTCAAGTACTTCAATCTCTGTTGCAGAGGCAGAGTGATATGGTCAGTTTTCTGAGCTATGGTGTCTTTGACAGTAACCGCTTTGCTTGTGCAATGGGATGAAAAGTACTCAATACACCTCCAATGACACCTCGGCTCACTTAACCTGTCCTTACAATAAAGGTACTGTTATCAAAAACAAGGGAACCCACTAAGTAACCAAGGACCAGGGGTATCAGTTAATTAAAGAACAACGGCCCTTGACAAGGGAGAATTAGTCATTCCAATAATTATAGGCCACAATGTGCACTATAATAAACACATAGTCCAGCCGGACTGTAGAATTTATTGAATGATGGGATAAATTAAATTCAACAACAAGGAGTAAAGCAGAGGGACACAGTCCTGCATCCACAGTGCTGCACACACACTACACATAACATGTAACTAAGGTTTTTTCAGGCATTTACAAGAACAAGAGCGAAGGACATTAAGGTATAATCGCTTCACATATGTGAAAAACACATGAATTTTAGCACATCATAGTGATCTTAGTGTTTAACCACATATTTAGTCGACGGCGTTTCGATCCAATCCTCAATAATGGATCATCATCAGAACATGTAATAAGTTGCCTGAATAAAAGGCCTGTAATGACAGGAGGGAAGGAGGGAACATATAACAGTGATTAAGCAACCAAGTATACTCAACTATAAGTTCCAAGGCAACCTCATACCATGCTTTTGCGTGTCATAAGTCAGACATGTGCACGGTGTCAGGCAATCTGTGCCAAGCATCCACGACGCAGAAGTGACAGAGCCATGCCTTGATCATGATGGTGAAGTGATGAAATTTTTGGTGCTGTATAAATGCCTAGTGCATCCGGAATCGGTAATTCTGATTGTGAAGAGCATTACACTCCCGAGGTCGTGATGATTGTGCTGTCATGCGATCGCTGTGCAATGGAGGGCCGGCCATGTTGGGATTCCAAGGATCCCTGGGGTGGGCGTATAAAATCTATAAAGCAGCGGTCAACGTTAGTTGTTGGGGCTGATCAGAAGTTAAAACATTAGAGGCTTACCTTAAAATTAGATTAGGTGTGCAGTAGTTAATTTGGCACAGACATCAGACGGGACACGGAGAGATTAGAGTGATCTATGGGAAGCAGTAATGGATCAGAAGGGATTCTTATGAGGGCCCGCATGGTAGGATTATACAATTAAACTGTGAATAGGGCTTACTTAGGTAGGTGACAGTTATCTAACACTGATCACTATATGAGACTCCCTACTAATCCTACTAAAGAAATACATTTAGTAAATTTGCCCTTTACTTTCCACTTTTTTTCAAGTTTCTTACCTAAAATATTCATCACCCCTGGTTCATTTTTTAGATCACCAGAACTCTCCATCTTTATCCTTTACCCCTTCGCCCCCACCCCCAGTGGTCATCCATATTGTTACTTCTTCTAAGCTTACTTAGTATGTAATAAGCAGTTTATAAGGAGACAATCACATCACATGGGGCTCTAAGGCTGGTACACTGACATAGAAGGGAGGCTCACACTAACATCAGAAAACTGACACAGGAGTAGAGTAGTGAGTAAAGTAGTGAGTGCAGAGTAGTGAGTAGAGTTGTGAGTAGAAAGTAGTGAGTAGAGTAGTGAGTAGAGTAGTGAGTGGAGAGTAGTGAGTAGAGTAGTGAGTAGTGAGTAGTGAGTAGTGAGTAGTGAATAGTGAGTAGTGAGTAGAGTAGTGAGTAGAGTAGTGAGTAGTGAGTAGTAAGTAGTGAGTAGTGAGTAGTGAGTAGAGTAGTGAGTAGTGAGTAGAGTAGTGAGTAAAGTAGTGAGTGCAGAGTAGTGAGTAGTGAGTAGAGTAGTGAGTAGTGAGCAGAGTAGTGAGTAGTGAGTGCAGAGTAGTGAGTAGTGAGTAGAGTAGTGAGTAGAGTAGTGAGTAGAGTAGTGAGTAGTGAGTAGAGTAGTGAGTAGTGAGTAGAGTAGTGAGTAGTGAGTAGAGTAGTGAGTAGTGAGTGCAGAGTAGTGAGTAGTGAGTAGAGTAGTGAGTAGTGAGTAGAGTAGTGAGTAGTGAGTGCAGAGTAGTGAGTAGTGAGTAGAGTAGTGAGTAGAGTAGTGAGGTGAGTAGTGAGTAGTGAGTGCAGAGTAGTGAGTAGAGTAGTGAGTAGAGTAGTGAGTAGAGTAGTGAGTAGTGAGTAGAGTAGTGAGTAGTGAGTAGAGTAGTGAGTAGTGAGTAGAGTAGGTAGTAGTGAGTAGAGTAGTGAGTAGAGTAGTGAGTAGAGTAGTGAGTAGTGAGTGCAGAGTAGTGAGTAGAGTAGTGAGTAGTGAGTAGAGTAGTGAGTAGAGTAGTGAGGTGAGTAGAGTAGTGAGTAAAGTAGTGAGTGCAGAGTAGTGAGTAGTGAGTAGAGTAGTGAGTAGAAAGTAGTGAGTAGAGTAGTGAGTAGTGAGTAGAGTAGTGAGTGAAGAGTAGTGAGTAGAATAGTGAGTAGTGAGCAGAGTAGTGAGTAGTGAGTGCAGAGTAGTGAGTAGTGAGTAGAGTAGTGAGTAGTGAGTAGAGTTGTGAGTAGTGAGTAGAGTAGTGAGTAGTGAGTAGAGTAGTGAGTAGAGTAGTGAGTAGAGTAGTGAGTAGAGTAGTGAGTAGAGTAGTGAGGTGAGTAGTGAGTAGTGAGTAAAGTAGTGAGTGCAGAGTAGTGAGTAGTGAGTAGAGTAGTGAGTAGAGTAGTGAGTGCAGAGTAGTGAGTAGTGCGTAGAGTAGTGAGTGGAGAGTAGTGAGTAGAGTAGTGAGTAGTGAGCAGAGTAGTGAGTAGTGAGTGCAGAGTAGTGAGTAGTGAGTAGAGTAGTGAGTAGAGTAGTGAGTAGAGTAGTGAGTAGTGAGTAGAGTAGTGAGTAGAAAGTAGTGAGTAGAGTAGTGAGTAGTGAGTAGAGTAGTGAGTGAAGAGTAGTGAGTAGAATAGTGAGTAGTGAGCAGAGTAGTGAGTGCAGAGTAGTGAGTAGTGAGTAGAGTAGTGAGTAGAGTTGTGAGTAGTGAGTAGAGTAGTGAGTAGTGAGTAGAGTAGTGAGTAGAGTAGTGAGTAGAGTAGTGAGTAGAGTAGTGAGTAGAGTAGTGAGGTGAGTAGTGAGTAGTGAGTAAAGTAGTGAGTGCAGAGTAGTGAGTAGTGAGTAGAGTAGTGAGTAGAGTAGTGAGTGCAGAGTAGTGAGTAGTGCGTAGAGTAGTGAGTGGAGAGTAGTGAGTAGAGTAGTGAGTAGTGAGCAGAGTAGTGAGTAGTGAGTGCAGAGTAGTGAGTAGTGAGTAGAGTAGTGAGTAGAGTAGTGAGTAGAGTAGTGAGTAGTGAGTAGAGTAGTGAGTAGTGAGTAGAGTAGTGAGTAGTGAGTGCAGAGTAGTGAGTAGTGAGTAGAGTAGTGAGTAGTGAGTAGAGTAGTGAGTAGTGAGTGCAGAGTAGTGAGTAGTGAGTAGAGTAGTGAGTAGAGTAGTGAGGTGAGGTGAGTAGTGAGTAGTGAGTGCAGAGTACTGAGTAGTGAGTAGAGTAGTGAGTAGAGTAGTGAGTAGTGAGTAGAGTAGTGAGTAGTGAGTAGAGTAGTGAGTAGTGAGTAGAGTAGTGAGTAGTGAGTAGAGTAGGTAGTAGTGAGTAGAGTAGTGAATAGAGTAGTGAGGTGAGTAGAGTAGTGAGTAAAGTAGTGAGTGCAGAGTAGTGAGTAGTGAGTAGAGTACTGAGTAGAAAGTAGTGAGTAGAGTAGTGATTAGTGAGTAGAGTAGTGAGTGGAGAGTAGTGAGTAGAGTAGTGAGTAGTGAGCAGAGTAGTGAGTAGTGAGTGCAGAGTAGTGAGTAGAGTAGTGAGTAGTGAGTAGAGTTGTGAGTAGTGAGTAGAGTAGTGAGTAGTGAGTAGAGTAGTGAGTAGAGTAGTGAGTAGAGAGTAGAGTAGTGAGTGCAGAGTAGTGAGTAGAGTAGTGAGTAGTGAGTGCAGAGTAGTGAGTAGTGAGTGGTGAGTAGAGTAGTGAGTAGAGTAGTGAGTAAAGTAGTGAGTAGTGAGTGCAGAGTAGTGAGTAGTGAGTAGAGTAGTGAGTAGAGTAGTGAGTAGTGAGTAGAGTAGTGAGTAGTAAGTAGAGTAGTGAGTAGTGAGTAGAGTAGTGAGTAGAGTAGTGAGTAGTGAGTGCAGAGTAGTGAGTAGTGAGTAGAGTAGTGAGTAGTGAGTAGAGTAGTGAGTAGAGTAGTGAGCAGAGTTGTGAGTAGAGTAGTGAGGAGAGTAGTGAGTAGAGTAGTGAGTAGAGTAGTGAGTAGTGAGTAGAGAGTGCAGAGTAGTGAGTAGTGAGTAGAGAAGTGAGTAGTGAGTAGAGTAGTGAGTAGTGAGTAGAGTAGTGAATAGTGAGTAGAGTAGTGAGGTGAGTAGTGAGTAGTGAGTGCAGAGTAGTGAGTAGTGAGTAGAGTAGTGAGTAGAGTAGTGAGTAGTGAGTAGGGTAGTGAGTAGTGAGTAGAATAGTGAGTAGAGTAGTGAGTAGAATAGTGAGTAGTGAGTAGAGTAGTGAGTAGAGTAGTGAGTAGAGTAGTGAGTAGAGCAGTGAGTAGAGCAGTGAGTAGAGTAGTGAGTAGAGTAGTGAGTAGAGTAGTGAGTACAGTAGTGAGTAGTGAGTAGAGTAGTGAGTAGTGAGTAGAGTAGTGAGTAGTGAGTAGTGAGTAGAGTAGTGAGTAGTGAGTAGAGTAGTGAGTAGAGTAGTGAGGTGAGTAGAGTAGTGAGTAAAGTAGGGAGTGCAGAGTAGTGAGTAGAGAAGTGAGTAGTGGGTAGTGAGTAGAGTAGTGAGTAGTGAGTGCAGAGTAGTGAGTAGTGAGTAGAGTAGTGAGTAGAGTAGTGAGTAGAGTAGTGAGTAGAGTAGTGAGTAGTGAGTGCAGAGTAGTGAGTAGTGAGTAGAGTAGAGTAAAGTAGTGAGGTGAGTAGTGAGTGCAGAGTAGTGAGTAGAGTAGTCAGTAGTGAGTAGAGTAGTGAGTAGAGTAGTGAGGTGAGTAGAGTAGAGTAGTGAGTAAAGTAGTGAGTGCAGAGTAGTGAGTAGAGAAGTGAGTAGTGAGTAGAGTAGAGAGTAGTGAGTAGTGAGTAGAGTAGTGAGTAGTGAGTAGAGTAGTGAGTAGAAAGTAGAGTAGTGAGTGGAGAGTAGTGAGTAGTGAGTAGAGTAGTGAGTAGTGAGCAGAGTAGTGAGTAGTGAGTGCAGAGTAGTGAGTAGTGAGTAGTGAGTAGTGAGTAGAGTAGTGAGTAGAGTGGTGAGTAGTGAGTAGAGTAGTGAGTAGTGAGTAGTGAGTAGAGTAGTGAGTAGAGTAGTGAGTAGAGTAGTGAGTAGTGAGTAGAGTAGTGAGTAGTGAGTGCAGAGTAGTGAGTAGTGAGTAGAGTAGTAAGTAGAGTAGTGAGTAGAGTAGTGAGTAGTGAGTGCAGAGTAGTGAGTAGTGAGTAGAGTAGTGAGCAGTGAGTAGAGTAGTGAGTAGAGTAGTGAGGTGAGTAGAGTAGAGTAGTGAGTAAAGTAGTGAGTGCAGAGTAGTGAGTAGAGAAGTGAGTAGTGAGTAGTGAGTAGAGTAGTGAGTAGTGAGTAGAGTAGTGAGTAGTGAGTAGAGTAGTGAGTAGAAAGTAGAGTAGTGAGTAGTGAGTAGAGTAGTGAGTGGAGAGTAGTGAGTAGTGAGTAGAGTATTGAGAGCAGAGTAGTGAGTAGTGAGTGCAGAGTAGTGAGTAGTGAGTAGAGTAGTGAGTAGTGAGTAGAGTTGTGAGTAGTGAGTAGAGTAGTGAGTAGAGTAGTGAGTAGAGAAGTGAGTAGAGTAGTGAGTAGAGTAGTGAGGTGAGTAGTGAGTAGTGAGTAAAGTGAGTGCAGAGTAGTGAGTAGTGAGTAGAGTAGAGAGTAGAGTAGTGAGTGCAGAGTAGTGAGTAGTGCGTAGAGTAGTGAGTGGAGAGTAGTGAGTAGAGTAGTGAGTAGTGAGCAGAGTAGTGAGTAGTGAGTGCAGAGTAGTGAGTAGTGAGTAGAGTAGTGAGTAGAGTAGTGAGTAGAGTAGTGAGTAGAGTAGTGAGTAGTGAGTAGAGTAGTGAGTAGTGAGTAGAGTAGTGAGTAGTGAGTGCAGAGTAGTGAGTAGTGAGTAGAGTAGTGAGTAGTGAGTAGAGTAGTGAGTAGTGAGTGCAGAGTAGTGAGTAGTGAGTAGAGTAGTGAGTAGAGTAGTGAGGTGAGGTGAGTAGTGAGTAGTGAGTGCAGAGTACTGAGTAGTGAGTAGAGTAGTGAGTAGAGTAGTGAGTAGAGTAGTGAGTAGTGAGTAGAGTAGTGAGTAGAGTAGTGAGTAGTGAGTAGAGTAGTGAGTAGTGAGTAGAGTAGGTAGTAGTGAGTAGAGTAGTGAATAGAGTAGTGAGGTGAGTAGAGTAGTGACTAAAGTAGTGAGTGCAGAGTAGTGAGTAGTGAGTAGAGTAGTGAGTAGAAAGTAGTGAGTAGAGTAGTGATTAGTGAGTAGAGTAGTGAGTAGAGTAGTGAGTAGTGAGCAGAGTAGTGAGTAGTGAGTGCAGAGTAGTGAGTAGAGTAGTGAGTAGTGAGTAGAGTTGTGAGTAGTGAGTAGAGTAGTGAGTAGTGAGTAGAGTAGTGAGTAGAGTAGTGAGTAGAGAGTAGAGTAGTGAGTGCAGAGTAGTGAGTAGAGTAGTGAGTAGTGAGTGCAGAGTAGTGAGTAGTGAGTGGTGAGTAGAGTAGTGAGTAGAGTAGTGAGTAAAGTAGTGAGTAGTGAGTGCAGAGTAGTGAGTAGTGAGTAGAGTAGTGAGTAGAGTAGTGAGTAGTGAGTAGAGTAGTGAGTAGTAAGTAGAGTAGTGAGTAGTGAGTAGAGTAGTGAGTAGAGTAGTGAGTAGTGAGTGCAGAGTAGTGAGTAGTGAGTAGAGTAGTGAGTAGTGAGTAGAGTAGTGAGTAGAGTAGTGAGCAGAGTTGTGAGTAGAGTAGTGAGGAGAGTAGTGAGTAGAGTAGTGAGTAGAGTAGTGAGTAGTGAGTAGAGAGTGCAGAGTAGTGAGTAGTGAGTAGAGAAGTGAGTAGTGAGTAGTGAGTAGAGTAGTGAGTAGAGTAGTGAGTAGAGTAGTGAGTAGTGAGTAGAGTAGTGAGTAGTGAGTGGAGAGTAGTGAGTAGTGAGTAGAGTATTGAGTGCAGAGTAGTGAGTAGTGAGTGCAGAGTAGTGAGTAGTGAGTAGAGTAGTGAGTAGAGTAGTGAGTAGAGTAGTGAGTAGAGTAGTGAGTAGAGTAGTAGAGTAGTGAGTAGAGTAGTGAGTAGAGTAGTGAGTAGAGTAGTGAGTAGTGAGTGCAGAGTAGTGAGTGCAAAGTAGTGAGTAGAGTAGTGAGTAGAGTAGTGAGTAGAGTAGTGAGTAGTGAGTGCAGAGTAGTGAGTAGAGTAGTGAGTAGAGTAGTGAGTAGTGAGTGCAGAGTAGTGAGTAGTGAGTAGAGTAGAGTAAAGTAGTGAGGTTAGTAGTGAGTGCAGAGTAGTGAGTAGAGTAGTCAGTACTGAGTAGAGTAGTGAGTAGAGTAGTGAGGTGAGTAGAGTAGAGTAGTGAGTAAAGTAGTGAGTGCAGAGTAGTGAGTAGAGAAGTGAGTAGTGAGTAGAGTAGTGAGTAGTGAGTAGAGTAGTGAGTAGTGAGTAGAGTAGTGAGTAGAAAGTAGAGTAGTGAGTGGAGAGTAGTGAGTAGTGAGTAGAGTAGTGAGTAGTGAGCAGAGTAGTGAGTAGTGAGTGCAGAGTAGTGAGTAGTGAGTAGTGAGTAGTGAGTAGAGTAGTGAGTAGAGTGGTGAGTAGTGAGTAGAGTAGTGAGTAGTGAGTAGTGAGTAGAGTAGTGAGTAGAGTAGTGAGTAGAGTAGTGAGTAGTGAGTAGAGTAGTGAGTAGTTAGTGCAGAGTAGTGAGTAGTGAGTAGAGTAGTGAGTAGAGTAGTGAGTAGAGTAGTGAGTAGAGTAGTGAGTAGTGAGTGCAGAGTAGTGAGTAGTGAGTAGAGTAGTGAGCAGTGAGTAGAGTAGTGAGTAGAGTAGTGAGGTGAGTAGAGTAGAGTAGTGAGTAAAGTAGTGAGTGCAGAGTAGTGAGTAGAGAAGTGAGTAGTGAGTAGTGAGTAGAGTAGTGAGTAGAGTTGTGAGTAGTGAGTAGAGTAGTGAGTAGAAAGTAGAGTAGTGAGTAGTGAGTAGAGTAGTGAGTGGAGAGTAGTGAGTAGAGTATTGAGTGCAGAGTAGTGAGTAGTGAGTGCAGAGTAGTGAGTAGTGAGTAGAGTAGTGAGTAGAGTAGTGAGTAGAGTAGTGAGTAGAGTAGTAGAGTAGTGAGTAGAGTAGTGAGTAGAGTAGTGAGTAGAGTAGTGAGTAGAGTAGTGAGTTGTGAGTGCAGAGTAGTGAGTGCAAAGTAGTGAGTAGAGTAGTGAGTAGAGTAGTGAGTAGAGTAGTGAGTAGTGAGTGCAGAGTAGTGAGTAGAGTAGTGAGTAGAGTAGAGTATTGAGTAGGACATCACAGGCAGCAGCTGTGCAAGCTTCTTACACTCACAAGGAGACCACAGGCAGCTGAGGTGCAATCTTCTCCCACTCACAAGAACGACATCACAGGCAGCAGCAGTGCAAGCTTCTTACACTCACAAGGAGACCACAGGCAGCAGAGGTGAAAGCTTCTCACACTCACAAGAAGGACATCACAGGCAGTAACGGTGCAATATTCTCACTCTCACAAGGAGATCACTGGCAGTACACACCACATGAACACACTCCATAACACATAGCAACAATACATTGGCATTTACAATGCCTTTAGCTCAAACTCAAATAAATCCGAGCCCGATTGTATTTCTAATGCTTGTTTATTAAGCTGTGAGCTGCAAGTACACACAGTGCTGACGTTACTGCAATGCGGGCCCGGGAGCTTCCCGGCTGGACCCGACTTCATCGCTGTGAGCCCACAAGAGGGACGTTCCATATTAATGGAACAGTTGATTCCCAAAGTCGCCATACTGAAGGGTATTGTTACATTTATCATCCACCAGAGTTCCGAAAATGTATAGTTTCCGATGATTTCAGCAACTACCTTCAAGGATTTTCCATCTGATTTAACTTATGTGGTGGAGAGCCAGGTGAATCATGGCGTAACGATGACCAATATAAGTAGTGGGTTATATTCTAAACAGCTTAACAACTATAGCGGGTGGAAAAATAAAGTTCCAGCGGGTATGAATCCACCCTTAGTACATAGAATCCCAGTCACCAATGGAGAGCAAAAAACGGAGGTGCTAACTATCAACAAAAAGAAACGTAAAATATCCTGATACTAAATCTTCCAGTAGCAGCATGTCCATATGTCGTGATGATGACAGGGGTTCCACTACCGAGGGATGGCGAGAATGAGAACCATATAGGGTATACTGCCTTTACAACGAAACTTTTACAACGAACTACCCTTACAACGCAACTTTTACAACGCAAACAATTACAACGCATAGCGCTGGGGGGCGCTCTAGGATAGGGAATAGGTTTAATGTACTATCCAACACCTTCCCTACTATCCACAAGGACTGGAGTTGGAATAGTAAATTAAACTATTCACTATCCAGCGCCCAAAAGCATTATGCATTGTAATGGTATGCGTTGTGAAACTTGCGATGTAAAGGTAGGCGTTGTAAAAGTATGCGTTGTAACGTCATACATCCACCATATAGATTTGAAGAACAAATGCCTTAATTGGCTGGGAAAGTTCAGGGGTACACATTATCCAAAGCTAGAAAAATCATTTTTACACGCTAAGTAGGGTGGATTGGTAGGAGAAGGAAAGATCTGGATGGTGACTGTGTAATTGTTATCTTTAGGGACCCAGCCATTGCACAGAAACTGCTATGTGGTAGCCACAACTATGAGGCAGGTGGTACTGTCATATCACTTTTACGACTAGGGTACTTCTGTAAACCACAAGCCTGCTATTAGAGGGGAGATTGGTTCAACTAAGAATGTGAATTATACAGCACCCATTGTACCCGTCTTCCAGCCACCTAAATTGGACAATTATTTTTTTACATGCCAGTCAATAATGGATTTGGACTACTTGACTAAGTAGACAGACCTAATGGTGTTGATTTGACCACCCCAGTGAGAAAGGATATTGCGGTAACAAGAGTTGAGGGTTCCCACCATAGGAGTGCAATGAAGAGATGGACCCCACCCCCAAAGCAATGCCAGAAAAGGATTTTTGGGGTTCTGCTTTTTTGTCTAATAATGATTTGGGGCGGATTCTAACTGTGGCCCAATCCAAAGATCAGGAAAGCCCTTTCGGTAATACTGGAGAGGGTGTGGTGGGATAATAATGAGCTGTCCGACAGAGATATTACAACATCACGCAAGTCTACCAGGGTATACCCTGGGGAATCCTATACTTTATCTAACATTGATTGTGCCCAAGTGAGAGAATCTACCAAAATGAATGGGGATGCCGATTATCATGGTTCAGTCCCGGGTAGGAATATCAAAGAAAAAGGGGAATCTTGCTCTTTTAGGATGATTTCATGGAACGCTGCTGGTCTGGGCAAAAAACTGGTTAACGAAGACTGGGGATCGTTTATAAGCCATTACGATATTTGCTTATTCCCGGAAACGTGGCTTATGACACAAATAAGTAGAGGAGGTTACTATACCTTTGGTATTGTGGCAGGTTCTAAAGGTAGAGGAAGACCATCGGGAGGTTTGATGGGCTGGGTAGGTACACATCTAAATTGCAAGGTGGTGGGGTGTGAGGACCCTTTGAATGATGTTATGTGTGTTTCCATAAGAATACCCCCAGTAACCACTATTTGCATTTATAATATATTCTCCAGACCATTAGGGAACAAAAAAGAATCAGCAGCAGTTAGTCAGTTAAATTCCCATCTGAATAATCCTAATCCAGGGGTATTAAAAATAGTGGGGGGGGGCTAAATTGCCTATTTGAACCCTTGGACTACACTTATACAGAGAATTCCCTGATAGAAGATATAATTTGGTCTATACCGGACTTGAATATTAATGCAATCAAGAAATGTGCTGGTTTTAAACTATTACCTACAAGCTTGCAACAGGAGAACCAGAGTAGGTAAGCACATATTTTCTGGCCCAAATAGTTCAAGTCTGATTGACTACTTTCTAGTAGATGCAAGAATGTGACCCTTATCAAAAACATGAGTTCAAGATCCAGATATGACAGTGCTCACAATCCTCTTGAGTTGGTATTGGATTTGACTATGAAATCCATATCTGGATCCTCTATTAGCCCTATAGGCGCTGCTTAAGATATAACAAATGGAGAATCCACTGGCGCACAGTGGTACGATTAGATCAAGCAATGAGGTCTATCTACACCCATGCTGAGCAGTCACTTGTGGAAATATGTAATATAAATCTGGTTTTTACCCTTGATGATGTTCTGCTAAAATTAGAGGAGGTACATTAGTCCATATTCAAGAACCTAAAAAATGAATTTTTCAGCGTACCTAGGGCCCAGAGACAAAAGAAGACTGACAAACTGTGGTATAATAGTCAGTGTAGGAAAGCCAAAACAGGCCTGGATAAGGTAATTAAAACTAAGAACAAGGGGGAAATCCTTAAAAGTAGGACTAACCATAAAAAGGCAAGGCTAATAAGGACTGGGACATCAGGAAGTGGTATCAACTGATTGAAGACTCTAAAGATAAACAACAAACACTATTTTGGAATTTGGTTGCCACTGGGCATGCAGGGAGCTCCATGGCAATTGAAAATAATACAGCAGCTGATGTATGGATAGATTAATTTTCTCGTTTATATTCATTAGGACCTGGGCAAGACGTGGATTCTATCAGTCAACGGGGGGTTAGAGTAGCCAATAATGCAGAGAGATGTGGGTACTATCCTATTAATTTTAAAACGATCGAAGCAGCCATTAGAAAGACTGTACCTCACAAAGCCCCAGGAATTGATAAAATCCCAGATGATTTATTTCTATCCGGTATAGACGGGATAGACGTCTGGGGCCCGTATTTATCAGTCATTTTAATGCTATCCTAAATGGAATGAGTATTCCCGAATCATGGGCTGGGGTTGAAATTATACCTGTCTTTAAAAAAGCTTCACTTTTAGACCCCGCTAACTAGAGGCTAAATAGCCTTATTGACACTACCCAAAGACTCATTAGCAGGGTAATACTTACAAGGTTACAGCAATGGTTGGACGATAAGGCAATCCTAAGCCCAGTACAAGCAGGATTCAGAACAAATACTTCGACAATTGACCAACTTTTTAGACTCCAGTTGATATACTGGAAGACAGTTTTGATTGAGAAGGGCAGGCTCTATGAGGTTTTTGTAGATCTCAATGCGACATTCAATATGGTCCCAAGACATAAGCTGTGGCTGGTGATTAGAATCATGGGAGTTCGCAATTATTTATGTAATATCATTGAGAGGTTACATTTATTTACATTTTCCTTTTATTGAATTTCACAAGACCAACAGAACAGCATGGCTCATTACATATATTGGACAATCTCAGTCAGAGTGAAGTAAGAGTATAAAGCAATGATTAATGAACTTATACATTGCAACAGGGCAAAGATCGTCAGGACATTTAGGGCCAGATGTAGGTCACCAAATACCGGTCGGTAACGGACGATTTCGGCCGTTACCGACAGGTATTTGGTGATTGAGTTGTAGGGGGCCTTAAATTTACCGATTCGGTATATTTACAGAATCCGTAAATTTACCGAATCTGTAAATGACTGAATCGGTAAATTTACCGAATCTCAAGTTTGTGATGTAGGTGGCACTGAAAACAGTGCCACCGGCCCTTAAGAATTTGTTATTTACCATGACATACTATGTCATGGTAAATAACAGATTCCTGCGTACATGCACATCTGTGCATGTACACCTGTGCCTAAGGGCATGTATGTGTGCCACATGGCACACAAGCCAGAATAAGGGGTGCAACAGGGTGTCAAAGTGACACCCTGTCCCCCTTGCAAAATCGGTAAATTTACCGAATCGGTATTTACCGATTCTGTAATTGACATTGATTCCTATGGGATTCAAGGCCCATAGGAATCAATGGCAATTACAGAATCGGTAAATACCGATTCATTAATTACCGAATCATACCGATTCGGTAATTAATTGGGTAAAATTACCTACATCCCGATTGCTAGTTCTTAAATACCGAATCAGTATGATTCGGTATTTAAGAATCGGTAATCTGAGATTACCTACATCGGGCCCTTAATGTGCTTCTGTCTAATTACAATAAGAACAATTGATGTACAGAATGCAGTACAATGTCATACATTTACCCCAGTACAGAGATCTGGGCCTAAATCCATAGTTTTATTGCTCAACATGCCATTCCAGTTTGGACCCACCCATATGCAAATAAGGCTTGACCCTGTACCCAATGGGAACAGTCCAGCCCGAACTTCCAGGCCAGGTCCTCCCTGTACTGGAAACAAGCATCCTAGCAACGGTTTCGGGCTTTCAGCTCTCATCTGCCAGGAAAGCTTGACTCCAGTGGCATGGAGTGCACGGGACCCTCTTATGGGAAAACCCGTCCCACTCTGGGTGACAAATGCAAAAAGAACAATTGATGGACAGAATGCAGAACAATGTCATACATTCACCCAGTACAGAGATCTGGGCCTAAATCCATTGTTTTATTGCTCACCATGTCATTCCAGTTTGGACCCAGCCATATGCAAATCAGTCTTGACCCTGCGGCCCTGCAACCAATGGGAACAATCCAGCCCAAACTGCCAGGCCAGGTCCTCCCTGGACTGGAAACAAACATCCTAGGGCCGGTTTTGGGCTTTCAGCCCTCATCAGCCAGGATAGCTTGACTCCAGTAGCATAGAGAGCACGGGACTCTCGTCTGGGCATACCCGTCCCACTCGGGGTGACAAATGCAAAAAAACAATTTAATTGACAGAAGCGCTTAATTGACAAAGCGCTGCGAGGCCTCCGGGTAGTTACGCGCTATATAAGTGCAATTTTTCATTTCATTTCATTTCAGAATGCAGAACAATGTCATACATTCACCCAAGTACAGAGATCTAGGCCTACATCTATAGTTCTTTTGCTCACCATGTCATTCCAGTTTGGACCCAGCCATTTGCAAATCAGTCTTGACCCTGCGCCCAATGGGAACAGTCCAGCCCCAAACTGCCAGGTTAGGTCTTCCCTGGTCTGGAAACATGCATCCTAGGACCGGTTTCGGGCTTTCAGCCCTCATCAGGCAAGATAGCTTGACTCCAGTGGCATAGTGAGCACGGACCCACGTCTTGGCATACCCGTTCCACTCGGGGTGACAAATGCAAAAAGAACAATTGATGGACAGAATGCAGAACAATGTCATACATTCACCCCAGTACAGAGATATGGGCCTAAATCCATCGTTGTTTTGCTCACCATGTCATTCCAGTTTGGCCAAGCCAAATGCAAATCAGTCTTGACCCTGCGCCTAATGGGAACAGTCCAGTCCGAATTGCCAGGCCAGGTCCTGCCTGGACTGGAAACAAGCATTCTAGGACCGGTGATGGGCTTTTGGTCCTCATCAGCCTGGATAGCTTGACTCCAGTGACATTGAGAGCACAGGACCCATGTCTGGGCATACACGTCCAACTCGGGGTGAAAAATGCAAAAAGAACAATTGATGGACAGAATGCAGAACAATGTCATACATTCACCTCAGTACAAAGATCTGGGCCTCAATCCATCTTTTTTTGCTCACCATGCCATTCCATTTTGGAGCCAGCCATACACAAGTCAGTCTTGACCCTGCGCCCAATGGGAACAGTCCAGGCCGAACTCCCAGGCCAGGTCCTCCCTGGACTGAAAACAAGCCTCCTAGGACCGGTTTCGGGCTTTCAACCCTCATCAGCCAGGATAGCTTGAATCCAGTGGCATGGAGAGCACGGGACCCATGTCTGGGCATACCGGTCCCACTCGGGGTGACAAATGCAAAAAGAACAATTGATGGACATTACATTTCAGCATCTGTTTGCACGAGCAGGGTTACAGGGGGCCATTCAAACCACAGAAAGAAATAAAGAAAGATAAATAGAAGAAAGAGAGGGAGAGGGGGATATAGTGAAGGGGCGGTATGTAGATGTTACTCTCCGGCCTTAGTAGGGCTGTAACATGCCAGCTGGCTCAACGCATCCATACATGTTAGGCTTAATTAGTGCACATCATCTATGGCTCTGCTGAATTCGTTTTCCTTACATCAGGGGTTTGAGAGTCTAGGTAACTTTGCAGTGGTGCCCAGATGTCATTTGTTCTTGACTGTGCTGGCATTAGTTCCCAGTAATCAGACAATTGGTTGTGACAGAACGCCACATCCTTTAGCCACTCAGTCACTCTAGGACTTCACCGCCGGCCCCAGCAGATTGCCACCCTCCTTTCCGCAAGCAGCAGCAGCATGGCCACCAGTTTCCTGTGCCCCGCCGCTATTCTGCATACATACCCAACCAGGGCCACCAGCAGTGAGCATTCAAACCTCATCATTTGTCAATAAAGCCAGTATATTAAAGACTCTCCCCCAAAACCTCTCCACCAAGGGGCTCTTCCAGGCCAAATGTAGAAAGGAGGCCTCCAGGGCTCGAAAATGCACACATCTTGCATCCTCACACAGCCCAGCCCTGTGCAACCAGACAGGAGTCCTGTATAGCCTGTGAATGAACTTGAAATGAATGAGCCGCAGCCAGTAATTAGGTGAGATTTCCTTGATTCGTACACAGTAGTAAGCCCCCACACCCTCCTCCAGGGGACTCCCAAGGATCTTTTCCCATTTGCGACGTGCGCTGCATTCCCGAATACAAGCGGGTGACAAACTTCCGCTGTGAGGGATTCGCTAGGAACTCTTCAAGCACTTGAAATGTTGGCGATGCCACAGGGAATGATTCAAAAAGTGCTTGCATCGCAGCTCTTAACTGATAATATGTCAGTCTATCCAACATCCCGGTATGGTCTTCGCCAAGTGCCTCGTCTAATGTAACAAATGCCCCATTAGGAAATGCCTGCCCCATCGTATGGAGCAGATGCTTCCACAGTCTCTGACACACCCCCAGCTCAGCTGCGAAGGGAAGTTCTGGATGTCTAATGAGTGGTATCGAGGGGGAAAATGTTGTCTCCAGTCGCGCTCTATGCAGTAGTTCCCACCAGGCCCACACCGTGCATCCAACCGTGCCTCCAAATAGTGCAATATGTAGGGGTTTTCGGATCCGCCCTGTCAGTTTCTGGGGCAGTATGTGCCATAAAAAGGGTCGGGTACACCCAGTGATATCCAAATTGCACCTGAGCACAATTATATTACAGTTCCATATCTGGAGTGTCCATACCCCTTGCTTGAACGGTAGCTTCAGGATCTCCAACGTGACACAGGGCTGTATGCCCGCCTATGCCAGGGATATCAAATTCAAGTGTAGACTCCCTTTAAATGCAGCTGTGAGGGGGAGAGAGAGGTTGACAAATACGTATAAGAATTTAGGGAGAACTACCATCTTGGCAATATCCTGCCGGCCCGCCAGAGACAGAGGGAGAATTTTTCACCTGTTTAGTCTGCCCTTCAGCCATTCGATGAGCTTGCCATTATTGTAGCTCCAAAGTTCGACTATCCCCAGATATCTCACCGGGAAGTCCGCCCATTTAAGCGGGATCTCTAACTGGAATGGGTTGGTGGCTGGGGTGAGCAGAAAAATGATGGACTTCCCCCAATTTATGGTGACACCCGATAATCCTCCGAAACCGATGATTTCTTGGATGAGTGGGTCCAAGTTCTCGGCCGGGTGCTGAACGTTTAAGGTCACATGGTCTGCATACATGGAGATCAAAATCACCCGGGAGGTGAAATCCAGTCCTCGCCGTGCGTGGTGTTGCTATATGCCAGGCCATAAGCGGCTCCGTCACCAATGCAAACAGGAAGGGTAAGGGGGGCACCCCTGCCACGTACTCCGGGCCACTGGGTTGAGGGATAATAAACCATCGATCCTCAGTCTCGCCGATGGGGCCGAGTCCAACAACGTGATTTATTTGAGAAAGAGGGGCCATATGCCGATTTGGGAAAGGAGTGCAAATAGGTGCGGCCATTCAAGGGTATCAAAGGCCTTGGTTGCGTCCAAAAAGTCAGCTGCAGCGGGGATAGAGCAATCCACCTCCTGCACAGTCGCAAAGAAGGTGCGTAGATTGTGGGATGTGCTCCGCCCGGGCACAATGTCGCACTGATTGGGTCGCAGCACCGCAGGCAGCAGGGGATGCAGGCGTGACATCAATAGTTTCACGAGAATCGTATTATCTAGATTTATCATCTACAGTGGCCTTATGAGTCACATAGCTGAGGGTCCTTGTCTGGTTTAAGGATGGTGATGATCAGCGCCTCCCGTAGCGAGGGGGGCAGCGTGCCCTGTTCTAAAGATTCCCCATACATGTTGAGGAGGTGGGGAACAAGAAGAAGGGCATACTCCTTGTAGAACGAGGCTGGGAGGCCAATCACATGAAAACAATTTTGCCCCGGTACGCTGTGGAAAGTTAGGAGGGACGACTGCCCAATTTCCAGTGGGCAAGGGTGTCAGACAAGGATGTGTTTTGGCTCCCACTTTGTTTGCATTGTATATAAATTACTTAGTGAGCACTTAAATGTAGTTGAGAATGATACCCTTAAGCTGGCAAAGATAAGTCTTTCTACCCTCATGTTTGCCGACTATACACTCCTTTTGGAAAAATCTCCAATGGGCATACAAAAGACCCGTATACGAATTTAGCAGATTTTGCATCAAAAGGGGCTTGGAAATTAATATCAAAAACCAAATACATGGTATTTAACCCCTGCCGTTCGACACAACAAAATCCCATACTTAATGGTATCCCCATTGAAAGTGTGCATCTTTTTGATTATTTAGGAATGACTTCATGAGAGTATGAATTGGGGACACCTTGTCACTAGAGGAAAATTAAAACTAGGCGACCAGATATGGGGACCATTGAAGCTACATAAAGGATATTTCAGCAAAGTTATCTCCCCAGTAATACAGATTTATACCAGCCAAGCACTGGGGGTAGCTCTATATGGGGCAATGATATGGTAATATAAAAAGACTAAAGAGCTCGAATTGGAGGAATTTCGCTTTTTGAGGTCAATAACGAGTCTCCCAATGAGTACGCCATTAACACCTCTAACACTAGACACTGGGTTGAGACCAATTTCAGAACAAAATAGAACTAAGACCTTTATTATTCTGGAGAAGGCTCTTGGCTACCCCAGAGCTGTTGCTTTATTGTAGTTGTTTAGCAGACATCCTTAAGAACCTGTGCTCTGCTGGATTCCCCTGGATTAAGCATATAACAGAAGATTTTAAGGGATGGATCTTCTGGATCTAAGTAGTCCCCAGGGTGTTCATGCCCATGTAGAAGTGCACAGGACCTGAAAAATAATACAGGTCCTACAAGCTGTCTAATCTTGTAGCCTCCAATCGATAAGGCACATCATCCTGCTTTTTTTTTTACAGCATGAAGGTAATTATTTAATAGAACCATTCTTGGATATTGTTGGACCGAGGAAGGATAAAAAACTATATGTACAATTTAGGTTTGGAACATTGTCTCTTCATGCATTCATACCGGGCTGGTCAAGAGCAGATAACCCTAAGGACCAGAGCTGCCCCAGCTGCCGGTAAGATAATGAATCACTGACCCATTTGTTTTTTCTTGCCCTAGTTATAGTAAACCTAGGTCGAAGTGAGTAGTTTCCATTTGTAGAAACCTGGGGCACTGAAAATCATGAGTTGGCCCTTAGGATTTTACAAACTAACCCAGCCCCCGCCCCCTCTGGATTTCAAAGTTTCAAGTTTTTTATTGTGTTCCTTGTTTTGAAGAACGCGTAATATTCCTATATAATTGGGGCTACTTTTTTAATTGGTGCTAAGAAGTATAAATGCATGATCAATTTTATTATGCTTTTAACTAGACTTTGCTTGTTTTAAGCTAATGAATGTCTTAATCTTTGACTGTATGTTAAGTTATTTATGTATCTCTTTTATGGTATATCGAAAACTAAATAAAGAGTAATATGATGATGATGAGTTGAGGATGCCATTGATGTTGGTTCTGTTAAAAAAGAGAGATAGAAAAAAGAGTGAGTTTTTGTTTTTGTTTTTCAAAAACATTTTTCAAAGAATAAAGACACATCAGGCACAGTACACCGTGCAGCTCCAACGCACAATACGACAGAATGCAGCACAACAAATGTGGTAGATTGCAGTTTTTTTGTTTTGGTTTCAAAAACCTTTATTAAAGAATAAAGACACATCAGGCTCAGTACAACGTACAGCACCAACGCACGTTACGACAGAATGCAGCACAACAAATGTGGTAGATTGCAATTAGGTAACAGTCACAGCATCATGGTAAGCCCAGCATATAAAGAAAGATGAAACTGAACAGTATCAGTGTTTCAGCCCCCGGAGGAGTAAGCACACATGAAAAAGCGTACTTAGTAGGGAATCTGAAGCAACAGGGGCACAGGTGGAGAGGAAAGGGGTGAGGAGCAGTCAACGACCAGCACCGGCGGCCGCTGCGGACCCAGGGCCTGCTGGGAGCGCGGGAGAGGAAGCGCCGCTGGGGTGGGAACGGGAGAGAAGATAGGAACCAATGGGGCCCAGATATCAACAGGGCGAGATCTGGCAGGCATTAAGTCCCAGAACTCAGACAGGAGAGTCTGGCACTGAGAGGCATCCTCAAGCCAACTCTCAACCTTGGGAGCAGGTCGACACCTCAAACACATGGCCACCCTACGCCTAGTGAGCACCAATAGCATTGAAATGAGGCGGCGAGAGGCATTGGGGCAGAACTTGACGAATCCCAGGAGGAACAGGGGGGGATCAGGTTGTACATCAGAGCTGGTAATGTCAGAGATGGTGGAGCACACTGCCAGCCAGAACTCGGAAACCTTAAGACAGAGCCACGTCAAGTGGGCAAAAAAAAAATTTGTACGTTTATGTTTTAGCTTTCTATTTGTTTTTCTTTGTTTGCTTGTTATAGCTTTGAAAAACGTTTTGTTCTCTTTTTAATTTTTCTGTAGAGAGAAAAAGAAAGTTTAAGTTCTCTGTTGAAAAGAAAATATTTATTGTTAGTTACTATTTTTTACCTAAAAATTTTTTTTTTTTTTTTTTTTGAAGAATTGTTATTTGTTTACCTTAAAATTGGTGAGTTCTTTGATTTTGAGGGATGTTATTGGTAGTTGCTGTATTTTTTTAAGTGTTCTGTATGTTCATTTTTCTTTCTTCAATGTTGTTGCAAATGATCAGTTATTGATTAACTTCTGGGTTTATGGTGTTTTTCTTTTTATTTACTGTTGATATTTACAATACTTACATGAATATTTCTGTTTTGTAGTTTAGGATGTCCAGTGGTTGTGTTTATTTCAAGTTGATTTGTAAATAGGTGCATCTGTTTTAGTATGGAGAAAAATGCATGTTGTTAATTTTTTGAAGAGTATGTATTTTATGAATGTCAGCTTTTTTTCAGTTAAATATTTGGGGCTTTCAAAATAACACATTTTTTCTTTAGTCACTGTCCAACACACGTCCTGATGTATGTACTCGATGTAGTTTGAATTGTTATTTTTCCCTCTTGCCACAGACCATCACCTGCCCTGAGGTGAGTACTCGGTGGAGTTAGAATTGTACATTTTCCCCTAGTTATTGTCCAGCCCCAGCTCTGACGTAATTACCCGGTGGAGTTAGACTAGTAATTTTTACCCGGTGGAGTACTAGAATAGTATAATAATAAGTGATAGATATAAAACCATTGTGGTGATAGAAAGTTTACATGTGCACTGTTTAGGGGTTGTAAACAATTTAATATTTCATATTAAATTGTAGCCAAGTGAATGAATGATGTGGCTAGTATAATAAAAAGTGATCGATGTAAACCCATTGTAGTGATAGAAGGTTTATATGTGTACTGTTTAGGGGTTGTAATACCCTACAGTCTCCACATAGAAGGATGAACGAATGACAGGTGGCAGAATGTAACAAGGAGGCTTCTTTATTTCTTTACTCTTCTATTTTTCTTTATTTTTTCTCCTCTTTTTACCTTTTTAGCCCCCTTGAAGAAAGTATTACTACAAATAGCATTAATAGTGGCTTAACCTTGACTATGTATGTAAAGTTTTACCAAAAAAACGATGTTATGATTCATTGGTCATTTCGTGTTCTGTTTTAATTTTATTTACAGAGTGCTATGTTTTTAATATTATTAAGTGTAATGGTGTAACCTTATAACCCTCAGAACCTGGGCGGGTAATTAAACAAACAACAATGGTTCTGATGGGAAAAACATTTCAATTGAGCATAGTACTTAATACATAAATATAACTATATATCCCATGAAGGATATATACGAACAATAAACACTGACCACAAGAAGGAAAAAGTAAATCTTTAGTATTCAACTTTTTCACCGATTTGAATTCTACAAAGAATTAGATATGCTGTCCAATATACACAAAACACATGGACTGTGAATACATAAGGGGTATAGGTCGTGACTGGTGACTGAGTGTTACAAGTCATAAAACATATATACATATAATGAAACTTTTTCAAAATATCCACTGTAAATCACAATAGTCTCTGGAGATAAAATTTTCTTTTGTTCGTTGGGACTTTGTGCAGCCGGATATGTAGCATAGAACATCAACGTTTCGACCC
The DNA here is from genome assembly GCF_964261635.1 of Lissotriton helveticus. Lineage (NCBI taxonomy): Eukaryota > Metazoa > Chordata > Amphibia > Caudata > Salamandridae > Lissotriton > Lissotriton helveticus. The sequence goes on along the minus strand of NC_136057.1, from coordinate 537,650,188 downwards.
TAAGGGCGATGCGCTGATTTATGTGCATCTAAAGCAGGTCTTCATCAGGACTGGAACATGGTTGGACAGCCTATAAATGTAAATAACATAAGGTCAGGGCCTATTGTGTGTCCGTGTTAAAAAAATAAGAAGGGGGACACCCTTACTAAGCTCACCTTATTGTTAGGTGTGTGATTCGTCTGGTCTTCTACTGTTGATGGTGCTTGTCAGCCGACAAGCACATGTAGCGTTGTTTGACTCACTGGTTCTATAATCAATGTATGATAGAGACCTTAGCGCATATATAATACATAATGGTGTACTAGTCTTGAGCCCAATCTGATTAGGTTTCATCATACCTTTTACTTAATGTTGATTCTTCTACACCAGCCGTTGGAAGATTTAAGGGTCTGTGCCGCCTTGGCGATTGCCTGAGGAAATGATGGTTCAGATCTCAGTTATTACATGCACGTGTGAGCATAGTTGATGCTCTCAGTTATTATTAGGTGACTGGTTGTGCTTGAGGTGATACTAAACACACGCATTCTTCTGGTACTACCGGTGCACTTTAGACACCCGCTACGTGTTGATAATTACAACTAAGGACATAATCGTCCTGTTGGATTTCATGCAATTCAATATTGAGGTTGTAAAGTTTGGAGTTAAAAACAACCCGCGTATTTGGAGATATCTGTGTTGATTCAGCCATTAAAGTTATTGTGGAATGGTGGGCTATGTGAACTACTACCTCCTGGATAGTGATTAAATTGTGAATGATGTACTCACTGGTACCGTTTTTGTTAAAAGAAGGCCATTGTGACGTGAGTACTTCAGGAATGATGTGCTCACTGGTGCCGATGTGGTTAAAAGAAGGCCATTGTGGCGTAAGTACTCCGCGATGTAATCCGAATAGACAGGAATCTAATCCTCATTATACCTCTGCGGTGAACTCGTGTGATCCTATCTTACACAATGAAAATTGTTTCAATCCCGTGCGGGCATCGGCAAGCTATCAATATTTGTATGCGGGTCATCGTTCGGTGTCCGGGTCATAATGTGCAGAGCTTAGAGTGTAGCAATGATCGTGCCACAGTGTTATTTTTTTAAAAAGAGGGGGATGTTTATTAAAAGGAAATATAACGAGCAATAGTGGTCTAACAGTCGCTCCTCTCAAGACGGATAGTTTAAAGTGAAGCGGGGGGGCAGGATGTTGTCCTTACTCAGGGGTGCAGGCAAGAACGTCTGTCTCTGTCAGATCGTAGTAATGAATGCCGACCCGGGCTCTCAAGCGCGTCCTATTTGACATGCGCTGAGAATGGCATGCGTGCGAAACGTGAGTTTCGGGACAGGTGTAATTCCTGGGATTTGACAGGGATTCTATTACGCGATCAGTCTGCGTGCTGTGATTTTGTAGTATTCATGTGGCAATGAATGGGCGCATTGGAATGTGTGTGGCTTTAAGAATATATAACCGTATTGCACATCTAAGTGAAACAGAATAAAGATCTCAATGTGCTGGCGGTTACTATTCGAAATCGTAGAGGCCACCTAAGCATGGAATGAGCTCTTACGACCATATGTTGTTACATATGTTGACACATGATGAAATTCTGTTTCTAAGCCGGTCAGTCATAATCATTTATACATGTATATGAATTTTGGTTCTCATTCCAATAAACAGTCATATATAGATTTTCTGGGGACACGTGGTATGTGTATGTTCCCAGGTCCATCAGTCATATTCATATTGGCAGAAAATACATAATAAATCTGCATTAATGTGAACAGTCATATACATACACATTTCTTGAGGACATATGTGGTTGTGTGTTACATCCCTTATAAGTCTAAATGGCATATACACGTGTAGAAGTATTGCAGTTATTTAGATGGTCGTATATATCGATAATGTAGATGTATTTTGTTGATGCACTCATGGTTATACAGCAAGTATGCACTCAGGGATTCAGTCATTTAAAATGTGCCAGATCAGATTCATGTATAAGCTAGATAGCTTAGCTGGACTGACCACTTGGTGCATTTATGTGATGACCATATTTGTGTCTGGTTGCTGGTTAGTGTAATATAGCAGGATCAGGTGATTGTAAAAGTTACAGTCTACTCATTTGGACATAGGTTTCCTCCTGTTCGTTCAGGCCATAGGTTGTGGCTTCAGTGGTATGCATCCAACGGCATTCCTTATAGTTGAGTTGGTTTGCGATATTGCTGCTTCTTTGGTGAAGGGTCACCTTTTCCAGTACTGTCCATTCCATCTGTTCGGATGTGTGACCCAGTGTAGAGGAGTGGTCTACAAATGGTGCTCCCTGTACTTTGCATTTGATTCTGCTTTGGTGCTGTAAAATTCTGTTCTTGATCTTCTGAGTGGTCTGGCCAATGTAGATGAATTGGCATGGGCATCTTATGGCATATATGACGTTTTGGCTGTTACAATTTGTGAAGTGATTAAGTGTATATGTCTACCCCCGATGGATGATCTTATTGCCTGTTATTGCGTATTTGCCTGCTTTACAGCTGCCACATCTTTGATGTCTGGTGATGGGCGAAAGGCCTAACTGTGACCTTATGTCAGCTGGCGGTATTGGGTCTACAAATGAAGACACAACGTAGTCCTTAACATTCTTTGCCCTCTTGAAGGCGAACAGGGGGACTTCTGGCATCACGATCTCTGTGCCTACCAGGTTCCAGTATTTTCTGATTATTTTGTTGATGTCATGGCTTCTTGTATTAAAGGTAGTTACACAGATTAGCCCATCCATTTCTCTGTTTTTTGGTTGTATTTCTAGTAGGGTCTCTCGTGGTCTGTACCATGCCGTTTTCCTGGTTTTGTTGAGGAGCCCTTTAGGGTATTCCCTGTCTCTGAGTTGGGAGATGAGTAGATCGCTTTCCTAGAAATAATCATTTCTTCTTGTACAATTTCTCAGGACCCGCAGGAATTGTCCGTATGGTAGGTTGTCCTTCAAGTTCCTGGGATGGTGTGAGTTGTATCTTAATAATGTGTTCCTGTACGTTGGTTTCTTGAATAGGTTCATTACGATTTTCCCATCCTCTAATTCCAGAGTGAGATCAAGGAATGGGATGGACTCTTTACTGTGTGCCATAGTGAACTGAATGTCTGTGGAGTGGGCATTTAGCCATATAAGAAACAGCTGGAGTGTTTCCTCTGTTCCTGTCCAGATCATCACGATATCATCGATGTATCGATTCCAAGATGTTATATTGTCTTTATATAGATTGTGGTCTGGATATATGGGCTGGTTTTCAAAATTGTCCATACACAGAGTAGCTAGACTGGGAGCAAATCCGGCCCTCATAGCTACTCCTTTACATTGATAGAAAAACATGTTTTGGAATATGTAGTAGTTTATGGTCATGGCGATGGTTAGCAAATGGATCAAGAATTCAGTTGGAATCCAATGTGGTGTAGGACGAGTGTCTAGAACTTTCCTCATGACTGTAATGGCTTCCTCTTGTGGTATGCTTGTATATAGTGAGCATACGTCCAGTGTGACGAAGAGTTGTTTAGATTTGTCAAATGGCTGGTCCTCTAAAATTTGAATAGTATGCATGGTGTCTCGTATAAACGATCTGGTTTCCCACACAAACGGCTGCAGGAAGTTGTCCAAGTATTGATTGACTGGTTCTAGGATAGAACCACAGCCTGAGACTATCGGTCTCCCCGGTGGTTGCTGCAGGTTTTTGTGGACTTTCGGAATTGTGTAGATTGTAGGGATCCTAGGGGTCTCATTATTCAGGCATTTGGATTCAGGTTCTGAGAGGAATCCTTCTTCCACTCCTTGTTCAGTGAGTTTCTTTATGAGTTTGGCAATTTCCTTTGTTGGGTCCCTTAAAAAATAACACTATGGCACGATCATCGCTACACTCTAAGCTCTGCACATTATGACCAGAACACCAAGCGATGTGTAAAATAGGATCACACGAGTTCACCGCAGAGGTATAATGAGGATTAGATTCCTGTCTATTCGGATTACATCGCTGAGTACTCGCGCCACAATGGCCTTCTTTTAACCACAACGGCACCAGTGAGCACATCATTCCTGAAGTACTCGCGTCACAATGGCCTTCTTTTAACAAAAACGGCACCAGTGAATACATTTATAGGCTGTCCAACCATATTCCAGTCCTGATGAAGACCCGCTTTAGATGCACATAAATCAGCGCATCGCGCCTAGGGTCGAAACGTTGAAGTTCTGTGCCATATATCCGTCTGCACAAAGTCCCAACGAACAAATGAAACAATTTAATCTCCTGAGACTATTGTGATTTACAGTGGATATTTTAAAAAAGTTTTCATGTTATGTATATATGTTTTATCACTTGTAACACTCAGTCAACAGTCACGACCTATACCCCTTATGTATTCACAGTCCATGTGTTTTGTGTATATTGGACAGCATATCTAATTCTTTGTAGAATTCAAATCATTGAAAAAGTTAAATGCTAAAGATTTACTTTTTCCTTTTTGTGGTCAGTGTTTATTGTTCGTATATATCCTTCATGGGATATATAGTTACATTTATGTATTAAGTACTATGTTCAAATGAAATGTTTTTTCCGACAGAACCATTGTTGCTTGTTTAATGTTTTTAATATTGTCCCGAGGAAGGTGGTGCATAAAAGCAAGATCCACTGAAATGCATCGACACATTTCTGGTTTTTGTATTGAATGTTTTAATAAAATATCCCTTTTTTATTGTTATTAAGCAATCTAGCGATTAAACTGCTTGAATTTTTTTTAAGATTATGATTTAGACAATCTATGTATTTGATATTGAGAAATGTCATTATATGATGCAAATTGTGAATCCATTGTTTTTAACACTATAATGGTGATTGATATATGATTTTAATAAAACAGAGTTAAATTGTGAACAACATTGTCAAGGCCAATCATTGATTTTTAATTACTATTGATTTATAGTATAGTGCCTTTGTGGTTCTACTTTCTAAACTTTTGTGGTACATTTAGAGAGAGATTGTGTTTTTCTCCCATGAGACTTAGATATAGAAGTATGGTGTGAATTAGAGGAAATACATGTGAGACATCATAGGGTAAAAATCATTTTACAAAGGGAATAACTTTTTTTGATTGTTCTCATTTTCCCAGTGCCCTTTGTTGTAAGGGTTACTCTCTACTTTTTTATTCCCAACTGGTAGCGACATGTGAGCTTGGAACTAAGAATTGTGCCTGGAGACTGGATTGCCTGGTGCAAAGCCCATGAAATCGTGCCCACATCTAAGTTGCGTGGTCCCTGCATTATGGGGACCTCAGCACGCATACGTGTCATATTGGTGGTGCGTGGGATCACCGGTTGCGAGATCCAATGTGGCCAGCTTCGTCGATCGTCCAGCATCTCTCTCGTGGTGTGACATGCCGACTGAATGCTCATGCGTGCAGTGTCCGATTCACAGGTTGCGGCCCTCAGAGGTGGGGGCGCAACCGTAGTAGTTCCTCTTTCTACCTCATGGAGCATTGCTGAACTTGCACCTGTGTGTGACTGGAAATGCCTGGTGTTGACCAGAATCAACGTGCACCAGGCATTGTGTCTCATTTCAAGGGAGGCACAGACTTTGCAAAACTTCATTGTATGTGGCTGGAATTATCTGGTGTGACCCATAACAGCATGGACTCGATGTTGTGCCCGGATTGCCCTATTGCGACTCTGATTGACGTGTACCTGATGGGTTTCTTCCTTCTTCCGAGAGCCCTCGACCTGCTTCATTCTCCATTCATCAATTGTTCCCTTTTTGACCCTCATATCGGTGGACCAACTTCCCCCTTCTCACCATTCCCCCCTAACCATCTTGTGTGCCAGGTAGTGTTGCCCGGCTTGGGACAGGGTGGTGAGAGTGACTGACTGGCCAGGAAGTGCACTTCTGAGAACGGTCAGAAGTGGGTCAATGGACTGCATGACCTCCCGATGCTTTGCAGAACTGGGCTGGTGCTAGCAGCCTCTTGTGAAACCCTTTGGTGGGACCGACTTTTGCCTTCAGCATGGGTCTGCTCTGCATCCTCTGGGCGAACTTCCTGAGGGTGGCCAATCTCCTTTTGACAGCTGCCTCCTAATTAGTCTTCCTACCTACCCCGACCTGCTTCCCTGGGACCCTGACTGTGTGTGACTTCGGCTGCGTCCGGCCCAGTGTCCAAATGGGGGGGGGGGGGGACAGGCTGTCTTTAATCTGAGGGGCCACACGGTCTGCAGTGTGTTATCGAATGACCAGCTGGGTATTAGTGCACTGCATTAGGGTGCTGAGTGCATATGTGTGTGAGCATGCTTCGTACGGATCTGCCTGCAAACAGTTGCACAGCATATGGGTGCGGAGTGAGTGTGCGTGTAGGAGTGACAGTCTGCTGACGGCTTGTGATTCACAACACTGGCCGGCGGTGTTGCCGTAAACGTTCATTTCTTGCCAGAATAGCATTGCGTTTGACATTGGTTTTACCCCTGCGGCCTCGGCCTGCAATGCTGCTAATAGGTGCTATTTGTTGTATGTACATATTTGTGATATTGGTTTGACACGAGGTGCACCCTAAAACTGTGTAGTATCGAATTTTAAGAATTGCTAGAGAGGGCCAAGGGTCAACAACGAGTTTCACCACATAATGGTGCTGGGAGGGGGGGTGTATATTAGAATCTTGCCCAAGTGTGCATATTACTGATGTCATCTTAATACGGTTGGGCCTAGTACTGCTTGTAAGAATTCCAAGTGGGATTTATCCCCTGCAGTACATGTTGTTCATATTGTGTTGATTATTGTGTGTGTTGCATGCAAGTGTTATCTACATACATCCTGTGTGAAGTTTCTTTTGTGACGCCCAGTTTATTTATAGTGAGTGAGTTCTGTGCAAATGCTTTACACATTGCCTCTGTGATAAGCCTGACTGCTCAGTGCCAAGCTACCTGAGGTTGAGCGCAGGTTATAAAGACTGTGTAATGACCCGCCCCTGACAGGAGTTGTAGGTTCAGCCTGGCTAGGGCTTCGCCTCAGACAACCAGAACGTGCCAGTTCCAACAGAACTGTGGAAGAGGTGTGGTGCAGCGGCCATTGCAGCTGACTCCGAACGACGGGGCTCACAGTTTGATCGCCGACTGCAGGTTAGTCCAACACCTTGTGATTCTGGGCAACAGCTTGCTTAATCTTCCTGACTGCCCCCAGCGCCGGGACACCTCGTCTGAGGTAAGTCTGCGTTTTACAAATGCTGGTATTATCATTATTATTATTATTATTATTAGAGAGGATATGTTGCTTGACCAGACCTGCTAACTTAGAAAGTGGGTAACCAGGTTTGAGTGTCAGTGTTGGTTCCATGTCCTGAAATTCTGGGCAAATAACGTAATCTCAGCATGTCTAAAAAATGAATTTGTGTAATGTAACTGGTTAGGCACGATCCTGTCAAACTGTCACTTTGCATTGTTTGACCACCACTGATTTGAAGCATCTATGCAAACCATTGCCTTTCGTTACAAATATGATGCTGCACCTGTGGGGAGACTGAAGTAATAGGATGCAATTCACTCACTTTCTGTGGTTGCTGCCTTGCCACAGAATATCCCAACTTCTGCAGAAGGTGAAGAAATATGGTGACGTTGCCATCCTATGGATTTTAAAAATTACCAATGATTGCTTTAATCTCTCAAACTGCCCATGAGGTTTAAAACACAGACACAGCCTTGTAAACAAATCATTTTATTTCAATAAATGAATTTCACAGCAGGAGCAAAGGGGTAACTTATATCTGAAGAGGTGCTGGTAATCACTGCATACCAGCAATACATTACCCGGTATTTTTGTGCCTTCAAACATTCATTGTGTTAATAACCAACAGGCATGATCTTTAAGACCAGCCTTAGACTTAGCGCATTGGGCAGTTATGCCCCCCGCCTACCTGCAAAAAAGGAACAAAAATTGAAGAGGTGGTAAGTAAACTCTCGAGGATCCTGTGGAAGAAGCAGCAGGAGCCCTTGCACTCCACAGGTTTGATACCGGTCTCTGCGCCAAGTAAAATCACAGTCCCTCAGAGTCCCCCTGCATGCCGCCCCTGAACTTAAAATGGGGATTGGTTAGAACTTGTCGAGGGCCAGGGGAGCAGCCAGGGCCCCCTTTTGTCCCCGTACCTTATGCCAGTCACCCATGTGTGGCTTGTGCCTCCCTTTGCTGCCCTGAAAGCACACTATAGGCATGTATATATGAGCTGCATTTTTGGTCCATTTATCACAGTAATAGTACTGGTAATTGCACCAAAATACACCATGTGTTCTTAAAAATATTCTTGGGTAGAGAACTTCCTCAAACCCCCCTCATAACGTTAAGGCTTGCTTGCTCATAAACATTCATTGATTGCTCTTATGCTCACCATTTTCAAATTCGACCAGCCACCACTGATACAGAACATAAGGCAATGAGTTTACATGTAACAGGATAGATCAGGAACAGTACAGACAAGACTAAGAACAATGATAATCAGAGAAACAAGGAGGCAGGACCACAAGAGATGAAACTAAAGCAAAATGCAAACCAGGTATCACAACAGCAAGGATGCAACAGAGCACAAGGAGACGCAACAACCAAGTCAGTTGCAACCACAGTATTCTGCGCTCACAGGGCTGATACAGCTGGAGGCTCAGGGGAGGAGCACGGGTGCAGGGAGAGAGTCAGGTACAAGGAATAAACCAGGTGCAAGAAATCAGGGAACCACCAATAAAGGGAAGTCTGAATGAGGAATTAAAAAAGGGAAGACCAGGGGAACCAGGAGACACAAGACAGGGAATAGGAAAACCTAGATTTGAATATGGATCAGAGCCACGAAAAAGAAAAGTACAAAATGCAAATGTAAAGTGTCAGAAAACTGGAACAGAAAACTAGCAAATTAATGAAGACTGAGAACAGTGTAGAGTGAAGATGCTAGAGGCTGGAAAGTGACCAAAAGTATATGCATCCAAGAATGGAAATGGAGAGATAAAAGGTGTGGGAATCAGGAAAACAAGAACATTGTAGGATAGGGAAACTGTGTGTGAACTGGAATGACAGTGAAGTGCTGGAATCAACCAGGGCACTTTGCCAGGCACCAAATGCCTGTCTCAACGTCTTACTATACTATTCCTGCCAATCCTTCTCTGGGAGAACTTGTGGTCACCCAGAAATAATGTCTTTCCTATGGGAATGCTAATATTTGCAATTCCAGTTACTAAGATGCAGTCTGCATTGTATGTATATGTATTTTGTGACTAGCTTGCTGCATCTGGTTTCTGACAGGTCTCATACCTACCTCCTGGCCCAGAGTTATTGATGACTCCGTTATTGCTAACTTATAGAGAATGCTAACACCGGGCTAAATTATAGCCAACTTTTTACAATCTGCAGGTTTTTTAAAGGTGTTTCAGTCAGAATCTGTGCCAGCATGTGTTTGGCAAGAAGTGCACTCTAGTTACAATCTAATTGCTGTATCTACCAAGATGGTTGCTTCCACCCTCGGAAAAGCGTGCTGTAAAATGAATGATTTGACCCCTGGCTTCAGACATAATGGGACTGGTATTAAATATTTTCTAGGGCTGATAAAAACTCCCATATTTCTTGACAGTTCCTACTTTTATGCGTTAGATATATTTGTGTCCACCCAACTCCTTGGGTGAACAATTAAACATCCCTCTTATCAAAACTGGAATCTTAGTGCATATAATAGGAGCATTGGCCACTGGCAAGTAAGCTCTACAAATGTGGGAATGTATCACATTAAGTGCATAACTTTTTAAGGAATGTATTTTTCGTGGAATGTATTAATTTCACTCTGTTATATTAGAAGGGGTTTACTTCATTTAGGATGCTTTTGTAGACTGAATTATTTTCACCTACAATGTATTTACTTCAAATTAGAATGTATATATTTCAGAGGAGAATGTACATATTTTACTTAGATTGTTCTGTCTGGACATCCAATTCTAGCAAGGTAAGTGTCTCGTCCCCAGGTGTACGAAACTAAGAGCACAGCACGCGCTGCCATTCTTTAAAGATCTAATTCTGAAACTTAGAATTTGTCTTCTTGGTTCATTTTCTTCTTCGTCCATTCTTAAAATGAAATGTATTTTGCCTAATGTATTTCACTATGAGCTAGTATTCCAATTCAGACCAACCTGCTTGTGTTCTGAGGCTCCAAATGGCTGGCCTTGCACTGGAATATTGCCTCCATGTCCTACCAGGGACAGTGCAGCTGTTGATGATCAGCCATGCAAGGCTGAAGCCTAGCTCAAGCTGAATTCCTTGCTCTGACTGTGGCGTGACCCAATGACGTCTGGTGAGCCAAAACAGAGGTGAGACAACCATCTCAGGCACTGCCCTTTTCACCCCAATGCAGTTTTAAAATACAAGGCATGGTAAACGCAGCCAGCTGACCGCTTGACATCTAAAATATGCTTGTCTGCTTTGTGTCTGTCAGCAATTGACCTACACTTTGTCTGCTTCTCAGCAAAACCTGCAACCGGAGACCAAAGGGTTTCTCATCTAATAAGTTTTATGCTGTCACTAACTTACTGGCTGTTTCCCTCTTTACTGTTTGTCATGTTAGGGAGAGAAGGGGACATACAAATAGTCTTCTGCCTTTCCTTAGGCTTAACATTTTACTTTTTTCGAGAAATATGTTGACACCTTATTTATATTAACATTGAATTAACACTTGAATGTATTGAAAATAATGCACTAATGTGTGTCTTGAAATGATTGCACAAAAAATATTTATTATTTGGTGGTAAAAGTGAGAGAGCACATGATACCCATCCAGTGGCTAACAGCATAATGCCACTTCATCAACGTGTGTGATTTTGGGCAAATCAACAATTTCTTCAACGAGTTTCGTTTTGTTTGTCGAAACTGACAGCACCTTGTAGGAATTCAGTTCAGAGTTTGTGCATTATAAAGAACTTATTTGTGCATGATTTTTTTAGACTATTATACACACATATAAAAATAATATTGGCCATTGAGGGCCGAACTAATGCCAGGTTTGGATGTGGAGGAGCTTTGGAGGGCATCTTGCTCAACACTCTGGGACCTAGTCAAACCTGCGTGGCTTCGTAGGAACCACCTTTTTACTATACATAGGGCATACTACTCCCCGCATAGGTTGACTAAGTTTTCATTAACAGGCCCAGTCCCATGTCCAAGATGCGGGTTAATCGCAGCATCAGACATCCATATGTTCTATGACTGTCCAAACTTATCCGCTTACTGGCAAGCCATTAGCAATAAGCTATCGCAATCTACGGGTGAACATATCTCTATAGACCTTGCTCTTGTTATTTTTGGTCTTAAAAGTAAAGCTCGCAATCCAGTAACCAACCTACTATTCTATGCCATTCTAGCGGCACGTAGGGAGATATGTAGACACTGGAAGGATGCTCAACCACCGACAGTGCATGAATGGCAAACATCACTTCTTCGAATTTCCAAACTCGACCTAGCTAGAGTAGGAAATCCCAATAGGAGAGCTTTCTGGGTTATGCTTGGATAGTAACGACAAACCTGTTTTTTTTTTTGGTTTTTTTCCCAGGTCCTATGATTAATGCGCGCATTACCTATCCTTGCTACCACGACTGAGAGCCTTCGTGGTATGGGGGTCTCCATAACTCGGGCACTATCTACTAAGGCACTGCCCTAGCGAGTTAGGATTTGGCCTGTGTACTTTGTGCTGGTGGGAAATGGTCTTCCTCCCTAAGAATTCTCCCACCAGCAACAAGCTGAGACAGCACAAAACGCGACCATTCACCCTCTTGCTCCGTGGCGGCCTTTTGGTTTTGATAGATTGGAGCTATGCACGCAAATGAGGATAAAAAAAAACGAGAGAAAAAAAAAACCTGCAACCGGAGACCAAAGGGTTTCTCATCTAATAAGTTTTATGCTGTCACTAACTTACTGGCTGTTTCCCTCTTTACTGTTTGTCATGTTAGGGAGAGAAGGGGACATACAAATAGTCTTCTGCCTTTCCTTAGGTTTAACATTTTACTTTTTTCGAGAAATATGTTGACACCTTATTTATATTAACATTGAATTAACACTTGAATGTATTGAAAATAATGCACTAATGTGTGTCTTGAAATGATTGCACAAAAAATATTTATTATTTGGTGGTAAAAGTGAGAGAGCACATGATACCCATCCAGTGGCTAACAGCATAATGCCACTTCATCAACGTGTGTGATTTTGGGCAAATCAACAATTTCTTCAACGAGTTTCGTTTTGTTTGTCGAAACTGACAGCACCTTGTAGGAATTCAGTTCAGAGTTTGTGCATTATAAAGAACTTATTTGTGCATGATTTTTTTAGACTATTATACACACATATAAAAATAATATTGGCCATTGATGGAGTCCCCTGAGCAAAGTCACATTTCGTTAGTTCACTCATGGCAGAAACATCAGTTCATGTTAAAACTAGAAATTACAACAGGTGTAAATGCCGTGATATCATCAAATGTACTGAAGAGAAATACAAACATTTTTCTCATTTGAAAGAGCCTCTATCATGTGTTACATGATGTGTGGTGGGCAAGCTACTTGCCAAACATTGCTCGGCTCGTACTTTGAACCTGATAGCCTAGGGCGGCAGCCCCCGGCTGGGATCTCCCTCTGAGTGTGCTTGCTTGACCTATGTGCACGCGCCGCACCCCCATCGGTGAGACTGACAGTCACATGAGGGAGCGGAGGTGGGTTACTTCACTTCAGAGCAGGTGAGGCCTGATTCTCTGCAATGCGTTCCGACGTCCAGCAGGAGGCTCCCTCTGCGTGCCTCAGCAGTCAGGTCTGGCGGAACCCAACCTCGCTCCTTTAATTCCCGGGCTGCAGGCAGAAAGTGAAGCCTAGGAGCAGCAGCGCGGCGCCAGCAGCAGCCTCTTCCAGGTCCCGCTCGTAATGTGCGCTGCGTGACCGCTTTTGTCCGTCGACTGCTCCCCCCTTCACTTGGAGAAGAGCCACGGCCGGCGGACGGCCTGGAAGCTGACACCGCCCAGGGTCGGTAGCAGTGTCGGGACCCCACGTGCACCCACAGGTAAGACACCTGACTCTGCGCGAGCAACTTTCCTTCCTTGTACCCTCGCGCCCCAGCCAGCCGCTGCGCTCCCGCTAGCAGCGGACGGGGCTAGGGCGCGCCTGAGGCGAGGGAGGCTCCCGGTGCAGACATCCCGGGCACCGCTGCAGGCTCCCGGCCCAGACATCTCGGGCACCGCTGCAGTATCTCCCCGCCGGGGACGGATGCGGGCGCCGCACAGTGAGAGGGAAGGGAGCTCTGTGAGCGGATGGTCGGAGCCCGGCTCTCCCACCTGTTGTTATTCTCGTCTCAGGTGCTGCAGGCGGGAGTTGCTCTCCTCGAGGTTTGTTGTGCGGAGCAGAGCGGCGTCTCCTCAGACGAGAGCCGCCCTGCCTGGGAGAGATGGGGAGCAGTGGAAGCGGCGGGCACCCCTGGAGAACTACACCGATGACCTGTGACCCGGGAACGGTGGTTGAGGTGTGGGTCTGCCCTGTGCTGCAGACTTTAACAAAACACTGCAGTCGGAACCACCACAGGCAGACCTCACCAAGATAGATCATATACTTTTTTTTGTTTTTTACTTGGGGTGTTGGTAAACTCTTTTCTGCCTGCCTTCACCTTGATGTAACAAAATATACTGTTCCCACCCCACAATGAGTTTAAAGAAGCAACCCCCTCCCCCCCTTATCTAATTGGCTGGCAGAACAGACAGGCAGCTAACTACAAAGACAACATAACGATGTTCATCAGCTGACCTCCAGAATAAACACGACCAGAGTGTGTTTACAAAACAGCTGATGGCTTCGCTGTGATCTCTCCTGTTTTACGTCCGCCTTTGCCAGGCGAACGAGCAAACGTGTCTCATTACCTCCCGCCAGAGTTAGGAAGCCCCACGCCCAATATTATGTGTATGAAAATTGAAAGCGGCTGGGCGCCCTGTTTGATGTGCGCAGCTTCTAGTTGCCAGAGGGTGTTCAGTATTGAATTCACCACATCGCTAGATTTCATGACTAGTACACCATCATCGGAATAGACTCGACGATCGCTGAATTTTAATAATTAATATGACTGCAGTTATATAACACTGGCAGTTGCTTTCAAAATCTCCCAAAATATGTTAACTCCAGAAAGGAAAAGAAGCACTTAGGATGAAGTAGAGTAGGTTTGCAGAAAAAAATGCATGTTGGTTTCGTTTCTAAGGATATATGGGAGCATGAAACCACACATCCTACAGGTGGAAAATGTGAACCGGGAGAGGCTCACGGGATGCGGAAACATATGCAGTGTCTTAATTTTCCAAGTGAAAAATATGAACAGCTTGGAAATTTGCAAAGAAAGAGCTTTGAAGTCACTTACTGTAGAGTGGAACTGTCAGGCCTTCAGAGAGTTGTTTAACATTATTATACACGTTGGTAAAATGCTGACAGGACGGCAGTCGGAATACACGTGATCAGAGAATTTTAGATGACGTTTGGAAAAGGGTGGTGGGCAATGTTCACAATTTCCAAGCCTACCAGAGAACTGTTAAGCATTTGTTAGGTTGATGGTCGTTCAATGGCGAAACGACAGCCAGTGGCAGCTTACCACTATGCCAAAAGTAGAGGAAATGACATACACGTTAACCCTGATGACATCGCAAGGCGTGACATCACTCAAGTGATATTAAGGAAATAAAGAATATATAGGGATACGTTGACAAAAATATGGTAAAGAAGAAAAAATCCAATTTTAGTTACTAAGCATATGTTCAATGTCAAACGTACACTATAAACCGGAGGTGACGTCATGGTCAGTCATAGGTCAGTGCAGTAGCCAGTGCCTTGAGTGGGTCAAAGAGATGTGAGGATCTCTACAAGGGTCAGGTCAAAGTGTAAGTAGGAGTCATTTACAAGAGCCGTGGCCTGTGTAATTCAGGGAATGCCTTGAGTGCTTGACACTACGTGCTACCTGACTAGTATAGGTATTTTTCTGTTCTGAGTGAGTTTTCTGTCGTGTACAGTCATACAGCAGATGCATGCCCGAAGGAAATCTAAAATACTGTGTTTGCCAGTGTTGGCTAGCATTATCGCTAAATGGGTACCAATAATAATTTTGTTGTAAATATTTGGAACTGAAAATCTTTACATTCTGGATATATAGTATTGTCAATTAAAGATTACGAATCTGTGGATTTGGTGATGGTCTCAGTCACTCCTGTTCTTCCTATCCCTCTGCTTTACTTTGTAGTCTCTCACTCCTGTATACACTTGTGCCCTTTTAATCTCCACATCTTTCTAAAATCTCCATCTGTATTTCTCCCGTCAACTCCTTCCTGTTCTCTACTGTCTATGCAGTCTTTCTGTGTGTACTTACTTGCATCGCCTCCCCTTCACCATGCACCCCCACACACAGCCCACCCACTCACTTTTTCAAGCCTGCATTCTCTTTTCCTGCCAACATTTTGATTTCTGTTTATCTCCTTCACACTCTTTGCCATAGAATTCCGATTAGCAATTGGTGGAAATGACCATTGCTTTGTGGGGCCTTCATAGAGGCCAATGATTGTATGTGCATGGAGCCTGAATACCTCTACGAACCACCTACAGGTGCTCTCAATCTCAGTTTCCCATCATAACCACACACCCACACTGTGAACATGCCTGGAGGCAACTAGATTTAAATATGCACTATACAAGTCATTCATGTCTTGCATGGAAAAAAACCACAAACGTACAACATCTGGATAACGCAAATACTCTTGGGAGAAGCAAGATAAGTCAAAACATGGAATATAAACCGGTTTTACGCACCTCACATGTATTAAGGATTTTCAAAGTCATTGTAGAGAAATCCATTTGTGTATTTGATTGCAAAGTTAAGGTCATGAATATAGGGACCTTTTCCAAAGTCTGTATTCGACCAGGAAAGACCCGCCACACCTTAAGCCCTGGCCGTAGCCATCATATGCCAAATTGTTTGTGCGGTCACAGCTTCATTCAGAAGCACTGCCTCAAATACCCTGACACAATACTCTTATGCCACAGGTCCTGCTATATTCTCCAAATCTAGACCGGTTTTGTAGCAGTCTTATCCACACTTCACTGTATTAGTATCATAAACGAAAAACATATTGTTCCTCAGTAGAAGGGATGTCTGGCACTGTAGATGGTGTGCGTGCCTGTAACATTTATAAGTGGCTAGGATTCAGGCTGACCACAACAGGATCACTGGGCGCATCTGTTTCTGAACATGAAACCTAGGTTTCTATGATCCAGGAAGTGAAACCAATCAGATGAACAACTGTTGTTCTAAATTACATTTCTTACAGAGAGTTCTGGTATATGTGTTGGACTCGGGACTTTGTGGTGATGTACTTTTCAAATCAAGAATCTCTGCTAGGTGCTGATAACTTTTGGTACTGCTACTCTACTAATACTCTTTTTATTAGGCCTGGGCATTGAACTCCGCTACGTTCACGGAGTTTGCGGAGTTTTCTGCACTCCGCGCAACTTGCAGAGTGCAGAAAACTCTGCTCTACGTAGTGCAGCAGGTTTTTTCCCCGCTCGCGAACAGTTAGTTCAGGAGCGTGAGCTGCCGCCTGGGTAGACTTTCTACCCGAGCGGTAGGAAGACCAGCGCGAATGGTAGTTCGCACTGCACTCTGCCACTCGTGGAACTTCGCAGAGTTTTTTTGTCACTTCACAAAGTTCCATGTAGCAAAACTCAGCGAACTACGCCCAGGCCTGCATTTTATGGACATTGGAAGGCTGGCTGCTGAGTCTACCAAAATTTTGAAAAAAGGTATTTGATAGGTTTTTCTCTATATACCAATTAATGTGACATAACAGTTGTTCATCTGTGCAAGCCTGATCGTGTTTACTCCTTTTATCACAGCAACCAATAGGTTTAATGTTGTATCACAAATCTGGTTACTAGATAAAGCCATGCCAGCAGGGACACCAGGTTTAAGTGATTCGTTATCTGTTTAAATCTGTTCTTTTTCAAGTATGTGATTACCAATTGCTTTTGTTATCGTGAACCAGTTGTACAACACCTGTAATGCAACAGGTTATTAAAATAATGCCTCTTCTGCATGGAGTCTCCTGGTAACGTTAATCTCAAAACATATCAATAATTTCCCCCAAAATCTACGCTGCTTGTCATGTAAGGGACCTCTAGGCCATATAACGCACTGACTTTGTGGATTCCTTTATATACCCACCATGAGACCTGGCACCATTGGTGTGGGTCTTCCTTCCATTTTTGCTCTTGCCTCATGTGATTTTGCTGGTGTTAGATGCTTTGGGCACTGTGTCACTGCTGTCCAGTGCCACAGTGCCAGTGCTCCATATTATAAATTGATGTATGGATTAGTGACTCCATGATTGGCTGATTTTGGTTTACTTGTCAGACCCTAGTACACTGCACCAGGAGTGCCCAGAGCTTGTAAACCAAATGCTGGTGGGCTTGTAGCACTGGTTGTGCCACCCACAGAAGCAGCCTGTAAAAGTGTGTCTAAGGTCTGCCATTGCAGCGCCTGTGTGCAGTCTGGTACTGCCATGCTGACTGGGCAAGTGCACCCACTTGCCAGTCCCTAAACCTTCCATTTTCTTCATAATAGACGCCCCATGGTAGGCCCAAGGGCAGTGTGCATTGTATGTATAAGGTAGGACATGCCTTGGTGTGTGTGGCATGTCCTAATAGTGAATTACAGCCATTTTCATTTTTCACTATTGCAAGACTACCTGTTCTCCATAGGCCACTATGGGCAGTTAGATTATTACATCCTATAATCCTAACTGACTCTGGGAACACAGTAGACATTCGAGTTCAGTATGCCTGGACTCAGAATGATAAAATGTATATTTTAGTGAAGTTGATTTTAACATTCTGTGTTTGAAAATACCACTTTTAGAAAGTAGGTATTTTCTTGGCTAACTATCCAAGCCTGCCTCTGCTAGGTTGTGTATTCCTTGTCTGGAGTTTTGAGTGACAGGGCTGGGGGGGGTCCAGGAGACAGAATAAGTCAGCCCAGTGGTGAATATAGAGATCTGCATCTAGATGGGAGGGAGGAGTTGCACCTGGGACCTGAATAGGGCTGTGCCTTCCCTTCACAATGCTGGTTCCACCTCCTGGGGTGCGGCTGATGTCTCCGCCCTGCACAGTGAAAGAAGAGAAGGAATCATGTCAACAAAGTGCTCCAGCGCTGTGCTTTCCCTCCACAATGCTTGCTCCACCTCCTGTAGGGGTGTCTGATGTTTCTGCCCTCCACTGTGAAAGGAAAGGAGTCATGTCAACAGAGTGCTCCAGAACTGGTTTGGACTGGGCAAAGGTCTCTCTTCCTTCAGAGGACAAATTATTTTGGGGTATAAGTAGTGGGACCTTGATCCCAAGAATTTAGATCACTTTTGCACAAGAAGAAGAAACCTTTGCTGAGGAGAGGAACCTGAAGAAACTGAGGAGAGACTATCCCTAAGCTGAAGTGCTGCTTGGGGGATTGGCCTGCAGTGGTTGCCTGACTGCCAAAGAAAGGAGAAAGGACTTTGTGTGCACTTTATTCAATTTGTAAAGGATCTCCACAGGCTTGAGAGAAGAGCTTGCCTCCTGCTGAAGTCTCAGGGACAATAGACTTCAACCCCCAGCTCCTCAAGAGTTCTTTGGAAGGAAGTGCCTGCTGCTGTTTTGGGGCCTTCCAAGGGACTGTGTGTCGCAAGGAGCTGGAAGCGCGACTCAGGAGGACGAAGCGTGTCACTGTCGCAGCCGCTGCAGTCACATCTCTGAACAAGAGTGTCGCCGCTGTAGCTGACGCATCCCACCAAGAGAAGCGTCTTGCACCGAAGAAGGTGTCGCAGCCGCTGCCGTCGCATCTCTGAACAAGGATGTTGCCTCTGTAGCTGATGCATTGCACCACATTGAGAAAAGCGCCTTGCATCCACGGAGAAGCGTGCTGCTGTTGTTGCATCCCTGAACAAGAGTGTCGCCGCTGCCGCTGTCGCATCGAGCGGAAGCGTCTCGCATCGAGGGAGAAGTGTCGCCACCAAAGCCGCTGTTGTCGCATCTCTGAACAAGGGTGTCGCCGCTGCAGCTGACTCATTGAGCTGAGACTTCTTGCAACATCGGAGAAGCATGCCTCATCTGGAAGATCTTCACATCTTTATTTCTTTGCACCGGAACTTTGCCGCATTTCCATCGCTGCAACACTTTCGTTGCCCTGGGTGTCGCATCTAAAGGTACATTGACTCAAAGTTTTGCATTTTAAGATCTAAAGAGAATTAAGCTAAACCTACCATTTTAAGTACAGTATTGTGGATTTGTTTGTCATTTGTGGTCTTGTTAAGTCTATATAAAGAATACTTATTTTTTTATATAAAACCTGTTTGGTGTCCATCTGTAGTGTTGTCACTTGATTACTATATGTGGTCACAAATGTTTTACACACAGCCTCTGAGATGAGCCTGTCTGCTCGTGCCAAGCTATCAAGGGGGTGAGCAGAGGTTATTTTAGGAGTGTACCCCCTTACCCTGACTAGAGACAAGGGTCCCTATTTGTCACAAGTACCTACCTGTGCCAACTAGAGACCCCCAAATCTAACACCCACTTTATGTGAAACACCAATGCTCTATGAATTGGAGTAAAAGGCCATCATTTAACACATTTTTTGCAGATACTTAGCTGTTATATCTTTTTAAAAGTAATAGATTGGGGCATTCTGATGTCAACTGTGATTTCAGATTTCACACTGAATATGTGCATGGATTCCACTGTTATCAGATAGCATTCTCTGGGAAACAGGCTGTGTTTTCTACCATCCCGTCGCAATTACTGATCTGTTTGACATAGTGTGATTGAGAGAGTTGCCTGCTTTCAGTCACCAAATACTCTTTTCCTTTATTTTTAAGAGAGTTTGCTTAAGGCCTCGTCCTTCGTGTTTGTGAGAAGTTCTCTGAAGTCAGTCATTCCGTCAGTCGTTAATGCATGGGGGAAGAATTGTCCGCTGTTAAAGCAGGGACCTTAATCAATAAACGTCACTTGGAAGTGTTTCTTGATGAGATCAGGGCGTGCCCAGCAGGGGCACAACTTTTGCAGGTTGGGTTCAGTGGTGCAAAGCTGTGTTTACACCAGATAATACAGGAGAAGAGAGGGATGCGCATCTGATGGTGACCCGGGCAGTCATCTGCTCCCAGTGCATTGGGGGCTCAGGGCTGTGCTTCTGTGATTGTAAAATACCCACAGGACCGGAAGTAGCACAGTGTGGCCGTTCCGGCTAGGATCCCACACTTGACAACTTGTGGTGTTAACAGCAAATCGGAGTGTTGGCCGGTAAAGCAGCTTACAACCCCCTCTTTGCTTCGGTGTGGGCCACCCAAGGGTCAGGTACCTGTCCGCACGACGGACAACGCCACATCACCTACCCGCACCGTGGGGATTGAGAGACCGGTCTCTCAATCCCCACGGTGCGGGTAGGTGATGTGGCGGCGTCCGTCGTGCGGACAGGTACCTGACCCTTGGGTGCCAGCACACTTGAGAAGACCGTTGACGCCTGAATTCGGTCTTAGTAGGGTCCCACTAAGACTCAGCAGGACCATCCGGCCTGCTTGTCCATTCCAAGTGGAAGGTAGTATACGCCCCTTCCCCTTTGTGTAGCACTCACTTATTTTTCTAGGTCCTGACGAATTGCACCTCCTGCATGAAACATGTCGACCGCTAGGTAGATTACACACCGCTGGATCCTTGCACTAGCGGGTGTTCATCTCCTCACTGTTTTTAGTAAGGTAGTGAACCACACCATTAAATATTTTGCGTGGATTTGCTAACTGTTTTTAATTCCCACTTTCACACTTGTCTACACTTCCCCATAAGCCCTCATACCCACATGCACCCACTAGCAGGAACAGAAGAACTCCGGTAAAGAGCCCCATTTTTGGGTGCCCGTCAGACATTGCAGCGCCAGTCTGACAAAGAGCAGAACCCAAATGATGAAGCATGACACCTAGCTTGCTGGGTGTGTGAGGGTTTTGGTTCCGAAAGGGGGATTCCCCCCTCCTTGGTGTTTCCCCCGTTCCAGTTATTGGCTTGGTTACGCCTATTCTATGCACTTCTGGGGAACAGCGTATTTCTTTTGTTGTTTCAGTACTAGGGCGCGTACGCTGGACCCCATTAAATATTGCCCTCCTGGATCCCCCTTTGTTGACTACAGTTACTCTTCAGTAGCATTTTGAACACAAAACAAGATGAAGCTGGAAAGATAGAATATGAACACAGTGTGTTATGGTAGCAAAGACCAGATACATAATGTGTCCGGGCAATACAGAATCTAAAATGTAATGATATAAAATGATTGTTTTTGTTCAATAGGCTATGCCCTTTGGAAGTTGGAACATTACTACAGACCAGAATGTACACAGGATAATGAGGAATTCTTGAACAGTCACTGCCAAAGAGACTATATCTGGGTAGATGTAAATCTCTGTGTGGGGGCTTTTCTCTGGGTTCTGGGGCAGTTGGTTGGTTACTGAGTGGCATTCGTGGTGAATACTTGTGCTTACTGCTGGTGACCCGTGTCTCTGGTACTCCAGAGCAAAAGCAAGTTACTTCTTTTGCACACCTAAACTGCATGACTATTAGATCTAGAAGTTGGGTCTATCTCCAGAACTAAGTTAGGGCTTATCCTAGTTAACCCCTCCCATGCTCATGACGAGCTCAGCTCATCATGAGCCACGGTGGCCGTGTGCTCATGACGAGCTGAGCTCGTCATAATGGCCGCACTGCTCGCACGCGGGGCTAATTCCCCCACTGTGCTGAGCGTTCGAAAGAAACAGGTGTGGCCGTGACGAGCTCAGCTCGTCATAAGCACACGCCCACCGTGGCTCATGACGATCTGAGCTCGTCATGAGCACCGGGGCGCTGTACGCGCCCCCTCGCCCAGTGGGAAAATTAGCCCCGCAGGCAAGGGATTAAATAATGTATCTTACTACTGGCAATTGGGGCAGTAACAATCTGTACATCACACAGAGCGAGCTGGTCCTAGCCCTTAGTGTGGCTCATAATACAACTCTAAATGTGTTTAAATCATATGAGGAGGTCATTATGAATACAATCAGCAACGTTTTACTGTTTGCAAGGTTGGAATAGCTTGGTGGTGTTTCGCTTTGTCCTTTACTAAGAAGAATGTTTCTCAAAGCCAGGCGTCAGGTCCTTAAATGTATCAATTGAGATGTAGGATTGCCCACTGTCCCAGTTCTCAGCAGATGTGCGCTCAAGGAAACGCCACTGTGGTTTTGAGCCCAGTTGGCTGAGAATCTGCTAAAGAAATCTTCTAAATGTGCTGCTTGGAAGAGCAATCAACCCTACTGTAAAGATGTCTCCAAAACAGAAATAAGATGGTAATCTTTATTGGTAGTACACAGGTAACACGATCTCCAGCTTACTGCTCCAGAGTCTCATCTGCTTACTTTAAAGAACAACATTCCATCAACCTAGCAACAAGCCTTACATTCTACCATGAGTAAATCCCCACACCTACTCTATCCAGAGTGCTACTGTTTGTATAGTATGGGTCTCAATAAAAGTGCAGGTTACCACAAATCCCTTGTTCATCAATATTTTATGTTTCTATGTTCTATTTCAATCAGTGTTTTTTTAATACTCCATCCTTATTCCATATTTATCTTTTTTTAACATTAATATGAGTTAAAATTTGGAAAGCTTTCAAATACATTAATATTGTCTCACTGCATAAAAAAAATCCTGTCCTTTATCAGGATGGTATAGACCCTTTATTTTTCTAGTATTTTATAT
The DNA here is from genome assembly GCF_964261635.1 of Lissotriton helveticus. Taxonomy (NCBI): domain Eukaryota; kingdom Metazoa; phylum Chordata; class Amphibia; order Caudata; family Salamandridae; genus Lissotriton; species Lissotriton helveticus. The sequence goes on along the minus strand of NC_136057.1, from coordinate 537,627,380 downwards.
ATGTGAAAAAGGAACTTGAATATGTGCTAAGGTTAGCCTCATCTCGTGTTAACCATTTTATGCTCAAGATCCTCCACCGAGCACTGTAACTTAGAGTGAGTTCTTTGATTCCTTAGCCAAAAAACAGCTTATCAGTAAATCAGCCCTAATTAAAACAGTGGACACTCTCATCCGGATAGTAGGGCAGTATGAAAAATGATAGTGTCAGAGTTGCTACAAGAGGGCCACAGGGCACCAAGGGCTATGGCTTCAACACTGGGTGTTGTACCTTTTACTCCTGATGTCTGGGGCCCGACTTAGTATGGATCCCTAGCAACTGGGCCAAATACCCCTTCTACACTTGTGCGGAGTGGTATTTCTGCATAAGTTGTCTGAATTACAAATGTTACCTGTTGTGATATTATGGGTGGTCTTGATGCACAAAGTATTAATGCTTGACTTTCTAGTCACAAACTACACCTGCTTAGAGCAAGTTTCATTTGGGAGCGAGAAATTTCCTGGAATTCCTTAAAAAAAAAAAACGTGGTAGTAAACCGCCATGTCCCAATGATAATATTGGGTTCCACGTGTGAATACCCATTCAGGTCCTAATGTTTGTAGTAGCTGTTAAAGGTGGCGGAAGTGCCAGCCCCTAATACCAAACACCTGGTTTGGTACTATACTCCCATTTTACCTGATAACTTGTATTCAGGCCCTTAGATTGTTGTCCACTTGAACTCCCAAATAGGGACATACCATCCCCTTCTCCAAGTAGCTGTTCTCCATCTTTATCTTATTCATAAACTTGTGTCATTGATACAAAGCCAAGACTTGCTCTTTCCACCTATGAATATTTATTGTTAGAGATACTATCTAGGATTGCCCATGTGCCATTTGGAGACCGATGCAATAACTGGAAATCTGGATGCAATACTGGTGGTTTTAAGGGCCTGTGTGGGATTCTGGAAAACACTACCCTTTGCGGAGATGGGCTAGATAGTACTGGCTTAAATGATAATGCTCCTATACTTATTGGACAGTTTTGCTAATCTACTGATACAGGTTATTGACTGCACTTTGACGAGTTGAATGTTCTGTTGTGAGACTTCATTTTAAGATTAAGAGAGCTTCACTAAGTAAGCTTAAACTTCCAGTGGCAGAGGTAGTTTTGGTGGTGCTCGACTTGAACGTTAAAACTTAATTAGCTGCAATGGTCTGCATGATGGGTAAATGGGGCACTCCTTTGTGGAAGTGAATTATCCCGAGACTGGGTGCAAGACAGCTTACTGAACAAACTGTTCTTGGGACCGACAACTATAAACAAAACTTTCCTGATCCATGCAGGTTGCCACTGGTGCCTGAAGAGAAGTATTTGGGTATTTTTCTCTTGGAAAAAGAGTGTGGCCTACTACCACCTGAAGGGTAAATCATCTGCTTCATTGTAGCACCCAGACCCCTGTGTTGACTGTGTGGTAAATACATTGCAGTGAAACTTGAAACTGTGTATAATGCAGGTATGTTTGCTGGGACCAGTGTGGCCCATTTAGGAAGGTCCTTGGTTCAGCATGGCACAAAAGTAAAAGATAGATGGACCATCCCCAGACAGTGGATGTGTATTTCTTACATTTCTGGGGCTGGAGTGTGCAGACCCAGCCAGTAAAGCTAGAGAGGATGGAAACCGGGCTACTTTAAACCATTATATATGGACTCTTTTTAACATAGATTTGCTGTTTTTTTCCTGAACAGTGCCTTTTGGTGGATGGTCGGGGAACGTGACAAATCTACAGATTCTGTTGTTAAAGGTGGGGATGATTCTAGGCAGGGTATACCCTTTTGTCTGCCCCTGATTCCTACTTCATGAAGGTTCATTACTGCCAGGTGCAGAGTCTTCACACTTCATTTCACCCTTGTTTTGGAGCCAGCATCATCACTACCTCGTGTGCGATTCACCACCTTGAACAAAGGCTGTATTTGCATACAGCCAGAAAATTACCCTAGAAAAGAAACTTCCCCCAACTGGTTCCAGGACTTTAGACAGTGGATTATCATCTTTTTCTTTAAAAATGAGTATAAAAGTTGGACTCCAAACGCCAAAACTTTGCTCCAAGTTTTTCTTGACCAATGATGTACGAGCTCAACAGCGTTGTAAGCTGCTGTGTGGCCGAGGCTTTTGTTTACATGACAGCCAGTCACTCAGAGGTGAGGGAACATTTCCTGAGCTAAGGACTTGCCTATCGCCTAGAAGTATGCCTTCCTGCTTAGAGAAGGAAAATGGTGCTAGGTCCTGCAGGACGCAAGACTGTTAGAGTAGAAGCCCACCATGTGCCTGTCATGTGGGACACACCGAAGCAGCCACCTACCAGTGGGAGCAAAGCCAACCCGAGTTGAGGGATCTCCCAGTGATGCAGTTCAGTTCCGGAAGCAAACTGAGTGAAGAAGTTATCAGCTAGAATGACATCTTGCTGTCCGGCATTACTGCAGTTCCTTAAGGACTGGTGCTGCCACCGCTCAACATAGGGTGCCCCCTGGAGAAACCACCACCATCAAAGAGGACGTTGTTTTTTCTCCCTTCCAACACAAACGAGGTTCGACAAGAAGATTTCTGATAGCGGTGAATAATCAGTGATTGCTTCTGGTAGGTCTGTTAAGAATTTGAAGGTACTTTATGGCCAGCCTGTGGGACAGTTGGGTGATGGCAGGCATAACAAGAGGGGGCAACGTGAACTCCTCAGGTGAGCTAGGACTCCTGTCAATTTTAGTTGAGGAAAATGGTCTTCCAGCTCGGCAGGTCCTGTTAAACAGGACTCTCATGAAAGACTTTCATTGAGCATGAAAAAATAAGTTCGAAATAGACTGTACCTTACAGTGTAGTAAGGACAAATATTACAATAATACGACACACCTTTAAATCTCACAGTAGTTGCTTCACATACATTGAACTCCCGCTGTATTCTTAGAACCCATCTATTGTCACTCCAAATTTATCACAAATACTACTTTTATTTAAAACATTTGTATACAATTTTCATGTCTTTAAAAGTCACAACATTTTTGTGACATTATAAAAACACAGTTTACATAAAATACAATAAAATTAAAACATCACACAATGCAAAATGTATATAAAAAAAAAAGAAGAAACTTTGACAGTATTATCCACTTTGTTGGTTCCAACAAACGAAAGGGATTACGTTCATGGCCCCGACACTCTGCTGAATTGAAGCTGATTTATGCTACAAGCGAGAGGAGGCTTGTAGCCTTTAGTCCCTCAGCTGTTGTATGTGAGTGGTTGGGAGCGCGTATATACAAAGAATTTCTCCAGAACATTAAGTTAATGCTAATGAAGGTGAAAGGGTCCACGACGCTCTTAAGACATGTGACGCACTAATTGAGCAAACCGTGAGAGTCAGCCGGGAGCCTTAACCTGAAATAGAGGTGTATTAAATTGAAAGAAAACACAGCAGTAGAAAAGAGAAGGGACAACGCACTGTTCAAATAATTGTGCTGAACAACAGTTGGGGCAAAGTACCTTCACTCATCAGGATGTTTACAGTGGCTATATAACGAGGTGTACAGAGAGACTTGAATTAACTATGGTCTTTATAAAGTTGGAACATTAACAGAAAGCATCGAAACGCATCGACACATATTTTGGCATAATCCATGGGAATACTTGGCTCTGTAGATGTTGTAAGTTTTGGTGCATAAAGGCCTAGTCATTAAATTGTCCCAAAGGGTATGCTGTATAAATGACAAAGTCTACTGTCAAATTTTTTTCTCCCTTTTTTTTCCCCCAAAATTTTTGCATTGTGTGATGTTTTAATTTTATTGTATTTTATGTAAACTGTGTTTTTTTTTATAAAAAAAGATTGTCACATACATTTTGTGTCTTTTAAAGACATGAAAATTGCATACAAGTCAAGTCAATAAGCTTTATTCGGTTAAAAGGTATCAACCATAAAAGCAAATTTACATACACAGAGACTAAAATCTAATTATTTTAAAAGCAGCAAAAGTTCAGTCACAGTACATAATAACATTAAAACATCATACTTTTTCTGGCACGAATTGATCTTAAAATGTATGTTGCAGCATAAAAACAAATCTTGGACTCTCTTAATGTAGACAATAAACTCATAGCAGCATTGATGGTTTTGACGTTATATTTCTTAAACAGTAGTTTAAAGTAAGCAATTCTAAAATCCAAATACAAGTCACACAAAAGTAAAAAGTGCAAGGTGCTCTGTTTAGTGCGCCAGCCCCAGGGGGAGGCTGATCGCTGTTTCATTATGGGAAATGCTACTAAATGGTGAGCAATGCCAAGTCTCATCCTTGTTAAAACAAAGCGGTGTGATGGTCTCGTGACTGTTAGATAGCCCTGAAAGCCATCCGTATCTAAATGCAGGTAGCAGAACCGATATGTAGATTGCTTCTCTACAGTTCTCAGCCTGCACTCCTTCTTATGGTACAAGAAAGTATTCTTTATCTCCTGTTTAGTCAATCCTGTTACATCGTTTGGGTTTTCCTGGATCAGCATATTGAACCAATCTCTGTATACCATATCTATATATTTGAGCAAGGGGATCTTAAGACAATTGTCCAGTCACAGGCAGTCCTTAATAATTGTTTTAGTGAATATAGTCTCCTTCTTTACCCATATTGATCTCCAGAGTAGTAGGGGTCTAAGTACAATCAAGTCTGACAAATAATTGAGCCCCACTTTGCAATAAATCTGTTCAGAGGATGCTGAGGCGAGCAGACATAAAAGCTTTGTTAAGAAGGAATTTTCCTCTGTTTGCAATTCTTGGCTGGAATGGTGACCCCAAACCCCTGCGCCATATAGTGCAATAGAGGCGCATCTAGCTTTATAAATATCAGTCATGTCTTCGATGCTACAATACCCCAGTTTAGATGCGAACTTAAAGACTTCATATACACTTTTTGTCATTTTAGCCCGAACATTGGACATTTCACGCATCCATTTACCGTCACCAGCGAAGTGTACAGGTAACAGAAATTATCAATATTCTACATTTTCTTCCCATCTTTTAAAAGAAGATTTCATATTCCTGGGTTTCGAGCCACAGACCATTGTGTATGTTTTAGCCTTGTTAATCAACTACTTCCTCTCATTAATAACATTTGCAAACCCATCAATTAACCGCCGAAGGCCTAACCGTGTTCTAGATGGAAGCACTGCGTCATCCACGTAAAGCAGAACTGGTACATCCTGGCCCTCAGCTTGCGGTCGTCCGCCTGTATCATTTTAAGAACAGTGTCAACTTCATTAATAGGGTAAAAAGCAATGGTGCTAGGACGCAGGCTTGGCGGATACCACGTTTTACATTAAAATTAGAGGTACATTCGCCCCTTTGGCCATACCATACTCTGGTCGATAGTTTCTCGTATAGCCTAGCTAAAAAGTAAATAATGGTCTCCGGGGCCCCGAGATTGAGTAGAACTGGCCAAAGTGTAGCGTGTTCCACTAGATCAAAGGCACTGCTAAGATCGGCAAAACATAAAAAAAGCCGTCCTTGTTTAGCACATGTATATTTACCAATTAAAAGCTCTAAGTTAATACTCTGTTAGATCGTGCCCAGCCTCTTTCTAAAACCATATTGTGCCTGTGACAGTATCCCATTATTTGCGACCCACTCTTATAGTCTTGCTAATGAAACCCTGCTCATGACCTTAACTGATGAGTCTAATCGGGAGATCGGCCTATAATTCTTGGCTTCTGATTTATTCCCCTTTTTAAAAAGGGGGATAGTAACGGATTCACCCCAGGTAGTGGAAGCTCCCGCTGTTACTGCCGAATTAATAACCCTGGTGAGAATCGGGCCCCACAGATCCAACACAGTTTTATATAAATAGATGGGTACACCATCGGGCTCCGGTGCTTTTCCCCCTTTGCTGCTTCTAATACCTAACTCCACCTCATCAAGGGTGATATTTAGGGGGATAGTTGGCAATTTACTTGGATTAGTAGGACTCTCAAAATTGTAATCACATGGGTTAAACATGCTAGAGAAATGTGCCACCCATTCATCACAGCTAACGTGGCATAGAAGGTTCGGTTAGGATTCATTTTTAAGAAATGTCGAGTTGACAGTTTCCCAGAACAATTTATTAGATGAATCTGCGGCCAATGCAAGGTTATCCCATGCCTCCTCTTGGAGTTCCCTCTTCCTCCGTTTTAAGTTTAAATTATATTCTAGTCTTAATTTTTGGACTAGCGCCTTATCCCTAGGTCTACTGGACAGTTCTAGTTTCAACTAGAGCTGCTGTTTTTTGGTTGCTCTTATGACCCCAGATGGCAATCATGGTGGCCGCCGGCCTTGTTTCCCCCCACGGCCGCCTCTTCCAAGGTCAAGAATCTGAGAGTGCAGGTCGATGATCGCCTCACGATGAAGCCCCAGATCTTGGGCCTCGTCGGCAAGTGTTTTGGCATCATCAAGATGCTCAGGAAATTTCTACCGTTGCTTTCTCTCTGTCATCGGAAAGTGACGGTTCAGGCCTTGATAGGTTCGCGCCTGGACTATCCAACGTGCTCTATCTAGGCCTGCCGGAGTTTCTCCTTTCTCGCCTGCAGGTTGTGCAGAATGCCGCTGCCAGAGTCATCTTTGGCTTGCACCGTAGAACAAGTGCAACGGCATTAATAAAAAAACTTCACTGGCTTCCCATCAAAAAGCGCGTGATCTTTAAGGCTCTTACACTGACCTTTAAGGCTCTCCATGGCGTAGGTGCAAAATACATCAGAAATCGACTGGCTTTTTATCTGCCGTCTAGGACTCTGAGGTCAGCTTCCCTGGCCTTGGCACAAGTTCCATCTGTCAGAATTGGTGGTCGTTCCTTCCGTTATCTTGCTCCGTAGCTTTGGAACTCTCTGCCTGTCCCCTTGAGATTAAACACTAATCTTTTGGGCTTCAGGAGGGAGCTGAAGACCTGGCTCTTTGTCCAATAGTCTTTTGTTCTGTTCATCCGCCCCTGTCATCTGCTCTTAATTTCTCTTAAAAAGCGCCGGGACGCTCCTCGGAGCGCCCGAGCGATATATGAAACTATTCTAACATAACTGGTTCAGTGAATCGGTACAAGCGTGGTTGAACCAGCCCAGTCATTAAATTGTCTCAAAGCAAATGCAGTAAGAATGACAAAGTCTACTGTCAAATTTTCTTCTCTTCTTTTTTTTTCCATATATTTTGCATTGTGTGATGTTTTAATTTGATTGTATTTTATGTAAACTGTGTTTTTATAAAAAAAAGATTGTCACATACATTTTGTGACTTCACTCACACCCAACTCAAGGTCCCACACTACAAGGACATGATGAGATTTAGGGGATTGCCTTCGAAATGTATGTCCTTCTGTTTTTTGTCATAGCTTCTCTCTCTTCACCAACTCTACTAAGTGTAGTCTGGCGACTTAGTGAACTAACGCATCCACTGTAGGGAGCTGTGTTAGACCTCCTGGTCACAGGATAAAATCCCGGCGGGTCCACTCAGCCTTTGATCCATCTGCGGTCGATAAACTGAGTATCATTGAGTTGTTTCATACTTTCTTAATTGGGTGCTTGTAAATAATGTGAGTTAAAACACAGATTTGATCTATATTGTAGAGTACTTTCAGGAAGCAACCATAAAGTAGCTAATTGATGTTTCTTTCTTTTGTCCAGAGCTCAAGTTGATAAAGAGATTTGGGTTCTACCTCAAAGTTGGCCACACCTTCTGCTTTTATTATGTGACGAAAATATTGGCAGACTTTACAGTACACGTTTTATTGAACTGTTTCTCTACGTGATGCTGGTTTAAAACTATAAATGGCACTAATCCAAATGTTTTTTATTCTTTTAGTTTGTGTGCATATTGACTTGCGCAGTTCTATGTGAGATAATGTTCACCAATGAAAGACTTTGAGGAACCTGAACGTCAGTAAACCCCCTCCACAAAATACATATTCCAATACACTTCATTGGATAAGGCAGCATGACCTAAGTAATACACTGGTTTAATCCTAGCAGCAGAGCCAGCTTTCCAGCAGGGGTTTTTCCTACATTTGAGAGCAATACAAAATGGGCTTCAGCCTGTATTTCTGACGCACCTTTTAACCCCTTGGCTGCGGCGGTAATTCCGCCGCAGCGCTAGGGGGGATGAGGGGCCGCACGGCGCCGCCATGCTCGTGATGGAACCACTCCGTCACGGGCCTCGGGCGCGCTGTGCTTGTGACGGAGTGGTTCCGTCACGGCCCCGCCCGCTCAATGGAACGCTTGGCGCAGGCGTGAAATCGCTGCCGCGCAGGCGTGGCGGCCGGGCCATGACAGAACCACTCCGTCATTAGCACAGCCCGTCTGAGGCTGGTGACAGAGTGGTTCCGTCACCAGCACCCAAAGGGTTAAAAAGAAAATATCCCCTTATGGTTCTACTATAACGCATATGTGAAAAAAATCGAAAAGAATATGTATCCGTTGCTTGCAGCATCAGTATGATATACAGCTCAATGGATGGAATAAAGTATTTCCATAATCTATAAAGTTACATTTTTTTAAATTCAAACAAACTTGAATTTGCACTGTACTGGAGGGGGATCCTATAGTTGGTTGACAAGTCTTTTGTAAAGAATGTCTTTAGACAGGAGTAGCTGTTGATATGTTGACTCCAGATAATGGTGACTCGCTGTTCTGGTAACCCAGATAGATATTCAATGCTCTGACTTGACCTGGTTGCACCCAAAGTTTAAAAGGCTTGAGACATGTGATGGTAAGTGCAAACAGATGTGGATTAAATGTTTGCAGCTGTAAGTCGAAGCCATCAAATTAGTGCCTTCAATGTGTTGAGATAGTTGCTGCAGAGGGAACCCTCCAACTGATTCGAGAATGATTCTGGGGCAACACCTCAATGCGTGTTCAACCGTACCATTTCAGATCAGTCCCTGGTATGCTGCGGATTTTCATGCAGGTTTCGCAATTCAACAGATTTGTTTGTTTTAGAAACTAAATTTCATTCCACTTCCTTGAGCATTAGTTTTTCCAAACTCCGGCCTCCTTCTTTAGGATTTCTTTTGTCCATACCTGCCACCTGTTCTCGACATCCAACACTTGCCTGAACGGGCTCTGCTAGCAGAGAGTATCGGCAACAGAGGAAGAACCCAATATCCATGCGAACCACACCAGGAAACTGGCACTCCCGGTTTTGCAATGGAGAATTGGAAGTAGAGTTTAAGGACAAAGGGTGGAACAGAGCCTTCAAAAGGTCCTTGGTCAGGCAGCAGAAAGTCCTCTTCTATGGACCAGCAAGAATCCATTCTTCTTTTGGTTCCAAGCTTTTTCTTTAGTGCTACTGGGCTAAGCAGACTTTTTCTTTTTTTTTTTAACAGGGCGTGTAGCGTCTTTAGTAGGTGGTCTTAGCTTCAAACCTAAACATACCCACACTACACAGCATTTAGCAGAGACCTTCTACTGACCAGAACTACTTGTGTGCAGGACTACATGGTGACAAAAGAAATGGCGAGCTTGGTCCTGTATTCGTTTGTCCCTTAAAGTAAGTTTTAGCAGCCACGTGGGCATTCAGCAATGTTTTTGTGTAGTGTGAATTGGCGTGAAAGCCTTGAGACACAAAGATGAACATGATAAAGCCACTAAAGATGGAAGACACTTGAAATACCCAATGTTGAAAAAGTCAACTGTTATTGCTGAATTGGATTTAGGGGTTCACCTATGTTTAGGCTGTAATTTTAGAGCTGATTGCATTTGCCAAACGCTAGTTACAAATTAATATTGAACTTACCTTTGTTTGACTGAGACAGAGTCCTGCCACACAGGTCTTAAAATTCACTACAACTTCTAAACTCTGATACGTTCAATAATGTATTCTGTGCCACGTTTGTTCATTACTGATCCGCATGCAACAAGACTCTATTGTGTACAATTGTTGCTAACTTAACTACCTTGAATAGTTATTTTTATTTCGAACAAGCCCAGTAGCAGCTGTGTGTCCTAATTGGATGTGAGAACTCAACTTATGCTGGAAGCACTAAAGCAGCAAAGGAAAACTATTTTATAGAGCACATGTGGCAACAGTCTTGTTAACTAGCCCCAACTGAGATCAACCATTCTGAAATGAAGATTGGTAAAGCAGGTTGAAGTTTGCAAAGGCAGGTGGACTCATTCATGGCAAACATATCAAAACAAAGTGCCTTCCGCTGTTTGCAACTGCGAGTGTGCAAGCTCCTTCTTGGTTCATGATGGGAGTGATCCAGGGTTTATGCGCAGGGTAAGGGTGACTGTACAGAGCGGTAGAATGCATGGCCATTGTTGAGCCAACTGAATGATTTGGCACTGAGGGTGTTTTTGATATCTAGGGACCAATACGAGTTTGGGAGATGAAGTGCAAATAAGAAGGGAACAAAAAACGCCTCAGTGCCTACTAAGTGCAGAGCCTTGAGATAACACACTCTCAAAATATGCCCATTAGGTCTCACTATGTGTTATTTATGGACCCACAAGTTGGCGTGCACAACAGTAGCCTCGAATGTGGCCCTTGGAAAACACTCCAGATGTTTTGAGGATTGCTACCTACATTTGGCGCATAGTTGTATTTTGTGTGCAAAAAAGTACTATTCATTTTTTTATGCGTGTATACCTCACTTATATGAAGACTGAGCACTTACCTATCTTTGACTTTTTGAAGCCTATTCTTGTCTGTCAGAATTCAAATGTATCCTACATGTCCAAAGTCAGATTTGGTTTAAAAAAATTTTTTTCCGGCTCATATGAAAATGGACATGGATCGAAGAATCGATTTCAAAAGTAATCACATTGTATCTTGGAGGTCCGTGGCACGTTACTTTGATTTTTAGCTGGACATTCGTTCCAAAGGAGAGGGAAGATAATGGTTTGGATTCTGTTGAGATTTTATCCATTATGAGCACACTATTCACCAGGGTTGATAGACAGAAAGGAAACTTGTTCTATAGTTGTGTGACGCACAGATGATTTAATTTCTTGCAAAAAATAACACCGCCTGTGCATTAGCCAACTCTAGGCAAATTGCCTTGCAAAACTAGCCGCCTCAGTATACATAAGTGACGCATCCTGCATATCCTACCCCCACCAAAAATTTACACCCTCACAATTTCCTCAATTCAGTCATTGGTCCCTGCATCTGTACTCTGCATCTCAACTTAACTTTTCTAATCAAAACTGTAAACCTTGAACACCCTGCCTTCCTGCATGTATAATCTTACTCCCACCCCCTTTTTTCCACTGCTACACCCCTTCCCAACAGCAGTAAAAGCGATTCAAACCATGAAAATCATTCTGCAAACCTCCACCCAGAAAAACTCCCTTTTTAAGAGTTTTTTCTGCCCCTCCTTACCCCAGGATATGCCTTCTCATATCTGCTCTCTCCTGTCTTTACTGTGGTGCCCATCACCTGACACCCAGCGCGTCCCCTACATGTTCTCGCAACTGCAGCATCCATGCCTATGGTTGACAAATGCACACTGTAGGAAAGTAGAGTTTTATGCAATGAGGCTAGTTAGGCTTAACTATTTAATACTCTCGCTATACCTCAAAATATGTCCTTTGGATTCACAATAATAAATCTTTAGCTCAGTCCTGGTAGAGTGGCACAAAACAGTCAAGCTTTACTAGAGGAACATGGGTTAAGCATTTCAGGTTTCCAACATGGCTGATAAGTAATTGACATGCCTCAAAAGAAATTTGACACCAAGTTGTAAAAATTCATTTTGATATAAATTTAGACATCAAAACAAAAAGTCTGATGCATATAACCGGAGTTATAGATTTTAGAAAGAAAAATAAATCAGTTCAAATCCCAACAAAACTTTAATGTTGCGTTCAATGGAGAAAAGCAAGAGTGACAATCTATCAGTACCAAAAGGAATGTTTATTTAGACCCTTGGTCCTTAAAGATAAGGGCATTTCAATCTTTTCATAATACAGTGTCATTAGATAATTTATACATATTAAAAATACTATTTCATGATTAATCAACATCTTAGTTATATTTTCCTAATCCAATTCATTTTATCATAAAATATAATTAATACAATTCCTGATTTTATAAACTCTTGAAGACTTTTTTAACTTCAAACATAAATCTCCCAAGTGCACATGCTGTGTCCGTGTAGGACATTTCGGTTAACAATTCTGCCTGTGCACGGTTTTTAATACTGTATTTTAAAAATATTGGTCATAAAAAAAAATTCTGTGCAGCAAGAACCTTAAAACAATCTAGTAGTATGTGCAAAATATCCTATTTTGTGCCTCAGTTGCATTTATACTTCCCTTCAGAATCCGTCATAACCCCTTTTATCCCATCAATCTCATAACCAGGATTAATTCCTATTCGTAATATCAAAACTTCATTTCTAAGACAGCGATTGGGTAATATATCTATGTACGGGAACTGTTGATCATATAGCCATGACTTCGTCATAAAATTCACAGATTCTTTCCCCCTTTGGGTACTGGCAATCCTGGTCTCGAAGTTTCTTTCCCTAGTATCTTCAGTTCTTGCCTTACGATATCAATTTGTAAGTCCTGAGGGCACAATTTAACTCCTAGTTCCTTACATACTGTATCTAATGTTTTCCTGACCCCCGCTGCTATTTTTTGCTCCTCCCTTTTTCCCAGGTGTTGCCATCATCTTATTAATGCCATACGTGCCACTGCTTTTCCAAGATACCATGCCCATTTCTATTCTTACTGTCTGAATCATAGAGGATTTGGGTAGGGACAATAGATTTTTTATACATTTTCCCTCTTCAATATTCCTTCCCCTTTTTATTTATTTATTTATTCAAAGTTTTATATAGCGCGAACAAGATCCTTACAGATATCAGAGCGCTTCACAGAGACAGGGGTAGGGGCAGCAGGAATGAACAAAGATAATGGGAGCAGTATAATAATCACTAACATAGTAGGTTAACAGTAATGTACAGAAACATATCAATATGCAATCAGGTAAACAAGTAATATAAGACGGCACAAGTCATTGATCCCACTACAGAAGGGTTCAGGTAAACCTTGGGTGTGTGGATGGCTTATATATATTTTTGCCACTCATATGCAATATTTCGGCTCCATATTGGAACTGAGGCGGTATCCTGGCCATATATGCTTTTAAAACAGGTCTGTCTGACCTTTGTCCATAATTTCCATAAAATAATTTCAGCGCACCAACTGAGTTCAATTCAAGAGTCTTTATTTCGATATACATATCATAAAAGACTATACATATTAAAAAAAGTAAACATTCCATTCTCATATGAGTAACAGAGCAGCACTACAAAAAGATTTAATCGTCAAGTTAATCCATCCAATGCACAACAATTTATCTAAAAACAAGAGTAAAAAAACAAACTATAAAAGCGTAGAAAAAAAGTCCAGAGCCAAAATACAATAAGCATCACAGAGTTGATTTTGCAATAAATATATATAAATATAATAAAACAGTTTTAGTTCTGGCTTAACTTACGCGCACGGATTACCCACATCCAATGTAAAAATTTAGCGACCGCAATAACAGTGGGTTCTGAACAATCTGTTTTAAGTATCCTTAAAGCCAGTGGTAATTCCCTTCAGCAGACAGATAGGCTTCAACCACGTATGCCTGGGCTATTTGTACTCGGGCAGATAAACAGAATACGTGCTATGCTTTCCGGCTGAGATGGACAAAATGGACAACTTGTATTGGTTTTAGCATGCCATTTGCCGATAAAAGAGTTGACGGGAAGCGTTCCCACCCTAAATTGGTGGTACAGTTTCCTATCTCCGCGAAGTGTGATGAAATCCCAGTACCCTTCGTAAGCAGTTTTAGCTCCAGGAAGTCTCTTGTGAGCGATGGACTAGTAGAAGTCCTAAAACGTCTGACCGAGACCATCGTCCAGTATAGCTCCCTAAAAGCCTTTCTAGGCGGAAAAGGATTAACAGTAGGATTCTCCCACAATGAAGTCAAGCCCATGGCAGTATAAACTGCCCTGGCCTCTCTCATCCAAGGAATTCTGTGGACGCTATCAGCATCTCTAACTTCGAGGAAAGCCAGAGCGTACTGGGAGAGCTCTGGGGTGACCCACAGTCTCCTCCAGTAAGCCACAGGTCTAAAACATGCTACGTCCTCTAGTCACTGGCATCCCAAATCATAAAAGAGGGGCAGTAATGGCGTAGCTGGTGGAAAGCCAGTTATTCCCAACACAAACTTGTTTTGGGAGCTCAGTAGTGATGCTAAATTGCTAAACCCCCATAGTTCTGCCCCATAAAGGACTGACGCGCTGATTTTAGTACTGTAAATTTTGGGCGCTGGGGCAATAGGTTTAGTAGCTGAGAGGCGGAGTTCCTTTGTTAGGGCACCAATTAGTTGTGCATGTTTGGTAGCCAGCTGATAATGTGAGGTTTCCAATCTAGTTTAGAACCCAAAGTTATACCAAGGTAGGAAAAGACTTGGGTCTATTCTAGCAAAACACCATTCATAACCACTTGCTTGTGCAGCACCATAAACTTTGTCTTGCTCACATTAATGGTAAGACCGTAGTCCTTGCAGAACACCTCGAAACGCACTATAGCCTTCTGAAGGCCTTGCAGCGTTTTGGAAATTAACAAGGTGTCATCTGCAAACATTAGCAGAGGGATCAGCTTGCCTTCCAGTTTGGGGGCGTCAGTAGGATGATTCTCAAAATACTGGATCATCCTGTTAATATACAGCGAAAAGAGTGTTGGTGCTAGTACACACCCTGGTCGTACCCCCCCTTGAGATGGGAAACCTATCCGTTACTTTTCCTTGCTGTCCCCAGCGAACTTGGGCTAAGTTTGCGTCATGAAGTTTGATTTAAAAAGGCCAGTACATCCAATGGCATACCCTGCTCAGCAAAGACACTCCACATCTCAGCACGCGGCACTAAAACAAATGCCGACTTAAGGACGACAAATGCCGCAAAAAGCCTGCCTCCACTAAGTATTACCACCCACCAATAAATTAAAACGAATCTAAAAACTTTATCAATAGTGCTCGTATGTGAGCGGAACCCAGCCTGGAGAGGAGACAGAATGTCCTCCTGCTCAATCCAACCTTGGATTCTGGTCAAAACAAGGCCTAGCTATCACCTTCTGGATGCATCGGTTAAGCTTATAGGCCTATAATTTCCTGGGTCTGAGCAATCCCCTTCTTATGAATCGGGATAATCTCAGCACCCTTCCATGTATCTGTATGGGAGAGCCTTTTTCAATAGCATTGGCAAGGGACAGAATATAAAGCACCCACACTCCCCTCTCATGTAAGAACAAGTCAGCTTGTACACAGTCCAACCCGGGCGCTCTACCCTTCAGGACCGAGTTGAGTGTTCTTTCTACCTCAGTTTTGCTGAAGTGTAGGGGTATAATATCTTTGGGGATGTTCGGGAGGTCAGGGCACAGCTCTATATCAAGAGCCAGAGGGGCGAACTGGGTCGTAAAGTGCGATACCCACAGATCTGGTTAAACGTGATTAAGAGGTTGTTCCCTAGGATGCTCCTTCCCCCATTTAACCAAATCCCAAAATGTACCCATATTCCAGTCTCTACTGGCATGATACAACTCCATCCAGTGCTGTTCATCCCAAGCCCGTTTTGCATCGTGTTGCACTTTTTTGTACGCCACCCTTGCATTTTTAATCCTGTCCCTATCTTTGGTTCTTATAGCCTTAGCCCTAGTTTTGGGCCTTTTCTTCAAGTTTTGTACATTTGTTATAAAAAAAAGCCCTGAGCTTGTTAGACAAATTAGTATGGATGGGAATAACTTTAGACACCATATCCTGCTGTGTCACACATTTCTGGAGGTCAACACTCTCATTCTTAGTGCATTCAAATGACATTTCCATTTTAGGGATCTTTTGAACCATATTTCTAAATATCTATACTCATTTACTGTTTCCAGCTTTGTGGAGCCCAGGGACCAACTGAATTTCATCCTTTTTCGTGCCAAAGCTCAAAACCTTGTTTTTTTCTAATTTGTTTCCGACTGCAATATTCATTAAACACATTCAGCTTCCTCTGCAGACCTATCTCTGCTCGAACTAGGATTACCAGACTGTCTGTATACAGTAAGCAAGCAATGTGTTGCCCATATAATTTTTGACTAGCACCCCATGCCTTATTCAATGTGACTGGTAAGTCGGCTGTCAACAAAAAGAGTAAGGGGGCCAAGACACACCCCTGTCATAACCCATTACCGATTGGTATCTTTTTTGCCAATGTCCCATCTGTGTCCAGGATAAACTATGCCCAATTGTTTCTGTGGAGCTCTAGTATCATAGCCAGAAGGCCCTTAGGGATATTGGTATTTATCAATATCTCTCACAGCCGGTTTCGGTCTACCAAATCAAATGCTGGCCGCAAGTTTACAAAGCATCTGAATAACATACCCCCCCTCCGACTTCAGCGCAGGGTAACCAAAGGGAGAAACTGTGATCTATTGTATAGCGCCCCTTCTTAACCCCCCCCCCCTGTTCCGGGGGTATTATCTGATTTAGCTTCTACCCATTCTTAAGTTTCTCCAGAATTAATTTTGCAACGACCTTTTCTCCCATGTTCAAGAGGTTAATTAGTTAATAAAAGCAGAGTTTACAGCTCCCCGTTTATGGATGGGTCTGACTATTGCTTCTTTCCAGGTTTGGGGCATTTGCCCTGAATCAAGAATCCCGGAACACATTTTTGCAAAGAATTTTGCATACCAGTCTGATTTGCTCTTTATATTTACTGCCGGGAGATTCTCAGGGCCAGCTGCTTTAGTCCGCGTTAGATTTGCTATGATGCGTTTAAAATTACAATCTGAAAATAACATCCTAATATCCTCCCCCATCTCTAACCATAATGCATGTTCCTTAATTACTTGCTGTACTCCTCTGCTATATATTTCACCTAAGTATTGATCCCAGTAGTCTTCTGTCACAGCGCAATTCATAGTTGCATGTGGCTTCCCTGACCCCTTCTTGCAGGGGCATAACACCGGGCCCCGCAGCCCCCGCGGTGCGGGCAATCTCCAGGGGGGGGGGGGGCCCTCAGCACAGCACTTTGGCAGGAAAGCTCCTGATAGTCTAGAGGGGGGCCCTCCACGTACTTTGCAGGGGGGCCCTCTAAAGTTTTGCTACGCCACTGCCTTCCTGGAATAATTTCCAAAACTTCTTTACGTCTTCAGTTTCTATTGCCTCTAGTAGGTATCTCCAGCATCTCGCTTTATATTTCCTTTGTTGTTCCCTGATGACCATTGTGTAAGTTTTCTTTGATTTCCGTAGGCTAATCTTATTGTATCTGTATCGTACTACAATTTTAGTCTTCTTTCCCCCTTCCTTGTGTTTGATTGCCTACATTCCTCCCACTATCTTGACTCCAAGTGGTAATTGATCACTTCCCTCAACCCTCAAAATCTCTCACTAATGCAAAATTCCATGCATGATAAAGATGTATTCTATTGAGCCTATCTCAAATGTACCGTTGGCTGTCCTCTTCCCCCCCCACCCCCACGGGAAGCTGTCAATGTTTAAATTGTAGGCCAGCAGTAACTCTTTGCAACCTACATCAACTCTACAGAGATCTAGTTTGTGACTGAAGTTGCCCAGTACTAAAACCAGGTTTCTCTGATGTGCATCTGTTATCTCCTGAATATCCTCTTTAAAATTGCCCAGTTCTGCTTTCATACTCCTTATGTCCGCTCCCCTGCATATAAACGTTTAGGATGATTATACCATCATACTCTGGGGTAGGATCCAAAAGGAGCACTCTGGCGCCCACTAACCATTTGCATTTAACTTCCAGAGGGAACACTTTCTTGGCTATTTTAGTAGATCTCATTATTTGTCCGCCAGCCGGGCAGCCAAATTGTCTACTCCTAGCTAGTGTATTTAATTGTACATAACTTCCTGCAAAGGGGTTTCATCGCACTGCCAAGTTTCTTGTAGGCACACAATTTCAAAATTATTGATTTTGTTTTTTAATTCTAATTTAGATATTCTAGTGTAACCATTAATATTCCATGTAAGTATGCCCGGCTGTGCGGCGACCCTACCTCTTTGTCGATTCTACTTAGCCAACTTCTTTCCTCATTCCCTGGTGATGCTATGGTCCTATATCTATTTACTAATTTTTATCCTTTTCTGTCCTTATCTATTTCATTGGCTCTCAGCATGAGATTTTCTTTCTTTTCATATGCCTTATCAATCTGTCTCATTCCCAGTCTCACATGATTTTTCAGGAAGGGTTTCTTACATAAGTCCCTATCTGTTATTTCCTGATCCATTACCAATGTATTTCCTTCTTCAAGTAAGTCCTGTTCTGTGTTCATTAATGCTACCTTAACCTGTCGTGAATAGATCAAAACCTTTGATACTTCTTGTCCCTTTCTATTTGCTGTAAATCCTACTTGTCAGAGGTCTTCTGTCCCTATGTCTTTAAGACATACACATTTAGAAAAGGAGAGATGCAATTGAGTTCGATTTAGTGGAATTAATTTATTTCCTCTCTTTCTACTATTTCTGTGGTTGGTGTATTGGTTCAATGTGTAGATCATTCCCCCTTTCACTTTCTATTTCATGGGTTCTCCTCCTAACATTGCCCCTCCATCTCCCCTCTGGCCCTTATATACCCCTCCCTTCCCCCTTTTGATTTTCAGAATCTCCTTTTTCTCCATGCCTTCCCAACTGCTCGTTCTTATTCATGGGTTGTATTGTGGGGTTCAATGCCTTTCTGTTTTTTTTATTTTGCCCTCTTCCCTTGCTTTCTATACGCTTTACATCTTTATTCGCTATTCTCTCTGTATGTGGGCTTGTTTTGTGATCTTTATTATGGTATTTACCTGGACCCTTATATCCCTTCTCTGTAGTTAAATCCTCCTTTTTCTGTCTTATGTTCAGCCCCGTCATACCCCTTCTCACTTGTTTCCTCGTTCAAGGTTTGTATTGCTTATATCTCATTGTTTCTCCCCATTTTTTGAATAAGCATTGAGTATCATGATAAATATATGCTCTGTTTTCCCTTACGTGGCTGATCCTCTTACCCCTCCCCCACCTGCAACAATATTTCTTCTCCTGTAAACTGTCTCACTATGGAAGGCATATGATCAGTAATTTGTTTCAACTTCCCCCACAATTATTTGTAATTGTTCTTTTAGGTCTTTTAGAATATAATTTTTCATTACAGAGACTTCCAAAAGGCCTTGCAACGTTTTCTGTAGGATCAACATTACTTCTAACATCGATGCACTTGATGATGCTGTAATTTTGAGGTTAGATATTGATCCTTACACGGGGTTATTCCCCTTAACTGGGGGTGTGTTCATTCTCCGTTGCTCCCTTTCCGGATCTTCAGCTCCTATATTGACATGTTCACTCTCTGTACTCCTCTCCTCCTCCTCCTCCCCTTCCTCAGTGTTTTGCATCTCGAAGGTGGAGAATAGCTGAAGAGATGAGGATAGTCTTGGTTCTAGTATCAAGTCGCTTATATTTGATATATCCTGATGTCTTAAGTATGGCATTTCTAGACACTGATTGCTTTCCCTCGCATAAATTAATCTCCGATAGTTCTTTTTAAAATGTTTACCCACAAAATCTTTAATCTGCTTGGTAACTGATTTTCCACCTCTATGACCACCTCTTTGTCCCCGGACATCAATGCGCTGTGGGGTTTTAATCTGGGACAGTTTTTTTCAGTTTTTTATAGTTCGATCCAAGAGTTGCTTCTGCCATGCAGCTTTTATTTCCTTCCTTCTTGTTGTTCTGTGGTTCTTTTATCTATTCTCCCCTCTCTACAGAACTGTTTGGCTTTCCATGACTATTCTGTCCCTTCTGTACTTTCCACGACTATTCTGTCCCTTCTGTACTTTGGTTTTCACTGGCGCCATGTCTTTCTTTGGTTTGTTGACCCCTCTGTTATACTGGTTTATAAATATCTACTTGGCTTGTCCCTTGTTCTTACTCCATACTTTCCCTTTTGCAGCCGTTCTGCTCTGTCTGTTCTGTCTCTGGTGCTAGTACTTCTTCCTGTTCCGCATGTGTTTTTATTCCACATTCGATCGGGATACTTACCTCTGCTCGCCCACTATTCTCTATACCTGTGGTACTCCTAGTACGGCCCGACCGGCAGGCCTTTCTTGGCGGCCCATGGACCTTGCAGATAATGTACCCATGACCCCCCAGAGAGAGTGAGTGACACAGAGAGAGACACACTGAATATCCCCCATATGTGATGTCCGCCTTGGTTATCACATCCATGTACTTATAACAACACAACACCATGCATTGCTCGGGAATTCTTCGCAGTAGATGCTGGCATATATAAAAAATGTCTGTCAAATTTAAAGAGACCGGGACTCAAGGCCTCTTTGCCAGCTAATAATCCGTCTCCATCGACCCTTTCTTAGCCTGTAGCTCTCTGTGCAACAGTTTAAATACCTCGATATACTCCTCTTTCCATAAGCGCTCCTTCATTGCCTCCATTAGGTGAGCCTCCAAGGACTTGGTTCTACCCATGTAAGACCGCTTTTTTCACTTTTAGCTTCTTACTTCCCTTCTTCTCATCGTCTGATTCTTCCTTTTTCTCACCACCCTTGTCTGTCATTGTCTCTGCGTCCTTGCACCCTGCACTATCCTGTATCTCATTTGCATCCTTGCTTCTGCCTCCTTTTCCCATCTCTGTCTCTACGCTGTCTTCCTTGTCTGATCCATCCTCGTCCGTCCCCAAATCCCCTGCTTGTTCCATATGTCCCTTTTTGTGACCAGACGTCTGCATCTCCTTGGCCGTCTTCCATGCCAAACCCCACCCTCATTAAAATCATGACAGGTCACGTTTTCACACCTATCTGCTTACCTGGCTGCAAAATTGGTGCCCACACAGAAACATGCCACTCCGTTGCTGGCCTGGTGACCATTTCCCTGGCTTGACACACTGCAATGCAGAATGGGGGAGTCGGCAGTTCCAAAGAGATACAGTACCCTACATTAGTGTGACCTTGTCCCACGTCGCCTACCATATCACCGACTGTTTCTACCTTTCATCTCCACCATGCTTCTTAGTCCCTTCGTCTGGCTCAATCTACTCCCCTTCTTCAAGTTCCTCCTCGTCATGTTCAAACGCATATTCATCTTCTCCTGTCTTCTCCATTCCCTGTTGCCCAGTCGTGCCTGGCATTACATCCTAAATGCTCTGCTGTCACCAGTCATGTGGCCATTGCTGCTTCATCCTCTGCTGAGTGGCCACACCAGACCCTCCCAGGCCAGATCCTGTGTAGACCCCACAGACCTTCCCCTACCATTGCAGTCCAGTGCAGCTGGGCACCAGACATCATGCCTTCTCTTCCTTTCTGGGTAAGTGAGCCACACCAGACTCTACCAAGTGTGCCCACGCTACTGGTCAGTCCTTGAATGCTGGTAGACGACTCCTCCCTCTTTATTTCCTCTTCCCTGTCTCTCACCCAGATCCATCTGCCTGTCCTCACAACCCTTCCCCGTACCACCTAATCCCTTCCTCGTACCACCTAATCCCTTCCTCCACCCACTCTAGTGCCGCCGTCCTGTAACTTTGCCCCACTCCCCCTTTTGCACCGCCCCATGTTGCTGCCGAATATGCCTCTCTGTTGGTTTCCTCCAATACACCTTTAAGCTGCTACCTGTCCATCCCTCCATGCACACCCACCTCTTGCCACAGAACCAGCTCCCCCTTCTCATTCCACTACAGCATGGCTTACTCCACTGCTGGTTGTGGGCAAAGCATTCTCCCCTCCCCCTCATTCTGAGATCCCACTGGCAGCAAGCTGCCCTCGTCCTGTACCTTCACTTAGGCTCCCACTATTATCTGTAGTGCCTCTACTTTGCAATCCCCCCTTTTCCCCCAGACCTTGCTCGCTCCCGCACTGGTCTCCAAGTCGGCAATCTTCTTTTGCTTTGGTGGGGCAGTTTGCTTCCGTGCACCGTCACCTCGCCCTCTACCACCAGCCTCTTTCCCCACTTCTGGGCTCCAGCCATCCCCGTGCCATGTTTTATCCCAGGGGCTGCTATTTCTCCTTTTCTTTACCCTGCCCCTCCCGTCAAGATCCCAAGATCCACTTTCCTGGCTCTCATCAAAATGGGGCTCCGCTTCTCCTGCTGCCTCAACCTGACGGGGTCCAACCAGCTTGTGGACGCTGCCAACCCCGCCTCCTACCCCTCCCAGTCCAAAGCACCTTTAAGTATGTGAAAATCACCACTGCCATGCCGTCAGAGATCTGTAGGCTGTGCTCTTCTCACACGCACTGCCTCCTCCACCGCGCTATGCATCGGCTTCGACTCTGCCTATTTCCTTAACGAGGCAAAATGCCTCAGCCACCCGCGGGTCCTCCTTACTATTCCTGCAAACGTTTTTTTGCCCTAACTAACAGCTACCACAAAATATTTTGCGATAACTAACTGCTACCAGCCACTGTGTTCACTTGACCACAAGATGGTAGCTGGTAGCTCAATCTCCCTCCCTTTATATGCCAGCCCCCATCCCTCCTACTGCCATAGCCCAAAAATCAGTGTCGGCCCCTGGGCTGAACCACTCGCCCAAAATACTCCATAGTCAGCTGCCCCGTCCCCCCATGTACCGGACATTGTACCAAAGGACCCAACAAATGAATAAGATACCTTTCTGTAACTGTCTGGCTCTTCACTCTTCCTCAAGACTTAGTCATTTTACCATGTAATTCGTTATTGCTGTTATGCTGCACATAGCATATAACATGCAGTATTACTAGCTCAAAGGCAGAATCAGTTAATTACATACACATCATACAAATTAACAGAGTTGCTGCCAAAGACTTTGGTATCAGTCATTTTGCACAGAACATCCTGTATTGAGGTGAGATAGTTGGTCTTGGAATTTATCATAAATCAAAAGAAAACCATTTAGGAGAAAATAATGTCCTTCTCCAATAGTGTTGACACCTTTGTCATGGAGCTACATTGCACTATCCATTTGCATTGTGCTTTGTTAAGTAATAATTGCGGGTCACCACCTCTCTGGAATTTCTTTTTCAGCCACTTTAATAAGCTGTTAACAGATGTAATTTTTTGATTAATTAATCAGAACATGGTGTGTCACAAATTGGGCTGCCATAAATGTGTATCTTATTCTGAAACCATGTTAGTGTAGTTCTACTGAGGTATAATAAATTGCAAGTGCACTAAGTGGCATATTCCGAATGGTTAGATTTACAAGAGTTTGACAGTATCTAGACATAGTCATGAATTAATTTTTTGTCTTCTTAAATGAATAAACACGAGCCCCGCATCTTAAACATCCAGTCCTTTTTTTCAGAACTCAATAGTTCAGCAATATTTTGTTGCTGCTCCTTCTTTTTTTTTTTTTTTTTTTTTTTTTTTTTTTTTAAACAAAAACATGGAGAGATATTCGGTCACGCCAATGGCTTTAACCATCGGGCAGAGGTTTTTTTTTTTTTTTTTTTTTTTTTTTTTTTTAATCATCATTGTTAATTCATTGTTTTGTTGTCCAAAGGTGGTGGTACAGACCAATTTATCTGAGGTCTTCTTTTCTCAAGGGTCCGAGAGGCGTTCACAAGTGCAATATCAAGCATTGTTAAGGCATCTCATAATGCCATTTTTGGGATATCCTCTGGCCACAGGTTTCTGCTTCTCTGAAAAAATCCTTTTTCCATTTACAATTTCTACTGATTCTGAGACACTGGCCACAGAGCAGACCAACCTCACATCTTGATTTTTGCTGAAATGTTCCATTAAGTTATTATATTCTGTGGTTTACCGGAACATGGTGGTCTCCAAGAATCCTTCAGATGGAATTATAGTGTGGTCCAAAAAGTCAATAGAATCCTTACGGTAATTAGAAATGAAATATAGGTCTACTGAACAATGATTTAGTCATGTCAAGAACGCATTCTATGATTACTGATTCCAATGCTAAATCATGAAAATATTGTCTATAAACGTTATCCATAACCAAATGTGTTCATGTAAAGGATTAAAGTACCATTATTAATGAATTTACATTGCCCTTTCTCTTGGGGAATATTAGTATACAGTGATTCTATATACATAGATTCCAAAATAAATGTAACTTTGAAACACCACTATCCATATATAGCTCTCAGTGGTGAGATCAATATATTTCCCCAATGGTTCTAGGACTGAACCACAGCTAGGGACAATTGGTGTTTTTTTTGTGGATTGTAGGAAATAATGCAGATGATGGTGATGGCCCGGTGATTTTGAATTCAATAAGAGCCATCTTTGATCACATAAGTACTCTTCAATTTTTGCTTTGTCCCAAATTTCTCTGATTTCATGCTGTACATCCCACAGAGAGTTGTCAATAATTTGTAACCTTGTTCAGTATTTATTTGTCGGTAAATTTCTTGTTTGAACCAGTTAAAGGCACATGGATTGTTATTCAAAACTTTATCAGTGGGCTTTATGATAAAGGGATCTTTACTTGTAACTAATTCAATGTTTGAGGTTCCTCTTTTGTGATGATGTATGAACATATTCATGAGGCATTTTCAGATTGGACACTTCTCTGTATGACTTTCTTAAAGACTAAAAGTATGCAGGCGTAGAGAAGCTTCGATCTTAAAATTAGACAACTTGCAATTGGAAATAAGAAACATTCTGATACATTCAGTATATGCAGTGTTATGATTGATTAATCCCATACCAGTCAGTCAAGGCAGTATATCCATTCCCTTCGTTTGTAAATACACGCACTTTGTTCTCCATGAGCTGTACACAAGCGTAAATGCTTGAGCCATGATCACTTTTTTTTATTCATCTGTATATATGGGAGCAATGAAAATCGATACTGCATTTTGAATAGTAGTGCTTTGAGATATGGCCACTGTTTATGATGAACTTTAACCAAATGTGTGTGAATATACGGACAAAGGATTAAGCTTTGTATTGTTGATCACATTTATTGATTCTTAAATATTTCTAAGATATACCACAACAAACTATTGCTTGCTTATTGACTTTACTGCCCCACGTTCTGGGTGGTTATCAGACATGGGACAAAGGATTGAGCTTTGTATTGTTAATCACATTCATTGATTCTTAAATATTTCTAAGATATACCACAACAAACAATTGCTTGCTTATTGACTTTACTGCCCCACGTTCTGGGTGGTTATCAGACTGCCCCTATTGTTATAATAGTACGTCCAGGATCCATGTCTTTATTTTTTGGTTACGTACATTAGATACACTTAGATAAAGTGAATCTAATGCATCTTCTCATAGTCTTTTGTGATTCTTACATTCTGGAGTGGATTTGGACCTTGCAAGCCTACTTTTTAAAACCCTGCTTAAAGTATAACTCTTTGAAATAAAACAAGAGCAGACCTGTGTTCACCTCTGCCAAATAGAAGAGGAAGAGAAAGTAATGATTTTTCTTTTGCACCCAAACATGGCTATGAAGCGACAGTTCTCAGTTACACTATGCTATTAGTTTTAGTACTTTAGCAAAGCACAGACCTTAATCATGACTCGGTCAATGGGATGCTAAAACAGACAGAGGATATTCTAAAACCGTGTGAATTTATAACCCCAAAATACTGAAACGATAAGATGGTTAAATAAAAAAGTTATCCATGCTGGAATTAAATAATCTTCTGCTTCCAATAAAACAATAACAAAATTGTAGAGGGCGGGCCATATAATTAAGGTTAATCTGAAGTTAAAGTCTGTTGTGGTAAAATGGTGAACGAAATTACTGTGATATGGCTCTTTTTGTAAAACCAGTTTTCAAGACATAAACCATGTCAATAAAAAAACCTAAGAACTGACCCACTTAACAAAGTTGCCTTTCTTCTTAGTCTTTCTTGCAATGTTTTCTGAAACTGGTTCATCACAAGCTTTTATCACTGACATTTAACCTTTTTTGTTGCAATGGGATGAGCATGAATCAAAACGTGTTCTGTAATGCTGTGGGTTCAAACAGTGTCTTCAGAGGCTTAGTGAGGATGTAGTTTTCATGTCTGTGTTTGTTCTGTCTTCGTTCATCTGGTGGTACTAGAATGTCTTAGACCACGTGTTATGTCATTGGGTACTCTGTGGCACACACTTTCCCCTACTGTGTGCAACATGGTGCACTCAGTCAATTTTCCTTTTCATGCTGAATTTTTCATGCGCCTATTTATGGTTTGACTGCACCAAGGTGTTAGGGCAAAATTACTGTCTATAGCCGCCTCAAGAACAACAGTCTGGGGCAGAGGACCACTGCACATCTAAATAACGTAAATTTTGATTATGCTGCAAATTACCAAAATACTTCTTATGTCAGCTTAGGCACTTCTGCCTTACTTGCAGTACAGCACTCTCTGACATAGTAGCAGGTTTAAAGCGTTCTACCCAGTACTGAGGGCATAATCTTGCCTTAATGTCAAAATTATATTGAGCCATGATAAGCATATTTTAGCAAGGTATCTTTCCTAAGAAGGGGGTTTTGTATTACTGGAAAAGTTCCATTTGTGCACATCAGTTCTAAATTTATGACTGTTGTAGTACCCCACCAGTAAAGGAATCCTCATTGATCTCCTTCAGCTAGGCATAAATCTGACACCAACAAGGCTAGTATAATGTATATGGCTACATCCCACAAATCAATGTCTTACTGTCTTCCTGACATGAGGATTTTACCACCTTCTCGGCGTTGTGGGGGGGTCACAGAAAGCAACAAACCCTGTGGTACAAGCAAATGTTAGGGTACAAACTATAGCCAAAAAGACAAGACAATGAAAAGTGTCTCTAAAACTGCTGTTGAGTGTATATGTACAGCAAAATGTTGCTTTGATAAATAAGTGGATTTGCTTTGAACGCTTCTATAGAGAAAATAAAATATCTGTCTGGGGGAGCTTGTCTTTTACGACTTACATCAGATATGTTTTCTGTCCAGTTTTGAGCTTCCAGTAGGTGCGTTGGAACTATCTTTGAAATAATATTAGGAGAACAGTGGCCCTGAAAGTGTAACACAGAGGAAATCTGTAAAGGCACTTCTGAAAAGATTTCTGACCTGGGCGTAAGAGCTGTTTTGTCACTGAAAATGTAAGACACTAAAAAGTTTTTTTTATATTAAACTGTTAGTTTGTAGGTTTTTGCAATATGTAATATGTTTATGTAATATAATGCAATATGTTGTTGAACCTCACTAAATAAAACCAATTTGCCCGTTCGCTGTGTTAAAGTACAGAATGTGAACTTCAAAGGGTCCTTTGCAAGTGCAGGATGTCCTGGACCTGTCCCTTTTGTATCAATATTTGTACCTACTCGTGGATGAAGTTGAAGTTGCTGAAGGTCTTGTCTCAAATCTTGCAGGCTCAAGTAGAAATTAGATACAGATTCCATCTCTGCACTCTTCCTGCATGATGCTGCATAACGCTTCCCTGTGCCAGTGGCTACAGGTCTGTTCAAAAGAGCATGGCAACAGATGGATTTCCTAGCACAGTAAAATAAATATTGATCCGTTTCGAAACCTTAAATGTTAATTATCATCAGACTTCCAAAGACTGACAGAACAAAATGAGTGTACAGTAGAGGATTATCTTTATATTATGTAAAAAAAAAAAGAATCTGCTAGATATTGTACTCTATTTCAACTAATTTGTCGGTCAAACATGGTTAAAGCATTGGGTAAGCATTAAATGCATGCTGTCTTTGGATATGCATCTAAAGTGAATTTTGTTGACAGAAGATCATTCATTTGGGGACAGGCCTGTATTTGTGTCCTATTTGTTTATCTATTAACTGCTTGGTTATGGCTGTGCACATATTGTAACTGCACAATCTTTTTGTTTGTTGTGTTCCTTTGCTTGATGATACATTGGAAACTGTTAAAACCAGTTAATATGCAGCTTTGTCCTGTTAAATTCCATTCTAGTAGGGAACTGTTGCTTAGTTAGGCATTGTCATCACTTCTGAAATAAATATTTGTTGGTAGTATTTGCATGGTGTGAGGAGTTGCACTCGGAAGCCAAAAGATGGCAACATATATTTGGTGGTCCAATTAAAAAATTGCAGAACTCTTATAGATCAGAGTTGTCCCAGAACTCTTTTGGGGTAGATGTTTCCTAAATGACTTGTAGCTTATTAGGCAGGTTTCCTCCCCCATTGACCTTCCCATTTGGGAGTTTAGCCATGGTGGTGCGCAAATCTTTTATTTTCATGAGTAGCTCCAGCTCGATGTACAGACTGTTTCATTGAATTTTAAACTAGAAATTCTCCTGATGTTGGGTCAAGTTTCTCTGGTTACAAAACAAGCCTGCAACCTGGGCTTAATAGGCGTTTCTTCAGTATGAGGGTGAGATTATTTTCACAATTGAAATCTTGCACCGTCATTGGCATGTGTCATATCATATATATGCAGTCAAACATCCTTAGAACCGTGCCTTCAAAAACTCTTGAGGGTCTACAGTTTGGTGTGTGTGGGTTGCAGCATGATGTATGTGGTTGAGAACTCCACCTTCTTTCTTATCGAGTTGGACTACCATTTGTGTTCTTTTTGGGTCCGCTTCCAAGCCTCTGACTTTGTCCCCCGTGGCTGCAGTAGCAACATCTGTGCCACCCTGAGCTGGCCCACATCTCTGTCCAGGTATCAAATGTGTGCATGAGAGAAATGCAAGTCCATCTTCTACACCTCTGTTTCCTCCACCCAACTCCCAGCTGCTATACACCCCTCCTTTAATTGTTCGGTTTAATGTATGTTCAGTTTCTTACATGGCTCCTCAGAATACAATGTTTATCTAGTTACAGGGACCTTCAGCCGTCTTGGGTCTGAAGACCGGTTCTGCTTTCCCCACTATGCTGCCAGCGGTCTTGCTTTGGGAGGAGCTGAAGATTGCTAAACTATAGAAAGACAGATCTCGGGGTCTCAATGTGAGGGGGCTGAGCAGGGACTGTTTTACGCTGCAGTTGGAATGCAAGATGCTTAGTACATGCAATACTGTTTCTTATTCACTGAATAAAAGAATGTGTGCATAGCAGGTTCATGATTGTCCTATGTTCTAGTTAATGACCAAGCTCACTTGTGGCTTATAATGAAGGTTCAAAACGTGTAGGACTCTGGCGCCCATCTTACTATAGGATTAACACACGTGCCATATCTTACATTGACTTACACATTTTATTCTTTATGGCACTCTTGAAAATCCTACTGTGACATGTTCATGTCCCCAGCTAAAGCTATCCCCTCACCCCCACCAGAAGAACAACTTGTTTACTCCATAATGTTGCATAGGTATTTCGGGAAGCAGTGTGTTTAGGGTTTCTTTCGTAATGTAACCTTTTTGCCATGGAAATGTTTTAACACATCCATTTGTTATGTTTACAGCTGTGACAAGATCTGCAACCTGCTAAACTATATAACCTCTGTTTTATGTGGCATTTAACAAATGTAATATCCACATTTTAGAATGGTTCATTAATGTACATTTGCATAAAGAACCATTGCTTACTCAATGCTAATGACTCTTCTAAATCAGGCTATATCTGTAATGTAATCCTGCGTAAAGAACGTGCTCCATGCGTTATTTGCCCAGGCAATAGTCCCCTCTGGATGGAAGCAGACCATGCTACTCCCCCCTAATTAAAAATCCTTCTGTCGACCATAAGATCTAAGTAATTTCAGGACTATTTCCTTGCTGGCAGGAAAAAATGTCAGCCGATTGCTTATCTCTTTCCTGGGGGAAAACCTGTTATTACATGATTCATAATCTGGTTTTCGTTCTAGTTACAGTACTGAGGCCGCTCTTCTCTCGGTCTCTGAGCATATTAAAATGAACCTGAACCAAGATGCCCCAGTTATGTTAATGTTTTTGGATCTCTCGCCAGCCTTTGATACGGTCTCTCGTGCGATTCTGCTTGGAAGTCTAGAAGGTTTTGGCATTAACGGGTTGCGCCTTCGCTTGGTTCAAGTCCTTTATCTGTAACCACACTCAGTCTGTTTCCCTTCCTCCTTTTACTTCTGCAGCTAAGTCTTTAAACTGTTGAGTATCTCAGGCTTGGCGTTCAACTCTACCCTTTTCAGTATGTACATGTCACCCCTGGGCTGTATTGTGGAGTCTCTCGAAATTAGTTGTCACCTATGCAGAGGATACACAGTTGGTTCCGATCTTTTCATGAAAATGACCCGTTTACATTGACCTCTCTCAGTGCATGCCATAACTCCGTTTTACATTGGATGAATGCCAACTTCCTGAAATTGAATTCAGACAAGACCAAAATCTTATTCTTTGGTCCCCGGAACATACCCTATTCCAACCGGTGGTGGCCACCTGAGATAAGCAATGCATCTTGTACCACCTGGTGGCCAGAAACTTAGGGGGTTCCATTTGATGTAGAGTTCACCTTTGAACATCAAATAAAATCTCTATTTAATTCCTGTTTCTTGACACTCAGATCCTTGAGATGGATGATGCATTTTATTCCTGTGGCTTAACAGAAGACCGTAGTGCATGCCATGATCACTTCCAAGCTAGACTATTCCAATAATTAGCCTCCATCTTGGACTTCCATCCTATTTTACACATTGGCTACAGATTATTCAGAATACTACAGCCCAACTGATCCTTAAACTTACTCCCTAGCGTCCTATCTTGGATCACGTGCGTCAGCTTCACTGGCTTCCAATGGACAAAAGGATTCAGTTCACGACCCTCACATTTGCTTTCAAAATCTTTGACGCTAGGCGTCCTTTGCACCTTAGGGGGCGCTTTAATCTCTCTCTCCAGGCAGGATCCCTTCACTCCATTAATCTTAAACTGAGCCTTTCCAAAGCCCTTCGGATTTTTAAATCCAGAAGAGGAGACTGCTCCTTTGCCTACTTGACAGCCAAACTCTGACATTCCTTACCTCTGGCTTTACTACCTGTCCAAAACGGTTTTCAGGAAGAGGATTAAAATGTTCTCTTCGACTCCGTAACAAGCCCCTCCTGATCTGATCTTTGTCCTTTAACTTGGTGGACACCCTCATCGCTAGTGCCGGGCACCTTTTTAGGTAGCTGCATGCTCTTTACAAATATATATTTGCATTTCTCTGAATTTGAATGCTTGTTTCCTCCTTAGTAATTCCTTATAGACACCACCACGGCTCAAAATGATTACCAATCAGCCTATATTGTTATTTAAATGGCAATGTGTCCTGTGGTTATTAAAAGTATAGACCATATGGCAGTTATTAGATTCATATAAATAATATCGAGCCTGCATTGTATAGACCCACACCCTTGTTATAATTTTTACATACAACATTAATATGGGTGTCTGTCTACGTGTGTCTGCTTATTTAAGTAACATTCTTTTAATTATAATGCTCGTTTCCTGCACGTTGGAAAAATGTGTTTATAATACATTCATGTAGTGCCGGTTTTGCATTGTGACTTAAAATCCTAAACTTGTCTGTTATTTTTTTTGACCTTTGTATTTATTAATTGCATGTTTTGATCATCATAGCTTATTTATCCCATTTTCGGGGGTGCCCGCAAATCTCGCTGCAGGCTTTTTTTATTTTAGTTTTATAATACCTTAACAAGCAATATATTGCGGAAGTCTACCTCTCCTATTTATTTGTACAGAGTGGTTTTCCAAAATCATATGAGCGTGTTCATACTCAATAAGAACTTCTCCTTCCCTGTATGCCCAAAGAGATGTACTTAACAGAGGCACAGGCTCTGCCATGGATTTCTAGGCTTGCAGAATGTTGATTGTTGTTAATACAACACATTGAAGCATATAACATCCATGTCTATTCACAGTGCTTTCTAGTATTGGTTTTTATGAGGAGTTTCAAATCCTTATTATTTGTGAACATTTTTCCCGTATACCAAAGATTGATAGAATTGTCTAGTGGATTACTATAATATAAATTTAAATTGTTTGCTGTCTTTTTTTATGGGAAAAAATACAGTTCTCCCCCAAGCAATATCCTATCATTAAGAGTGTGGTTAACCATGGCACGCGGGTACTGGAAACCTATTTTTCATGTAGTACAGTATCATCCACATCCACATCCACAAATAAGAGTCTAAATGTTACCTAAGCAACATCAACCACAAATGCAACAACCAGTATGAAGTGTGAACCTCACATTCTTTGTATTCCGAGACCACACATTCATCCAGGGAAGAATATTTCCACATTTAAAACCCCACTCTTCAATAGTTGTGAAGTTCTTCCTCATTCTACTTATTTATAGATTTGGGCTATTTACATCCCTTTTAAATTCGAGCAACAGTTACTTTTTTCTAAAGACCTGTAGATGGGTAAACCAACGATGGTGACACCAGTATGCATACTATTTAGGCAGTGGAAAGGTCTCCTGACCTGGTGGACTCCTATTGGCTTAAGCAGAGTCGTCAGGACTTTTACCAAGTTGTCTGTAATGCCCCGTTGTAAAAACCATCCACCTATCCTGAGGCATCACGTAATCCACTGCGGCGGTCCACCCACTAAGACCTTTGCTACTCCTTTCTAAAATGTAGTGTCCAGTAACACAATGTTCTCCATTGCCTTTCGAGTCTGAATGGTGCAGCAGGTAAAGTGGCATCGGGCCCAAAAGTTGTCAAATCCTCTAAACACTTAATATTGCTATATTTTACAACCAAAAGTGCAGTTGTCTAGCAAGCACTAGGGTGATTATTTCAATAGTAAAGCTCCAGGCAATTTCCTAAGCAGACCGTCACAAGTGCAGTTACCTTCCAGACAACAAGATCATGATTTCAATGGTGCAGCAGGTGCAGTGGTACCAGGCCCAATAGTTGTCAGAACTCCTAATATTGCTATATTTTACTACTATATCGGTGCATCAAGTTCAGCGGCACTGGGCCCAAATGCTGTTGGGACCCCACTAAACACATACTATAACAACATTTTACTATTAAACAGGCAATCACAATTGCAGTTATTTAGCAGGCACTAGTGTCATGATTTCAGTGGTGCTGAAGGTGCAGTTGCACTGAGGCCAAAAGTTGTCAGAACTCCTCTAAACACCAAATGTTGCTAGAATTAACTACTAAATACGCAGTCACAAGTGCAGTTACCTTTCAGGCACTAGGGTCCTGATTTCAGTGGTGCAGCAGGTGCAGTGACCCTGGGGCCCAAAGCGCCAGGAAACCCTTCAAACACCAAGTTTTGCAATATTTTAATACTAAACAGGCAGTCACAAATGCAGTTATCTTGCAGGCACTATGGTCATGATTTGAGTGGTGCAGCAGGTTAAGTGGCACCGGGTCAAAAAGTTGTCAGAACTCCTCAAAACACACAATATTGCTATTACATCAATTAATTCTATTTTTTCCCTCTTTCATTTTAACATTTTTTTTATATTTCTTACCCGCACTACATCACAAATACCAGCACAATATATTACCTTTTTGTACCTGAACAAGTCATAACATTTTGACATATTTTCTGTAACATATATTGTACAACTACTCAGCAAGCTACAACTTACAACAAAAACAGCTTATTATTCATCGCATAGGCGAAACCTAATGTATTTACCAATGCTTGTTTTTCGTAGAGTAGATGCCCTTACCCACGCTTCCCCCTCCTGCCCATGGGCATTTCTCCATCGAACAACTGCAGCACTGTTTAATTAGGCACCACTATGCAGGCCGCGATGTGTCCGTCGGCCGTAATCACATAGAACAAAGTATGCATAACGTATTTCCCTGAGAAACCCAGTAACTGTAATTAAGTCAGGAATTTTGCTCAAGAAAGCATGATAATTGCCATCGCATTAAGCTTGCTAATTTTTATATGCATATTTTTAGTCCACAGATAAAAGGGACTGCTCGTTAACTACCGATGTGGATGGTGCATATTAAACCAAAATCCAAACCAAGAGTTCGCCTATAGGTCATCATTGCTGTTAATCTTTTAAGGAAAAACTCCGTCGGCTGTGTTCTTCAGTCGGTCTTTGTTTCCATTTCTAAACACATCAAAATAACATTTCTCTCAGTACACTTTCCATAATTAAGAACCTACCTGATCAACTTTTGTATTTGGGCTGGAGGTGATTATGACCACTTACAATCAAGTTAGTCCATTAATCATCCATTCTCAGTATTCTCCATGCATGTCAATGGCAGACCTGGATGTACTGTTGGAGGGGACGTGTTTGACGAGGTCTTCATTGGGACTGGACTATCATACAAATTCTGTAGTGTGTAGTCCTTCGCTTTTGGGCAAAATCTCGATTCCGGACAGGAAGTGCTCCACATGACATGCTGAATTAATTTTTGGAAAACCAGCTTCTCATTACTGAGCCTAGGCGGACGTCCTCCTAGTTCTCACATCGATGACCCATACAAATACTTCAGACCCTATAGCAGAGAATTGTGCCCTGCATTTTCGGATCCACCCTCGAACAGAAAACCTGTAATGCCAGGGCAGATAATTCTTTGAGGATTCAACATCTGTTGGTATAAATATTGTTACAAGTACACATGATGTTTCTGAATACAGCATAACTCTTCTGGTCCTTCTAGTGTAACATACTGTAGAGAATGTTTTCTTTGATGCTGCTTATTTTCAGGCTGTCCTCCGAGTTAACAAAAATTGATGTATATTTTCATGAATTGCATTGTGAAGGTCTTTCTTCAACCACAAACCCTAGCACTAACTTCAAGATCGCTGTGCTGATAGCTGTATAACCTGACATTCTAGGTTTAGGATCAGATAAGAATTACATATGATATTTACTATGAGCATAATTCATTCTAGTTTCAATACTCCTGATGGCTGCTCTTAGATGCTTTTTTATAACTTCCTGGGTTGCCATCAATTAAAATTGTAGTAGAGGACTCTGATCCTATTTAACTGCTGTAAGATTCTCAAAATGCAAGTGCAACCACCCTGTTGGCTCTGAAGTATTTTAGTTTTCAGCTGTGTGGCAAAGCAGTCCTCCTCTCAGAGGCTGCAGAATGCCCTCCCACTGGCGTGTGAAACAGTCCACAGATTTTAGATGGACTCTATTGCACCTGAAGTCATCACTCTTATCTCATTTCTGGGTCCAAAATTAATAACTGAAACCATACAGCTGACTTTTTAAGTCTACCGTTATGTATCTGCATTGGGACTTGTGAAGATACTTTGCCGCAGCTGAAGTGAAGGCTGCAGAACTCCTGTCCAAATGGCCACCATCACAGGGAATGGCCCCAAGGTTCCCTATAGGATTTTCGTGGTCTGCTGGTCATTTGAAGACTGATCACAAGATTGTAGAAAGGGAATAGCATAGGGATTATGGAGAACACAACAAAAGAAACTTTTCGGGAAACAGGATCTATCACAAAGGAATTAGATCAGCTCATTCGTCTTATTAGGAAGCTAGAATATATGAAGCTGCCCACTTGCCCAGGGAGATGTTTAAAATCACAAAAACTCTGTTGGATCCTACACCCACTGGACCACCTTCCGAATCCTCTAATGTAAAATGTAACGCACTGGCCACCTATTTTAATTCTACCTATTTACCTTTTCTTTCAAAGAAGAGAGTGAAGTCCTAAGTGCTCTCGTCCCAGTCGCAACAAGTAGGCTAACCCATCCTACCTGACGCCTTCGACACCATGGACTGCCCTACACGAATGGATAGAATTTGTAAGGCTGGTGTCGCAGGGAAAGCCCTGAATTGGATTGGCCACTTTCTCAAGGACAGATCCTTTCAGGTATTCAACAAGACTTGTTCATTGTGATTCTTCCAGTTACCTATGGAGTTCCGCAAGGGTCTTCTATTAATCCCACATTGTTCAACGTGTACTTGCAACCCTTGGCGGATATCTAACTCCTTTGGAGATCTCCATTGTTTGCTTCGCGGATGATACCCAGCTGTTTCTTTCACTTACTACAGAATTGGACCTTTCAGTGACCACCTTGGGATCATGTCAGGAGCGGGTTGCCAGCTGGATGAACGATTCCTGCCTTAAGATTAATGGAGCTAAGACAGTGCTCATTATCCTTGGGAGCAATTCCCATCTCTAAATGGACTTGATTTGCCGGCCAGCTTCTGTCCTCCCCCTGATAATAAACCTACTATAAATAGTATGGGGCTGTGGCTGGAAAAAACTCTGACCATGGAAACCGAGGCGACCAAATTGTCTGAAACCTGTTTTGGAATCATGCACATGTTGCACAAGATCCTACTGCTTTTCCCCTCTGCCCTCATAATCCAGGACCTGATTCTTCATGTCTGTACTACGGCAACTCCCTCTACCTAGGTGCCTCCTACACAGTGATTCGTAAGCTCCAAGTCATGCAAATTGCGGCCACACAATTGCTGTTAGGGACACACAGGTATGACTCAGTCTGACAGGGTCTGATTGACCCATCACTGATTGCCTGTGGCCCAAAGGATCGAATTTAAATCCTTGTTCAAGTTGCACCAATCTTTTCATGCGGTTGCTCCCCCATCTACCACCAACTTGTTATCCTTTACTTCCCCAAAAATCTTCTTGGATCCACCAACTCTCCTTTAGCCATCGCCCCCACTGTTAAAGAGCCAGAAATGGAGAACAGTCTTTTGGCTGCAACGTGGGCGAGCTGCGGAATACTCACCCTCTGGCCATTAGATCTATGAATAACGTGTTGAGTTTTTGAAAATCCCTCAAGACCTGGCTCTTTAGCAACTGATCTTTTCAGCTGTCATGTCTGATCTTTGTGTAGTGGTTCTCTTCTGGCCGCCAGCGCTGGTATACCTTTGGGTCTCCATATACTTTTATAAATTCCTTGGCTTAGCATAGCACTGTTGTGGGTTCAGTAAAGTAGCCTCTCAATCCAGGTTCCGCCTCTCACTTTGGACTCGTTGCAGGAGGACTGGCATCCGGGCCTGAAGTAGAGCAGGGGTGCCAGTCAGAGAAGCGCAGAGACTCAAATAAAGACTATGGATTCTTTATTGCTTGTGCCATCTAAACGGCCTGCCCTTGTGGCCTATAATAATTAATGATTGCACTGCCAGATGTCCCAAGGGTGTGTTGAGTCTTTACTGCTTGTAGTGCAGCGAAAGACCACTTTATAATGTAACATATATATTTATCTCTTGTGGCTATTATTGGACCGATTTCTGGCTGAATTGTTTTATTTCTTATTCTGCCTTATTGAGTCTTGTGTACTATTAGTGCACAGTCACTTAAGAGCTCACTTATTTCTGTTAAACTCGAGTTAAGTTTGATCTATTTCTTCAATCATTTTTATCTAGCCCTCAACCTCACATTGCCATCCTGTCCACAGTGGGGTTATATGCATTGTGATGCTCAAATGTAAAGCCCCTACTGCTACTTCAGTGCAGGTGCACTGTATAAAACTGTTAAACATGTCAATATTCGCCATGCTGATCGACAACACTATTATTATTTATACTCTCCAATAGTTTTTATTGTCGATACTTTTAGTCAGTCACGGGCCAACTAATAGTGAATGTGAGCCCGATCGCTAATTTTCCAGAAGTTCGAAACTGAAGCACAAACGGACTAACCAAAGATGTCCTTACTTTTACTTCAAGCGTTTAAAGTGCTGGTAGTGCATACATAACCAGTGGTAATCAGTTAAACCATTAAAGACAATTTTCTTCAGACGGAGGCAATTCCCAAAGCAATGATAACCGGAGCAGTCAATAATGAACTTCTGCTAGGGACGTTGAGTAAAAGTGGGCCAATGTAGGTCAACTGCAGTGGACATCGATTCAAGGAAATGTCTATTGCTGGGGTCTTTAACCTTTTCTGTAGTAAGATCTACTTATGTTCATGGAAAGTCATCCTGTGTTACTAATATTATTAGTGTTGTAATAGTGACCCTATCAGACATGATTACATTATTGGCCGTCTGATGCAAGATTGTCAGCAGTGACCACCTCCGTGCAGGACATAGCAACTACAGGAGCAACCCAAAGACCCATTCCTACAGGGTAAGCATATTAAACAAGCACAGAATCCAAACCAGTTTCATTCAGAGTACAAATTTGCAAAAACTCAGTTAACCTGATGGAGAGTTTTGCAAATTTGCACTCTGAATGAAACCTATTTGAACATTGGTCTTGTTTAATATATCGAAGTGCATCAGTCAGGGTTGCTAGCACGAATGTAAAAAAGGCTTTTGTCAATCTGGAATGCCTCTACATTGGCAATACATAAGTGATACCAGCAGTTGCCCTAGCACCAAGATAATGAGTATTAAGTCTCTCCAATACCGCATGATTTATTACTCGTATATCTGCTTTAAATATTACTTTGCAAATTCAGCCATTTTTCTCCACCCATTGGCTTCTGAAAATTGTTCTGAAAAAACACACATTCGTACCTCTAATACATGTTTTCCAATTTGGTATACATATATTAAACCAAACAGAATCTTGTAATTTAGTTGTCCGGGCTACACACAGGAGAACTAGTTCTAGGTAGCCACAGCTTTACCAGTAGCTCATGAGCCTCTTGTTGGAGAAGTGTGATCTGTGGCTATGGGCAGCGTTAGTGCAGGGATCAGAGAGGTCTCAGCCGCTGTGCAGCTGAGTTGGGTCCATACACTAAAGTTCCCACTGTTTCTGAATTCTTGGAGGCTGAATCAAGAAGAAGCTCTTCGGATTGGCTTTTCGTTATTCCAGTAAGGGTATTTTTAATGCAACGAAAGTCGGTTGATGGTGCAAAGGATGTGTTTTTTCCTGAAATCCAATGTCTTTTGTGCAAATGGCTCTGTTGAAGTTTTACAGCTTTAGTTTTGCAGCCATGTTCAAGAGTTCTTCGGAAAGCATGATTTGTGTCAAGCAGTCCGCAGCAGCCATGAATCTGGGAAATTCATGGTATTTGGGCTATTTATATTTTTCCTCCCAGGACATACTTTTCCACAGTTCGCGAGACACATTTAACTGCCTGATAAATTTGTACTCTGCCATGTGAATCGGTCTTTCAAACCTCAGTAAAATACAGACCTGGAGCAAAGACGCGGCAAAGACGCGTATAGATCACACTTCTAAGTTTTCAGGAACCTCTAGGATCAAGAAATGTATTGCTACCAGGTTACCCCTGCTGCAATGTGAGTTTCAAGGATAAGTCTATTCATGGAGGATGTCTGGTGTCTCACAGCAATGAAACAGTGAATACTGTCCTTTCACGACTGCTCTCACCAAGTCTGTTGTGGCATCCTTATCCACCATCTATGCCAGTGAAAACGTGGCCCAGTGGCCCTTAATACGGTCAGGTTTTATATCTGAGTTTTTCTTTTTTCTTTTTCAGAAATGACATAATTAGGGATATCTGCTATCGCGTGCATACTAAATAGGTGTCTCGCGAAATGGCAGTTTGCCTCTCCCTGGACCGTCCAGCTTGTCCACTTCCCAGAAACATATTGAGCTCTGGAGATGGTGGTATGTAGCGCTTTACAGGGCATGGTTACAACAGGCAGAAGACGCGCACTAATAACACCGGTGGAGGTTTAGGTTGAGAGAGGAGCAGCAATGTGGACCAGGGGAGTACTGGGATGGGTAAAGGGCGGCAAATGGAGAGCAGGGCGCAATGGTAATAAGTAAGGAGTCTCACACAGGAGAGGAATGCTGGAGACACCGGGCACCACTGGCGCAGTTGAGTATCCTAGTGGATAGAAGAGCACGCCTAGGTTGGGAGATCACTACTGATGACATAAGGTGCGAACAACAGAGGAGGAGAGCACTGTAGAGACCAAAAGAGCACTGGTCGAAAAAGTGGGAGCAGCATAGGGAAGGAGAGAAGAACAGGGAGGAGTCTAAACATCTGCACTTTATGCCCCATCCCCAAGGCTCACTTGCTTTCGGAAGAATGGCCACAGATCTCTGAGAGCAAACACTGGAGAGAGAGGCCAAGGTCATCAGTGGGAGTATCGATGGGTAGGGAAGAGAGTCAATGGGGAAAGGTGGGCAGGAAAGAGAGAGAGAGAGAGAGAAAGGCTATTGAGAAGAGGGCATGTGCTGCACTCCAGAATGGTAGAACAGGAGAAGGGGGAGGGACAAAGCAAAGTAAGTTATAAAAGATCCAGCCATAACACTACTTTGCTTGTAGAGTTTAATCTAAAGGTGGACATACGTGCAGCATCGCTTCCGACTGGAGGTCTGGAAACAGCAGATGGGCAACAATAATAATGGCAGTCTTGCCCAAAACTTAAATACTCTATTGCCTTACTTAAACATAAAGGTATTGCCATAGCGTGTGCCCTGTGGCTGCCGAGGACTGCTGTAGGTCTTTCCTCTTGTCTCTGCCTCTCCTCTCGGATTCGCTAATTGATAGGGACATCTACTGCAATGCCTGGCCAGAAGATAAGGGCAGGCAGGCTCGGTGAGACTTGGGATTGTCATTGCATACTGTGAGCTTCAAATTGAGCTGGAAGTGATCTGGGCGCTTCTGCAAGCCGACACATTGGAAACTATCGCTCCTCTAAACCCTCCATAGTGAGGGGACATGGGCTGAGGGGGATATGGCATACATAAAGGACACATGCAAGGGAACTGGGAAAGGGGAGAGGATGGCAGCAACTTCCAGCCATACCTGTAGTGTGTACTGTACATATAAGTACATCCTTCCTTATGTGTAATCTCTTTTCATAGATCTCATAAAATAAACCCGTGTCTGTCAAATGTGGGCTTATGAATATGTGAAATGCCTCTTACAAATGGCTGGTAGGCTTGACGTTTGACTTCTTTACCAGTATGTGTGGATTGTAAAGGTTGTGCAACTCAGCCGAAGCTGCCTCCAACCAGAAGTAGAAAAAAATACTAGATAGTGGTGAATACTGTTTATCCAAATATTACTGAATTTGTGCACTCGGTAGATGGTAAAGGAAGATTCTGGGATTCTTCAACTGTTTTGAATATAAAGTTTGACACAGGGGACTTTACTTGGTGCCCTCTAAAAACAACCTTTTCCTGTTCTTGACTTTGGCAAGAAGCACATTACAAATCCAGTTTATCTTTGCAGTTAGTCACGTGGAGGGAAAAATCTGTGCCAGTGTGGAAAATGTTTCAGCTGTAACTTGACCTTGTACTGGTCTGTTAACGCAATGCATACCTAATACTTCCTTACCCCGCCTCCCCACCAGGACTTCAAGTATTCTATTTTCACATTGTCAAAAAATATACAAGCTCGGAGTCCATTTCTGTGGCACCCGTTAGTTTGAAATTGTATTTGTAATAATAATACCAGGAACTGAACTTTTTGAACAGCATGGAGGGAGCATTTAGTGGCAGGTCACTGGCCTAAATTCCAAAATTTGGAAACTCCAAGTGGTCAAATTTTTTAGGTCTCAGCCTGCTTAGGCTGCGCTTGCGCAGTCTCGCCGGCGAGATCTTATGTTTTTCAGTGTGGGGCTTGAACCCACCCCTCTTCTCCATTGGCTGGCTTCCTAAACGGAGGCCAGCCATTGGAGGAGAGGGGTGTCAGTCTGTTTAAGCCCCGTCTTTTTGGGATTTGGAGGCGTGTTTTTTCACGGTCTTTCTCTCCTCTTCCCATTGGCTGGAATTTTACATTCCAGTCAATGAGAATAGGAGAGAAAGAAAAACATGCCACAGGATCCAAAAATGACGCTGCGTTTCTCCGAGGCATTTCTGCTTCAGCTGGGAGAAACATGGTGGTCCTTTCCCCCTTGCACTGTTCTTGGGGCTCTCTGAGTGTCTGTCCCTCGGGGCCCGGCTTGTTAATCTTATTTCGCTAGCAGATGAACGCGTCTCTTGCCTTCTGGAATGAGTTTGGGAGCTGGCGGGTCAAAGGCCAGTTT
This sequence comes from Lissotriton helveticus, assembly GCF_964261635.1. Taxonomy (NCBI): domain Eukaryota; kingdom Metazoa; phylum Chordata; class Amphibia; order Caudata; family Salamandridae; genus Lissotriton; species Lissotriton helveticus. The sequence continues at coordinate 537,585,661 of NC_136057.1, read as the reverse complement.
TATAGTGTGACAATTGAAGCATTTTTTTCCTTTGGGTGTTTACCGCCGACCCGGCGTACTGAATTAAGGACAAACTGAGCCACCCGTGATTGGAATGGGATCCGTGTAGGTGAGTAGATTCGTTATCACCGCAGGCTTAGTCGGCTCCTGTCGCACAAAAGCCTCCGCGGTGCAGCCCAGGCGCCACCCGGGCCGTACTCGCGTCACCTGCTCCTCTCTGCTCCCTACCTCAGTCGCTCTGCCCGTTCCCAGGTACTCTACCGTCCCAGTCTGCGCCACCCCTGATCGCTCCTATCAGTGCTCGGCAACCTCTGTTGTGACCCTCTGAGACTGCTCTGCTGCGGTTCCTTTCTCTCCCCCTAGCTGCTCCAATCGCGGCCTCCCTTTACCCAGAGACCACAAGCTTCCGTGCTCCTGCTCATTTCAAGTGTTCCTCCTTATCCATGCAACCCATTATGCAGCCGCTCCCCTTGTCACCTTTAGTTTGCAGTTGTCAGCAACTTCTAGTTCTAATACGTCTATCGTGCGTGCCCCTTTCTGAAACAAGAGCCCGATAGCTTCACCGCCACAAAACACTTATCTAAGATGGCAGCCTCATGGGGTTGGTTGTTGGTGAGTGGTGAAATCAGTCTGGTAACTCCACAACAAACAGGGCGGCCTTTTAGGCCCATGGGCGTTGCGCGCCTGCCTCTCATTTAAAAAAATTAAAAAATATAGTGCGAACTCAACCTGCAGATAATGGAGCCCTTTACACGAGCACCCGTTGCCTTACACAAGGACATATTCATTTTTGTTAGGCACGGGGAGATCAAGTGATGTGCCCAGAATCACAGGATGCTGAGCCGACGCAGACCTGCTCTACATAACAACAAATAGGAAAGGAAGCTTTCGTTCTGAGGTGAGTAGGTCCACTGGCGCTTACCTTACAGAGCTCTCCATTGCTTTTAACGTAGCCCTCCGAAAACACAGTCTGTGAGAGATGAAGTACCCCTCAGTTACACTGAACGAATAGAAAATGCTCTTGTTAGCCTGTAGTTGAAACAACTAGTTGTAAGTGAGACCCAACAAATATCCATCCGTTTTCACTGCACTGTTGTACCTGCAGTTATACCACCCTCAGTTATGTGAACAACCCATACCTAACCACAACGAAGCGCCTCGGGTCCGCGACTACACTTGAGCCCATCTTTCTGCTTTTGCTCCGGTGAGACCTCCCTCATTCTTTCCTTTAACTTTTCACTTTTCTTGCCTCTGTTCCCTGATTGTATCCAAGAATCTATTCCATACTCAATTTAGATTTATTGAGTGTATTTAGTAGTTGCCATTAACACAATACAAATAAAAGGTACTGATAATCACTGCTGAAAACCTTGAAGTGTGTATAGAAATGTTAAAACATCAAGTCTAGAGAAGAGAGGAGGAGAAATGGGCCTAAAAGGTAGGGACATAGTCTAAGGGAGAAGAATTGACCTTTAAAGAAGAAAAAGTAAAAACTAGCAAAAAAATGAATGCACTGCATTGTATTGAGACTGTAGATTTCCCCTTTTAGGATTTCTTATTTGGACTCTGTGTTAAGTAGTCCGATTTACGTGGTAGGCAGGGTGATCACATCCTCTTGTGCTGCTTGTCTTCGGTTTTGTGGGTTCTCGGTATGGTTGATGTGACTACTGTTTTTGGGGCAGACATCCCTTCTTGTTAAATTATTTAGAGATGGCTTTACATTTGTCAGTGTTGTGTGACGTTGGACAACAACCCCTCTACTATTTTCTTCTGTTTGAGGTTAGGTGGTTTACTGTATTTTAGGTTGTTTATTGCAAGAGTCATTATCTAGGTGATGACTCTCCATAATGTCCTTGTTTTCGTCCAATAATTTATAAATCACCTCTTCCCTTCTGATGATGCCAAAGCTTCTCGATTGTCATGTTTTTTGTCTTTTTTTTTAAGAAGCCTATATAGCTGGCAGAGAAGGAGGATATTTTCCAATGTTTTATTCACTAAATTGCACAAGAACATCTATTGCTGGCTTGCTCTTGGCTAGGTCCCACATTTTTGTTATGTGCTATATATATATATATATATATATAAAGTTCATTCTTGCTCCCTGAAATAGTGAGCATTGTTTTTGAACTTAGTTTTGCCATATATGGGATTGGGATGTATGACGTTACAACGCATACTTTTACAACGCCTACCTTTACAACGCGGTTTTTACCACGCATACCATTACAACGCATAGCGCTTTGGGGTGCTGGATAGTGAATAGTTTAATTTACTATTCCAACTCCAGTCCGCGTGGATAGTAGGGAAGGTTATTGGATAGTAAATTAACCTATTCCCTATCCTAGAGCGCCCCCCAGAGCAATGCGTTGTAATAGTTTGCGTTGTAATAGTTTGCATTGTAATAGTTTGCGTTGTAAAAGTTGCGTTGTAATGGTAGGTCATTGTAAAAGTTTCATTGTAAAGGTTACATACCATGGGATTGTATGTCCTGTGTTTGTAATAGTGTACTTAATGTGTTTATTGCGTCCTGGGTCTCATGAATGTTGTTGCTTAGAAGAATCGTGAACGTGTTGAATAAACATCATGCTAACATAATGCAACCAAAAGTCTTCCCATCTTTTCAACATCGTCTTTCACAGCTCCTTGGCGGACTCTCGGATAATGTGTTTCTTAAATAGATTCAACTCTACACGCACCCTGAAACACATAGAAGGTAAAACTAGACAGAATTAACCCCAAATTAATTGTCTTGTGCTGTGTGAGCATTAAAACATCCAAATGAAACTACTGACAAAGTTGAAGTATCCCTTGTATCTGTTCGGGGTCTTTCGATACACTGTATTATCTAAAACTGACCTTAAGTTGTTTGTAGTTAAACGGAGGTCTGGTTCAAATAACAATGCTCACCAAGGTATACTAACAATTTGGAACCCCCTCTGACCCGTCTTCAGAGAGATGTGGAGCGTTGGAAGGCTCTTCCACTCTCCCTTCTGGGCAGAGCAGTGCTTTTCAAGATGATGACCCTTCCTCTATTCTTATATGCACTCCAGAACACGATGGACCCGGTACCAACATCTTATTTTAAAGAAATAGAGACCCTTCAGAGACGGCTGCTCTGGGACGATAGACACCGAATAGCATTCACTAAACTTACTCTTCCCTGGTATGACGGGGGGGGATAGGATTGCCGGACTTACGAAAATACTATGGTGCCTCCAAGCTGGCGGCAGTGAACCAAGTCATTTACGGGCCCCCTGGGGGTCCGGGTTACGCTATGGACCGCTTGCAGGCACCAGGGAATGACTTTACCAGGGCTCTGTATGCCAGGCCTTGCCGATTTCCTCTCACAGGACCAGCGGCACACGCCATGCAAGTGTGGCACACGGCCAACAGACATCTTGGGTGGGAGGGGAAGGGAAACTCACACTTGCCACCCCCCTATGGAGTTCAGAGAAGCTGGGAAGCGTGTGGACATCCAAGGGATTCGACAAATGGGATCTTATTGGGATCACGCAGATCAAAGAGATATGGGGGAAGGACACGGTGCACACATTGATTCTCTCAAGCAGCAGTACAGCCTTAATGATAATGAACACTACCGTTACCTCCAGGTCAGGCACGCTCTACTTACACATATCCCTAGGGCACGGAGTGCTGGACGGACACCTCCCAGAGAAGACTATTTCTTTAATATATAGGAAGCTTGTAAATAATATGGAGGACCCGTTGACGTCCCTTTGGGCACATTGGAGTGAAGAGAGTTTTGAGCTGGGCGATGAGGGCTGGAGGGAGGTGGTCTCTTCTCCGAGAGTAGTCGTGATACAGATGAGGCTCATACTAGTGCAGCTGAAGATCTTGCATAGGTCATATGTCACGGGGCCGCGTGTGGTATGCATGGGCCGAGTGGAGAGTGGGGAGTGCCAGAGGGGCTGCGGGGATCTTGGCACCTTTATGCATATTTTGTGGCACTGTACGAGGGTCCATGACTACCGGGTGAAGATTCATGAGGTTCTGCAAGATGTCCGTGGGGTGGAGATACTATCGGAGGCCCACAGATGCATATTAACCGCATGCGCGCTAGCGGTTTTCCCGCTGCGCGCTGCGATTCGCAAAAACCCGCGCTACGTGACAAGGTCAGCTCGTCATCCGCGTAGCGCAGGTTACGCCCATGACGAGCTGACCTTGTCATTAGCGCCAAAGGGGTTAAACGTTTGGGAACCCACAGATCTGAATGTATACCGGAAACAAAGGGTGACGTTGGCATGTATGGTTGCGAAACAAAACCTAGCACAGTTGTGGGGAGCCAATCAGCCACCCCTGGTTGTAAAATGGGAGGAGGACCTGGATTGGTGCATGTTCAGGGAGAGGTCTGTCTATGTAACCAGAGGTTGCCCTGAGAAGTGGGGAAAGGTATAGGAGGCCTGGAACCAACACCTTGGCGATATTTGCACGCCCCCGATATGTTCTACAGAAGTAGAGGCACTCGAATCCCCATGATCCATTATACCTATTTTGCATTCGATATTCTGTGCGTATGAAAAGTTATATTGCCAAATGTAAAACTTCTGAAGTCACCTGGTGTTTTTCTTTGATTACTATGTTAATAAAAAGAGTTTTAAAAAAAACCAATGCTTACCAAGCCTTTATTTTTAAGACATGTGCTATTCTATGGCTCCTTCATGATAACCCCTTCAACTAGTTGGCCACTCTCCACAGCACCTCAAATAGTCTGGATTTAACACCACAAAAGCCTAGTTGGCTGATCACATCACTCGTACTAGCGAAAATCTGTTTTTTACAACATTGGTGACCGCTTTTGACTCCCAACAACTTGGAATGATTGGTTGAGCTCCATATGGGGACCAGAAATGAGAGAGTCACATTTAAACTTAATGATAATCTTGAAGTACTCTCCCGTGATTGGGGACCTTTCATCCACACTGCTACCTCCCCATCCCAGTGGGCTCTCTTCTTCCTTCCTTAAACTCCATCCTAAATGTTGCGGGCTGACTCCATAGTCACCACAGCCGGCACTTAATGTGAAGGGTGGGTGACCTCAATGTGTTCCTGTCTCAGAGATGACCCCCCTACTCTGACTCGATGGAACCTACCCACTACTCCATATTCCTTCTCTCCTCTGTAGTACCCTCCCACCAGGCCTTTCATTCTAACCCCTTCCTCATACTTTTTCTTCCTTAGATTCGCTCGGGTACCATAGAATCTTTATACATATTTGCAGGTTGAGAATATTTAAGTTGGGTGTTCAATATTGATTCCCAAGTGGGTCATTGTTTCTTTTATTGTGGTACTGTACTATAATGCCCCACTGTTCTGTTTGTATCTCTGCTTCAAACCGTGATTCTATTCCTTAATTAATAATTGAATGAAGCATAAAAAAGACGTGTGCCAGTAGCATCTGCAGTGAGACACCATTAACCAACCCCTGGTTGCAGAAGATTCTTGTACATTTGAAATGAGCGGTCATCCCCACTTCGCTGATTAAGCCCAAAGCTGATACAGGTGATGGCTGACTACAAGGCAGTCTATGGTCTTCTCTTGCAAAGGTACCCACGAGCATTGATTTGAAGAACTGCAAAATTATTTGAAGAACACAAATTACTGAATGAAGTCAGACAGGTCTCAGACTCGACTAAAGTAGCAAATCAGTCATAGCATCTGTGCTGGATAATTTACAGTTGACCTGGGTAGTATCTGCCCAGTGGCCTTTGCCACCGTTGATCATAAAATCCTCTAAAGCTCTAAACTCCCAAATACAGTACCAGAGGGAGTCAAACCTTCCAGCCCTGATTGCTTGCAGGCAGCGCTAATACCGCCACCCGAAGCTCAGCGTTGTATGCGTGGTAGGCCCAGGGGCTTAGCGCTTTCGATATGGTTTCTGTTATCCAAGACAAACTTGATTGATTTTTTTGGTTAATGTTGCATAAATATGCCGATTATACCCAACTGGTTTGAGGCTGGGAACCGTGAATGAGCAGGATAAATCGACACTACAAGGTGCAGATTATCCATGAACATCTGCAATGTAAGCTACCATAACAAATTACTCTTACTTTCAAAGGTTACAAATTATGGATTTGTTGGTAAATCTTTCTGTTGTCACTGATTCGGCAAACCTGCAAGGCATGCTTCTTTCATATTAAAGTATTGAAAAGAATTTTATCTCCATTTGATTTCTCTCCTAAACCACAAACCCCCTGCTGCAGTTTTTATATCGAAAATTAGGGCGGTAATGTGTTAAGCAGAAGCTAAATATCCTAGCTCTTTAGATGCAGGGTTCCGTATTACAGCAGGGGTATTAATTGCATACACGTGTAGGAACAGAACCAACTTTTCCAGCTCCACAAAACAAGTAAGAAAGCAACGCTAGAAATATCCAAACGGTATGTTGCAATGTGTACCAAAGCTTTAAAAAATAATGTCCTTTTTAGGGAAAAACGACTGCATCCAGCTGTTAGATGATCTTTCGTTGGCACAGTCTAGAAGATCCCAGTAGGTTGGGCAGCCGTGCGCCAAGGACAATTGGAGCGCTAAAGTATTTAGTATGCAGTGCTAATGAATACTATCGAAGGATAAAACCTTATCAAGTAAAACAAATATTGGCTTTTGGATTGCATATTCAATCCCAGTTTAAACATATGTACAGTTTCATTTAAGTGAACCTTTGTTTTACTATCACAAAGATTGATTCAGAAACATAGTATTCTAATGGAGCTCCAAATGTAGAAATGTAATCAGTTTATTTTCTTTGGTGAACAGTGGCAAAAAAACAGTTTTTGCAGCTACAGATGGCCGCAGGCCACCTTTCGCTGTAGGAATGAGGATAGCTCAAGGTTAGTGTCCCCAACGTTTCCCAGAGAAAACATGGATTCGTGGCCAACATTTTAAGACACACAAATACGCTTGTTTTCTGTAACAAGTTTACTTGAAGCATAATTAGGAATAGTTAACACAGCTCTACAATAAATCCGAAATGGTTTCTTTTATTTGCTGTTTTTTAGTTTTTCATTCATTTGAATAAAAATAGTGTTCATTGTTGTGTTTCTTTATTTTTCTCAAAATCTTTAATAAGGCTTTGTGTCATTTCCAACCAAGCCAGTAAAATACTGCCCAACTGGTACCTCTACTCCGAATATGATACGGTGTATTCATAATTCACAAACCTTTTGCAAGTTGACAATTCGGAATGTTTCCTTGTAGGACTGTTTATAAACTCGGGTCTAAGAAGGTCTGGAATGTACTAGCTAGCACAATAAGGTCTCACCTATTGGCTTTGACGATGTGTAACTCTGACTGAGTTCATGGCAGGCAAAGCAGGCCGCTCGCTTGGAGCCCTGAATAGGGGTTCTACAGCCCCAGAGGGAGCAGCAGGTGGAGGGGGAGGTGGGGTTTGTGAAGACACAGTGAGGAACGTCCTGCATGAAGGAGGGAGGTGGAAGGTCCTCCAATATATAAAATTCATCATTTTACAATCTACAAAGCCTCTAACTGATGAGACATGTAACTATATCAACCGCACACCAGCTATTAGCTAAAGAATGCCTCAAACCCATACCTGTCTTGTTTTGTTTATGTATTACTGTGTATTGTGTGTAGTTATCACACCAGAGTCTTGCCAGTCAGCTGAAGTGGTCTGTGCTCACACCCTATAAAACCGTGCTGTAGTGTTTGGCCTGCAACTGTTTCTCTTCTTGCCGTGTTCTTCTCGCCTATTACTTTTTTTTTTTTTTTTACCTGAGACCTAAAACCTTCTCCTACTTCCCCCTGAGCCCTAAAAGGTACCCCAAGCCTCCATATGGGCCCTAAAAACTACCCTGACCCCCCTCAGCCCTAAAGTGTACCCCATGAACCATAAAAGCAACCTGAACACCCATCCCTAAAAAACAACCCCACCCCCCCCAGCCATAACACTGAGCCCTAAAAACTACCCCCAAACCCCACCCCCACTTACCTTACCTCGTCCTCTCCACATCCTTCGTGTTCCTGGGCCGCGGCCATCTCAGCATCTAGACCGCGCATTGCCTTAATCACGCATATACGTAGTAAGGCAAGAGTGATTGCAATGGAATGGCATGCGTTGTTCTGCCCACATTGTTCAGACTATTTACCAACTTACAGACCTGGAGGAGAACTTGTGATTATCTGCAGCAATGGACTTAACTGCTCCATCACCTCAGTTTACACCATTCACGGACTTGAACACATGACTTTCAAAATTACCCTCTCAAGTACCACTAGGCTTGGAGGAGCATTACTTTACTGCCCCTTCGGATACAGATCCTACTTTAGCTCTACACACTTAGACTTCATCACCCTTACTGGCCCTTGCTCCTTCTCCCCACTCTGCGACCTCATCATGGGCCTAGTGGACCGAACTGACTCCCAAGCCTTCAACCCTCTTGAGAAGCTTCACCTACTTGGACTTGCCCTATCCATATGGCCGGACACCTTTTTGAACCCCATCCTCATCAACTTCCCCTACATTACTGTAGGCAAGCCCACCCAACTCACATGGATGGAATACTCCCTCATTAATTTCCACCTACACCTGCCCACCTAATCCAGAACCACCAGCACCCAGACCTCCCAATGCCAATGGAGCAAAATCTCAGAGGACATCTGAATTTCGAGCTCCACTGCCCACTCCTCTGGCACCCGACAAACGTGATCCAGCATGATCCACCAATACCTTTATCGAACAGAACACCTCTGTTTGTGAACTCTCTGGCTCACCAGAAGACCTCCCAAGCACCTCCATCAAAGCCTCTTGCTAGATGGTACACTGAGGAACTCGAGGCTCTCTAAGCACCACTGCAAGCAGGTGGAAGGACATTGACGTCACTTCCACAACAACTCCGACAGACTCCTACTACTTGGCCTACTGCATCTACCACCAGCCCCTCAAAGCCACCAAGAAACAAGCCCTTGCAGAATGAATCCAAAACAGCTCCAATACCACAGTAGAATGTTCTCGATCGTCAAGGATTTCCCACACCTGCCAAACTGACCATCAAGTCTTGATATTGGCACACATCTCTCCCTCTACTTGATTAACTAATTCAATACCATCTACAACAGCTTCCCTCTACAAACAGACCTTGCCTCACTTTAAGTCCTACAATCCATTAACAAAACCACTGAAATCCCACTGCCCTGCTATCTGGCTATCAACAAAACCGAAAATGCCAACTCTATGTGCTCCATCCACTCAGGAGCCTCTTCAGATCCCTGTCTGCACTACGCATCCACTTTCAATAATTTGTTCGCCACTGCTGCTATCCAGGACTCCTGTAAAAACACCACCTTACAACCACACCTCCAGAAAACCTTTGTCAGACTCACGTGGCCAACTAATTGCCCATCTCCTTCCTCACCTACCAAGCCAAAGTTCTGGAGAAACATCTCAATGCGCGGCTAGCAAACTTCCTCAACATGATCAACCTCCTGTTCCCTTCCCAATTCGGATTACAAACCAGATACTGCACAGAGGCAGCCCTCATTGCCTCCGCCAGTGACCTATTCATCATTCCTTATCAAGTCCAAAGGGGAAACCATCTATCATTCTTCTAGACCTCTGTGCAGCCTTTGTAATGTAATGTAATGTAATGTACACTTATAAAGCGCAGCTGTCACCCAAAGGGTATCCTGGCGTTTAGGTTACAGGTCAGCGGGAGCAGCCGAATCGGCGTGGTTTACTCTCTGGGGAATAGACTGGTTTTCAGTTCCTTCCTGAAATCGGACAAGGTGTTCAGCTGTCTAAGCTTCAGGGGAAGAGCATTCCAGAGTCTGGAGGCAGTAAAGCTAAAGGATCTATCTCCTGTTCGCACTTTCCTAACAGAGGGGATGCAGATAAGGTGTACAGAGGAAGAACGTAAAGATCTAGCAGGCACATACCAAACGAATTTCCGCTGAAGTACCCTGGGCCCAATTTTATGTACTGCCTTATAGACAATGCATAACGCTTTAAATGGTATTCTTTGTACCACTGGCAACCAATGGAGATCCCTGAGGACCAGAGAGGATGACACACCCCATGGCCGGTCTAATGCAAGTTTAGCTGCCATTGTCTGCACTCTCTTTAATATCTTGAGCAGAGATGCTGGAGTGCCCAAGAGCAGCACATTACAATAATCAATTCTGCTTAACACAATGCCCCGGACTACTTGAGGTCTGGTGGCCATTGGCAAAAACAGGAGGATCTTACGCAGAGCTTGAAGTAAGGCCATACAGGTGCACACCGTTTTATTCACCTGGGAATCTAACTGGAGGTTACTGTCCATCAGGACCCCTAGATTGCGCATGTTTTTGGTAGGCAATAGGGAATTGTTGGTCGGGCCAGGCCAAAAATCTATAGGGATAGTGCGCTGAATGCGGCCTGTCCTACAACACAAAACTTCGGTTTTGTCCTCATTAAATTGTAAGGAATTAAATTTCAACCAGCCAGCCATTTGATGTAGACAGACATTAAACTTTTCCATGGACACTGCATTTTTGCCCTCAAAAGTGAAGACGACCTGAGTGTCATCCGCATAGTTGATAACATTAATTCCAAACGATTTTATTAGAACAATGAGAGGGCAAAGGTATAGATTAAACAAAATCGGGCTGATAGCCGAGCCCTGAGGAACCCCTTGTTTAACCTCACTGTACTCAGAAAAGAAAGGTGGCAGAAACACTGCCTGATGCCTATCCAAAAGATAAGAATAGATCCAGTCTCGGGCCTTGCCCACAATACCCAGTTCCTCCAGCCTACTAATCAGTATCTGGTGAATAACTGTGTTGAACGCGGCCGACATTTCAAGCAGCACATTACAAGGCTGTCTGACCAATGTCGGCCCGCATTCTCAGGTCATTCAGGACCGCCACCAAGGCCGTCTCAGTCCCGTGTGCGGGTCGAAACCCAAATAGACTTCGTACAGCAGCTGGTTGTCCTCGACATACTTTGAGAGGGATTTAGTTACTATCCTTTCTAGGATCTTAATCTGGTATGGTAACAGGGAGATGGGTCTATAATTGGTCGGGTTATGCGGATCCAGTGATGACTTTTTTAGTAAAGGGGACACCACTGCCATTTTCCAGCAATCTGGGACTACAGCTGTGACTAGAGATTGGTTACAGATCTGGTATAGAAGCGGAAAAAGTTCACCTCCAAACAACTTCCAGAACTTATGAGGGAGCGGGTCCCTGGGGGAACCAGAGGAAACCCCAGCAGCAATTTCATGAAAATCCTCATATGAAGGCATCTGAAAGTGGTCAAGAAGTGACAAGTGATCCGTATTGATTATATCATTACTTAATACAGTCACCCTATCAGTCTGTATGTGCCTTTGACACAATCTTCCTCCTCATCCAGAGCCTCCAAGAGACAGGAATTGAAAGCCTGTCATTCCGATAGACTGACTCCTTCCTCTTGGGGCGCACCAACACGGTTTGCCTTGGCATTCCTTAAGGCTCCTCCCTGCGCTCTACAGTCTTCAAACATCTCTGTGATCCCCCAAACCCCCTCGTCAACATCATAGATTCAGCATAGTCCCTCATGCGGACTAAACTCAACCCATCCTCTACCTCGACTACACAGGCAAGCTACATCAACTGCATATTTGTGCAGCAGACTGGATTAAGCAAAACTACATAAGTACAACAGCAACAAGACCGAAGCGGTCCTTTTTTTTTTTATTTTTTAAGATACCTCACTCTGTTCTCCGTGTTGGTGGCCCTTTGAGCCCGGAACAATCCCCTTGCCCATTCAAAACTGCCAGAACCTTGGATGTTGTGAGTGACAGCAGCTTTGCAATTACAAATCAAGTCAACAGTCACTTCCACCTGCTACCACACCCTCAAGTGTTCAGGGACGGTTTCAAGTGGCGCTCCCTGAATAGCTGCAGGTCCATCATGCAAACCCTCATCTCCAGCAGGCTTAACCATGGCAAAACACTACATCTGCATCCCTGCCCATCTCTCCAGAAGACTCCAAGTGATATAGAACGCAGCTGCAAGACTTGTAATCAAGCTACTATATCACACCCAAATATCCCAAGACTTCCACTGGCTTGCTGTCCACGAGCATACCTTTGCAAACTCCACACACACTCCTACAAATCAGTACACAGCAAAGGCCCAGCATGCCTGCATCCAATTTCACTCCCCTGCCAGACACCTCCCCTCGGTCTGCCTTCTCCTCACTCACATCCCCTGCATCGCTTAGCCAGAGCCAGTGGTTGATCCTTTGCCTACCTAACCCCCAAAGCTTGGAACAAATTCTCATGCCACATCAGAGCATACAGCTCCATCCCTGATTTCAGGAGGAAACTGAAAACCTGGCTCTTCTAATGAGCTCTAGGCAGGCCAGGCGCCCTCTCTCCCAGCGGGCACCAGGATACCCTCTTGGGTGATATGTATGCCCTACAAATAGCTATATCATTACCACATATTTGTAATTTGAGGGTTCTGCAAATGGCATTTTATGTGCTAAGTAAGGTCCTTAATTAAACTTACTTAAGCTTTAAGTGCCATCCGTTGTTGTTAAGCGTCATCTAAGCCTTACTGGTTGCACCTTGAAATACTGTCCAGAAAGTGTAGAGGGACACTCTAGTAGCATTACAATGCATGGCCCTGAACGTTCCAGCTCGGACAGCTAGATAAATAAACAAAATTGTCACAGCTGTGTGGAGGGCAAGCTATTTTTTGTGGAAGCACACAACTTCTGCCCAAGCAAAACATGTACTCCTGGCTCTCAAAATGTGGGCGGGGCTAAAGCCCCTCTCTAGTGGTGGCCACATAATTGTCTGGTGACAGCAGTGCTGTCAAGCCAGACCATAAAAAGGATGTGTGGAGGGAAGGAAGGAGTTTGATGTTTTAGATGGGGACAGGCATGATATGTGGCAAAACTAGATAGAGGGAGAGAGAAAGTAAAAATACAGAGACCATTTTTATACCTCAATATATATATTTATATTTTGTAAACAATAATTTTCATTACAATACGTTTTTCCTTACCTGTGTATCGCACACACATTTACGGATCCTAACTACAATCCTCATTTGATGGGTGTCACACTCTTTTCTATATTATACAGCCTCCTAAAAATCAACATGCCTTTTTAAACATCCATTAGGGTACCCTCTTCCTAAACCTACAACACCCTCCCAAAAATAATTTTAGAGCCGCCTGATTGATCGATGTGTGACTGACCTCTCTCTCTCACTTTCTCTCGCTCTGTCTCCAGTCACAGATTTATTGTGTATTTGTATTTGCCTATGTACAAATCGCTGCTCCTTTTCAGCTAGGTGCACGCTGTGTAAACACATTTATTTACTTATACACCCATAAAATATAGATATCCTCCCCTATCTGCTTGGATAGTATTTGTTTTATTTTTCTTATAATAAAATAAATATAGCTAACCAGGACATTTGTTGCCTCATGTTTCATAGCTACACCCTTACAATAAAAACGTTTTACAAAACAAGCCGTTCGAACAAAAAAAAAAACGATAACTTTTTTTTGTAAAGTGATACATAATGAAGTGACAGTAATGTTGATGGCCACAGATAAAAGGGGATTTCGGCAGAAATAGGAGATGACCAGTTGTCAGAGAATAATACTGCTGAGCTGCTGCAGTGTTACTCAAATTGCAGCATTTCTCATCAATTCAATTCTATCAGTGTATTTCCTTTTCAGCTTGCGAAATGGTAACCCAGTCGAACCGATGCCAGGTCATAGGTTTCCACTCTTCCAGTGGAAATTGAAAATGAAATTGAAAGAAATTGGGTGTCACAAAAGGGCTTTGTTGGAAGACCCAAATTTGAGTCATACTGGTCAAGGCTCTCTGTTCTTTCCACTCCGTTGTTTCTTCCATATTACGAGTAGGATTCATTCTTAAATTCTCCTGTTATTTCATTACTTCCCTGTTAACAACAAGGCTCTCCCAAAAGTACATCCACAACATGATCGGCAGCACAAAAGTAGGCCTCTAGTTGCCCATCTCTCCACGTGTTTCACTGAGGCCTATAACAATAGCACTACCAAAAATATCTCGGTGGACAATGGTCCAGATCAATCTCACCTCCTTAAATTGCTACAAAATTCGTAGGTTTCCTTTGCCCCCCAAAAGTGCTTATGCATGTGCAAAAATGTCCTGTGTAGTGAAAATGCAAAGTAAGCTAACCTACATCTGTCAAATGAGCATGATTTCGTTTTTTTCCATGAATCAGCAGGGTATTTGTAGGCACAGACTAACTTGCCTGGGAAAAAAGATAATTATACATACCATCAAATGCAATCTCTATAGGACAGCCTAGTTAAATTAGATAAGGTTCTGTAATGCACAAATTCTGTCAGAGCTCATTTCCTGGAAATTGTATCCAGTTCCAATATGGCCATTCCATTACATGACCATGTGGTTGCTCATAGCAGCATTTCCCATTGTAATATGGCAGCCTACATGCTACCAGTGTGCTTGAAGTCTTTCTTTAGTGTCCATGCCAAAAGTGACTAACAGTTCACAGGGTCAATCCATCCTTCCCAACCAATGTTGAGGCGTGACTAGCAATGAAGCCATTGTTTTACATGACGTCACTGCCTCTACCCACCAACCGGTGGCTGGAGGTTTAAGCATATGGAAAAGTGTCTTGACTGCAGAGGAAGCAGAAGGGTGAGGTACTCCACATGGCAACAGCTATGTACCGGGAACACTACCTGAACAGTAATTGCCCTGCTACGGTGGCTGGTCTGGTGTTTACATGAGAGCATGCCACAGGGCTGCCAGTCAGAGCACAAAAGTGTCACTATTTTTAGGCATGACACGGCTCGTGTTAGGCAAGCTGCATTGTGGTTCAGCTAGCCTAGATCTGCAGTTAACCCGTACATCAAGGGGTCCATTTTTTATACTGCATCCTCACTGTTGGAATCTGGATTTTCTCATATGGAGATGTGAATTCTTTTTATGGATACTCATCACAGTGCGCGCTCCATGTGTGTCTACATGTCATATCAGGCTGCACTCAGTCACACACACTTTCACTAGAGAACTTCATCACTTACAGCTGCACTTCATGCCCCTTTTCAGTGAACATTACCGCTAAAGAGAGTTCACTCCAATACCGACCGCCTAACTCCACTCAAGGTACTAGACACTCGGCATTCATAAACTCGAGGTCACTCCCCAAGCATAAATACAAACTAGCGGTCTCATCACCCTTTACAACCTAGACATTCTATAGATAACTGAAACATGGGGTGATCCGGCCTCCGGCCAGGATTTTTGCGTCGCCACCCCCGAAGGGTACTCTGTAGTCAGACAAGATAGCCAGTCCGCCCCCTTTTTTGTTAATTCTATCATACACCGTGATAAATATCTGGTAAGGACAGAGCTCATCCCCACTTCCTCATGCAAAGCCTTAGCTTTCACAATAATAAGCCACTCGCAATCCTTTAAAGGAATACTCCTATATTGCCCCCGAGGCCCACGATCAGATTTCATCTCCTCCCTAGGCAGCTTACTCGAACCTGCAGCAGGGGAATCTTACTTCAATCAATCAATCATAGCATTTATATAGCGCGCTACTCACCCGGAGGGTCTCAAGGCGCTTGGGGGGGGGCGGGGGGGGGTCCGCTACTGCTCGAACAGCCAGGACTTGAGCTGCTTCCTGAAGGCGAGGTGGTCTTGAGTCAGGCGGAGGTGGGTCGGGAGGGAGTTCCACGTCTTGGTGGCGAGGTAGGAGAAGGATCTTCCTCCTGTGGTGGCTCTTCGGATGCGGGGGACGGCGGCGAGGGCGTGGTTGGTAGATTGAAGCTGGCGTGTGGGAGTGTAGAAGTTGAGGCGGCTGTTGAGGTATCTTGGTCCTTGGTTGTGTAGGGCTTTGTGTGTGTGGGTGAGGAGTCGGAACGTGATTCTCTTGTTGACCGGGAGCCAGTGCAGGTCTCTCAGGTGTCTGGAGATGTGCCTGTGACGGGGGATGTCCAGGATGAGTCTTGCAGAGGCGTTCTGGATTCGATGGAGTCTCTTCTGGAGTCTGGCAGTGGTTCCGGCGTAGAGGGAGTTGCCGTAGTCCAGTCGGCTGGTGACGAGGGCCTGGGTGACCATCTTCCTGGTCTCGGTGGGGATCCACCGGAAGATCTTACGTAGCATGCGCAGGATGTTGAAGCATGACGAGGAGACGGCGTTGGCTTGTCTGGTCAAGGAGAGGGAGGAGTCCAGGATGAAGCCCAGGTTGCGTGCGTGGTCTGTTGGTTTGGGTGCGCTGCCCAGGGCGGGGGGCCACCAGGAGTCGTCCCAGGCGGAGGGCGAAGATCCCAGGATGAGGACTTCCGTCTTGTCTGAGTTCAGTTTCAGGCGGCTGGTCTTCATCCACTCCGCTACGTCTTTCATCCCTTCGTGTAGGCTGGCTCTGGCGGTGGCTGGGTCGTTGGTGAGGGAGAGGATCAGCTGGGTGTCGTCGGCGTAAGAGATGATGTTGAGGTTGTGCTGGCGTGCGATGGCCGCGAGGGGGCTCATGTAGACATTGAGGGTGGGGCTGAGCGAGGAGCCTTGAGGAACGCCGCAGATGACCTCGGTGGCTTCTGATCTGAAGGGGGAGGTGGACTCTCTGAGTCCTTCTGGCGAGGAAGGAGATGATCCAGTCTAGTGCCTTCTCTTCGATTCCGACGTTGCTGAGGCGCTGCTCTAGGGTGCGGTGGCAGACAGTGTCAAAAGCCGCGGAAAGGTCCAGGAGGATGAGGGCCGCTGTTTCCCTGTTGTCGAGCAGGGCTCGGATGTCGTCGGTGGCTGCGATGAGGGCGGTCTCGGTGCTGTGGTTGGCCTTCACAATCTCAGGCGACTTCAACTTCCATCTTGATAACCTTAAAGATAATGATACCATTACTTTGCTATCAGAACTAGAATCCATCAACCTCCACCAATTGGTTGTCAATCCATCACATAAAGCAGGTCACACTCTTGACAGACTTTTTTCAAATAATGCTAAGTTAGCACGCAGTAAAACACTTCCCTTCACCTGGACAGTCCATTGGGCAGTCCTCTTTACCCTTCAATCCAACACAGCCCCCCTTCCTCTTCCTAGCAAATGCGCCTCCCAATTCAAAGCGTGGGGCTCAATAAGCCAGCAGCATCTTAAATCTCAGTTACTGGCATCTAATTACTTGCCAACCCGGATCCATAACTAGTTCCACCAACTATTTAGACTGGCTAAGCAATGCATTAGATTCCACAGTGCCCATAAAAAATCTCTCCAAGTATAGAACCACCGCCTCAGCCCCCTGTTTTTCAGACTCCCTAAGGGTAGAAAAACTACGCTGCAGAAACATCGAGAGACATTGGCGCAGAAACTACCACCCGGACGACAAAGCCCGCTATAAATCAGCTCTGTCACAATACAAACTTCTTATTATATCAGAAAAAAGCAAATACTACACCAACCAAATAGAAATGGCCTAAGACTCCACCAAACTTCTCTTCCAGGTAGTCACCAAACTCTCAGGTTCAAAAGTCAATCCCCCACCTTCCCCCTCTCAAGAACTGTGCAACTCCTTAGCCAGGGCTTTTCAAAACAAGGTCAGCTCAATATATGATAACTTTGCATCCCAATCAAAGAACACCTTCCCTACTTTGGTCGACAATGAAAGTATGGCTCCCGCTTTCTTACAGTTTCATCAAATTACCATTTCACAAGTAACGATCTTATCCTCACAATCAAATCAGGTTCCCCCACAGACCGCTGTCCCACCTTGGTATCCAAACTCATCCCAGATCTTTTAGCACCCAAACTTATAGAAATATGCAATGCCATGTTCAATACAGGTATCTATCCAGAAACCTGGAAAAGGGTGATCATCAAACCTCTCCTCAAAAAACAGCACCTAGACCCACTGGACACCAAAAATAACAGACCTATCACTAGACTCGCCTTCCCAGCAAAAATCTTTGAAAAAATAATGACTACACAGCTGGCCCACTTCATTGAAGAAAATAACCACCTCGATGATTCACAGTTTGGTTTTAGGACCGGCCACGGCACTGAAACTGCACTTATCAAAGCCGCAGATGAGATCGGAGCCACAAGAGACCAAGGCGGGACAGCAGTTCTCATACTGCTGGACCTGTCTGCTTCTTTTGACACGATTGATCATGCCACCTTGATCGACTGTGTCTCTGAGATGGGCATCAATCTCAAGGCCAAAGATGTATTGGCCTCTTTCCTGGCAAATCGCTCCCAGCTTGTGAGTCTCGGAGAGTTCAACTCCCCCTCTTTCACACTCCCATGTAGGGTGCCACAGGGATCCTCCCTCAGTCCGACACGATTTAATATCTGTGTCGGACCTGGCCAAAACCATCAAAACCCATGGGATGGGGCTAACCACCTATGCCGATGACACGCAACTGGTGCTAGCCATCAACCACAATGGAGGAGAAATAGCGGCCAGTTTTCAAGCAGGCATGATCGCCATCAGTTCCTGGATGGCTAAAAACTGCTTAAAATTAAACTTAGAAAAAACAGAGGTCATGATCTTTGGCAACCTAAATCCTACATGGTCCCCCACCTGGTGCCTACTGAACTGCCCCCCCCACCCCAATACAGAAAGTAAGAAACCTTGGTGTCATCTTAGATGACAAACTCTCCTTTGCAGCCGACGCAAATGCCGTCACCTCCTCTGCTTTCTACACACTAAGAATAATCAAAAAACGTCTACCATTCCTTCCCTCCAACACAGAAAAACCATTGATAAGCACCCTTGTTATGTCTAAAGTAGACTTCTGTAACGGCTTACTCCTGAATGCACAGAAAAAGGTCATCAATAAATTACAGCTGATACAAAACGCTGCCGCCAGGATCATCACAGGCACCCCCAAACACAAACCCATCTCTGCAGTGGTGCGAAAGCTGCACTGGCTCACAATCACCAATCGCATTAAATTCAAGGCCCTATGCATAACCTATAAAGCGATCCATAACACAGGTCCCATCAATCTAAGGAAAGCCATGTCCACTCGCATTCTCAGCAGAAATCTACGATGTTCTTCTGCCTATCTCCTCACGGTCCCCCGTACTTACAAGGCCACCTGGGAAGACAAAAGATTCACTGTAGCCATGGCAAGATTATGGAACTCTCTTCCCCCCACTAATCAAAGCCTGTCCAACGTTGCTCTCTTTCAGGAAGCTACGAAAGACCTGGCTATCCACCCAATAATCTGCACTCTGCTTACTACCACTATCTATGTCCTTAGCGCCGAGACACCCACAGGTATTTGTGCTCTCTACAAATTGCTTAAATAAAATAAATATATGATGCCTTATGGGCGTGGCATGGTGGGGGGTGGGTCGTGTGGATTCTAATGGGATAAGGAGTGGAACAATTCATCAAAGAGCAATAGGTCTAGTGTTCGAATTTAAATATTCAAGTTATGGGTAACTTCCAGTGCATTCCAACACAGCCGTTGAGGCCCATGGACAGCCATGATCACTTCACGTAGCACATTGTGGATCAGCGGTGTGGCCAATGATGCTTAAGCACAACCAATAATCACTCCTAGAGTAGTGTAGTCTCCTTATTTCTTCTTAGCACCTCTGCTGTCTGACTCCAAGATGGCGGCAGTGTCACAAAAACTGGGATGTGTCAATATGGTTGTCATTGAAGTGGTGCATGGGAGAAGGAAAAGGTTGTGGGGGAGCAAAATGAGGGATGGAGACGAACTGTAGAGAGCCATGCATTTGGCAGAAAGTCAAAAAACGAGCACAGGGCAAGGGCTGTTCAGGCAAAAGCTTAAAAAATAAAAAAGTCCTATAAAGCAGATGAAAACAGTACTTGGGCCATGGGACACTGATAAGAGAGAAACACAGAGGAAGAGGAATAGTATGCTACTGCAAATAGAAACAGAAGTGGCAAGCACAGGAACCAATGAAAAGCAAATGTATGCAAGTCCCTTTTAAGATTTATATTCAATACAGTAGATTTCACAAGCACAGCGCAAGGGCTATGCTGGCGAAACCTAAAAAGGATGTGCATCTGTTGGCCAATATCAATGATAAATCAATAATGGAAGTCTGTGCATGGTCATGACACACCTGTCATAAAACCCATGTGTCCTGGACTTCAAACAATGCAAGAATGGTGTAAACCGAGCACATTAAATAACACACTTGAATAATGCTACAAGAAAACTATAAAGTGGCATGAATATGTAATTATCCATATACCTTCTTGAAAAGAGTCTGCACAGTTTTTGTCCTCTATAAGAATGCATCCAGAAACCACAAGATTACATTTTGCAAGTTTTACATGCTATGGTCTCTGGTCTGTTTGACTACCATCTTATTTTCCCTGAAGTTGAAAGGTGTGAGAATGGCATATGGCTCTTAGAGCGACATTATGTTACTAGGGTGCCATGTTATTTTAAAGAATTCAAATTTGCAGAATTCCTGAAGGGTATTGTAGCATGGAAGTAAGTTAAGATAGGACAGATACTTGATTATGGGTGTTTGTCAAAACCTGCCTCTGCATTTATTTAAAGTACATTTTACCATTCTGGAGTAGAAGGTGGAAAATAAAATGTTACATTATGTCATATAAGACATCTCTAGCACTAACTGACAAACCTTTTATAATTTGTTTTATTTTTTCATGTCATTGGATCAATGCGAGACTCTTTGGTAGATCTCACATTTAGCAATCATGATTTCCTAAGAGTCATTTTGATAAAAAAATGTGAAGTATTTTACAAACTTCACATTCACCTGTTCGAGCAGTGAGCCAGTCAGGGCAAGAAAGTTTTGGCTTACACCAATAGATTCCTTTCACCACACAATATCAGAAATAACTTAGTTTCTCTACATTCTGTATAATCCTTAGTGTGATAGGTCATTTACATGAATAGCGCCTGAATAACAAGAATTCTGCTACAACTTAATGATCTGCTCAAATATTACATCATTGATTGTGTGCTACATTTTTAAAGAAAATTCACTCTTATTTGAGCATGCCAGACTCCAGATATTCAGTGCAACATTTTTTTGTTTTTGTATTTCAACTTTTGTTTGTCCTTTTGAGAAATGCAAATTTGGTAAAAACAAAAACGTTCTTTAGATTTATTTTATGATAACTGGAGCCCGTGATAAGCTATTGATAGGTTTGCTGATACTGCGGTGTATAAGAGTTATCTCCATTTTGTTTTATTGTGCTGAAATTGGTGAGGAAAATCATCTGGATGATCCCCCAATCTGCACAAAGAAATGTGATTCAAGCCCTAATCTTATCCAGATTGAATGATGGCAGCATTTTATATTTGGGATTAGACCAGGCATCTGTCAGGCGTCTGCAGATGGTCCAGAAATCAGCGGACCGGTTTTTGTTTCTGATTCCTAAGCACGCTTCTGTCTCGCACCTCTTCCTTGAGCTGAATTGACTCAGTCATTAAACTGATTCAATTTAAGGCTCTTTGTTACATGTTTGAGGCCAAAGTTAGAATAGGTCTGCATTATATTCAGGACCTAGTGACTGCTTACATCCCTTCTGTTGTTTGAGATCGTCCAAACAGACTTTTGCACTGTACCCAGGTTCTATCTGAGCTTTCTTTCGCATTGTCGCATATCTCCGAGACTGTAGTTATCTGCTTGCATTAAGCAAAGGCTTGAAGACCTGGCTATATTAAGTTGGCAGTCTGGTTTCTTGTTATGTTTCGTGCCGGGAAACCCTTTTGGGGTAATTGTGCCCTTTATAAGAGTATACGATTAATAAATAAATAATTACTCGGTATGAATTCACAAAAAGACCACATGAGGTACGGTACATATGTTTTGAAAGCATAAAATTATTGTTAACATTGTTTTTTGGCTAAAGTTCCTGCACAGAGGTGCGCTGACACCTCATCAGTGAAAGGGTTAATTAACATCAATGTCCATTTCGTAAGTAATGAAAAAGGAAACAGTGTACAAGTAAATATCTGTAATTATGCAGTTTTCAGAAGTCACCACTCACTTAATTTTTTTTATTTATTTTGTTTTGGCTTGTATACTTCCAATTCGGTTGATTACAGTTTTGAGAGTTTCATGGCGTGAGTAGTGACATTCGCTTTTAAGCATCCCTCATCACCTTCTCTTTTTGAAGTTGTGTTATGCATACCTAAGTGCGTGTGGCAGTATTTGCCTTTTATTTAGAGTTTTACATTCATCCAATTAATTTATCTGAAGTATTCACACCTGCTGTGTGACGATTCTTGATCGAAGGGCTATAATTGTTCAGCAGTCCTGTTTGCTAAGTCAATGCGTAGAAAAAGGGCCAAGCTGATATTTGTGACCAGTATCTTGCATGGAACATAGAGAAAATGAAACGTGTTGCCCCGCCCTTATGTCATAAATGGACCATGCAGAGAACTTGGCTGCATTGGCTTTCCAGTTTTAGCAGTAAAACATAGATCTGTTGAAAGTGTTGGTACAGCTCAGGACTTTCCATCAAATTGCAACACTCTCCACTTTTATCCAGTGCCGCTTATATATTCTAGTTTGTATACCAGTCACCATGCCCCTTAAAATAAACAAGTTTTGAGTGGTTCTATTTACGAGTGTATTCTTTTATATGTTGACTAAAAGTGATATTTCATGTGCCATCATGAGTTTTTGCAAATTTCCTAGCTGCACAGACGGGGAACAGCCATTACAACACGGGTTTTACCACGCGTTGCTTTTACATCGCATGCATTACAACGCATGCGATATTACAACGCGTGGTAAAACCACGCATACCATTACATCGCATGCGCTTTTACAATGCATGCAATGTAATGTGTAATGGCGGCGGCTATCCACGTCGTTGTGAGGAAACTTAGGCTGTTTCCTCACAACGCTGTGAAGCAAGCAGGAAGGAGGAAGCAGGATCCGACGGCGACGCTGGAGAGGAGAGAAGTAAGTGGGTTTGTACATGGGGTGGGGGGTTACTTTTGTAGGGTTTAGGGTAGTTTAAATGTAGTGTGGTAATGTTTGTGTTGTGTGTTTTTTAAAAAACATTTTAGTGTGTGTTGTGGTGTTGTCGTGTTTGTTTAGTGTATTAGGGAGGGTAGTGTAATGTTTATGTAGTGTAGTGATTTAGGTTTTAGGGTAGTGTAGTGTTGTAGTGTTTGTTTATTGTAGTGTATTAGGGTAGTGTAGGGGTGGGAGTAGTGTGGGTAGTGTAGTAGTGGTTTAGGGTAGTGTAGGGGTAGGAGTAATGTGGGTAGTGTAGGGGTGTTTTGGGGTTTAGGATAGTGTAGGGTTGGGAGTAGTGTGGGTAGTGTGGTAGTGTTTTTGGGTTGGGGTAGTGTAGGGGTGGGAGTAGTGTGGGTAGCGTAGTAGTGTTTTAGGGTTTAGGGTAGTGTAGGGGTGGGAGTAGTGTGGGTAGCGTAGTAGTGTTTTAGGGTTTAGGGTAGTGTAGGGTTGGGAGTAGTGTGGGTAGCGTAGTAGTGTTTTAGGGTTTAGGGTAGTGTAGGGGTGGGAGTAGTGTGGGTAGCGTAGTAGTGTTTTAGGGTAGTGTAGGGGTGGGAGTAGTGTGGGTAGTGTGGTAGTGTTTTTGGGTTAGGGGTAGTGTAGGGGTGGGAGTAGTGTGTTGTGTAGGTGTAGGGGTAGGGTTGTCACTTACCTTGCATACTTTACCACAAGTATAGCTTTACCACGCATGCCTTTGCGTTGTAATGGCATGCGTGGTAAAGGCATACTCGTGGTAAAAGTATGCAATGTAATGGCATGCGATGTCATTGACATCGCGCAGTAATACCCGCGTTGTAATGGCATGCACGGTATTAGTATGCGATGTAATGACATACATTCATTAGTTTGGAAGATTGGAAGGATTTTTCAGAGAAAGAAAAATTGGAGGTTGACACCCCTTACTACTACTTATGTTGGGGATGGCATTAGACACTTGATGAATGATTGAATTCTGCACTCCCATCTGGTAGAATAACACATTGATGGCTTCTAGCAGAAATGGGCATAATCCTTTTCTCAGATAGGATCTAGTTTTCACAGTTTGGCTCATAAAACCTTTTTCTGAAGCCTCCCATATTGTGGGGTGTGTCACAGTGCTCCTTTATCTCTAACTCCTCCCCCCCTTCCCACCCGACCTATTGTTAAACTAATATTTGCAACCTTTGGATTGTCTGAGGCATTTTTTTTCTTTCCTCTCTACATATGTACATATGATATCCACATTCCCAATATCATGGGAGGGATGGTAACTGGGAGACTGAGAAATTGTCTTCAGTTTTCAAGGACATGCTACGTAGGTGGCTACTTAAAAACTGCTTCAAACTGAGCCTGTCTGAGATGGAAATTCTGGTTCGCGGTTGGAACATGAGTCTTTGACCAGATTCTATGGGCCCTTGTCTCTAGTCAGCTAGGTCAAGATTGATGAACATTTATCCCTGATTGTTCACATTGTCTCTCTTTCTCTCCAAGATCAGTTTTTTCCAACTCTGATTACTTTTTAGATTCCAGCCATTTTTTTATTTGGCGCAGAACATCATAGTGATCAATTCTTTTGTTTATTTGCATTGCTATATACTTTGAGACTGCAACATATTCAAAATGTTGCAGCAATGGTACTATATAGCTTTCGGAAATGTTACCCGGTCTATTAAAAAAAATATGAATTGTTGATTATAAAATCTGTTTTAAGACTGTATCATTTCTCGGTCTGCTCAGTCCACATGTCTGGGCACTCCATGATTTAAACAGAAAAAATGAAGAGGAAGAGCTTCAGGGTTCAAGGAGTCAAACTGTGAAAACACTTATATCACCATAAAATTAGGCATTACATATATATTTTCAGAAAACGCTAAAGCTTGATTGCATTGCCGGTGTCTCTACCAAGTTTTTTCTTGGGGGAATTAAATAGATAGGTGAAAGGTCTATATAGTCAGAATTGTCTAGTTATCTTTCTGTGATGTAGAAGATTGATGGTCAGTTCAAAGGAAGTGCCTTGTGATGTTAAACCTTCCAGTACCAGGTTGTGTGTTTTTGCTAAGTTTAGGCAGTGACATTTTTTGTTCCTACAGTACAGAGGATGAAGCACTTGTAAAGGATTACCAAGCACTTGGCTGAGTTTGAACAGTCAAACAAAACTGCTTTACAGTGAGCAAAGAGCTTCTGCAACTACATTTACATTGACCTCATTTAGTAGTCGCCAGGGGTCGCAACTGCGACCCCTAGCTTGCCCCTTCCTACCCTGGCCCTGACACTGCTTTTGCGACCCCTGGCCTCTGATGTCTGGAACACAGTGACCGCTCTATCAAATGAATGCTGGTTTGAGCTCCACTTGTCTGGTTTCTGTTACTTTTTTCAAATAGTGAGTAATAATATTCACTATTAGTCTCATGAAAAATGGAGTACATTAGCAGGAATATGACCCTATTTGGAAGCAAAGGTAAGTAGAAAATGCTGTTAAACGTATGTTGTATGCATGGTTGCTGGTGAGTGTGTGTATGTGCGCGCGTGGGTGAACGTGTTAGTATGTGTAAATGTGTGTGAGTTAAAGTGAAGGTCAAATGGCGTGTGATGTCACTCCCGCTAACCTTGGCATTTTGGTGAATTGACGTCAATGATCTACCAGCAGTCCGCGAAGAGGACTGGGATGATCCTGCCAGCTGTTGTGCAGCCCCACTCATTGGTAAATTATCATTTGTTTAGCTATCCCAAAAGCTGCACTTGTGCTGGAAAGTTGACACACTGTCAGTCAAGACCTGCACCCTCCCTTACCACCCCTTTACAAACTTGTTTTAAAAGAGAGTAAACCTGGAGCACAAAGCAGTTATTTAAAGCAGCAATTCTGGTTTCTCACTCACCTATAATACTCGCGAGTCTAGTCTTTAAGAACTAATCCAGAGTTAAGAGATACCTACTGTGTTTCTTACATATATGCAAGATATTGATTTGCATGATTGCCTTCAGCAACTCGAATAACCAATAAAAAGCTACATTTTCTGCTTGTATCAGAGTAAGTGAGACTTTTTGAGATACAAGATGACCTGGAGAAAACCTAGTAGATGTGTGCGCCTTGGTAAGAAAAGAAAATATCGACATCCAAGGGTAATTAATGACAATTTATGCCTAATCCTCAGCACTAAATAAGCCTAATGACGTTGTTATACCACATCACGCATTGTAAAACCTGGGTCGGGGACAATCGATATTTGCCCGGCGGTATTGCCTCTGTGACCCACGAATTATTAATCAATGAAGAGGCAGGCGCTGGAGACTGGAAAGCAGGAAACAAGGTTTTTATTCTCTCCGGAGGAGAACACAGCAAAACAGACAGCAGGTATCGTTCTGAGGTGCTCTAACTTATTTCTGAGGCCTGGCCCCTTATATTCAGCCTTTTGCGGTTTTATTACAGTTTACATACTCCTGGCAATGCTTTGATGTACGGAAAGACATTCCCGGAATCCCCCCTTTGGGCCCGTTCCCACACATATTTACAGTAGAAGTCCCCACCCTGGTCACAACAGGTGATGACTATCGCGCAGCTGGATATTCCGCCAATTCATGGAATGCGGGGTTCGATCGGATCTCATGGGGTGGGGGCTTTGATCAACTCGGGGGTCCTTTGATGAGGGAAGCTTTCTATTGCACGGGGAGGGGCAAGGAATAGTATCGGCAGAGCTGGGTGTCGGCCTGGGAACGAGGAAGACAAACGGGCACACGGGGAAAAGGGGTTTGCATCAAAGGGCCGGGGACCAGGAAAGGGAAGAAGGGAGGTGTCGCGCTGGGAACAGGATGAGGTTCTGAGGCAGAGCCGCGCTGAAGAGGGGTTTATGATTCAAGGCAGGTGCGAGCAGGGGGGGTTGGTCAGCGTGCAGGCTTGGTGTGGGCGAAGGGCTATGTCAGGGGCCAGTGGCATGCAAAAAGGGATGGTCCTGATCGAGGCACCTAAAATGGCGGGCGCGCACGACAAAAGTGTGGCATCAGGGAAAAGGCAAGATGGCGCAGATAATGTTCACCAAACCGTACTAATTTTCCACAGTCCTCCCTTTAACATATTCAAGACATCTTGCTGGTTCATTTTCTACTCAGTTCTATTATGGTGGGCATAAGAAGAAGCAGTAGGAACCCTAGGCGAAGGAGTCGTAAACATTTCATTTAAGATCTCTAGTTTTAGGAGGCGGACCTATTGATAAACTTTGATAAACTTGTTTAGCAGGAAAGTCATAGTAATGCAATACAAAAATGATTCGAAGTGTGAGCAGTGAGTACATTTCATAAGGTGAACTGATGGATTGTTACATAATTAATACAATGTTGGCTGGGAGAGAAACGAGACGTAGCCGAAATGATAGTGAAGGAATGTTCGAAGTTTAGTAAGTTTTCAGCAATTTTCTCATCTTCTGTTGGCACTGTGGAGCACCGGCGGTGGAGCTACGAGTCCAGCTCTATTCTAAGTTCCGTGTTGCAGGGCACGACCTTTTCCTCGCGTTTCTGGTCAAAAAAAGGTCTTTTTTTTCGCCCTGCGTCCTTTGGGATCAATAGTCAATAAGTTCGGGTGGAAGAAGGGTGTGCAAATAGTCCATAGGGTAGGTCGGAGAAAAAGGGGATGGAGCAAGGCCAGATCGGGAACAAACTAGGGGAACGAGAGATTTCAGATAGGCGGGCTCATGACCGAGTCAAGAGAGCGGGGACCTTTCGGCACACATTCGAACATGGAGCAGGGGCATCAAGTTAGCCCTTTCCTCTCCTTTTGTTGGAGATAGTGCCTCGTCCTGTAGCTCTGTTCTGTCGCGGTCACGCCTTGGCCCATGTCGCAGACGTTCCATAGTCCGTAGTCAGGCCACGTGCTCCCACATCCGGTCCTTCTTTCCTCCGGCAGCAGTACCCTTGAAGGAGTTTGAAAAAGACAGTCTTTAGAGAATTGGTAGAGGAAAGTAACCACATAAGTCTATTTCTCTCCCAGCCCCAGGTAAATGAGAATAGAAACGTCCGTTATGTTAGGGTTCACAACTGACATATAAATGATCGATGGTGAGCCTGCTGGATTTACTATGACTTTCCTTCACGATTGTTTAATATAATCACGACAGTTCATCTGATGGGGACCCACCTTTGTAATACAAGCCTGACAATGCTATACCGTTCTCTAGGGGTCTATATTTACAAAAAGGGTGTTGTGAGCTATCAGCATGGTACTAACAGGCATCTCGCTGTGGGACGAACATAGGCTAAACATTTTTCATATTATCAATGCCTCCTGCCTTTTACCTAAACATTTTCGCTTTTCGACAATGTTCATTGTAATGGTTCTCTTTGCTTCGGTCTAATCTTTGACTTTGTAAAACATCATTCTGGTTCCTATGCAGCCTCTCACGGCCTAATTACAAAATTAGAAAAGACAGGGGTCTCATGGGAAAACAACTAGGGACATAGAAAACGGTGGTGGGGGAGGGCATCGTCTTATTTTGGGTTATAACGGCATTATCGGCAAAAGGCCACAGTTCAGTTGGTGAGCGTTCAGTGACACTTCCCAAACTCTGAAATTTGCTTATCAAAAATCGCTTCTAGGAACCACAGCTGGCCTGCGTTAGTTGTAAGTCGGCTCATCTTTTACAATCGGGGGTGGGGGATAGTTAAAAACTCTTATCGGGGGGCAACTGAACGCAATACTGGGTGCGTCCTGGGAAGATGGGGGGTTTCGATTACTTTTATGGTTTGGGTATCGCGACAATTCGGAACGGGGAAGGTCGCGCTATCTGGGGCACTCTATTCCATCAGGGGAGCCGCTGACGTAGTTCCCTTATTACGGGTCAGATTAGGGAACCTCAGTCGTCTTACCCGTCCTTTCCCTTATGGCCAATTCAAAATAGTTTTCGGAAAGGAGAGGTAGTGGCACAGCGTTAGGGCGATTGCATTAAAGACAAGTTTTGAGCAAATACTGGCGGTATTTGAAGCCAATTGGGTGGTGTGCTAGGGGTGGTAGTCTGCCAATTTCGGAGCTAATCGCTCGGAAGAGTGGGAGTGTGAAGGAGAGAGGGAGAGAGAGAGAGAGAGAGAGAGAGAGAGAGAGAGAGTGCAACGGCAGGCTAAATAGTACACGTGCGACAGGAGGGTGGCAGTGTATTCGAGAGGCTATTTAGTGCATTACACAGCAAAGGACAGTTATGGGTCTGCGTTAGAATCTTGAAAGCATGTAGTTTGAGGCGGACGAGCATTAGACAGGGTAGAGGGGGCATGCTTTGAGGAAAAGGAAAAAGGAGGTACCATTGTGTCGCACTTTCTTGCACTCTTGGTCCTTCGACCAGTTGAGTCAACGCTTCAGTCACACACACACATTCTCTCATAGTTTCGAATCATACGTGACATGGGTTCATTCGTGCAGCCTGGTTTAAGGGTGATCATTTTTCATCAGATCATACTAATTTTACGGGCTTGTTTGCTACGTGAGTAGTTTGTAGGCGTGCTTAGGCGCCACCTTGCAGCGCTAGTCTGCTTCGTGTATCAGACATGGCAAGGCTTTAGATCTTCGCCACACCTAGGCTGTAATCTCTGATGTAACCTGCAGAGGGAGGGAAAAGAGGGGAAGGGAGGGGGACAACATTCGCGCATATCAAATACATGGATTCGAGAGTTCTTTTACTTACCTCATACTCGTTTTTCCTCCTCGGGGTAGAGTCCTCGGGGATATGGTTTCTGGAGTAGGGGGGGCAGTGTGTCCTTATAGGTCGTGTGCGGGGAAGCGTAAAAAGGGAACCAGAGGTGCCTAGTGCGAGGTATCTAGTTAATAGATGTATCTCACTATCGGGGTCCTTAAATCTCCTTCAACGCTGTGACATTCTAGGGTTCTTCGGTCCTCGGGTCAGCTCTGTTCCCTAATACCTTTGAACGTCGTACTTTATAACATTTACATCGTTTTATTTTACCCTTCTTTTACATTCCCTCATTTATACCGTTCGTTTTACCCATCCTTGGAAGCCGAGGTCCTCCTCCCTGCGAGAGTTCATGAGTCGGTCGCGTACCTTGAAGGCAGAGTATCGTGTCGTAGATCCGATCCGTCCTCCAGGGCTGGGCAGCCATCTTCTAATAACCTTAAAGAGAGAGCAGAGTAGGGTGCACAGAAAAGAACTCTCCCGCCCATCCCATATTTCAAATAAAGCATGCAATACCCGTTCATTATTTCGAAGACCTTTATTTTTGCAAAATCATAGCACGTGGATTTAAGAGGGTGCAGTCGTATTTGGCCGGACACGGCAATGGCTAAAGTGCGTACAGTGGGGGGTGTCGTTCTACAGCAATAAAAACGTTAGAAAAGGGTTATCAATTCACTTGTAGCAAACTAAAACGTCTATCAGTTGGCCGCGGGGCTCGGGGGCGTTTATTTCATAATTTAGAAGCATAGTCAGACTAGTTGCAATCAGATTTCTTATATGCATACCGTGTGCGTGCGTCATAAGCGAGGTTATACATCAGCTATATATATAAAAAAATATAATACATTGTACATTTGTAATCATCATTTTCAACGGGATTCTTTTACATTGTTCGTTGATTGAGCTCCCCTTTCTTCTTGTCAAGTGTACAAAGGGTCATATATGTCGCAGAACATTAAGTTTGTATAGTAAAAAGGGACACCACGAGGTGTTCGTAAGTTCCTATTGATACCGGCGCCATTTTGGGCGGGGCCGGGTTAGTCCGGAAGTAGCATCAAGGAAAATGTTTCCTACAACCGGCAGTTGGACCAGAGTCCTTTTCGGCAGTTCTAGATTTCATGCTAACAGAAGGAGTGGCAATGTCATGTTTATTTCGTTGGCGATCAAGGCAGTTGTCCCTTACCGTAGGCCTGCAGTGGCCGAGGGTTCCTCCGGGGACCTTTGTAGAATCTTCAAGGCTGTGGAGATGTTGTCGGAGGTGGGGGCTCGTGCTCCGGTGGGCGAGCGACCGAGTTACATTGCTGTTCAAAGTTACTCTAGTGGCCGAGGCCCGCCTTCCAGCGGACCCAGACGCCATTTTTGAGGCCCTGCAGCAGTCCCCTCTCATCGAGTCTGTAATAGTGGAAGAGACCTTTCTGGGGACAAAAATAGAGAGTGGAACTCCGTGTTGTGGAAGTGGGATATTCGGCTGGGGTGCGGCTGTGATGCCCCCACCTGGGGGGGGGGGGGGCGAGGGAGACTCGTTTGCGCCGTCTCCTTCTCCCGGTGCACTCCAGGCCGCTCTCTTCCATGGGCATGCACGATGGTCTCTCCACACCCTGTGCTCCACAAGGCCCATGCTCGATGCTGTGGAAGTATGGCCACCTGTGGCGCACATTCGGTGCTGCGCAAGTATCGGTGCAGTCATTGCATATTCGGTGCTCCGAAAATATGGGCACCTTTGCACGTTCGGTGCTGCGCAAGTATTGGGGCACCATCACCTGGCTGGGGGTGCTCGGTGTTGGGCCGGGGGCTGGGAGACCTCCTATCTGTGGAGGTGGGAGAGGCTCGTCCGCGTCGCCTCTCCCTCCCAGCCCAACTTGGACGAATTGTTGTGGAGGTACGTGCAGGACATCCCGCCGCCCAGAGCTGCTGCGGCTGTTACGGAGGGGAAAAGAAAGAGGTGCCTCGTTCTTCTCTGGACCGGGCTTCCTTAGGTTATCGGCTGCAGCCGGACTCAGTTGGCCCCGGTCCCTGGCCATTGGTGGCCGGACCGGGTGGACATGTGGCGGGACTACCTGAAACTATCCAGGCCCGTTGCGGCTGGGCCGAGGAGGTATGTGGCGGGACTACCGGCAACTACCTAGGGCCGCTGCGGCTGGACTCCGCTGGCCCCTGCCTCTCCTCCGGCTCCCCCATACGTTAAGATTTCCTGACCAAGTGTTGGCAGCAGGGCCCGCCTTATATGGGTTGCCGCCGGTTGGGCGTAGCCGTAACCCTGCCCTGCTTTGGAAGGTTCCAGAATGAGGGGGGGGCGAATGTTCTGTTGACTTTCCTGTTCTACAGTTTACCGTTCTTGTTTTTCTAGCGTTATTGTGTTTTTCTTTGTTTGTTATGTTAAAATAAAAGTTCGTGTTTATCAGTGGCTTACTGATTTCGTTTCCCATTTCTTTCTCTCCAGGTTGTTTCATGCTAAAATTTCTATTAACATAGTTAATGTAACATGGAAGCACGTGCAGGGGGATGACGCAGATTCATATATTACGTACACACAAGCTCAGGCGGGGGGACAGTAAAAGCATGACACACAAGATCCAGAGACAAACATAAAAACAGTTATTGGCCATAATTATCTTTTTCGTCCGTTAATTTAGAGCTAGGCTGGGTTCCCGTCTCAACGTTGTTCGACCTAGGAAAATTCGAACATGTCGCTGAAATCGTTCTGGCGAAATCTGTGCCATCGGGCATAATCCAACGTGGTGGTTCTATCTGGTCTGTCCATGTGAGTCGGATTCTTCTTTGTCTCGCGCTTTTTCTCATTCTGCCGGCCTGTCGTTCCTGTCGGCCCTCTGCCCCTACTCACGCTCAGTAGAGTCGGGCATTGGGCTTTCCAGTGTCCGACATATCTACAAAAAGCGCATTGGTCTTGCCCTAAGTCTGGCCGTCTTTTGCGTAGTGTCGGGGGATAACTTTTGGGTCGTGGTGCCCCGGGGTTGTCCTGTCGATATATTTCTCTACCTGATTTGTCCTCGTCTTGTCTCTGTCGTTGCATAGCCTCTCTGCGCCACATACCGAGACTGTCGAGCATAATAGGCGTTGTCTTATTATTGCGAAGGGCTATTTCCAACGTTTCTATTTTATCAAGGTCAAAGGATCCTACCAGTGGCCACTGTTTGTCTTGACTTTCTTTGGTATACCTGTGCCACAATTTATTATAGGCTATGGTAACTAATCCATAGTTTATGAACATGTCCTTATTAGGGGTGCCTTCCAGTGGAGCTATATGGTCCACCTCTAATACACGGTCCGGGCTGAACCAATTATCAATCAGTGGGGAGAAGACGGACATGACGGCTCGCAACGAGGGACAAAAAGTCAGCACTGCCTATCTTATCACTGTGCGCAAAGACTAGACAGAATATTTCTATTCTACGTTGTTTGCAGGCAGTGAATACCTCATGAACAAAATAACAAAGAGTAACCAATAACGAGGAACAATCAATAATAAATAAGATAGAGTAGAATCAATGGGGAGAGTAAGTAGGGCGCAAAAGTCTGCGTCCTCTACCCTTTCACTATCCGCAAAGAGGAATCTGTTATTTCCGGTTTGCAGACAGAGAATCTCCAGAAGACAATCTGCGAACAGTAGTTCGGGGTCAAAGAACCCAGTTAATCAGTGAGGGAGAGGGAATCTCCCAAAAACCGTTAATAAATAATAGTCAGTGGGGGAGAAAAATAGGCACGACGGCTGCGTTACCTATCCTTCACTGTTTGCAAAAGGGAAAGAGCCTACTGTTTCTCCGCGTGCAGACAGTGAATCTCCAAATAAGTTAACGAAGAGTAATACTAGTATTTTTTTAAACAATCAAGCAATTATTTCGCAATTCGTCGTGTTTACACGACCTTACCCGGACCGTATGGACAGTTTCTTGTCTTCCGAATCCAGCGCCCGTTCGTCCTCTTTTTCTCGTATTTCTCACGGCACTCCTAATGGTTCCCAGTCAGGACCGTAGATCACTCGAGAGAGGTCTGTTCGGAACTAGTGAAGTTCGGATGATCGGCTGCCAGACGAGGGTCTATTGGGCAAGAGCTCTCCCGATCGTTGCAGTCGTTCACTCTGTCGTCGGGACCTCTCCCACTGGATCCACGAGTCGCTGATGGGCCCCACGCTTGGGACGCCAATTGTAAAACCTGGGTCGGGGACAATCGATATTTGCCCGGCGGTATTGCCTCTGTGACCCACGAATTATTAATCAATGAAGAGGCAGGCGCTGGAGACTGGAAAGCAGGAAACAAGGTTTTTATTCTCTCCGGAGGAGAACACAGCAAAACAGACAGCAGGTATCGTTCTGAGGTGCTCTAACTTATTTCTGAGGCCTGGCCCCTTATATTCAGCCTTTTGCGGTTTTATTACAGTTTACATACTCATGGCAATGCTTTGATGTACGGAAAGACATTCCCGGAATCCCCCCTTTGGGCCCGTTCCCACACATATTTACAGTAGAAGTCCCCACCCTGGTCACAACAGGTGATGACTATCGCGCAGCTGGATATTCCGCCAATTCATGGAATGCGGGGTTCGATCGGATCTCATGGGGTGGGGGCTTTGATCAACTCGGGGGTCCTTTGATGAGGGAAGCTTTCTATTGCACGGGGAGGGGCAAGGAATAGTATCGGCAGAGCTGGGTGTCGGCCTGGGAACGAGGAAGACAAACGGGCACACGGGGAAAAGGGGTTTGCATCAAAGGGCCGGGGACCAGGAAAGGGAAGAAGGGAGGTGTCGCGCTGGGAACAGGATGAGGTTCTGAGGCAGAGCCGCGCTGAAGAGGGGTTTATGATTCAAGGCAGGTGCGAGCAGGGGGGGTTGGTCAGCGTGCAGGCTTGGTGTGGGCGAAGGGCTATGTCGGGGGCCAGTGGCATGCAAAAAGGGATGGTCCTGATCGAGGCACCTAAAATGGCGGGCGCGCACGACAAAAGTGTGGCATCAGGGAAAAGGCAAGATGGCGCAGATAATGTTCACCAAACCGTACTAATTTTCCACAGCATGTACTGCAATTCTGCAGTACATTGTTGTCATAATCCGTAAAATAGAGACCACTGTTGTAATATTTTTCCCTGCTTTGCAGTAATGATAGCATCATGTTTCCTGATAGCCTTAAAGGTGAGATAGCCTGCCACGGATAAACAGCCCTCTGCTTAGATCTGAGAAATTATGAAAGTTTAAGCAATACAAATCCTGATTTGTGGAACATTCTGTGTGGCAACCAATATCCAATCCCCTTTCGTGGTTTCAATTGAAACCAAGCATTTTTTTTCGAAAACATGTGTTGGCTTTATTTGTAAATATTACGTGATCAACTAGGAGTGTGAGAATGGACAATTAACACATGCATTTTACAGTGTTAAAACGCTGTCGTGTGAATTTCAAATATTTGTGATGTAAGAAACTTAGTTTAAGGATTTCCGGAGGGAGTTGAGCGGGGCCCGATGGAATCCTTCATTGAAGGCTGGATCAACTCCTGGATATCGCTGGCACTCTCTCCACCTTGTTCGCCGTTGAGCGCACTCGCCGCTCCCTGGCTCCAAAGCCTCCCCCAGGCGCGCCACACCGGCCCATCATTGCACGGATCCTTAACTTCAATGACCGGGACCTAACCCTGCAACAAGCCAGCGCTCAGCGAACTGTCACATTTCAAAATCATACTAGTATGCTATTTCCGGACTATATCAGGGAAGTTCCTACATGGACGTCCAACAGAAACTCAGTGCCCTTAATCTACAATATAGACTCTTTTTCCCAGCGAGACTCTGAGTGATCTTCTGGGACAAATCGTACTTATTTGATTCTGCTGAAGCGGCTTGGACCTGGTTGACAGAAGGACGCCCTCTTCAGCTCAAAACCAACTCCGGGGCTTTCGGATCTCAGGCATCTGGCGCCCACAACTCCGTTCCACAATCCAGGCACACACAGTCTTGCAGAAACCAGAAAACCGTATGAGCCCAGTCGGACTCTCCAGGGGTTGGATCCTCAAGTTCCGACCGCAAAGCCCTTTAACAAGAGGGGTCCACCACGTATCACTGACTTTTATTTTAACTTACTTCTACAGTTGACTGGCGACAGATACTTCCGTTCCTAAAGTATAGGGAGGAGGAGGGAGGGGGGCTGTTGCCCTGAGTTCTTAGTTGTTTGACACTTCCAGACACGCAGCATCACAAATCCATACTGGCAGGGCACAGCCCTACATCAGCACAGACACAGCCATCACCAGTGGTGCATGTTTCTCTGCCCTCAAGGCGCTCCCCAAGCGGCAAGCTCCACCAGAACTGCAGGTCCCCACACCACTCATGCCATGATGTCCCACCAAGGCAACGCGCTCCATCTCATGTCATGGAATGTAAATGGCCTCCTAGATAGAATCAAACGCACGGAAGTCCTGCTATACGCTCAGAGGCCCACTCCAGACATTCTCCTATGTCAAGAAACCCATCTCCTGGGCAATCTTTGCCCCTTCCTCGCCAGATACGGCTTTGATAGTCTGGCAATCCAGCTTCTCACCGGGCTCTCTGGGGTGCGCTATTCTTCTAAAATGCAACTTTCCTTTTGTACCCTCCCAGGTCACTAGTGACCTCCCCTCGGGCACTTTGTTGCCCTCTCCAGATCCCTAGGCGAAGCCATCCTCGAAATCCTCTCGGCCTACGTTCCAAACGCCACCCGTACGCAGACCATGCACCGCATAGGTGATACCCTTTCCTCTATGCCCCTGCCCCCGGAAATGACAATCGTAGGAGGGGACCGTCATGCAGCCAGCCCTCAACGCTGTGGGGACTACCTCTCCTGCTCGCACCTCTCATGCCAAAGTACTCACAGTCTGGGCCACAGCCATGGGGTTCTGTGATGTGTGGCGTACATGGCACCCACGGGCTTCCCACTACACGCACACCTCTGGCGCACAACAGTCACTCGCGTCGATTTGGTTTTCACACCTGCCCCCAAATGCACAAATATTAGAGACATTGATATCCTCCCCCGGGGCATTGCAGACCACTCGCCATTGCTTCTCACTATGGGCGGCCCACCCGCCGCTAGTCGGCCGTTGTGGAAAATGTATGCCTGGTGCCTTCAGGACCACAAATTCAAGGAGGCCCTCAACGCCGACATTGAACACTACTTACTCACGAACCAGGCCACCGTCTCTTTGCCGGGTACCCTATGGGAGGCAAGCAAAGCCACCATCCGCGGGCACACCAAGAGTCTCCTTAAAGCGCAACGGGTTGCTAGAGATAGCAGACTCACTCTTCTGGAAACCCAGGCGGCCCAGCTGGAACGCACTACCAGGGACTTGTCTGATGGTTCTCACCTGCGTCGGCTGGTGCTGGTGAGAGACAACATCAGGCAAATCTCGCTGGACTCGGCTAAACTCCTTTGGAGGTCCTCAGTAGCCCGTATTTATGGATGGTGTGACAAAAATGGGAAAATCTTGCACAGGCTCACAACCGGTCTGGATAATTCCGGAGATCTGCGACTCAACGGGGCACACTCATCGCTCCCCCCAGGCGATTGCACAAACCTTCGCAGACTACTACTCCGAGCTTTACTCCACCCAGAAGCCCGCTTTCGCATTGGCGGAGATGATCGTTCGAGGGGACCTTCTCCTCCCTGCACTGTCTGCAGTTGAGGCTGTTGGGCTAGAGGGTCCAATCTCCACTGAAGACATACAGTGAGCATTCTCCTTGGTTGCAGCCTGCAAGACCCCAGGCCCGGATGGCTACCCACAGGAATACAACTCCACCTACAGGGACATCCTCACCCCCCACCTGTCTGCCCCCTATGAGGAAGCCATCTAAAAAGGCTTTTTCCCAACCGAAACAGACACAGCCACCATAGTCCTTATCCCCAAAACATAACCACCCTCCTCGATTTGCACGGACCACCACCCCATCTCCTTGATCAACACGGAGATCAAAATATTTGCCACGGTCCTTGCTCAGCAGCTCAAACCATACCTTGGCAAGCTGGTCCACCCTGACCGGTATGGGTTCATGCCGGCACAGGGCACCAGACACTGCCGGTGTCATCACGTGACTTGGCTAGCCATCAGGTACTGACCCCCTATCTAGCGCTTCTCCTAGGTGACTTTGAGAAAGCCTTTGACTCTGTGGATAGGGGTTACCTTGGGGACGTCTTGCAGGTCTTGGGCCTGTGCCCCAAGTTCCGTCACATGGTGCGCGTCCTATACTCCAAACCAGCTGCACGGGTGCAAGTCAATGGCTTACTCTCTGACATTTTCCCGATAGGCAGAGGGACGAGCCTGGGGTGCCCCCCTTTGACGCTCCTATTTGCCCTGGCCATGGAGAACCTAGGTCATCTCATTCGCTTTGACACTCGAGTTCAAGGCTGGAAGTCGGGTGGATCTCCGGAGGACAAAATTTCGCTATATGCGGACGATGTTCTACTGTTCCTGGCAGAACCTGACAGATCCGGGCCCCGGTGCTTACAAACCTTACACTCCTTTGAGCGGATCTCTGGTCTGCATCTCAACTCTGCCAAGTCAACATTGGTCCCCCTGCATATCTCCAGGGTTTGCTTTGATTGGCAGTCCGCCATTTCCATCTGTTGGAAAACCTTTAGATACCTAGGTATATGGGTCGCTCTCTTACCGGACCTGGCCTGGGTCCTCAACTTGACCCCCCTCCTCACCAAAATCAAGCAGGACCTACTAAAATGGGGAACCCTAACCCTCAACCCACTCGGGCACATTGCCTTATTTAAAATGATGATCCTTCCCAGGTTCCTCTACAGTCTCCAAAATATACTACACCATATCCTCCGGGCCTGGTTCCGAAGCATCAACAGTCTAGTCATTAAATTCCTCTGTACTGGTCCTCGACCCCATAATGCTCTTCAGCACTGCCAGATTCCACAATTCGACGGGGTCTGGGACTTACAACACTCTACCTTTACTACCTAGTGACCCGTCTTCTGGTAGTCCATGATTGGTTCAATGGGGTTGGTCTGACCCGGCCTACAGAGCTGAGCGACCTGGGCCTTCCCCGTGTTCAAGCCATGCTATATGGATCCCCCATTCCCACTCCCCAAAGTAACCAGAGGAGTCTTCTTGACCTGACACGCTGCCCTACAACACACTCACTGGCAGAACACACTGTCCCAGCACACACCGCTCAGGCAGGGCACATGGCTGCGAGAAGTGGCGAATCTTGTGGGCTTTAGAAGTCGGGACCTTATTGGCATTTCGGAACTTGGGGACCTATGGGCCAGTGACCATATCTGCTCCTTTGCCGACTTACAAGTCGGATATGCCCTTCATCCATCCCAGTCCTATTGATACCTACAAATCCTCCATGCCTTAGACTCCCATATAAAAATTGGCACCTCACTACCAGAGCACAGTCCCCTTGAGGCCCAGGTCATGATGGGCAACCTTGGAAGAGGCGGGGTCTCCGGCATATACCGATCACTAACAAACAATGGCCCTGCTTCACTTGACCGGTTGAAACTTGAGTGGGAGACATGGGTGGGTACATTAGAAGCTGAAGACTGGAGGGATGCCCTGATGGTGCCTAGATCTTTTACTACCTCGGCCAGACTTCGCCTAGTCCAGCTCTAGTACCTGCATACCTCCTACCCCGCACTAGTCACCTACACAAAGCAGGCCTGATTCTGCTCCTGACAATGTTCGAGGTGCGGCACAGACCCTGCAGATTACTTCCACCTGGTTTGGCCTTTCTTCCACATTGCCCCCTTCTGGTTCGCCTTAGAGGCAGAACTTACAGAGATTTTAGGTTGGCAAATCCCTCACAACCCCCTGCACATACTACTGGGCTTCACTGACGGGTTGGATGGGTCCCGGGCAGGCAAGAAGTTCTTGGGAACTGCCCTGGTGATAGCTAAATGCGACATAGTGGCCGCATGGAACCCCATTCCACCCGCTGTGGCCAAATAGCGCCGGGGCGTAGGCTGGTGCGCCACACAGGAACTCTCATTGTACAAAGCCAGGGGTTGCCCTGCCAGGTATTGGAAGATCCAGGGCAAGTGGCTGGGTATGCTGGGATGACTACCACCTCCGAATCTGGGGGTCCACCTCACTGTGCCCACAGGGGGAGGGTAATTACACTCTACCTTGTTATACCTACCCTATTTGCCGAAGTCCACATGCCATAATGTGATCTGACATGCTGTAATTTCTGTTTTGTGTCTTTGTTCTGTTTTTTTTTTTTTACTTCTTGAAAAATCAATACAATTGATTGTTTAAAAAAAGAAACCTAGTTTAAGCACATGGATAGAAGTATCTGTAGAGTATGTATCACTACAAGAGTTTTAAACTAAGGACATAGAATATCAAAAGTTACTACCTGCTAAGGCTCAATATTTGATTGCGTGATGTACCGTGGAGATGTTTGGTGCATGGGAGGGGACTGCAAGCACACACTTTGGTATCTTAAGGCATCTAACTTAAAAAGGAGGTTTTATGTATACAAGCTTTTGCTATGATAAGGTAAGGTAGAAATTAATCAGAAGTTTGGCAGCTCCAAAATGTCAGTTGTTGCTTCCTTCTGAAGTAGAGAGTTAGTGTTGCTCTTCTTGCAAGTAGTATGCCAGGCAGATCCTCCAGGATTTTGTGATTTGCAAAAAAGAACTGAGAAATTAAGACTTTCGTAAAAATGCAGCGTTTTTTTATTAAAAAGCCCCCACAAAATCGTAACTAATTCCTTTCTTTAACCCTCCTTTTATTTGACCTGGAGCTGCTGTGCTAGGCCAATGGCAGAAAGCTTTGCAAGACCGAGGAGTTTTCATACTCTAATGCTATATATACTTGCTATATGGTGTGTTGAATGTGCAGTGTCTGCCTCCATGGCAGGAGCACTAAAAAAGGCTGCAGGAGACTGGGACAAAACTGTTCCGACCTCCTTTGGCAGTCTTTGACCCCTACACCCCCTAACCCCTACTGTGGAACTTATCTTTTGATAACCCCCACCACCGGCACCTTCATAAATAACTCCCTCCCCATCCCTGTCCCTTGTCCTCTCTTCCTCTAGTCCTCCTGTTTGCCCACACTACAAGGTGGCACTCCTCTTGCACAACTGGCAATGTGAAATGCATGTTGCTGGAGGACATGGTGCTGGAGGGAGCAGTTACTTTAGCACCCTTCGCCTTCCTCTCTCCTTAATTTAAGGTAGGAGGAGGGTGGAGGGGCTATTTAAGCAAGCCTTTGGAGTGTTTCTCAGGCGGCACCTGCCTTACTCCAGCGTGACCACCTCCGAGGCACCTACCTTCCTTAATTTTCCACCCATTTCTGTAGACGAATCTTTGCTGGCCATCAAGTGTCTGAAGTCTGGGTCCCTGTCTGACCCTTGTCCACCCAGGCTACATGCCAAAGTAGCTTAGGCTATTAACCCCATTGTAAATAGAGTTTTGAATGTGCCACTGTCTTCCGGAATGATGCTCACCAAATGGAAATATGCCAAAATGCTGCCACTACGTAAAAAGCTGTCGGGTGATCATAAAGTCCAAGCCAATTACAGGCCGATCTCTCTTCATCTGTCATTTTGAAAAGTAATGGAAAAACTTGTTCACTCTTATATTTCAGGTTTCTTCGAAAATAACAATGTTATGCATCCAAGTCAGTCGTGTTTTAGAGCCCACTGCAGTACTGAAAAAGCCTTGCTCGAAGTAATTGACTACATTAAAGACAAGCTAGATAATGGGGGGCAAGGCAGTTCTGATTATGTTAGATTCACACACAGATCTGCAAAACCCTTGCATGCCTGCTCTTCGGTAAGGAGCCTTATTGAAAAACCTGTGCCCCTGAGATAGTGCTTTTTGGCTCTACCCCATTTGAGGGGTTGGAGGTCTTTGCAGTCTCAGGGTGTCCCTTTCCCTGGTACTCCTCAGAGCGCAGTAAAAAATGTGAGAGTCAAAATTGACAGTGCCCTGTCCTTCCACCCTAAAATTCAGGCTTTGGCAGTCACTTGTTTTAGGCTGCTTTGCACTTTGAAAAATGTTTTACCTCCTCTGTCTGTTGAAACTAGGAAAACTGTGATCCAGACCCTGATTACTTCCAGGCTCGACTTTGGAAATACACTTGATTTTGGCCTTCCTATCTTCTGAGTCGACTGCAAGGGGTTACAGAGTGCTGCGGCCAGAATAGTCCTCAATCTTGCTCCAAAAACTCACATGATCCCGTATTTGAAAGCGCTCCACTGGCTACTCATTAAAATGAGTATTCTCATGAAGATACTGGTCCCGGCTCATAAAGCCATTCATGACAAAGGAGCAGCAGTGTACCAGAAGAGGAGGATTTGTGCTTACGCCCCTTCCAGGGTTTTATGGTCAACCCATGGTCATCTAACCAGCATCCCAAAAATTTGCCGGGCCAGAATTGGAGACAGATCCTTTTCTTATCTCGGATCAAGGTCCTGGAACAAACTCCCTCTGGAACTGCATACCATGTCTTAGCTTTCGGTTTTCAGGAAGAGGCTTAAACCTGTCTTTTTCAGCAAGTGGCTTAGAGCTTTCATCTTTTAGTCTGCAGGTTACCTACTCTTCAGCACCGAGACACTCCCTGGAGTATCCGTGCGCTCTCCAAATGCCTTTTCATTTCAAGGGGCTAAAGTAACACTCCCTCTAGCACCATGTATTTGATGCAGCAAGCATGACTGCAGGGTGGTTACAGAGTGCAGCTTTAATATTTTAATGTGCACTTCTCTATTGCACAGAACATTTGTCTTCCCACCTCGATCATGCTGTGCAGTGCTGGTTTGCTGGCCCCACATCTGGGCCACAGTTTGTTTTTGACAGGCATATTTAGTGCCTGCATCAAAATTACCACAGATATTTTTTTGTTTTGACATCGTAACATTTGGCAAAACAGACCACAATATCCTGGGGGTCAGGCTAAGAACTTTGGCTGCTAATGATATTATATGACTGAATGAGAAGGATCCTAGAATGTGAAAATGTTAGTTTCAAGGAACCTCTGGCAATCCCGATTGTGCATCTAGGTATGCATTGGTGTTCAGACTTTAGTTTTGGTCACTTCCTGCTAGACGCAATTTTCTCAGTTTGATTTGATGGGTGTAATTAAGTAGCCCTTGTTGACCTTTTTATGGCTTCAATGGAGGCAATGGCCTGTTCACCAGATTTTCCAGAATCTTATCTAATGCCCTCTCTTCTCGAACAGGGAACTTCATTTTGCTGCCTGATTGATCAAGGTTCCCAAGAAGTTTGACAGAATTGCACACATATTCATAGAACTCAACTGGCTCCCCCATCCCATTCAAATATTAGTGCATCATGTAACTAGTGGTACAATCAAATGCTGACAAGCAACATCTCCAGTAGATGCAGCAGCAGCCCCTTCAGGCTTGAAAAAAAATGCAAGATGGAAGACTAGACACCAAACCATCTCTTCCTACATTACTAGAAACTGTAAAAACATTCCCACACAGATCTGCAAAACCCTTGCATGCCTGCTCTTTGGGAAGGAGCCCTATTTACAAACGTGTGCTCCTGAAATGCAATTTAGCCAGCCCAAAACACTCTAAGCCCTGGTTCTGAAAAGAGCTTTATGAAGAACAGCTTATCAGAAAATTCGAGGGAAAATGGAGACGAGCACCATCTCACCTGAGTATGACTATGCTTCGTAAAGCAAGAAAACAATACAAAAACCAAATCCTCCAATGTCCGAGCGCTCGTGGATTCTGCTAAGAGTAGGCTGAAGTGCCTGTTTGAGGTCATTGCACAGCCTACTAACTTCTCCATCACTTCGGCTTCTAAGGCATCCGTGGCCTGTTGCTACAAGTTTGTGTTTTTCATTGATAAAGTTAGACATCCATATCTCACTTACCATCGGACGCCCTTGAAATGGTTGAGTCTCTACCATGCAAGGCACTACATTCATGTTAATTTTTCTCTCCATTCTCCAAGCAGGATCTACAACAAACTATCTCCATAGTAAAGCCTTCAAACCATCATCCGGATGCCATTCCAGGCGCAGTCAGCAAAGCTCTTGCCAAATACCTACTCCCCATATCAACCATCATGGTCCATTCCTCTCTCAAACATGGCCTCTTCCCAGAATGACTAAAAATGGGTCGAATTACTCCTGTCTTGAAATAACAACCTCTCGGTCCAGAGAACCTGAACAGCTACCGCCCAGTCTCAACACTCCCATTTTTAGGCAAGATCATTGAAAGTTGCATAGCTTCCCAACTAGCTTCACATGTTCAAACAAACAACGTCCTAGACTTTCTCCAAACCGGTTTCCTCCAGGGTCGTAGTTCTGAAACTGCGATCTTCCAAATAGTCGATGACTCCCTTAGAATCTTCGACTCCGGCAACTCTTGCCTCCTGGGTTTATATTACTTATTTGACACTGTCAACCATTTTGGACCTTTTGTATTCTTGAACCACTAATCTGATGTGGAGGCCCGATCAACTGATTCTCCCATTAGCTATCCAACTATTCCCAAAT
This sequence comes from Lissotriton helveticus, assembly GCF_964261635.1. NCBI lineage: Eukaryota > Metazoa > Chordata > Amphibia > Caudata > Salamandridae > Lissotriton > Lissotriton helveticus. The sequence continues at coordinate 537,541,578 of NC_136057.1, read as the reverse complement.
TGTGAAAATGGGCAACTCGCTCTCGACACCAGTTAGCGTTCACCAAGGGGTCCCTCATTGTTCAATCCTCTCCTGTTTAACCTCTACCTAGAACCACTATCTGTGATTCTCAGGAACTCTGGGATTCTCTTCCACCTCTATGCCGACGACACCCAAATATACTTGAAAATCTCATTCCCGGAAGACATTGCCCTGCTTTCAAATACACTCCTAAAGATTCTAAACTGGATACCCAACTACCATTTAAAATTCATCAAAACTAAAACATAATTACCTATAATCTGATCTCCAAAACCAAATACTCCAGTACAAGAATGGATGGCCAACTTTCCCGCCCTGGATGGCTGCCCTTCCATTGTCCAAAGAGCCACATTATAATTTTCTTGTTCTTCGCAGCCACGTAGCAGCCATGGACATCAGCGCACAACACCAATTTAGGCAGCTTTGGTGCATCAGACAATTGATTCCGGAACAAGACCTCAAAACAGTGGTGCATCCTCTCTAGACTATACTATGGGAATGCCTGAGAGAAGGGCAATCCCAAAATTCACCTAGGCCTACTGGGATTAACACTACAGGCTGCAGCAGGCATCGTTTTAGGTCTCAAGAAATTTGACCATATTTGCCTTACTCTGCTAACCCTCCAATGGCTCCCCATTGAAGTGTGGGGCCCTATCCAAAACCGCTTGCCTTACCCACAGAGCGCTGTACGCCTCCTCACCCTCCTATCTAAATGAGAAACTGAAAATCTCCAGAGGAAATAGAGGCTCCAGAAATACCCAATCCCTACTCCTGGAACCCCTCACCTTCAGTCAAGAACAATACATGAGCCAGTCTTTCTCTGATATTGCAGCTAGAATCAGGAACTCTGTCTTCCTCACTCCGTCTAACCACCTGCCTTACAACCTTCAAAAAGGACCTCAAGCTCCTCCTATTTGACAGACATCTTGGCTAATTCACCCTCAAAAGGACTTGGGTCCTCTCTCCACTGCGCCCTGATCTGCTTTCATTATATAATCCAACCATCTAAATTGATGCTTTAACTGTGTATGTCCTCTGCCCACTTTTTGTAACTGTTTCTTGGGGTAACTCCTGTGCACTTACACTGACGTAAACGTCCGAGTTTAGCTATCGTTACTGTAACCCTGTATCCTGTGTGTTGTGAAGTGCGCTGATGCTTCCATGCTATATAAAATTGCAAAAGTAAATAAATGGACTGTTCATGCAGCATCTAGTCCTTTGTGACCTTCAGGATCCTAGCTCGCAGTCACTAATGTCCTTCCTACACCACCCGCCTCATTCCTTCCCCTGTTCTCGTGCCCCTTCTTTCAAGTTCTTGGTTCAGTGCTTCTTGCTTTGTATACATGGTTGCGCTATATAAAACATGGTAAACGGGAAACTGTTCATTGAATAATGAAAACCATTGAACTTTTGTGGCAATAAAGTATGTTGCCAAGATGTGTGGAGGACTGACTGATATGCTCAATGTTCAAATCTAAAATTAAAGTATGTACCCTTTGGAGTTAACCTTTAGGGTGAGGGATTTTTACACGCAGAGCTGATAAGCCGCCCATTTTGGGTTTTAGTCCACTCCTGTTTTTGATTTATCTCAGGATAATGCTTTGCAGATTGCGCCCGCTTTAACGTGTTGACTGCTTTAAATTACTGACTTGTGATTCAGATTTGTAATGCTGGTAATGAACTACATATAAACATGATGACAATAACAGACAATCATGGTGCGTTTTTCTTTTAACTTTTCCTTTAAGTATGACTTTATTATTGTAGGCTTCCGGAGCAGCCTGAAATTCTCTTTGAACTTTTGCTGCCGTATTTGTATGTGGGTGCTGGCGTGCGGTCTGCTGGCTGTAATCAGCAGACCTCCAGCCCCTTCTAGCTTGACCGATCCCTTTCATTATTTATGCAACATCTATAAATAGCCTGGTGTTTGTCTGTGTTCGTGTGTGTATGCCATGATAACATCAGCGCGCAGCATATTCCGGCTGCAGGCGGGTCTTGTGACCACACTGATAATCCCTGAAAACGAAATTACTTTTTATGATTATTTATCTTTTATGTATTTTTTTTTTAATCTTCGTACAGTTATTTTTTTTTTGGGGTAACGAGAATAATCCTCCAGGCGGATCGGCATACGTTTTTGTTCAGTTGTGTAAAAAATTCCTTCAGGTGGACTGTAACTTGAAGTGGTTCTTCAAACAATAAAACACTGTCATACATTAACGTTCACAAAGTTAAATGAATTGTTCTTGTTTTACCTCGAAGCTAATTGCTGCAAATAGATAACGTATTGCCAGCCCGGGTTACATATTTATATTTCTAATCATTAATATGTCTGTGTCCAAAGCCCGACGGTGTGATATGCAAACTGACATTTTTGCCTATATTTTTTTTTTGTAAAACCCTCCAGCAGGGGGACTGCTGATGCAAGCCAACGCTAAAGTAAATTGACCTTCAGCAGGAATCCGTCTACCATGTTTCGCATGTGAACTCTGTTTTTGTCTACATGTGGAACCCTCTCAAGCAAGAGGTAAACTGAAAATCTGTGTCTTTTAGAAGTTTTGGTTCCAGCTCTTTAGGGAAACTGTTCGTTAAAACCACTTTGTAATCTAATTAGTGAGAGGCGGTTTCTCCAGAGAGGCCTCTTTAAATTGAGGCATTTGAACTGGACACCCCGCTAATGCTAGCCCAGCAGGATTAGTTTTGCAATCCGTTAGGAGGGTCGAAGAAAGGAGCTGCCTTTTTCATGGGATAAATTTGGTCTGTTTAACTTTACAGTTAGTTAACAGTAGATAAAGAAACCTTTTGTAGTGTGGGAGGTGAGGTTTGGGGCCCACCCAGGAGGGTGGGTGGGGGGGAATGACCGACCACAGACACTGTATTAAGGTATGACAAAGGCCGCTTTATTGAAAGCAGGTGCATCCTGAAAACTGAGAGAGCGCAATTTGAATGCAAAGTATATCGTAGCCATATTTAGACGTATATGTCATAAACGTAGGAATGAAACGCACATTGTAACGTTAAGTTGGCGATTATAGCATAAAAGCCAACGAATGTGATAGCATGGTATAAGAAATGTAAATGTATTTACATGTTAAAATGCATTAGATTTAGAAGGCCCGTATACCTGATGGGTAATGTAGAAATGCTTAGGAAATATAGAACGTGCACCGTAGAATTCGTGTACGTGTGTAACTTTAAACGGAGAAATGTGGATGAGTGTATAAGGAACTTACATGACGATGTAACCAAGGGGAGTGCATAAGTTATACTCTACGCAATTGTATTTTATGTAGTATATATCCGATGTAAAATGTATTTAAGTATAACTAAGTCAATTTGCTAAAGTACGAGTATATAAATGTATATCAAAGGTTATACTGTGTAGAGGGTTTCTGTAGGAATGTTGGAAGAAGTTTAGGTCATTTGTGTTTGTAACCTAACTGGTCAAGAGTTCGCAGGAGCATAGTCAAATGTATGTAATTTAGAGGGCTTGTGAAAGTCGTAAATAGCTTGATGTGGACGTGGGAGCCGAGAAGTCTAGCACTTGTTAGATTTAAGGTGACAATGCCGGACGGAGCTTATTGCTTGAACGTGAGGAAAGACACTTTAAAAATGGACTATGTTTTGACAAGACCATTCACAGGACCTGGCAGGGTCAAGCTAAGAGACATAGAGTTAAAGCCTTATCTAAATACATATGATACTCGATCTGAAAGAATCAATAAAAGTCGACGATGAGATGATGAAGATGACAATTAAGAAAAAGGTCAACTTAACGAACGACGCAAGGAGTGGATCAATGGAAGAAGCAAGAAGTTGACATCATCGGGGAAAGTCCGTGGTGGGCGTCAAGGGGCGTTCCACCCACGCTGTGATTGTGTATTAGGGACAGCACCCCGGGGAGGAGAGCAGAACCATTAGCAATGAGCAATTGGGAGATTAGGAACAGCGAGACGAATTGCTCAGAGCAAGGGCGAAGGTAGATGCATTGAGCAGATGCGCTGAGATATCAGAGCGCAAGGGAGCAGTAGGCCGAGGACCCTTAGAGAGATCGGATGGGTAGGCAGGTAGGGTACTGCTTCTGAAACTTAAGGATTCCTTTAGAGGCTAAGAGAGTTTGAACTTCTTGGGGAGTCAAACTGCTGACACCTTTTTAGGGAAGAAACTTGCGAAGTAGGGTTGTCACGTAGCATAGAATAGGGATAGATTAACTTGATGATTTCTTTATCTTACTGCAGATGACGCAGAAGAAACCACTTCACACCGAAGCTTAAGCGGCTGATATTGTAACTGATTTGTATTTTGTATACTTGGAGATTTTATCCTGAGTGGATTGTATCGCATTCAAATTAATTCTATATAAAACACTTAAACTCTATCAGTTGTAAGTGGTTCTTCAGAGTGGCGTCAGTTAATGGGGTTTATCTAACCAATGCGGGGGTGGTCCTTTCCTCAATGACAGATACGAGCGGTCCAAACAGATGAATGGGATTCTTTATTAAATTTATCACAATCATAAGTTGATATCGAAATCTCATTCCCCGCAGTTGGTAGCAGAGTAATGATGGTTATCTTCTTGAGGAAGACGACCTAGGCCAGGTTAGTTTACCCCAAGGTCCCTAGTCATCGTCGACCAGAAGAAGAATTGCAGCCGAAGACGGTGCTGATGGTGCGTCGAGAGAAAAGCAACAGAATCAGTCGAGAGTGAGTATAAGGGTCATGCGTTGTAAGATTGCGGTGTTTAATGTTGTTCCTGTGTTGTAATGTCAAGCGGAGTTGAATGCTTGTAGTGTGATTGTGGGAAGGTTGTGAGCGCGCGCAACCGGATGAAATCTTATGTCCAGAGGACTTAAGTGGTTCGGGTGTATCGAACACCCAGAGTAATTTGTCTACCATTGAAAGGGGGTCATGAGGTACCATTGATTTCTCGACAGACCGATGATAGGGGGAGCGTACGTGTGAGTGAATAAGTAGCGGACGCTGGTCGTACGTTTACTGTGTGTAAGTAACCTATCAGTTGAGGCAAGTGTCCGACCGTAAAAAGAAAGACGCTGTGCCAGTTGAGGTAGCAATTACAGTTAGACTGTGGCCGTACAGTCAGAGAGAGAAGTGATCGCTTGGACGGAAGTAGTCATTTTTCAAGGTATGAATGAAAACGCATGTGACATCGTGAACGAGTTGAGAAACGAGGGAAGCTGCTGAAGAGACAAGTGACGTCAGCGTAGAGCCGTGCTGAGGTTGGTCAATTAGCATAGAACTGTGCTGAGATAGGCTGATTAGCGAGAGTCATACAGGGATTGGTGGTTGTTAGCAAGACGCAAATAAGTAAGAAATATCGTACGTGATCAAAATGAAGTGTTTTAAGGGTTTAGGAAAAATCTTTAAAAGAAAAAGGAAAAATTTATATGTCGGAGAAGAAGCTCCACCAGAAGGCACACCAGCATATCATATGGCAGTAAATGTAGGCTTACACTCGATATTATGGATTTCCGAGTGGCACAGGCTAACTGAAGGGCAAAAAGAACTGGCGTTTCCAAGATTTGGAACGTTTAAATTAGAAGTGTTGAACCAACTGAAGGCGACGATGCTTTCAATGAGACCTTTACCGAGGCCAACACAATTTGAAGCTCTTGGTGTGTGGTTTAGAACAGCACACGAAAGGGGCGTAAAGAGGCGACAAGAAAGAGTGAGAAGATCGGTAAAGGCAGTGCAGGATGCTAAATGGGACGATGAAGCAAAGAAATGGAGGGTGCAGAAGATAGAAGCAGATAAACTGTACCCGATGTTGGAAGTTACGGGGGAACGGAAACCTATAGAACAGGAAGATGAGGAAAGCGAGTCGGAGGAGGATCTGATAGAGAGGCTATTGACAGACAGACCACCTCCATATAGCGGGGAACTTGCGAGCCCCATATTACCGCAAACGGACGGAGCTAGGTGGGGGGAGTATAAGTCGATCCCGGTAACAGAATGGGACGTTAATAAGACTGAGGAAATACCCCAAACTAGTTCTGAACAGAGAGTAGTGGGAAGATTTGTGGTCCAGAAGGTGCCGGAGACGCAATGCGCTAGGTCATATCAAATGCCGGATGCTTTGCAAGTCCCGGTCACCATAGGCCCTATTGTGTCAATCTACAACCCGGAAGGGGTCCAGCAGGAGGAACAGGCACGATGGGACAATGAAAGAACAGAAGGGGAGAATAGGAAGGCCACAATGAATCCCCACAGGCAAATACGAGCACCAATAAGTCGGAGTACCCCATTAGATTCCGCAACAGGTCCCAGGGTAGAACAGGGAGGTCGAAGAGGACCAATGGATTTGAGGGGTCCTAAACCGAAAACCCATAAGGAATTAAGGGAATACCTGAGAGAATGGGACGCTGCCGAAGAGGCTCGGAATAAAAGTTTAGAAACGGGATCCGAGTGGAGAGAGCAGGATAACAGGATTCTCTCTCATTGTGGAGCGGGCGAAAGCAGCCCCGAGTGGGAGAGAGGAAGCCAAGAGAGCAGAAGAGATACTTATCCTACCGATAACAGCGATAGGCTAACGGGCGAAGACAGAAGTGCAGGGTGTGGCGAAGTGCCTCGCGTCACCTTCAGTGAAGGGGAACGTAGGACACAGGAGTACCAGAATACCTTTAGGTGCACACACCATGCCCCAGGTGAGAATGTGAGACATTGGAGTCACGGGAACATGGAGAGTCGCGAAGCGTCTCGACATGCATCCGGTGATAGTGGACGGAGTCAGGAGAACATAGGAAGTCGCGAAACGTCTCGCCATCCATCCGGTGATCGCGAAAGAGATCACGGGAACATGGAGGGTCGTGACGGACCCTATCGTTTATTAAGCGACACCAGACAACAAGCAAGTTATGGTGGGTTAGAACCGAACGGTGGATCCTATCTCACATCTGGAGAAACCGAGCCGAAAAATCGGAACATAGGGTTGGGGGACGGAGCATTATTCCACCATACCCCACGCGAAGATGGAAAGGCTTGGGATCTAGAGGGGTGGGAACGAAGAGAGGAAAGGAAGACCCCTCATAACTCACCTGTGCTCAGGCGTAGGGCGCATAGTGGAGGTGAGAGGGATATGAGAGAAGAACACAGAACTGAGATGCTGAAAGCGGAAATAAAAGCAAAACGGCTTGACGTGATGAGTTTGAAGACAGATCTGGATGAATTGATTGATGGTACAGTGTCATTAGAGAGATTAGCTTCGTATACACCAGATGAGATACTGTTCTTATCCAAAGATATTACTCGGAGGGCGAGGTCAGCTCATGAGAACTTATCTAATTTAGCAAATAGGTACATGGTAGACCTGTCACGAACTAAGGCTTTACAGAGTAACCATAGGCTAACTTGCACGGATCAGGATTTGGATGACCGTAGAACGATCGCGCTGAAGGTACACATAAGGGAATTGATCGTAAGTATCAGAATATGGAGAGAACTAGATAGATGGGAGGAAAGATGGTCCAGAAAGGGCTCTGTTAGACGGAGTGTGCTTGAGAAGTCTCAGGACGCAGACTTGATGCGAATGGAAGCCTTCCCTTTGCGAGAAATCGCGAATGGAAGCTACGTTCATGTGCCCTGGAGTAGGGGGGATTTGGCGGCATTTACCAATTCCTTCCCAAAGCTTAGAGATAATCCCGTCGAGTGGTACAAGCAGGTAGAGAGGTTCGTGAAGATCTCGAAGGTACTGTGGATCGATTTGAACACACTGTTCGATATCGTAGTACCCGGAGATTTGTGGACGGCGTGCAAGCTCAGTGTTGAATGGCCTACTTGCGAGCCTCCGAGAGATACCCGGACGAATGGTCCATCAGGCAGAGTCATGGAAAAATACGAGAGAGTAATAACATGGCTAAAAGAGAAAGTGCCGGTGCAAGACATAGACTGGGTAAAGATAGATCGAACTACTCAGGAGCCGAAAGAGACAGTTCATGAGTTCTATGAGAGATTACTGAAAGCATTCAAGCAGTACAGCGGGTTAGATGTGATGGATCCCAAGGACATAGGACAGTTTGTTTCGAAGTTTGTCCTCGGATTAAGACCAGAAATATGTCTAATGATCCAGCAGCATCTGATCTGTTGGCAGAATAAGCCTTTGGATGAAATTCTGAGGTATGCAAGGTACTGTAGTGACGAGATAGACTCTAAGGCAAAGAAGCTTAAAGAAAAGTTAATGCTAGTGCAAATGCAAGCTGCTGGAAAGGATAAACCGCGGCAGCAGGGAACAGGAACGCAGGCAAAGAAACAGAATAATCAAAGCAGAGATGAGGGAGAAAGACCGAGACCGAGAATGGACATCGCGACACTGAAAAAGACGACGAGATGCCATCAGTGTAACGAGGTGGGACACTGGCGACGCGAGTGTCCTTACAATGTTGAGTCAGGGGATCTTGAGCAGGAGGAGGAAGAGGTTCAGAATAACGTGGTTAAGGGAGCCACAGTCCCGAAGGGCAAGTTTGTCAAAGGAGGGACTCAGACTCCTCGAGCCCCGTTTCCTCAACCACCTCGCATCTCAAACGGAGGGAAAACCTACAGACAGATGCCATTGTTTGTAGGAGGAGAGGAATGCTACTACGTTGATCCTCTTACAGGGCAGCGGGCGAATAGGGAGGAAGATTGTACTCTAGGAGCCGCTTTGGAGGTAGATCAGAGAGGACCATACGTAGAGGCTGAAATAGCGGGATGTCCTACAACCTTTTTGGTAGATACGGGGGCCACTCGATCCACATTAAGATCTGCGGTGGTCCCAGGTCTGCCAATATCAGGAGAAACGATTCAGGTGGTAGGAGTCGCGAATAAAAGGATGACAAATCCCTTGACCGAACCAGTGTCAGTAAGGATAGGGAATTACAGTGACGAACATCAGTTTGTGATTTGCGATTCTAGTCCTGTGTGCTTATTAGGGAGAGATTTGCTGTGCAAACTGAATTGCACGATACATTGCACACCTGAGGGAGTAGAAGTGCAGACCAAGGATGAGGATGCTGATTTTAAAGTTGTAAACTCAAAAGAGTGTGTGGAATTATATCCTACCTTAACAGTGGAGGAGCTTCCGCAGGACTTGAGGGAGAAAGTCTCAGCTGAGGTATGGGATTTTACTGGGGAAGAAATAGGATTGATCAAAGGAGTGGAACCGGTAAAAATCTTGGTAAGACCCCATGCTGAGTATCCAAGAACGCCACAGTATAAGCTAACGCCAGAGACAATTGCAGGGATCAAGCCTGTGATCGAATCCATGATTAAGCAGGGAATTCTGAAGGAGATCGTGGGAAGTCCATGTAACTCCCCGATCATGGGTTTGCAGAAACCTAGTGGAAAATACAGAATAGTGCAGGATCTTCGAAAGATTAATAACATTGTTGTCTCATGTTGTCCAGTGGTACCGAATCCATCAGTGATATTATTTCAGATACCATTCCAAGCTGAATGGTTTACCGTGATAGATTTGTGCCAGGCTTTCTTTTCGATACCGTTAGATGAAGAGAGCCAGTATCTTTTCGCTTTCAAGCTGGAAGATCGCGTCTTAACATGGTGTCGTATCCCTCAGGGGTATACAGAGAGCCCATCGATCTTTAACCAGTTATTGAAACGAAATCTTGAGAGTCTGGTACTGCCCAAGAATTCAGTTCTGGTCCAGTACATAGACGACCTCCTAGTTGCGTCAGAAACTGAGGAAACTTGCAGAGAAGACACCATCACCTTGTTAAAACACTTGGCCGAGAATGGACACAAGGTGTCTCCAAGTAAATTGCAATATTGTAAGACTGAGGTGCAATACTTGGGCCACAGGATTGAAAAGGGAAAGCGGAAGGTGTCTCCAGACAGAATAGAGGCGATTATGAAAATGAACGCGCCTACGACACAAAGAGAAGTCAGGATGTTTCTAGGCATGGTCGGTTATTGTCGACAGTGGATAGCAAACTTTTCACTGAAGGCTAAACCGTTATTACAACTGACGCACAAAGGAGTAAGTGATCCGGTACCATGGGACAAAAATTGTTTGATGGCGTTTTTGCAGCTGAGGGAGGACTTATGTCGTGCCCCGGCTTTAGGAATGCCAGATTACACTAAACCTTTTTTGCTTTACTGCTGCGAGAGAGAGGGATGCGCGTTAGCGGTATTAGCACAGGTCCACGGAGATGCGCGCAGGCCGGTGGCGTACTTTTCGGCTACATTAGATCCAGTAGCCGCAGCGTTGCCCGGATGTCTCAAATCCGTAGCTGCAACGGGTGTCAGCATTGAACGATCTGAAAGCGTAGTTATGGGTCATCGGTTAGAAGTATATGTACCACATTCTGTAGAACTGTTAATGACCAGGACTAAGACTCAGCATCTGACGAATAGCAGGCTCACACGCTACGAGCAGGTCATATTGGCTGCCGAGAATGTAACCCTAAAGAGATGCTCTGTCTTGAATCCTGCAACCTTGATGCCACTTCCGAATGAAGTGGACGATGAAATTTGTACAGAGCATGACTGCCTCGATGTGACTGAACTATGTACCAAACCGAGACCTGATATCGTAGATGAGCCATTGACAGACCCAGACGAAATTCTCTTCGTCGATGGTTCATGCGTAAGAAACGATGTCGGTCAGCTGAGAGCCGCTTATGCAGTATGCACGATTACCAGAGTTATAGAAGCCGCTTGCCTGGAAGGAGTACACTCCGCACAGGTAGCTGAAATTGTGGCTTTGACTCGTGCTTGCCTAGCAGGCGACAGACTTCGAGTCACTATATACACCGATAGCCAGTATGGTTTCGGCGTAGTTCATGATTACGGGCAGTTATGGTCTCAAAGAGGTTACATGACCTCCTCGGGTTCTCCCATTAGGAATGGAGAATTCGTGAAACTACTGTTAGAGGCTTTGCAAAAACCTATGGCCATAGCTGTGGTCAAATGTGTAGCACATACAAAAAATGTGGATTTTGTATCACTAGGAAACAAATACGCAGATGAAGTAGCGCGTTACTGCGCAGAGCAGGGATATTCTCACACTGATGCAAAAGTGGGGGGAATCCAGGAAAGAACTGAATTGACCATGTTGTTAGACACTGTAGATACATGGGATGAATTGAGAGTTGTACAGGAAAATGCACCTATTGATGAGAAAAAGAGCTGGGAAACAGCAGGGTGTGAAAAAAGTGAGATGAATTTCTGGGTTTCTGCCGACGGAAGAGCAGTATTACCAAATGAGCTTGTTAGTCCAATGGCAAGGAAATTGCATGGATCAGCACACATAGGGAGAGATGCTATGGTGAGAGTATTCAGACAAACGTGGTTCAATCCTAAGTTTAGAGTAGCGGCAGAAGCAGTGTGTCAGCGATGTATGATCTGTCAGCAACTAAATGTGGGAAAGAGAACACCAGTTACCTTGAGTCACATAGGAAGGTCTGGGGGGCCTTTCAATAGGATGCAGATTGACTTCATAGAAATGCCTCCATGCAACAGACTCAGATACGTGTTGGTGATCGTCTGCATATTTTCTAGATGGGTTGAGGCTTACCCTACACGTAGGTGCGATACACTTACAGTGGCAAAATTGTTACTTAGAGAGTTAATACCGAGGTTTGGGGTGCCATCCTCTTTGGAATCGGACAGAGGAACTCATTTCAATAGTGAAGTGGTGAAGATGCTGTGTTTAGCTTTGAATATCGATCAGAAGTTACACTGCAGCTATCGACCAGAAGCTTCAGGGATCGTAGAGCAAATTAACAGTACTATCAAGTCCAGACTGGCTAAAGTTTGTTCATCGACATCCCTGAGTTGGCCTGACGCACTTCCAGCAGTTCTTATGAGCATACGTAGCACACCTGATGGAAGAACAGGCCTCTCTCCACATGAAGTGCTAATGGGGAGAGCTATGAGATTGCCATCGGTTCCGACTGCAGCGCTAGTGAATATCACAGACGATTTGATCTTGGACTACTGCAAGGGACTATCTGATGCCGTTAATTCTGTGTCCCTCCAGGTCCAGGCTGCAGAGGTTCCATCAGTACAAGATTTGTGCCACGACCTGAGTCCAGGAGACTGGGTCCTGGTGAAGAAGCATGTCAGGAAGAACTGCTTAGACGTGCGTTGGAGAGGACCATTTCAAGTCATACTTGTCACGAATACCGCAGTGAAGTGTGGAGGTCTGCCAAACTGGATACATGCCTCACACACCCGAAGAGTGCCAACACCTCTAGAAGATATAGCTCCTCTCTCGGATGAGAATCCGGCGGGAAGCGGAGAAGCCATAGAGGGGGAAAGCCAAGCTGTGGAGGTGATCGAAGAAGCTGAAACTGTGTTGGAACAGGACGACGAAGGTCAGGACACTAGTGGGACCGAAGTCGCCTCAGGAGAAGAAAGTAATTGGGAGTCCGACACAGATATCGAGCAAACTGAGAGTGACCAAGAGACGGGTCCTGGAACAAGGAGCGGAAAGACGGAAAGTGACGAAGCCAGTTGGCCAGAGAGAAGAAAAAGGCCAAGTTCGGAAAGGGAAAAGAAAAGAACTCTTGCCCCGATCGCTGAAGAATCGGATCAGGAGGAAGAGACGACAGATTCAGGAACTGAGAGTCCACGAAGATCGAGAAGGGTACGTGTGCCCTGCAGAAGGTACGCCACCCCAGAGTGGACTTATCTAGCAGATGTATTGGGGACAGAAATCTGGGAGAGTGAAGAGCGTGAAAGTAATCGATCTCGATCCATTTGTGGCAGTGGAGATATGGATGTTGGCGCCTGGACTCGAGACTGAGGGGTTACTGACTTTCACACTTCCCATACCCCCACGTCTGAGTAAAATCCAAGATTTAGTGCTAAAAAGATTACAATTCCCAACAGTTGGTCAGCAAATGTCAGAAGAAGAAGAAAAAGTTATTCGCTTTGAACTGTTAATAATTGTTGTGAAAGCTGCAGGACCGAAAATAATTGTTGATGCTTAAAGACTTTTGTACGATTATTATAAAGAAGAAGATAACCTAGCACCGAGTAGAAAGAAGAATAAAATTAGGAATTACATTAGAGGACGGAGAAGGGCTAGGGTTGTCGGCTGTTAAGAAGAGAAAAGACAGTGTGGTGAAAAAAAAAAAAGATACCTGTTGATAAAAAGCACTTTAAAGACTGTGAAAGCAAACAAGAAACCAAAGACTGGAAAGAAAATTTTCGCTAGAGAACGAGGTACGCTGTTTGATGACATGGAGAACGGCAACCCAAACAGAAAGGCTAGATGTATAGTAGGTACACTTATAGCAATAGTGATATTCCTCATAATCATAGTAGTAACGATATCTTACATGATAGGACATGAGAATGATAAAAGAATAGCGAATGTAAAAATTGTAACGACCTTGAAACCTGCTCTTGTGGGGAAAAAGGAGGAGAGCATTGTTACGCATGAAAAGGCGTTACTTGCAGATGAAGCTCGTGGATTACACATAGACGAGTCACAGGGAAACTTTAGGTCAAATGCATATGCCAAATTATTGTACGAATATATCGATGCCATGGAGGCCAAAGATTGCTACGTTTGTATGCAATTGCCGGCTTCTGTAGACGAAGGCATTAGATATCACCATCTCCCATTGACTTATGGGATAACATGTAGTTTACTGCTTAGTATATTTTATGGTAGAGAAGGGTTTGAGTACTACTTTTCAAGTTATGATTCGGTACTGCCTGAAGTTCCGAATTATAAGCAGATGAACAAGTGGGACTACTACAAAAAGGAGGATAGACTAGCTAAATTCTTTCTTCCTTGGGACACATTAGATACATCATATGCGCGTAGAAATAATCTGACTTGCAAAGTAACAGAGGTAGAGAAAAGGTTTATAGCACAAGTAGATGATCGATGCAGACGGCAGAAAATTCTAAAAATATCAGGACAATGGAAAACAGATTGGACCGAAGAAGAGAAGGCACATAAAAAGAAAGGTAGCAATGGTCCAATAGCGTTGGATAGAACGCAAAAGGGAAAGTTATGTTTAGCTCGAAGCAAAACGTATTATGAGAGTGAATTTGTAGGTGAAGTTAGTTGCGAGCACTCTTTTAAATTAGAGTACTACACGAAAGATTTTATGAAAGGAATGCAAGCTATTCCGAATGTGTATTTTGTATGTGGGAGAAATGCCTATGTAAAACTACCTGACAATTGGTATGGTTCGTGTTACTTGGCAATTGTCTTCCCCAAAATATATCATGCAAAGGATTTAGCAATCATAGAAGGAAAGACTTCGAGGAGAACGAAAAGGGAAGTAGGAGATGCAGAAGTAGTAGGAGATGTATTTGGAGCAATGTTTCCATTGTTAGGTTTGATTCTTAACGATGTTAAGATTAGAAGGTTAGCAACAGTTGTGGATCGGTTGTCGGCCAGTACTGCAAAATCATTGATGTTAGTAGAAGGTGAGATGCAGTCGATTAGAGCAATGGTTTTACAGAACAGGCTTGCTTTAGATGTGATATTAGCAAAAGAAGGCGGAGTTTGTAAAGTTTTGAAAGTTCAGGAATGTTGTACTTATATTCCTGATAATTCAAAACCACTTGAGAAAGTCATACAGAACATTACACAGATTCATCAAGAAATTGAAGATTTATCAAAAGTAAATGTTTGGGAAAAAGTAGGAAATGGAGTGGGAAAGGTTGGAAGTTGGTTTGCTAATCTAGGCAAAGGTATAGTTTGGTATATTTTGAAGCCTGTATTAATAATATTAATTTGCATAATTACATTATTAGGATTAGTAAAATTGTATAAATGGTACAGGTCGAACCAGTTACAAAGATCGATGAGAGACCAAGAAAGGAGACTAGCTGTTCTACAAGATCAACAGTATAAAAGTCTGAGAACGCTTGAATCGATAAAAAGGGGAACTGATGTAACTAGTTCGGTATAAGAGATGTATTCAAATTGCTTTTAGTGATGACTCCTAAAAGTCATCAAAGGGGGGAACTGAGAGAGCGCAATTTGAATGCAAAGTATATCGTAGCCATATTTAGACGTATATGTCATAAACGTAGGAATGAAACGCACATTGTAACGTTAAGTTGGCGATTATAGCATAAAAGCCAACGAATGTGATAGCATGGTATAAGAAATGTAAATGTATTTACATGTTAAAATGCATTAGATTTAGAAGGCCCGTATACCTGATGGGTAATGTAGAAATGCTTAGGAAATATAGAACGTGCACCGTAGAATTCGTGTACGTGTGTAACTTTAAACGGAGAAATGTGGATGAGTGTATAAGGAACTTACATGACGATGTAACCAAGGGGAGTGCATAAGTTATACTCTACGCAATTGTATTTTATGTAGTATATATCCGATGTAAAATGTATTTAAGTATAACTAAGTCAATTTGCTAAAGTATGAGTATATAAATGTATATCAAAGGTTATACTGTGTAGAGGGTTTCTGTAGGAATGTTGGAAGAAGTTTAGGTCATTTGTGTTTGTAACCTAACTGGTCAAGAGTTCGCAGGAGCATAGTCAAATGTATGTAATTTAGAGGGCTTGTGAAAGTCGTAAATAGCTTGATGTGGACGTGGGAGCCGAGAAGTCTAGCACTTGTTAGATTTAAGGTGACCATGCCGGACGGAGCTTATTGCTTGAACGTGAGGAAAGACACTTTAAAAATGGACTATGTTTTGACAAGACCATTCACAGGACCTGGCAGGGTCAAGCTAAGAGACATAGAGTTAAAGCCTTATCTAAATACATATGATACTCGATCTGAAAGAATCAATAAAAGTCGACGATGAGATGATGAAGATGACAATTAAGAAAAAGGTCAACTTAACGAACGACGCAAGGAGTGGATCAATGGAAGAAGCAAGAAGTTGACATCATCGGGGAAAGTCCGTGGTGGGCGTCAAGGGGCGTTCCACCCACGCTGTGATTGTGTATTAGGGACAGCACCCCGGGGAGGAGAGCAGAACCATTAGCAATGAGCAATTGGGAGATTAGGAACAGCGAGACGAATTGCTCAGAGCAAGGGCGAAGGTAGATGCATTGAGCAGATGCGCTGAGATATCAGAGCGCAAGGGAGCAGTAGGCCGAGGACCCTTAGAGAGATCGGATGGGTAGGCAGATAGGGTACTGCTTCTGAAACTTAAGGATTCCTTTAGAGGCTAAGAGAGTTTGAACTTCTTGGGGAGTCAAACTGCTGACACCTTTTTAGGGAAGAAACTTGCGAAGTAGGGTTGTCACGTAGCATAGAATAGGGATAGATTAACTTGATGATTTCTTTATCTTACTGCAGATGACGCAGAAGAAACCACTTCACACCGAAGCTTAAGCGGCTGATATTGTAACTGATTTGTATTTTGTATACTTGGAGATTTTATCCTGAGTGGATTGTATCGCATTCAAATTAATTCTATATAAAACACTTAAACTCTATCAGTTGTAAGTGGTTCTTCAGAGTGGCGTCAGTTAATGGGGTTTATCTAACCAATGCGGGGGTGGTCCTTTCCTCAATGACAGATACGAGCGGTCCAAACAGATGAATGGGATTCTTTATTAAATTTATCACAATCATAAGTTGATATCGAAATCTCATTCCCCGCAAAACCAATGACCTTGGCCTGCGCCGAACAAAACTAATCCTCACTAAATAAGCAAATACCTCAACAACACCCCCCCCCACCCCCTCCCCTAAAACATATCCCCCCAAACACAACGTACTCATAACATCACCACAACATCTCCTCCGCCACATGCCTCCTTTCTGAATTAACATTCCTTGCCCCCTGCCAAGACACCCCACCCCTTGCACCAGCCATCCCAGTGCTTCAACTTAGCCCCTTTTCTCTATGAAAAGCGCCCATCCTTTGCATAGCACACCTGCACCTGCTCCAGCGACACGGTAAAACACCAACCTATCACCCGGATGCACCGGCTATCAACAAACCCCCTCCGATCCATTACCGCTACACCGCCACCCTTTACTCCGGAGGCAAACCCCCCCCAGGCAAGGCCCCTTGGTAACCCCCTCCAAGAAAGGTACACCCACCAGGGACCCCCCCCCCCGAGTAGGAGTATTCCCGCAAGCACCGTAACAATTGGGAGGGCCAAAAAGCACCAGCCCAGTCAACCCCTCCGGCCGCTGTGTCACTGCCACTGAAATGGTGGACAGTGACACAAAATGGCCGTAGAAATACCCCCCAGCCCAAACACAGCCCAAAAACAGCCCAGCCAGCAGCCCAACCAGCCCAAGTCCCCGGAAACCTAATTCAGGCTCTCTTTCTCTACCCCCCCCCCCTCCTTCGGGCCCCAAATCCCCCCGGGTGTGGCAGGCCTCCAGGTGGTCGGACGCCCCTAAACCCCATTCTTCTGAAATGTTGAAGGTTTTTGCTGGTCTTCAGTGTTCAGGAATCTAGGGACCAAACAGGAGAATAGCGAACACTGAGCACTAAACTGTGATATTCAAGGAAAATAAATGTACATGGACACCCAGCTGAAGTGTCACTCCTAGGAGTAAACAAGTAAAAAGGCGGTGCCTTGAGGATAGAAAGGGAAGAAAGAGACATGGGTGTCTGGGGTGTGGTAGGGGCCTCACTACTGCAATATGTTAGGGGACGAGGAATGTGTATGAGGCGTTAATGATCTCTTAAATCAGAATATTGGGTCACTAGCAAACTGGTGTAAACACACCAGTTAAGGATTAATGCTAATAAAAATTGTCTACAGTTTCTCAGAAGAAATATTTAAGAGGACGAGCATTCCACTGCTTTGGCTCAAGGTCTGTTGAGTGATTTGAGTGTTCGTTGATCCGGATGAAATAATCCAAGTATGAATTGGGAGTAGATGTTGGTGATTTGGGACCGCGCCATTATTCTCTGACATGATTATCTAATCCTAAACCAATAGGATTTAAGGACCTGGTTGTTACTGTGGCCGCTTGATTGTCAGTACTATGTTAAAATGAGTTGATTATTGCAGAGTCCTTTTATCGTTCTTACATATGCAGGCCACACATTCTGGAAGAGTGATATGGTGAAATGGCTGAGATATAGTTGAACAAGTTTGTTTTCACACCCAAAAGTTGGTTGAAAGCCCCTCAAGATAACTTTGTACTTGGGGCATCCCATATGTGTTTTATTTGGGCTGGGCAACAGTGATTAGGGACATTGAGCTTGGTACTGTTGGTATTGTATGCTTAGTAGCACCATTAATTAAAATAATCTGTGTTGGAACTGGCCATTCTTGCAGGGTCATCCTCAAACTTTTTGCTTCTTCCTCCCTTATTTTCCCTGACCCGTGGCTGTTGGCAATAGGACTCTAGCACTGATCAGCAGTGGTAAAGTGCGCAGAGTGCATATGCTCTCTGTGTAAATTGTTATTATGATTGGATATACATGTTTGGCATATTTGTATCACCATGAAGTCCCTAGTAAAGTGCACTGGGTGTGCCAGGGTTGGTGATGACAAATGCTACTAGTCGGCCTGCAGCACTGATTGTGCCACCCACATGAGTAGCCCTAAAATGGTGTTTCAGGCCTGCCACCGCAGTGCCTGTGTGCAGTCTGTGAACTGCCATGTCCTCCTGGTCAGTGTCCCCACTGACCAGGCCTAACCCTTCCCTTTTTGTGCACATTGGTCACCCCTATGGAAGGCCCAAGGTAGCCCCCTGGGCAGGGTGCAGTGTATGTGAAAGGTAGAGCATGTACTGGTGCAGGTGACATGCTCTGGTAGTGAATTACAGCCATTTTCGTTTTTCACTATTGTAAGGCTATCTTGCTCCAATAGGCTAACATAGGGGATGCTGGCTACAGTGGCTACCGCAAAACAACAGTTGATGGACAGAATGCAGAAGAATGTCATACATTCACCCCAGTACAGAGATCTGGGCCTAAATCCATCGTTTTTTTGCACTCCACACCACCCCAGTTCAGACATGGCCATATGCAAATCAGCCTTGACCCTGTGCCTCATGGGAACAGTCCAGCCCGAACTGCCAAGCCATGTCTTTCCTGGACCGGAATCAAGCATCCTAGGACCGGTTTCTGGCTATCAGCCGTCTTCAGCCAGGATAGCTTGACTCCAGTGGTGTGGAGAGCATGGGACTCACGTCTGAGCATGCCCATCCCACTCGGGTTGACAAATGCAGGAAAGACATGGCTTGGCATAGGAACAAGATAGGACATTAGAGTCTAGTATCCCTGAACTCAGAATTTAGTAACACGTCTTTTAGGAAAGGTTGTTTTTAAATCCTGTGTTTGAGAATAGCACTTTTAGAAAGTTGCTGTTCTCTTGTCTGACCCTTCTGTGTGCCTGGGCCTGTTTGTGTATTGACTGTCTGGTTTGAGAGTGTCAGGGCCTGGGGAGTCCCCAGGAGGCTGGCTGAATCAGCCCTAGGCTGAATAACTGCATTTGCAACTTGAGTGGTGGGAGGAGATAGCACCTGGGCCTGAATAGGGCTGTGCCTGCCTTCCACAATGCTGGCTCCACCTCCTGCTGGGCGGCTGATGACCCTGCCCCTCACTCTGAAAGGAAAGGAGAAGTCAGGAAAACAAAGTGCTCAGGAAACACCCAGCACTGGTTCAGACCGGGCTCAGGGCCCATTTGCACAAGAGAACAAAGACTTTTAGGGGTATAAGTACAGGACCCCTGACAACAGAAAATTAGATCATCCTGGAATCAAGAAGGAAACTCTGCCAAGTGGAAAGCTGAAACTGAAGAAGGAAGATAGTCCAGCTGTTGCTCTGCTGGATTGCCCTGCTGTTGCTTTGCTGCCAAGGAGAGGGGAAGGACTTTGCTTTGTGCTGTGTCCCCTTGCTTGAAGGAATCTCCAAGGGCATGAGAAGAGCTGGCTCCCTGTTCTGAAGTCCCAGGAACAAAAGGACTTCACCCTCAGCTTCCCCTGAGCTCTACTGAGAGAGTTTTGTCCTTCCTGGAGTGTTAGGCCCCTGTGTGGCGCCTCTGGAAGTTGTACCTGTGTTGGGAAGCTGAAAACTAAGCTTGAGAGACTTTGCTAAAGAAAAGTTATTGCATCGCTCGCTGCGGAGAGCATCCCGACAGTGCGAGAAGATTCCCGCCGCTACGAAGGTCGAGATCGTCGCAGCGCCTGTTGCCGCTGTCTGAGCCGTCGCATCCTTCGTTTGCGGGACGCACCCGATCGGTGCGGGAAGTCTAACATCGCTGCGAGTGTTGTCGCAGAGCCTGTCGTCGCTGAGTGAGATCGCCGCACCACCTGCTTGCGGACTGCATCACGTCGCTGCGAGAGTCATCGCCGAAGCCAACGCATCGAGGAGCTGCGAGAGAGAAGATCACCGCTGGTCCACGCATCGTCGCCCCGGAGATCGCCGCACCTCCAAAGATCGTCGCATCGTGCCTTTGCGAGAACAAACTTCCTACGCACCGGAATCCCTACAAGTGGCCTTCCTCCCCATACAGACCGGATTAGTCGCAACACGCCCACTGCTGCAGCGGGGCTGTCGCAAACGCCTCCCCAGGGTCTCAGGAGCAATGCATCGCTTGTTTTCCACCGCACCAGCTTCTGCTTTTGGAGCTTTGTCGCAACTAAAGGTACTGTGAGCTAAACGTGACGCAACTGTGAACTTTTCACGAAACTGTGGATTATTTTATCGCAACCTAAAGAATTTTATCGCAACCTAAAGAATTTTATCGCAACCTTAAGAACTCTTTTGAAACCATATTCTTGAACTGTGTATGTTGGATTTTTGTCATTTTGGGCTTGTGTAGTTTAGATTAAATACCTTTTATTTTTCTAAAATGTTGTGGAGTCAGTTTGTGGTGTTTTCACTGTGTTACTGTGAGTGCTGGTACAAATACTTTACACATTGCCTCTGGTTAGCCTAGACTGCTCGTGCCAAGCTACCTAGAGGGTGAGCAGGGGTCATCTCAGAGGGTTTCCTCCTTACCCTGACTAGAAGCAAGGGTCCCTATTTGGACAGGGGTACCTACCCCTGCCAACTAGAGACCCCCATTTCTAACAATCTGCAAATGTAGAAAACAAAGTATCACAGACAAGACACCGAAATCAGAGCAGCATTCTCCTGCCTTCATTGTAGATAAAAATTCTCTTGCAGGTTGGGACAAATCTAACTGTGCTATCATTTTCTTTATACAGAGCAAATTTAATCTCTTTTTATTCAGGAGATGTATTCTTTTCTACACTTATTGTCTGATTCAGTGACTCTGCCTCTCATTTAATTTAACGAAAGATACCCAGTATAATCATGCAGCCAACTCAATAGCATATCATGGCCTAAAATAGGGGCTCAACTGAGTGTGCGTGCAATTATCCAACATCCCGTTAAGAAGTGCTCAGTGCAGAAGCACACATAACTCTTTAGTACCTATTTATCTAGAATTGGTACCAGGTTTTCACAGTTTGCAGTACCTGCTACAAGTATGACCATGCATGTCGATTGATGGCAGTCCCGCTGTGCTTCTAAAAGCATAGCAGTGCTACTTAGAAGTGCCAGCTGGTTAATGGTGTACATTCTTGTTCCTGTCCCCTGCCCAAGAAGTACTAGTTCTAACATTATAAATTGAGAAACCCTGCTGGGAAGTGCCACCACCATTCTACTGAACGTACATGTTTTATTAAATGTTTACCAGCCCTGTATATGAGTGCTGGGACTGTCCCGCCACCCTATAGCACTGCTGTTGTAAAGAGCATGAAGGATGTCATTAAGTGTAGCAAACCTGCTCATAAATGTAATGTTTTGTTAGAAGCTTGACTGCCTTTCTTACAAATGACGGCATTGTCTGACTAAAAGTATAGCAGCCATATTGAGATGTGACCGTAATATCCAATAAAGAGTATCGGTGATCTTTACACCTGTTCTTGTAGCTCTGTTAAGTGGGTTAGAACATATTTTTTGCCAACATTCACTGAGTGAACGCAAATAAAATTTACATGGCATAATTAAATTATTCCGCCTTACTAAACAGTGCGAGCTAGGACTACTTGACAATGAAGCATCCTGCTGAGAAGCGCCAGTATGGACCTACAAAAACATACTGCAACCCCGCTGAGCAGCAGGCTGCAATGTCAAGTTGGCTGGTTTCAAACGTGTGACTTGTCGGGGATTGGGAAATCTGTGAATAATGCATATGAACCTATCAAACTGTCTCACCAGGATTGGAAACAAAGTTTTGCAGATGAAATGCAGATCTTTGAGTACGTGCAGTAACCCATGAACCTATGTTCCCCAACACAATGGGTTTGGAAGGACCATAGATCTGCAGATTCGTCCTTCAAATGTGAGGCATGTCAACTATTGTGCATTGACAGAAGTACCCTGTATGAAATCTGGAGATTTCCTGGAACAGCAGATTGGTCAGTTTCTTTACAAGTTTGGGAGAGTTTGAGTAGTCTGCAATCACTTGCAAGTCATCAAATAGACCAAGAAAGTTACTGGATTGAAAGCACTGTTATATGACGCCCCAGAAGATAGTGCAGGTTTGTGGCTCTGCCCTATTGCATCAAACCCGATCCAGAGGGTGAGAGAGAAGTTTATATTATGCGCTTTCATCCTTGGGTACTCATTTGTGGCTGTTGCTGGTCAATTGCAAGTAAACCATCCCTTTTTATTGGTGCTCATACTTAGCAACCCTGTTAGAAACTGCTAGCATTGATCCAATAAAAGTGCAGAATCACTGCTAGTACAGTTTGATTGAATATATATGGCAGCCCTACTAGGAAATGCTGGTGCTGTGCCGTTTAAAGCATTACCACCATCTTGGAAAGTGAAGACACCTTAAATTTGGAATGTTTGTGTTGGAACTTATCTAAACAAAAACTAGATGGGAAGAAGGGGAGGCCGCCTCCAGCTGAGAGGTGTTTGCAAGGTACCTTTAGAGCTGTAGTAGCCCTGCTAAGCTCTGCCTACTTTCCCCCGGACTCTATATGTTCAACAGTGTGAATTATACCTTCCCACCCGTACCTCATCACTGCAATCAAAGGGCACATGATCATCAATAGGGACAGAAAGGAAGTGTCAAGGACTTAATAGGTTATTAATCTCCTTGTACTGACTCCCTTGATCAGTCCGTGGTGAGTGCAGTGACAAATGTAGATCATGGTGGTATTGCTTTGGAAGTACTAGTTGTACTGTTTCCTGGCCTATTTTAAGTCTTATGTTTTTTCAACAAGCTGGTTTGCCTTATCTGTTTGAAGACTTCCTTTTTAGGTTGTGAGTGCACAGCGCTTGCGCTGTGCTTGTTTTTAATATAATTCTTAAATGGGGCTTACATTCCGGCCCCTTGCTTTTCATTGGTTCCTGTGATTGCCACTTAATTTTCCTCCATTTCTATTGATTGTTGCATA
This sequence comes from Lissotriton helveticus, assembly GCF_964261635.1. Classification (NCBI taxonomy): domain Eukaryota; kingdom Metazoa; phylum Chordata; class Amphibia; order Caudata; family Salamandridae; genus Lissotriton; species Lissotriton helveticus. The sequence continues at coordinate 537,518,258 of NC_136057.1, read as the reverse complement.
TTTTCCTGCATTTGCCAAGCCTTGTTCCTAGTCTGCTTCTCTTATCAGTTTCCCATAGCCAAAATCTGCATTGGTGGAACTTTTTTTCATAAACTTTTGCCTCTTTTCTTTTTCGTCTTGCAGCAGATTTATATAGCGCAACTGGAGAGATTAAGTGATTCGCCCAGAATCACAGGATGTTGTGCCGCTGAGACTGAAACCAGGATCTCCAGCTCTCAGGTCAGCAGCTCTGGCTGCTCAGTCCCATTTTACCCACTCCTGTGATACTTGTTTGTTGATGGTGTGTCTGTAATGCTCCTGCAGTTTTTTGGTGCGCCTGTGACTGGTATGGGCTGTGAAAACATCAGCTTTCACACCTAACCTCAGGCACTCAGCTTTGATAAAGAGGGAGTGAATAGAAAGGATACAAAGCTGCTGTAATTAAAATAAAAGTAAATAGTGAATGCTCTCTGTGAATGAGGGCACGTATGACTATTTAAAGCTTCATTCAAAGTCTGCTTTATTCAGCAATCTGGGCTGCAGCATTTTTTATTATTTTTTATAAAACGTAAACTCGACCCGAAGGTATCAGAGCGCTTTACATGAGCACCAGTTGCATCACAGACGGACACATTCATTTTTAGGCACGGGGAGATTATGGGCCAGATGTATAAACATTGAATTTTGTGAGTCCATAATAGCGAATTTTACCGATTCGCTATTATTGAATTGCAAAATGCAATGTATGTTGGTTTCGCAAACAAAATTTAGATTCCTACATATTCCATAATTGCAATTCGCTAATAAGGAATGCTTTCCCATTCATTCCTATGTGCCAAGAGGCCCATAGGAATGAATGGAAGACATTCGCAATTTACGATTACCATATTTGTAATCACAAATTGCGAATTCAATTAGAAGGGTGATACGGGGCCAAATGCCACCTTGATGCCCCCCCCAGAAGGTACGTGTGCACATGTAGCATACACACATGCCCTTGTGTGCGCCACATGAAAAATGCAATTTCTAGGAATTTGCAAATTTCCAGCAACTTGAAGTTGAAGGTTGCAATTTTTACCTGCTTCCTGCATTGCATTTAGGGAATCGGAAATTATGATTCCCCAAATGCATTTGCAAAATAAGGAATTGCAAACATTCTGCAAATTGGGCCGTTTGCGACCGGTAAAAGGCTTGATACATCTGGCCCTAAGTGATTTGCCCAGAATCACGGGATGCTTGAGCCTCCCAATGGACTTTCACTTGGTTCCCCAGCTTCAAAGATGGTCGGTCTAGCCATTACGCCGGCGATGACCTTGTTCATGGTGTGCAGGGAGCTAAAGGAACATCCTGCTAACCTCAAAGTACCCAGGCCGCTGAAGGCATGTGCTCGAATGCGGTAAGAAGCATGTGCCTGCAAAACTTGTCAAATCATTGCTGGCCACTTAAATTCTCTGTGCACACCCGATGCTGGGAGACGTACGCTCCGTGCGTGCGGTGATAGAGAAGCAGGAAACTGAGTGGAAAGGAGTCTTGGAAGGGGTTGTCACCCAGGCTGTTGAAGACACCTCTTACGTGACTTCTTAGCTCGTTGGTGGGCACAATACACTCGCTTTTCTCATCTCTCTCACTCTAGGCATTGCACGCATGCTATGCAGTGACGAAGAAGCAGGAAATGGTGTGTTTTTAGAGTGGAGTGTGAGAGACAGAAAGGGGTTGTCACTAATGCTGCTGAAGACACCTCTTGAGTGATTTGTCAGCTAGCTACTTGAGCTCTGTCAACTCCTCACACTAGGGGTGGCACATGCAAAGTGAGTGCAGTGGTGTAGAAACAAACAATAGTGCATGTCCAGAATGGAACATGAGGAATAGGAAGCAGCTGTCGTCCAGGATGGTCAGTCATGCTGTCTGTTTACATGATTTGTACCAGGCGTGGCACACATACTGCACTGATGACGGACTATATTGTGTGTGGTTGGAATGGGAGATTAGGAAAGGGCTGTCACCATGGCTGGTGAAGATCCTCTTGGGTGACTTGTTAGATCGCTGGTGGCAACTTGTGCTCTCTGTACACTTCACACTCGGCATGGCACTCCTCCCTGCACGCTCTTCCACACTTGTGGCTGTCTTTTCCTAGAGGTTGTTTTTTAATTTTCGCCTACTGCATGCAGGCACTGTCAGTAAAAGCTGTAGTTTTTAACTACAGCGCTCCTGCTCTGAGACCCCAGCACTCCTCCCGCTGTCAATTTTCCCGCACCCCATTGTTTGTTTCCTCAACGTCCCCCTCCTGCCTGTGTTGCTTATGTATGTTGCTGTCACCTATATGGTCATGTAGCTTCAGCAGCACATGAATGTCATGGCCAATCTATTCCAACTGTGTGCGTGATGGAAATCAAGGGATCTGTGGGCAACTATTGACCAGAAATTCTCTTCATTTAGGTCCGTGCAGAACACTGAAGACCAGTCTTATGACCAATTGAAAGGTGGCCGGATCTTGTTAATGAGTTCCACAACCAAGGAAGCCTTAAGAACTGGTCATGATCGGTCATTGTCTGCTCACATGAAAGCTCTGGTTGGCTCTTGTTTATTGCAGTTGGTGTTCTGCGAATGACAGTACTGCTGCTCGGAGAGGACAGTCCTGTTTCTGCTGCCTCGGGGCCTCGCCTAGGCTACTGCTGTTCCTTGTATCTATTATTCCTCCAATTTCTTTAGGCTACACTGTAGGTCCCCAAGAGGTTTCTGAAGAATGCGACGCATGCTTCCTGTCCCTCCTGATGAGACTATTGACTTCCTGGCGACTACCATTAAAGGTTTTGTGCATACTCCATCACTCCATACTTCATGCTCTGAACAGTATTCTTATGGCATAACAAACATCAGGTCTGATGTTTGTTATGCCATAAGAATACTGTTCAAGAAATCAAATTCTGTATAAACAATCGTAAAATATACATGAAGGATATATCTATGGCAGCATTGTAATACAGTGCATGATGTTTTTTTGATTGATTGTAAATAGTGTGTAGGTTGTGTTGAGTGTATGAGAGTGTATGGAAGTGATTCACATATGAGTGGTTGGGTGAATGAGAAAAGAAAGGGGAGTGTTTTAATACATTGAAATGTTTTCGAAATTTTGTTTGGTACTTATTGTATTTTGAACTTGATGTATGTTTTGCATAAAAAGATGATCAAATAATCATATGAAGTAAAAAGAAAATAAACTTAGATTCATTCAAGGAAATCAGACCCTCCCACTTTATGTTCAAGTCAAAAGTGAGTTGTCCAAATTGATGGCTAAATATGAATGGCAGCATTGGCGTTTTTGTGATTATATATACACTTTAAATTCTAGCCTCCGTTCCAAGATAGCTAGCACCTCTCTCCACAGTAGAGATGTATTCCCTTAAGATATAATGTGGCATGTAGTTGCACTGCTTGTGATGAAACAATATACCTTTAAGTAGGGCAATAAGTACTCTGCAGTTGGGCTTGCTAATTCTTGCAGTTCTGGTGTCAATACGTGGATCTTATTGAACGGATCTATAGCTTATTTGTATTTTACATGTCTTCTGAAAAAGTAGGATATATATATACACACAAAAAGTGCTTGTAATCATGAAATATTATATTTGGTTTTAAAACTAAGACCGAATATAAAAGAAAATTGAAAATTCACCTGGACCTTATTTTCTGTAACACGTTTTTTAATTTTGAAAATGGATGGTATCCTATGCAAAACAATCTCAGCAAACAAATATTAAGATGCCTAAAAAGTCAAGTCAATAAACTTTTTTCGGTTTTTGTTCAAACCATAAAAGTATATATACAGTAATGACACAATTGAAAAAATACATTTGTTATAAACACATATCTAATAAAGTGCAAAGAGTGCTGAAATGTACTGTCTTCATTACATAATCAAAAGATTAGAACATTCATTGCAAGAATCCACTACTGATCCAAACATTTTCTCAACTTTACACTTAATTTTAAAAATTCAGTAATTTGGAGAATACTATCACTGTGCAAAAGTTGTAAGTACATTAAAGCCAGTCTGATCTGAGTAAAATTAAGTTTTTTTAAAAGAATCACCAAATAGCGCTTGCGGGGATATTCATAAAACCTACATAAGAATAAAAAATGCAGCATGTCCTGCGGAGACTTTCCGTCGCAGCCGCAGGGTACTGCATTATTATTAAAATTAGCAATTTTTGGCCTAGCCAGCAGATGATGAAAAGGATTCAACCTGAACCTTGTTAACAGGAACTTTTCATAAGAGGTCAGGGAGCCCAGTAAATATGGCTCGGTGGTTACACACGTTTTCAGCATGACAAATTTTCTCACACTTTGTTTCTGGAGCTCCACACCTTCCCTTTGGATCTTCCAATCCATAAGGAAGGCCCGTTTGATGACCTCCAGGTCCCCCTTAACAATCTGGCCTGGATGTTCAAACAAATCAAGACACCCCAGCCTAGCAAAGCTGGTTTTCAGGTATTTTATCCATGGGATACCCAATGCCTTGTCCTGGAACAAACAGTCCCTCACAATCCGATGTGTCAATGGAATGTGTCAATGGAATATCCGGATTCAGCCACAGTTTTATCCAGCAAGTCAACGGGCGTAAGGAGAAAATGTCACAAATATTGCGTCCCCAATTCCTCGTGTACTGCAAGATTGGACGTGCCTGCGGGGACACACAGGAGACACTTCATTAAAAAAATTTCAACAATCTGCAGCTGCTCACCCCCGACATACCCCCATATTTCACTACCGTATGTAGCCGTTGCCACGGATTTAGCATTATAAAGTTTCAACATGGCACCGGTAGTTTTTTTCCCCAGTTTCGAGGCGAAATTAAAAATGGAGGCATTCACCCTGACCAATTCACCTTTCTTTTTAGCAAGATGCGGGCCCCAATTTAGTTTAGTATCAAAAAGAACCCCAAGATAGGAGAGTTTTTGATATCGGGATTACCGCTTCATCAATTTTAAATAAAAAGTTCCTACTTGGTTTTAGGCCAACTTACATGACAAATGATTTCGAGTTATTAATCATAAGGTCTCTATCTGTCATGAAGGACTTAAAAGCATTTAATAAAACTTGGAGGCCCCTTTCAGTTCTGGATATTAAAACTGCATCATCTGCATATAAAAGTACTGGAATTCCCCGCCTGCCGACTCTAGGGCAGTCAGCCGGTACCTTCTGCAAAACACTATCTAAATCATTAATCTAAAAGTTAAAAAGGAAGGGGGCCAGAATGCATCCTTGACTTGTCAAAATTGTTTGTTACGCTCAGATATTGAGAGTATCTGACATTAGCTCTGGTATTGATGTGAAGATCTATAAGGAAATCGACAATACCACTGTCCACCCCCCTTCGCCCTCATGGACTGCCACAACTTCCCTCTGTTCACACAGTCGAAAGCCGAGGACAGGTCCATGAAGGCGAGGTGATGGTACCCCTATGTGCCACTGTATACTTGCTTAAAATTAAAAATAGGTTAAGGCATTGAGTTATTGTTGAGCGACCACTGCAGAATCCATACTGGGAGATGGACATGATATTTTCCACCACCCAGTCTGAGAGTCTCTGCAGTAGTATCCTTCCTATTATTTTAACCGTAGAGTCTATTAATGAAATAGGTCTGTAACAGTGTGAGCTACACTTGTCACCCTTTTAAAAAACCGGGACAATCGTAGAAACCCTCCACGATTGTGGGCAACCACTTTTCACTGCAGCGTTAAAAACAGACTGTAGTATAGGAGCTCAGAAGGTTAGTTCAGACTTAAATAGATCTGGAGGATCCCATCAGGACCGGGTGCTTTCCTGGCTGTTAATCCCATAATACCCTCAATGACTTCACCCCTATCAATGCTAAGCTGCTCCCCGGTAGTGCAAGACGGTAGGTTAGAAGCTTCATCCATCGGGCAGCAATATAATTGCTTGAAGTGTGCTTCCCACTCCCCCTTTGGTATGTAACATTCTAAGCCATCACCGGGCTCATGAACCAAAAAAGGTTTTTTCATTACAGCCCAGAATCTGGAGCTGCACCTCAAAATGGTGGGATCAAGGATCTCATTCCAGGCCTCTTCCCTTAGCAGTTCCCTACGTTTGGCAATAGTAGATTTATATTCTTTCCGACAAAGTTGGACAGTCGCCTGTATTCTTGGTTTAGCTACTAGAGCCATCCTAAGGTTACTTGCTGCTTTGGAACAGTCATGGTTAAACCACTTTGGTCCCACATTGACTAAATTTTTTACAGGTACTGACAGCAGCTGAGACACCTTATCCGAGAGTCCTTGAAACGCACTAAGTACCTTACTCGGCTGTTCGCTTTCTTGAGTGCAGGTGGTGATTTCATCTGCACAAATGACTTTGATGTCTTTATACAGCAGATCTGGGGTGATCTTAGACCATCTCAGTCGGCGTCTCCCATCAGTTGTGCTCACCCTACCCTGAGTATGGTTCGGCCCTTCTTTGGCTATCCACGGTCCCATCAAGTGAACAGTGAGCGGATTATGGTCACTGAATTCACTGTCTTCAATGGTAAAGAGTCCACAAAAGACTGCATTGATAGAGAAATTAATACGTAGTCAATGAAGGTTCCCCTCCCATGCCCCTTAAAGGTCGGGATCTCAAAACTCTTGGCAGGATCCATCAAGGCCATGGTCGGTGTCACATCCAGGTCATTCAATAAGTCATTAAAAAGTTCCCCCTCAATTGTATGTTCTAAATGTAAACCATTAGATCGTGCACAGTTCAGATCCAGAATACACTTAAAAAGGGGGTCACCACAGGGGTGGACATTAAAGTCGCCCATAATCATGAGATTGTGAAGACTCTGTTTCATTGAAGTGCTAATAAAAACATTCAACGCAGATACTTGACTAGAATTTGAGCATGGATTGACAGAGTTGTAAAAGTTAACCAGACAAGCTATACAGTTATAACCCCCGGTGATGTGGGGGCGGAGCGTCAATGCCGGTGTTGGCCCCGCGGTCTCCTGGGCCTCAGAGTCTTTAAAAATCTCCCCAAGCGTTGCGCCTGTCCTCTCGGGCGATGCGTCTCCCGCGAAGCGGGAGGCGCGAGCAGTAGTTATAGCCCCCGGTGATTTTGGGGGCGGAGCGTCAATGCCGGTGTTGGCCCCGCGGTCTCCTGGGCCTCAGAGTCTTTAAAAATGCCCCCAAGCGTTGCGCCTGTCCTCTCAGGCGATGCGTCTCCCGCAAAGCGGGAGGCGCGAGCAGTAGTTATAGCCCCTGGTGATGTGGGGGCAGAGCGTCAATGCCGGTGTTGGCCCCACGGTCTCCTGGGCCTCAGTCTTTAAAAATGCCCCCAAGCGTTGTGCCTGTCCTCTCAGGTGATGCCTAAATAAGTCATACGTTAGTGGTTCTTGATCTTTTGCCTTCTGCGGACCACGCCTGAATCATTATTGGAATCTGAGGACCCCTCCCAGAGGCATTACAGAAGAGGGGGACCCCTGCCTAAGCAATTTCGATCATTAGAATCTCAAAACAATACAAAAAAATACAGAAAGAAGCATTCATCAACCAAATGCACAAATGTTCAAATATTTTGTTGCTTCCTAAATACAAAAATCTACATTCTCATTCTAATGAGAGGTTGGGGCTTTTCTAAGTTCAACTGAGGCCACCCCTTAACCATAGTCTATTCTTTTGATGCATTTGCACTGCTCCCACAAATCAATTTGAGTGCACAGACCAGAGCCAGATTAAGAGTTTTGCGGTCTTGCAGCAGGCTGCAATGCCAGCGCTCCGACGCACGATCACCAAACCTGTAGTCAGACCGTCCAGTGGATTATGAGTTAATTCTGTGCGGGCTGTCCTGCTGTGGCGGTCCCATGATGGTGCGTATTTAAAGCACAAAGGTGTGCCTTAGACCTGCACTGCCGTGAGAGCGCAGCAGCCCATTCCTGCATGGAAAGAAATTCATCACTGCCACCCTTTTTCCTGGAGCGCTCACCACCATGATAAGAAGGGCAGTGAGGAAACTCGTAATGTGCTTGGTGGTGCCCGAGCGGCACCGCAAGCATATTTCAGCCTCAGACCACTGCACCACTGCCGTGGGATCCATGTTCCCCGCCAGTTGTGGTGGTTCCACTGCTGCCGCACTTGTAATACGGCAGTCGGGCCGCCACCCCCTATAGCGGTCCTAAGGACTGCCGTAGTCGTAATAAGCCCCTTCGTTTTTAGTCTCCAACTTCAAATTCTTTCACATTTACAGAGGTTGTCAAATTTCCCTTTTCTCATTTTGCTTCTTTATTTCAATACACTTTAATAATCTAATTTATTTTCTAAGCAGTCGTTACCCACCTGCAAGAGTATAGTGTATATTTTCTTTAGCAACCACTCAGGCAGGACTCGGAGCCTATGAGACCAGTCACGCTTTAGCGGACACTGTTTCATATTGGTCTTCAAGAGAGCTCCAGGTTAGTTAAATAAAGCAAGTCTTGAATAGCCATCACCAGTCTCTTAAATCTTGCAGCTCGCCGTCCCTCTGGATCGACAATGGACGTTGGTATACCAACAGTTCCCTTTTCTCCACATCTTTTAACCACCTGTCCACACCAAGCCTCTTAACAGCCTAGCTCTTCTTAGCCACTATTTTTGAACAACATCAAACAACTGGGAACATGGCTGATTAGTTTACAGCTATTGTTCTTGGTGAACCTTCAGCTCACTGAGCAATACTCCAGCGAGGGAGGTGGACATATGCGACTGCAGAGGGAGCCACTATTAAGAGACAAAGAACTGACCCTAACCCGGCAGGGGCTAAGACCTAAAGTCTTCAGTGCCGCCATATAGTCCTGTATTTGGTAGACCGGGTGAAATCTGGCTACTGGCATCTCTCTGTACACAGAAAAAACATAGCAACATTATTATTATTATTATTATTATGCTGTTTTGTAACGCGCTCAATTACTGCCGGAGTATCCTGGCGCGGAACATTAACCAGAGGTCACGGCCTGCATGGGGATCAGACACTTTGACCCAACATCTATTACCATCAAGCATTCTTCCAGCCTTTTCTGGAGACCACTGTGGGTCCGCATTACGAAGGAAGGGCTCTTAAAACTGTTAGTGCACATAGACCAAACCTGCTTTCGGCATCCAATTGGAAGTGGCCTGAAAGAGTTCACTGTCGAAAGTATGGTATTTCCTGTGATTGGAGGGGACATTTACTAAGAGTCTCTGTCAAACTAAGATAGCCTGATGCCTATTAAAGAAAGAAGTGGGTGTGGCACAGGTTAAAGGGTGCTGTTTTAGAAACGTGGAGAGCGATAGAGCCCATCTTGAATCCAATAGACAGAACAGGGCAGGGTGAGCGGGACTCCTAGAACTTGCAAGAAGACAAAGTATTGGGTGTGTTTTTCAGCATTTATTTATTTTATTTATTTATTATTTTAAGAGTTTTATATAGCGCTGGCTAGACCCGGAGGTATCAGAGCACTTTACATGAGGTTCCACAAAATTACAAGATTACGTCAGTTCCAATTTACATCAGTTGCTAGACAAACAATTACAAGAGCATAGAAAACGAGATAAGTGAAGTGTAGAGGGAAGGGGTTAAGGGTAAAGGGGTGGGAGGAGATACGGCAGAAAGACGACGGAAAGTCTGCCCAAAGTCCGGCTGGGTAGGTGACAGTCGAGGGGGAAGTCCCAAAACCCATCTCCTCTATAGCTATCAGGTAGCTCCACCGGGCTTTGGCCAAAAGCTCCATCCGTGTGTGTATTTATTTACCACTCACAAGTGCCTCTAATTAGCTCCATCCTGGTATGTATTTATTTATTTACCACTCACCAGTGCCTCTAGTGAGCTCCATCCTTGTATTTATTTACCATTCATAAGTGCCTCTAGGACACCCCAAGACTCCTGTGGTGATGGATGATTGGTCTCTCTCCCAGGAGGACCGGGCTCCCCAGGGCCCTGTGATGGAGGGCCGGGCTCCCCAGGGCCCCAGTGGTGGAGGGCTGGGCTCCCCAGGGTCCCAGTGGTAGAGGGCTGGGCTCCCCAGGGCCCCAGTTTTGGAGGGCCGGGCTCCCCAGGCCCCAGTGGGGGAGGGCTGGGCTCTCCATGACCTGCCAGGGCCCCAGTGATGGAGGGCCGGGCTCCCCAGGGCCCCAGTGATGGAGGACTGGGCTCCCCAGGGCCCCAGTGGTGGAGGACTGGGCTCCCCAGGGCCCCAGTGGTGGAGGGCCGGGCTCTCCAGGGCCCCAGAGGTGGAGGACTGGGCTCTCCAGGGCCCCAGAGGTGGAGGACTGGGCTCTCCAGGGCCCCAGAGGTGGAGGACTGGGCTCTCCAGGGCCCCAGAGGTGGAGGACTGGGCTCTCCAGGGCCCCAGAGGTGGAGGACTGGGCTCTCCAGGGCCCCAGAGGTGGAGGACTGGGCTCTCCAGGGCCCCAGAGGTGGAGGACTGGGCTCTCCAGGGCCCCAGAGGTGGAGGACTGGGCTCTCCAGGGCCCCAGAGGTGGAGGACTGGGCTCTCCAGGGCCCCAGAGGTGGAGGACTGGGCTCTCCAGGGCCCCAGAGGTGGAGGACTGGGCTCTCCAGGGCCCCAGAGGTGGAGGACTGGGCTCTCCAGGGCCCCAGTAATGGAGGACTGGGCTCTCCAGGGCCCCAGTAATTGAGGACAGGGGTCTCCAGGGTCCCAGTGATAGATTGAGAGCTGGGCTCCCCAGGGCCCTAGTGGTGGAGGGCCGGGCTCCCCAGGGCTCCAGTGGTGGAGGACTGGGCTCTCCATGACTCCCCAGGGCCCCAGTGATGGAGGGCTGAGCTCCCCAGGGCCCCAGTGATGGAGGGCTGAGCTCCCCAGGGCCCCAGTGGTGGAGGGCCGGGCTCCCCAGGGCCCCAGTGGTGGAGGGCCGGGCTCCCCAGGGCCCCAGTGGTGGAGGGCTGGGCTCTCCATGACACCCCAGGGCCCCAGTGATGGAGGGCTGGGCTCCTCAGGGGCCCTGTGGTGGAGGACTGGGCTCTCCAGGGCCCCAGAGGTGGAGGACTGGGCTCTCCAGGGCCCCAGAGGTGGAGGACTGGGCTCTTCAGGGCCCCAGAGGTGGAGGACTGGGCTCTCCAGGGCCCCAGAGGTGGAGGACTGGGCTCTCCAGGGCCCCAGAGGTGGAGGACTGGGCTCTCCAGGGCCCCAGAGGTGGAGGACTGGGGTCTCCAGGGCCCCAGTAATGGAGGACAGGGGTCTCCAGGGTCCCAGTGATAGATTGAGAGCTGGGCTCCCCAGGGCCCTAGTGTTGGAGGGCCGGGCTCCCCAGGGCTCCAGTGGTGGAGGACTGGGCTCTCCATGACTCCCCAGGGCCCCAGTGATGGAGGGCTGAGCTCCCCAGGGCCCTAGTGGTGGAGGACTGGGCTCTCCAGGGCCCCAGTGATGGAGGACTGGGCTCTCCAGGGCCCCAGTGATGGAGGACTGGGCTCTCCAGGGCCCCAGTGATGGAGGACTGGGCTCTCCAGGGCCCCAGTGATGGAGGACTGGGCTCTCCAGGGCCCCAGTGATGGAGGACAGGGGTCTCCAGGGCCCCAGTGATGGAGGACAGGGGTCTCCAGGGCCCCAGTGATGGAGAACAGGGGTCTCCAGGGCCTCAGTGATGGAGAACAGGGGTCTCCAGGGCCCCAGTGATGGAGAACAGGGGTCTCCAGGGCCCCAGTGATGGAGAACAGGGGTCTCCAGGGCCCCAGTGATGGAGGACAGGGCTCTCCCCGGCCCCAGTGATGGAGGGCTGGGCTCTCCCCGGCCCCAGTGATGGAGGGCTGGGCTCTCCCCGGCCCCAGTGATGGAGGGCTGGGCTCTCCAGGGCCCCAGTGGTGGAGGGCTGGGCTCTCCAGGGCCCCAGTGATAGATGGAGGGCTGGGCTCTCCAGGGCCCCAGTGATAGATGGAGGGCTGGGCTCTCCAGGGCCCCAGTGATAGATGGAGGGCTGGGCCCTGTGATAGATGGAGGGCTGGGCTCTCCAGGGCCCCAGTGATGGAGGGCTGGGCTCTCCAGGGTCCGAGTGATAAATGGAGGACTGGGCTTTCCAGGGCCCCAATGGTGGAGGGCTGGGCTCTCCAGGGCCCCAGTGGTGGAGGGCTGGGCTCTCCAGGGCCCCAGTGGTGGAGGGCTGGGCTCTCCATGGTCCCAGTGGTGGAGGGCTGGGCTCTCCATGGTCCCAGTGGTGGAGGGCTGGGCTCTCCAGGACTCCAGTGGTGGAGGGCTGGGCTCCAGTGGTGGAGGGCTGGGCTCCAGTGGTGGAGGGCTGGGCTCCAGTAGTGGAGGGCTTGGCTCTCCAGGGCCCCAGTGGTGGAGGGCTGGTCTCCAGTAGTGGAGGGCTGGGCTCTCCATGGTCCCAGTGATGGAGGGCTGGGCTCTCCAGGGCCCCTGTGATGGAGGGCTAGGCTCTCCAGGGCCCCTGTGATGGAGAGCTGGGCTCTCCAGGGCCCCAGTGGTGGAGGGCTGGGCTCTCCAGGGCCCCAGTGGTGGAGGGCTGGGCTCTCCAGGGCCCCAGTGGTGGAGGGCTGGGCTCTCCAGGGCCCTAGTGATGCAGGACAGGGGTCTCCAGGGTCCCAGTGAAAGATTGAGAGCTGGGCTCTCCAGGGCCCCAGTGGTGGAGGGCTGGGCTCTCCAGGTCCCCAGTGGTGGAGGGCTGGGCTCTCCAGGGCCCCAGTGGTGGAGGGCTGGGCACTCCAGGGCCCCAGTGGTGGAGGGCTGGGCTCTCCAGGGCCCCAGTGGTGGAGGGCTGGGCTCTCCAGGGCCCCAGTGGTGGAGGGCTGGGCTCTCCAGGGCCCCAGTGGTGGAGGGCTGGGCTCTCCAGGGCCCCAGTGGTGGAGGGCTGGGCTCTCCAGGGCCCCAGTGGTGGAGGGCTGGGCTCTCCAGGGCCCCAGTGGTGGAGGGCTGGGCTCTCCAGGGCCCCTGTGGTGGAGGGCTGGGCTCTCCAGGGCCCCAGTGGTGGAGGGCTGGGCTCTCCAGGGCCCCAGTGGTGGAGGGTTGGGCTCTCCAGGGCCCCAGTGATGGAGGACAGGGGTCTCCAGGGTCCAAGTGATAGATGGAGGGCTGGGCTCTCCATGGTCCCAGTGATAGATGGAGGGCAGGGCTCTCCATGGTCCCAGTGATAGATGGAGGGCAGGGCTCTCCATGGTCCCAGTGATAGATGGAGGGCAGGGCTCTCCATGGTCCCAGTGATGGAGGGCTGGGCTCTCCAGGGCCCCAGTGGTGGAGGGCTGGTCTCCAGTAGTGGAGGGCTGGGCTCTCCATGGTCCCAGTGATGGAGGGCTGGGCTCTCCAGGGCCCCTGTGATGGAGGGCTAGGCTCTCCAGGGCCCCTGTGATGGAGAGCTGGGCTCTCCAGGGCCCCAGTGGTGGAGGGCTGGGCTCTCCAGGGCCCCAGTGGTGGAGGGCTGGGCTCTCCAGGGCCCCAGTGGTGGAGGGCTGGGCTCTCCAGGGCCCCAGTGATAGATGGAGGGCTGGGCTCTCCAGGGCCCCAGTGATAGATGGAGGGCTGGGCTCTCCAGGGCCCCAGTGGTGGAGGGCTGGGCTCTCCAGGGCCCCAGTGGTGGAGGGCTGGGCTCTCCAGGGCCCCAGTGGTGGAGGGCTGGGCTCTCCAGGGCCCCAGTGGTGGAGGGCTGGGCTCCAGTGGTGAAGGGCTGGGCTCTCCGGGGCCCCAGTGGTGGAGGGCTGGGCTCTCCGGGGCCCCAGTGGTGGAGGGCTGGGCTCTCCGGGGCCCCAGTGGTGGAGGGCTGGGCTCTCCGGGGCCCCAGTGGTGGAGGGCTGGGCTCTCCGGGGCCCCAGTGGTGGAGGGCTGGGCTCTCCGGGGCCCCAGTGGTGGAGGGCTGGGCTCTCCGGGGCCCCAGTGGTGGAGGACAGGGGTCTCCAGGGTCCAAGTGATAGATGGAGGGCTGGGCTCTCCATTGCCCCAGTGATGGAGGGCTGGGCTCTCCAGGGCCCCAGTGATGGAGGGATGGGCTCCCCAGGGCCCCAGTGGTGGAGGACTGGGCTCTCCATGACACCCCAGGGCCCCTAGTGGTGGAGGGCTGGGCTCTCCAGGGCCCCAGTGATGGAGGGCCGGGCTCTCCAGGGCCCCAGTGGAGATACACATACACAGTACTATGGCTGCGTCATAGTGCTTTTTCCCCACTCCCTTCTTTTTCTGTACCCCCCCTTGTTGTCCATCCCTCCGTGTTGACTCTTACCTCCTGCCCCCAAAGCTATTAAAAAAGCTCTATAACACGCTGTATCATGATGAGTTTTTTTAGGTACTTTTTTTCCTTTTACCCGTGCTATATAGCAGTCTCAATGCTGCACGAGTTATAAAAAAAAAACATTGACCTAGCCAATGGCACTTGTAGGCAAAAAACCCATTGACCGGCCAGTGAAGACCTGGCTCTTCCCTCAATATTTGTCTTTGGATCATATGAGGTGGCTGGATTGCTGTCTAGCACCAGGATATCTCTTCACAGATAAATGCGCTTTATAAATTATATTAATATAAACATAAGTGCCTGCTTAATTTCTAACAGACCAAATTTGCATTATTAAAATAACTGGGAGGCTGGCTGTCTGTATTCATTTGGAAACTTGGCTCATATTAGATTTTCAGCTCTCATCAGAACGCTGTGGCCTTCTCCATTTTGACTGTGCGCACGTATCAATTTTAGAAATAACAGCAGATTAAAGTTCATTTACAGGCTAATGCATCCTGGAAGGTAAATTTACTATTACTTTCTTCTGTTGCAGGAGAGTTTCCATATGAACGTCTGAGAGAATGAGCAATTCATCTGTGACCCTGGTTAACTCAATTAGGTTTTGAGCTGTTTGACATTCCAGGGAATAGCAGTTGTCCTGTTTGCATGCTGAATGGCTTGGTGGTTGAATGTGTGCCTGTTTGGGACAGGGGGGCATAGGGCATGTGATAAAATCCTAGCAGAATGTTTGTTTTAAATTGGCCAATATAGAAATGAACACAACAGATATTTCAGGTTGTGTTTCCCTTCTCAAGAGGAGGTTAACTAACATTGGGCACAGCCTAACTGGCCCTCCGGCCAGAAGAACAAAAACACCTCTACAACCAGGCCATTGTTTCAGCTCTGGGAGCAGTTTTTGCACCTCATCAGGGCTATTCACAAGCTGGGTGACAGATGTAGGCTAATGCAGATAGCCTCTAGGAGTTTAATGAAGGGGAAAATTAACTTTATAAAAGTCCCATTTCCTTATTATTTATCGAAATCCAATATTCCCGTTAAGTTGAGCTAATAATATATAATAAAAAAATAGTTTTTAAATAATTTTTTTCAGAGTCCGGTGCACAGAATCAAACATTTAGCAGAATCCGCCCACAAAAAGCAGTTGTTACCATGAAAAAGAAGGCACTTTCTCACACATACTATGCAATGTGCTCAATGTGTTTGGGCCGCCATGATGACTTGTCTATCCATTTGGTGCCTAGGAAGCACATTATGATCCCTTACTCGGCCTTCTTTCTGCTAGGGCTGCATCCTCTGAAATTCCAGGGTAGGCTGAAAGGATATGCCCTTGAGTGCAGAATTCAAGGTTGTAAGAAAGCAGAATGTGTTATCCTGTGCATTTTTTTTAATTTCTCCAGAATTGTACATTGTCCCTTCTGCTCCTGGATCTGTGCACTACTTGTGTGGTGCAATCCTAGCTAAAGGCACCTGTGTACTGTACAGGGTCAAAGGCAAAGATACCTACAAAAAGTGTCTTGAGAAGGAGCTGGCTTGTGGATTGTTGCTGCTGCATGATGTAGTTTTCTTTATTGAGGCGAGTCTTCATCTCTTTCCTGATCTGGATTAAGGTCAGGCAGTCCTGATAAACATGGGGCTGGTCCAGCTACTGGGTGCATAGATGGAAAAGGCCTGGTGCCTAGTTCTTTTCTTTACAGCACTTGTTTGTGTCTTTGCTATGGCTATACCGAGAGGCACCAGAGATAGTGACCTCACCAGGCAGATAGGCAGGGTGGCTGTTTGTGATTGCTTTGCAAATGATGCAGCTGGTTTTGGAGATGGTGCAGGCTGACAAGTGGAGGCAGCGTACTTTCAGCTGCTTTACCAGTGAATGGTCCTTCCAGGTAGATGCCATAAAGTTTCTGCCAATTCATGGACTCTGGCAATGTATTTTCTACCTGTTGGCAGTCTATTGTACATGGCATGGAGACGTTTATTAAACAATGTGATATCATTTCTGATAGTTTCGATTTTTACCCATGTTTATTTTGTATTCCTGTCTACCGAGCTTACGGATAGGTTTATGTCAGTCAGTTCTTTCAGTAGAATATAAGGGGACTTCTGCGGTCAGGTGTTTTTCCTTTCTGGGACAGTGTTTGAGGTTTGGAGAATAATACCTGATAAACAAATGTTTGTATAGACTGCAGATGTAGGTTAAAATACTGCTGTACATAGTATGTTCATTATTTACTGCACTATGTTTAAGTATCACCCTTTGGTTTTGCTTTGTTTGCCCTAAGTTGGCAGGGTATGCCCAGACGTGGGTCCCTTGCTCACTTTGCCACTGGATTCAAGCTAGCCTGGCTGATGATGGCTGATTAGCCTGAAACCGCTCCCAAGATGCTTATTTCCGGTCCAGGGAAGACATGGCTTGGCAGTTCGGGCTGGACTGTTCCCATGTGGCACAGGGTCAGACTGATTTGCATAAGGCCATGTCTGAACTAGGGCGGCAGAGTGAGCTAAAGAATGAGGATGGATTAAACCCATATCAGTTGACTAGGGGTGAGTGCTTGCATTGTTCAACACTCCGTCCATCATCCCCTTTGGTTTTGTTAAGTATCGCTGTCTAGCCTTTGTCTGTTTTTCCATCTATTGTAACTTATTGTATCCTTGGCCTTGTATGTTTATTTTTCCACGTATATGTCCAACTATTCATCTGTCCTGATGAGAACTCTACATTTCAAAAGAGATTAAAACACTGCCGACATTACAACACACATACTTAGCCTGAAGTCTGGTAACGGACATCTTTTTAGCTCGCATTACTTAAAAAGTAGCCCAGTTAAACCAAATATATTAAGCCATGTGTCTTTTTTTATGTACACATCTTTCTTTCCTTTGTGTGTGATCGTAGGCCCACAAAACGCTTTCTCTTTTACAACCTTGCGTCAAGTACTATGAAAAAAAAGTACTTCTTTCTTTTATTTACTCCGTTCATGGACAATAAACAGTGTATTGAATTATACAGACTAGACTTGCATTCGTTCTACCACATTTATTGTTCTCAGTGATTGTATCAACTGATTATTGAGCCCTTGACGATCCACTGGTTTCTTATAAACATTCTTTGCCCCATTTCACTGCACTAGTAGCAATCAACCAGACCACTGGTTAACATGAACCTTTAGTCTTCTGACCAGTGCAGTGCCAAAGCTGTAGTCCTATTTATACTTCAATTGTTTCCTTATTTTGTAATGTCGCGTACCCATTCGCCATATCTCAAGGGCACATGGGACAACTAGTACCACATTGCAGCGTGCCCTCTCTACACAAACGTTGGGGTTCCAGCGGGAGGGAAGAGACCATCGTATACCTCTGATTGATGCACCCCATTATTTGGAGGGCGATGCCTGCGTCTCTCTGGTTCTTCCTCCGCAGCCCCAGAACCTCCTGTGAAGCCTCTCCATCTCCCATCAGTACCACTCATTAGGATATGCGTGCAGAGAGAAGGTGAGTGGTCATGAGAGGTGTAGCTGGTGGGACTCTCCAGAGGATGCTGATGATCGTGGTGACCACACCACCAGTGCTCCTGGTTGCTCCCACGCCCGCATCTGGTCCTGATGACTCCTCAGGTCTGCAATGACATTCCGGCGTCTAACACCAACAATGAGGCTGTACCCCGCAGTGCGCCTCCAGGCTGAGCGGGGCTTCAGAAGAACACTGCCGCGTTTCTCAGCACCAGACTCCGCCCTTAAAGAAAATCCTGTTCACCGGAGTACATGGAATAGAAGATCTATAACAACATTGTGAATTTTTTTGTCAAATAGGAAGAGCCAAAGTTTGCAACTTTGCGGATTTTCGTGTCTGAGTCCCTGGCCCTACTGACTGCCGCTGAAATCAAGTGCATAAGTCTAGGTGGCAATGCCTTCAGGGCCCTAGCTGCTGGTTCTTTTTGAGTCAGGAAAAAAAATGAGAACGTGGCTATTCTCTCAATAACTGTACATACATTTCCTGATCCAAATGTTTTTAGCTCCCCCTTCCCTCCCCCATTGCACTGTGCTATGTTGCTTTTTAGCCAGGTTGACACATTTTAAATCCACATACCAACGAACCTACGAACATTTTGTGATCTTCAGTTTGGGACACAAGAGATGCAATCTAGACGCCCAGTTGTGTGGTGGGTGCGAGCTCTATGTCATAAGGTTGGTGCGCGGCCTGGATAAGCCTCCCCCAAGGCTCTTCTGCAACCGAAGATCTGCAGGGGACTCGTGATGAGGGAAGAACACACGAGCATGTCACACACCAGGGAGGCGCTGCATCGCATGTACATTTTAGCAACTGTAAAATACTGTATAGCCTTCTGTTTATTTTACTTTTAGCACACTGGAGATATTATATTCATAAAGTGCTATTCCGATTTGAAGGTTTGAAATATAGAAGTGTACAGAAATTAACTGGCTCTGTTCTTTGTTAGGCCGACTCCATGAAAGAAGCCTCAATTAATTTGATCCTTTGCGTGAACATTTTGGCTCATATAGTTCTTTGTGTTGGCGGAAACAAAATAGCTTCTTTTTTTGTTACTAAATGCCTGAATGACCCATTGTTCCAGGAGATGGTGGAAAAGCCCTGTTTAGCTTGCCATGTCAACAGTGTTCTTAAGTAGTTTTTCTGCCAACCTATGACATCCTTTCCTGTTTGGTTTGTACTCACTGGCGCTCTGACGTGACAGCTCACGCTGTACAGAGCTAAATATAAATTGTTCTAGCTTTTTGCCCTCTGCAGAAGCGTTGCAGAATTCATTTCCAATAGAATAGATGCCTTTAGTTTTGGATTTAAAGATTGATTTTTAGAAATATTTGAAGATGAAGGCACTGTACAACATTATCCGGTTGTCATTATTACTCGCACCAGGACAATAAAAGTTACATTATTTATGTTTTTTGTATGGTGTGAACCACGCTAATTCATGCATAAGCGCTGTGTCCCATAGCGAAGACAGTTACCCTATAAGTGCTGCTAAGCATGTTTGTGTCTGCTAGGGCTGTGGTGTATTGATGCAGAAAGCACTGCCCTGTAAGTGGTTTATGGGTTTACAGAAGGACATCCGGAACAGACTGGTTCACCGTGTCAGAACTGGTATGGTATTTAAGCCTCGGTTTTATTTTGTATCTCTGTGCCCTTGAGATTACACTTGAAAGACTGAATTCGGGCAGTGGTGATGAGGGGGAGAGGAATGTTACAATATCTAGTTGCTAGCTTTCTGTACTCGATTGTGTAACCCAACAACATCGCTCGGGGTGAAGGCACTCTGATGACGCTTAAAGGTACGGTTCGAATCCCTAGCAGGGCCATACCAGCATTTCACCCCCCACCCCAGGTATTTAAATGAGTACCACTGAGGTGCGCAATAGTAAAATATATTAGTCACATTGTGTTACAAAATGGCATGTTTTTTTGTGTGTGTTTCATACGTTTTTATTGTGGGAGCATGATCTTAGATCTGTTTTGTCAGTGGCCTCTCTTGCTGTTGCAGTCTCCTAAACAGGCATTTGCGCTCATCCTTCTCCTCCCCCCGTTTCATTGTTCTCCCCAAGATGACAATATTTCCTCATGTTGGTAAATCTTTTTCGCTTTTCATAGCTAAAAACAAATTCGTGACCTTTCCTTGCCTGCTTCCTTAAAAACTCTACGGTATTTGTCACCATGTTCAAAGATAGTTGAACCAGCCCAGTAACTCATCACGTGCACCTAAAAAAAAACCCAACTAAATCAATAAAAAGATGGCTTGATAGATTTAGGTTGCATGACTGACTGGCAGGGTTGGCTCCTCCACTAAGGCGGAGGAGCGTCGCCCCCACTGCCTTTCAGCACTGCAATTAGCAGTTAATTTTCTGTGCTGAGGCTGTTTGGCGGGCTGGGCTTGTCACTGCAAGGAGGGAGGAATGGTGGCACTCTATAAGTGCACAATAATGTTTGGCAGCCGCCTTGGGCCGGGGAAAAATGCGCACTTTGCATTTTCTCCACCCAGGCCGTATTTCCCTGTCTGAGCACTGAACCATGGCGCTCAGACCAACCACAATGCTGCATTGCAGTGTTGTGATTGGCTTAGGGGAGCCTGGGTGCTTCCCGTTTGCACAGAAGTTAGGAAGAGGACCGAGGAGAGGTGGCAGCCGGCCAGCAGGTAAGTTATCTTTTTAAAAAAAATGTTTTAACCTCCTGCCCCTCCCCTCCTTTTCCACCCCACTACAGCTTCCAGGGAGCAGCCACCACTGATAAGTGAGCCAAGTAACTCTGTTCGAGAGTCCAACATATAATTTGAAATATTTTTGAAAAGTCTATGAACTAATGTCCGTGTTTATTTACGGCAGGCTAAACGCAAATGTTTGATATACCTGTCTGAAATGAAACTGACCTGCACAAAAATATTGAATAAGATGCTTAATCAATAAAAAAAAGTGCAGAAAATGCTGAGCAAAGTGAAGGGTGAATAAGGACAAGGTTTCCTAACAAAGGGCCGTTTCCTTTCAATAGAACAACCTACCCCTCTGAGAAGGGGAGGAGATGGCATTGACTTTCTTGAGTGCTTACTTTCCAGACAATTAAATTCTAAGGACCTCATTATGATGGCAGTCGGACAAGCAGCCAACCACCCTCTTTTCGGAGCAGGAACGTCCGACAATGAGTCGGCAGTTCTGCGTGCCCCATCACAATATGACCGCCATGCATTTTTCTAGTGGAGCTTGTGCTGTGGCCTAAGAAACATGCACTGTGTGCCAGGCACCATCTGATCGGTCAGACCGATGTCCAAGAGGGCGGGCGTACCGCCACCAATGGCCTGACAGATGTCCAACTGACCCAAAAAAGAGCTAGAAGAGCTCTGAATAGAAAATGCTTTCACTATTCACTGACAGTTGCAATTACTCTCAATTTGTCTTCCTTGCTTTGGTCCCTTACTGATCTGGGAGGCGAGACCACCACATGATGCAGGCATAATTTTACACTGAATTGCAGAGCCAGACTGGGGAATTAAAAGCAACACTGGCAGAAATGCACAAACTAAAGCCGCTCCCTTCTTCCCCCTCGCTCTGTCCCTCACTATCCATCCTCACTCTGTCCTTCTGCCCTCTCTCTTCTCCCTCTCTGATCCTTTACCTAGATAGATAGATAGATAGATAGATAGATAGATAGATAGATAGATAGATAGATAGATAGATAGCCTGGCGGTGCGGACAAGGGTCATGTTTCATTGATGGACCGGATGGTGAAACACCATTATAAGAGTAAATTACAGACACAGAAAGGTAAAAAGCTACGGTTGTGCTCGAAATGAGAAGTTAAACAAAATTAACCTTTGGACTTTCCTCAATGTGAATATTCAAACATTTATTTAGAGTGCTGAATAACAAAAGATTTACCTATGATGAAGTAGGAGCACTATTTAAAGCACCCATGAAGCATTGAAAACTGGGATAATTCCATACTATGTTGTGTATGTTTAGTAAATTAAGTGTATATTAAGAGCACTTGAACTAGTGTTTTTAAAATGGCAATTTGAATTGACAGCTGAAACGTGTCTTCAAGAAATGTCTGGAATAAAATTCCTGCTGGTCCTGTGAAAACCTGATATGTGGACTCTCTTGTTACCTGGTGCAGTAAAATGTACAGTTATTCCCCCGCCACGTGGAGAAGGTCCTCTCTGGAGTGAGAGGTTTTTGTTGAGATATTATATATATATATATTTATTTATTTATTTATAAAATTTCTAAAGCGCACAAATACCTTCCGGTGTCTCGGCGCTAGAGTTCACAGATTGCAGAGGAATTCCATTGATAATTTACTGATTGAAAAGCCAGGTCTTGAGATGTTTTCGGAATGTTAATAGTGAAGGGCTAAGTTTAATGTGGGAAGGGAGCTGATTCCATTGTTTTGAGGCAGCCACCACAAAACGTTTGTCTCCCCATGTTGCCTTTTTTGTACGTGGAATTTGGAGCTGTTGGGCTGAAGATGAACGTAATGTTCGACTAGGCTTGTACACATTAATTGCTTTTTTGAGGAATTCTGGTCCGTTTTTGTTCAAAGCCTTGTAAATAATACACATGGCCTTAAACTTTGTCCGGCTTCTAATCGGTAACCAATGAAGCTCGCGAATGATGGGGGAAATGGATGAGTATTTATGTGTGCCAGTCAGAATCCTTGCGGCAGCATTTTGAACAAGCTGTAATTTGTTCAGAACTTGCTCCTGTGCGTTAAGCAACAGGCCATTGCAGTAGTCCACCTTAGATAATACTAGGGTGGACATTAGGGTCTTGTCTGCATTTAGGGGAAGAAATGGAAGCAATTTCTTTACCATTCTAAGGGCAAAGAAGGAAGATGAGACCACTGCGTTGGCATGGCTGACAAAGGCTAGCTTGTTGTCAAAAAGCACGCCCAAATTTCTCACTTTAGATACTGGTGGTGGGGGAGTTCCCAGCTCCGAAGGCCACCAGACTGGAGACCAAGGCGGGGTCATTTCACCAAATACCATCACCTCCGTCTTGTCAGAATTTAGCTTTAAACAATTCTGATTCATCCAGGTACTGATGGCTTTCATGCCCTCCTGAAAATTCGCTGCCACTTCTTCTCCATTTTTGTGGATCGCCAGGACCAGTTGGGTGTCATCGGCATATGATGTTAAACCTATACCAAATGACTTAATCACCCTCGCCAAGTCCGACACATAGATGTTAAAAAGTGTCGGACTTAGCGAAGAGCCCTGAGGAACTCCACACGGCAAGGTAAAGTCAGGAGAGCAATAGCACCCCATCTTCACGGACTGCACTCTCTCGGCCAGGAAGGATGTTAAGGTTGCTCTGGCACTACCCTGAATGCCAATGGCAGCGACACGGTCGTACAAGATGGTGTGATCGACCGTGTCGAAGGCTGCAGATAGATCCAGAAGTATTAGGATCGCTGCACCACCCTGGTCCATGATTATCATGACCTCCTCTGCTGCCTTTATCAAAGCAGTCTCGGTCCCATGGCCCTTCCTGAACCCAAACTGGGTGTCGTCAAGTAGATTGTTCTGGTCAATATAATTCGACAGCTGTTGGTTCATTGCCTTTTCAATTATTTTTGAAGGATAAGGGAGTGAGGCAATAGGGCGATAGCTTTTGGGCTCTAGAGGGTTTAAGGTGGTTTTTTTTAAAAGGTTTTACAATTGCCTTTTTCCAGATTGGGGGGTAGTCGCCTGTCTGAAACATGGTGTTACAGATGTTGGTAAGCACCGGGGCTATTAAGTTGGAAACTGGTTTAAGGATAAGTGGAGGACATGGGTCCAGGGGTGATCCTGACTTAACAGTATTCATAAGCTCTGCCATGGACGATTGGGATAATGGAGAGAAGACCTCAAAGATTGGTTTTGGTGAAATGAGAGGAATGTCCAGAGTGGCAGAACCGGTGGTCGTTTTTTTTGTAAAGTTATCAAAAATATCCTTAACCTTAGCCTGGAAGAAATCTGCTACTTTGTTGCAGAATATTTGGGATGGTTCTGTGGTGGGGGGGGCAGGAGGATTCGCTAGCTTTTTGACCACCTGATATAGCTGTTTGCTCGAGTTATGAGCTAGTTCTATTTGCGTGCTATAAAAGTTACATTTTTCTGCAATAATAAGCTTTCTATAACTCAACAACGCTTTCTTGTATGTTTCTCTATCGTTGTTGTCATAGTTCCTGCGCCAACGCCTCTCCAAATTTCTGCAGCGTTGTCTTTCGAGCCTTAATGACTCCGAAAACCAGGCCGCAGAGGGTTTGATGCGATTTGGCTGCAATTTTTTTTTTTTTTTTGGGAGCTAAGTGGTCAAATGCCTTCAACAGCCAATGCTCGTAGTTATTGGATGCTTCATGTGAATCCGATGTATCTTCTGGTATCGTAGATTCCAGAATACTATGTAAAGCAATGGAATCAATCTTTTTCCAGTTACGACATTTGATCTGAGAGTGTGTATTAGTAGCAGAGTTCTTATGGTTCCTAACTAGAATTGTAAAATTGACGGCTGAGTGATCCGTCCATATAAGTGGAAACACTGTGAGGTGCGTAATATGAGAATTATTAGTAAATAAACCGTCCAGGGTGTGTCCTGCTTGATGAGTGGCTAAAGTGACCTGCTGTTCTAGACCAGCGGCTGAGAAGTCAGAGATCAGGATTTGCGAATCCTTATCTGCAAAGTTTTCTAAGTGGAAATTAAAATCTCCCAGTATTGTGTAGTCTGGGTTAGCAGCTACTGGTTCTAGTAGGTGATTGAGGGATTTCAAAAAGGGTGTGCGTAAGATAGGTGGTCGATACAACAGAGTTCCCTTAAAAGTTTGTATAGGGGAAAGAGTAATAGTGAAGGCGAGAGCTTCTACAAAGTCATAGTCAAGAGGTTCAGTTTTAATGGCTAGCTTGGCTCGGTGTATGATAGCTAGACCACCTCCTCTTTTTCCCGAGGATCTGTCTAATCTTATTACATGATAGCCATCTGGCGTGGCGATATTGAAATCCGGGCCAGATGCAAGGTCTGCCCAGGTTTCAGTTATGAACATAACATCTATGTTTTGATTGACTATTAGTTCGGCCACATCATCCCTGTGTTTTATGAGAGAGCGAGCATTTATGAGTACGCAGTTTGTATATTTTTCGTTATTGTATCCAGAATGTAGCAAGGAAAGTTGTTGGGAATAGGGAGTTGTAATCGTGAATGCGCAGTGCGGACAAACATTAGAAGGTAGATTATTCAGTGAGCTTAAATCAAAATGTGTGCAAGTCCTGTCATGTAAGGTGTTTCCTATGCTCAGGAGCTGTGCTCTGGGGTACGTAATTACCTGTGGCATTAGATTGGCTCTACAATGGCCAGGGGGTCTAGCGCATAGCGCAGTCCCAGCGCAGACTGGCACCCCTTTGGCATGGCTTCGGCGCGGTACCGGCGCTCCCGCTGCGCTCGACCGCTGCGCTTCCGGGTGGTCATTTTATGTCCTAAGCCCCGCCCCCAGCTGGAACACTACCTCCTTCCTAATCGAGGAGCCGGCCCAGAGGCACTATGGAGCTTACCCTGCCCTCCACACAAACGGCACGAAGCCGCGGTGGAACGAGGCTAAGGGTGCAGGAGATTACTGTATTTACAGCACAACTAACAGGTAAAAATCGTTTTTTTATATATATATATATATATATCACAAACTCCTTCACTAAAAAGAGAATTTGCGCTGGAAGACTGCGTAAAATTCACGTCTTTATTCTTCAGGCCATACTGCGATCAAACAATTCTGAGACTTGTTTCGACTTTGTCAGCCTTTTTCAGTCCGCACTAATCGCCATCTTTGCTCACTCAAAATGCACGCTTTGTAAACAGATAAACAAAATTCTCTTGTTTTTCACTCCCAGCTATTATTGGATTACTTGGTTGCTTTACATTTTTAAATGCAACTTTTTCAGCAGTTTTCGATTACGAATGGTTCTTGATATGCAATTAAACCAAAATGCGTTAATTGCTGTAATTATGTACAAACCACTGGTAAAGAACGAATTGCTTCGAATTATAATATGTATAATATAGAATCAATACACAAATTCCTTAGCTGTGGAGGTAAATTAATGGGTTAATCTGTTGCCAGTTTTACGAGTGAGCAAATCAGTTTTTTTAAAACACACATTTCTGCCACTCCCCAAGCAGACTTTGATATATTTGACATTGCAAAATTTCAGTGAAATATTGGTCAACAGCAGGGCAGTGTTATTACAAATCATAAGTCCAGTATAGTCTAATTCATGAAAAAAATGAATCCTTCCCTACTGAACGACCACTGCCTCTTGATGCCCTGCTCCTGGCATCAGTTCGGGGGTGGGGCGGGGGTCTTGCTGGCCTCAAGCACATCTCCAAAGGTGCTGTTGTCCAACAGCATGCACCAAACCGCGATTTGGTGCATGCGGGTAGAAACTGCGCCTTTGGAGATGTGTATGTATGTGTGTATATATATATATATATTCACTGAAAAAACCATAGGTTATAGACCATATATAGTTAGGAATTAGCATTTACAAAACCTTATTTTACTCACACAAAACCATTGAAATTCCATATATAGTTAGTTGCACTAACTATATATCGCGCACCCGCAATCCACTGCTGATGATGTCACATATTACATCATTCATGACATGGTCAGTGACATCACTGATGACATCACTGATGACATCTCAAATGACATCACTGATGACATCATCTAGTGTCTGTGTTTTTGTAAAGTTTAAATACGTTTTACATATTGAAGAATGACTGGATGTATGGAAGACTGAGTGTGTGTGTGGCTGGCTGGGAGGTGTGTGACTCTGTGCATATCAATGTGTACTTGTATCAGTGATTGTATAAGAGAGTAAGTATGTGTTAGTATATGTGTGAAAAGTATGGTGTTCTGTGTTTAACTATAGATGAGGAAATCGAAGTGTGATTGATTCTTCACAGGACTGACTAGGTGTATGAGTGCATATGATAGTGTTCTAATAATAACTGACTGTATGTATGAGTAATTGTATGGGTGAATGAGTGAATGTGTGTGTAGACGTACGAATCAGTGAGTGCGTATGTAGTAACTGGTATTGGTGTGTCATGATGTCATCAGTGATGTCATTTGAGATGTCATCAGTGATGTCATTTCAGATGTCAGTGATGTCATCAGTGATGTCACTGAAGTATGGTGTTCTGTGTTTAACTGTATAGATGAAGAAATGGAAGTGTGATTGATTCTTTACAGGACTGACTTGGTGTGTGAGTAACTCCATGGATGAGTGGCAGTGTGTGACTGTCTGCATAGGTGTATGAGTGCATATGATAGTGTTGTAATAATAAGTGACTGTATGTATGAGTCATTGTATGGGTGAATGAGTGAATGTGTGTGTAGACGTAGGAATCAGTGAGTGCGTATGTAGTAACTGGTATTGGTGTGTCATGATGTCATCAGTGATGTCATTTGAGATGTCATCAGTGATGTCATCAGTGATGTCATTTGAGATGTCATCAGTGATGTCATCAGTGATGTCACTGACCATGTCATGAATGATGTAATATGTGACATCATCAGCAGTGGATTGCGGGTGCGCGATATATAGTTAGTGCAACTAACTATATATGGAATTTCAATGGTTTTGTGTGAGTAAAATAAGGTTTTGTAAATGCTAATTCCTAACTATATATGGTCTATAACCTATGGTTTTTTCAGTGAATTTTCAAGGTTTTGTAAATGCTAATTCCTAACTATATATGGTCTATAACCTATGGTTTTTTCAGTGAATTTCATTGGTTTTTTAACAGCTAATATCTGTAGCTGTAAAATGTATTCTTCTTTAAATCCAAAAATATATTTTATATGTTTATGAATAATTTTTTTTTAAAATATTTTTTTTTCTTCGTTCCCGCTTCGCGAATCGGGAAGCTTCCCGTTAGCTGACCTTGATGCCGCGAAATAGACCGCGAGCCGGTAAACGTTTCCTTACCGCAAGTGCCGCGTTAGAAAACAACATCGTGACGCCTCCCGTCCGCATGACGTTTCACGTTGTCGCGTGATACGTCATATGACGTGCTACGTTAGCGAACTGGTACGCGAAGGGAGTCGCAAAGCGCAGGTTTCTGGAAGCAAACCGGGAGGCCCTGCAAAGCGCTTAACGTAAACACAGCAAGTCATGTGACTTGGTAATAACACTTTTCATTGGTTCATTTCACTTTTGGTTTCCTAATGATGTAAGACTAGGTCATATAATCTAAAATTAACACTTTTGATTGGTTGAGAACTCTTGTTTTTCCCAAATGATGAAAATCCCTCCTTCTTTCCTCACTCTGACTTTCATCATTGTGAGAGAAAGACCCTTTGTGATCACTGAGCAATGGCTTCTTTAGTAGCTTCAGCTGGTGCTTCCCCACCACCTCCACCACATCCAAGGAAGAGTGGACCACCTGCTCAAGTTATAATTCAGCAAGAAGAGGAAGAAGAGGAACAGGAGGAAGAGCACGAAGAGAGGCAGTTTTTGCCTGAGGAACCCAAGACGTCTCACCGGAAAGAAAACTTCATTTGGCAATTTTTTAAAATTCCCAAAGGTCAGAAAAAAGTAAATGCAAGATACGTAACTTGCCTTATATGTCAAGATAGACTGTCCAGAGGAACCGAGAAAAAATACAGTTTCGGAAACTACACAATGCATCGCCATATGACTAGGTGGCATCCTAACAACTACAGTGCTGCACAGTTTCGGAACGACCTAGATAATCTCCCTATTATGGCCAGAAGATCTGTTGTACCGGAAGTAACGGGACCAGAGGGCAGGGAGATGGTGCCAAATATACAAATGAGATTTGGTGAAGTAAAACACATCTGCGTATTTTGCGATGGATTCATTTGCTACGGAGAAAGAAGCATCACTCTGATCAACAGAGCTATTGACTATCATATGCAAGTTTGTACGAAACGCCCAAAATAATAAATACTTTTTTTTTGTTTTGTTGCTCCTGTTGAGCCCTTTACAATGAATCGTTTTCATTGCCCCCTCCAAGAAAAACCCCAAAAAATATAAAACTGTTCAGAAAAATTCAAAAAAAGTAAAAAAATGTTCTGAAAAATAATAAAAAAAATATAAAACAACAAAAACAATAAAAAAAAAAGTTCTTTTCAGAACTACCTCCCCGTTATTAAAAAATTGGTACAATATTTGGAACTGTGCCAACCTCTATTTCTCTTAGTTCGCTTCCCAGTTCGCTCGCCGGTACGCGAACCGGAAGCGAACCAAAAACAGTAAGTATAAGGGAAGGAAACAGAGACTTATGTTAAAAGAAAGACCGCTATAGGGGAGTAAACTAGAGATACTATTACCCGTAATCCACTGCTGATGATGTCACATATTACATCATTCATGACATGCTCAGTGACATCATCCGCAGAGGATTGCGGGTTTTTTGACAACGTGCCTTATCCACGGTTTAATAACGCTGCCTTTTGCTTTATATAAGTTTTCAAATTGTATGAAATATATACCAATAGGTCGTTATGAACCTTTAGGTAGTGCTTTTCTTCATGAGGTCTGGTCGCTTCCATACACATACAGATGTTTCAAAGATGATCAAGAAGTTTATCTGAATGGAGAGGAATGCACTGAGACGCCAGATCATTCACTAATGTGTAGGCACATACAGTTACACGGTTCATGCAACAAACACCGACCAAATATGGCTTGCGTGTTGCAAGGCACGCCAGTTCCTGCTATCATCCCCACGTTCAAGTTGTTGGAAAATGGTAGTTATTTGATGCTCAATAATGAAGATTGTTCTGAGTTAATTAAAAGTATTCCTTTTATCGTAACAGTAAGTGAACGGGTTATTTGCTGCAGAAATGTTCTATTTCCTCCCACACATGAACATAGGGAGTTTTCAATCTGGCCACAAATACCAACCTTGGGAGAGATTTCAACGGCATGGCAAGAATAAGAGCTCTTTTGTCTCAGAGAGAGGTGGCCTTGAGTTCGGCCCGTGAAACTTTCGTGCTTCACATAGCGAACACCCGTACAGAGGTGCAGACCCTTCTCAATTCAGATTTGCCTTTCAATTTCAGCAAGATGGTTCGGACTATCTTTAACGCATCCTCCACAAAGGCCCTGGCGCACTTTTTTAAAGTTGTTACCAGTGGTCTCGTGACTTCATTTGAGAAAATCTTTGGAGTCATCCCTGCTTTCTTTCATTCTATTTTCTCCACTCTGCTTCGTGGATTGGCATTTTTACTTGCATTACCAGCGGACGCTCTTGTGCTTTTTTACATTTTTAAATATGGATGTCCCTCCTATGCAACCTCCCACCCTGCAGCTGCTGACACTGTTCCGCAATCGCATGCTAGAATATTATGGCACAATGCCGTTGGCGATATTAAGCACGGCATATGGATTATCTTTTCGATTCTCCTACTTCACCTGTGTCCAGCCTGTATTTCACTGCCTGACCTGTGATTTCGATTGGGCCATTGATTTGTGTCTCTGCGGACCGGTTTCTCCTGACGTCGACTTTAATCAGCTGATGACTCCTATCATTACTCACGAGTTGGTTTGTCCTGGCGAAAGGATTATGGCTGTGGCATTGATGCATGGACTACTTGGTCCCTGGAATTTACTGGCGGCAGCACAGTCTTTCTTGGAACAGAGCTTTCTTGAAAACCCACCGAGCTGTCCTCTGATGGTGATAGAGGATCCGGTGCTGGGAGAGCACGTATGTTCTTTTCCGCTTTTAAATTGGATGGCTGAACTGTTTTCGGATGAAGACGGTGACTTCCTATTGGAGGCTGTTGCAGCTTATTTTGCATACACAGTTATGTCATAGACCTTTTTCATGTTTGATATGCTGAGTACTAGCATTTCATTGACAATTCATTGACTTATTTGTCAAGTTTTTATTATTTACCTTGCCTATTGGCTTAAGACTCGATAAAGTACTTGGCTGTTTTATTTTTCTTTAGCATTACATTTTCCTAGTTTTTAATGCTTTACCTTGCGGACCGTCCACATATAAACTTGCAATCTGCTCTCATGAGATGGCACTTCTATTATCTTATTCAGTTCGTTTCCGGATCATGGGGAGGTGTCATCTAGGTCCTGGATATCTTTACACCGTGTTAAGTTAGCATGGGCTCATTACCGGTTTAAACGCCATTTTTCCTTTTTTGCAACTTCTGCACACGACACTTAGTTGTTGCTTTAGCTTTCCACCTAGTATTTCATCGTGGTTTACATGAGAATAATATGTTATTGCTCTACTATCTGCTTTGCTTGTTAAACTATATCTGTACAGCGAGTGCTAAAGTTTCAAGAACAACACGATACAGAATTGTTATGAGGTCTGATCTCCACGACTTCATACTCATAACATAAGTGCAACTTCTGCCAATTCTGGGCATGAGGCGGGTTTTATATTGCTTTGCCGAACACACATACACAACAGTTGATGCGGTTCACATGAAGAGAGAGCTGGTGTATGCTGATGTGATTCCTTCAAATCTAAGACACTAAAGTATGGGCACGCCCTAAACCAACACAAAGAGACCTTCTTAGCAAATAATATAATATGTGTATTAGGGAGGGTGAGATATAAGCAGCCGCGGGCCGTGGAGGGAGTTACGGTGAGGCAGGGAGGCGGGGAGGGGGAGAAGCAGGGTGGAGCCCTCTCTACCCTGCCCCTGCCCCTCCCCGCCTCCCTGCCCCACCGTAACTCCCTCCACGGCCCGCGGCTGCTTATAAGTGTTGCTAACTCTTATTCATTTACAGCATGTTAACATACTGTCACCATTCGCTTTTTATGTACTAGTAACTATGCTGGTAATTTTGCTACTGATAATATGTGTACTTGTATTCTCCACCCTGCTTCTCCCCCTCCCCGCCTCCCTGCCTCACCGTAACTCCCTCCACGGCCCGCGGCTGCTTATAAGTGTTGCTAACTCTTATTCATTTACAGCATGTTAACATACTATCACCATTCGCTTTTTATGTACTAGTAACTATGCTGGTAATTTTGCTACTGATAATATGTGTACTTGTATTATCTAAGATACTACGCCTGAGAAGACGGCATTAGTAAATAAACATTTCAAATACACATGTGTTCTTCTTAACTCCATGTTCTGGTTTCTAAGAAATATATAACGACCGACTGTTCATGAGTTCCACGTATCCTGAGGTACTATAAGTTCATATTCTGGATTGTCTAAACATTGAGAGTTTGTTATATCCAATGTGACACTGTACCTAGCTTGCTAAGGGGTTTTTGATTACTAACATGAGTTTTGGGACACCCTAATTCGCCGAGGTTCCAATCCTCTGTCCACAGTTCTGTGTGAGAACAGAAACCCTGCGACAGGGGCACCCCCGACCCTTGCTGGAGCTTCATCACACTTGCGATACAACTCCAGCAATGCGCCACCTTTACGGCACAGATACATCACGCATCTGTGCTGTTTTTGCCCCATGATGCGCCGCATTGTAAATGCAGCACACCATAGATGACGGAACAGCGGCACAGAATGACTAACACATCCCTGGTGATGCGCCAGTCATCATAAATGTATCCCTATGCTTCTTATCTTGTTAGAGATGAACCGCCATATGTATCATCAAAGTTTTTTGCATTTCCTAAATAGCGAACTTTACGGAGTAAATAGCGATTCTTTACCATTCCTAGTTTGCGATTAGCTATTTGCTAATTACAAATTACCCATTCATTTCCTTCATTTCCATAGGGCGGTTGGACTCACTTTTAGCTCGAACGGCTGAATGGATTTCCACGAAACTTGGCAAAATTGTAGGGACTGGTAGCCCGATGTGCCTTTGCTATGTCTCAAGATATATGCTCCAGTGGTTTTTACGAAAAGTAACTTTGAAAAATATATATTGGGCTACATTGGCCTATATATATGTTGGAGCCCAAATGTAGCCCAATGAAGCCCAATGTAGCCCAATGTAGCCCAAAGATGGCCGCCAGACACACAAAAAAACAAATGTAGCCCAAATATCAGCCAGATGTAGCCCAACTATAGCCCAGTGACAGAATGACCAATCAGCTTCGCAAACCTCCGTTACGCGAAGCGGAGCGCTGTTACAGATATATATCTTTTTTTGAACGTTAATTTCTCAAAATCCACTGGAGCACATATATTGAGACCTAGCAAAGGCACATCGGGCTACCAGTCCCTAATATTTTACCAAGTTTCGTGCAAATCCATTCAGCCGTTTCATTATTATTATTATTATTTTTTTTGCCCCGCGGGGCCCTTTTAAAACCTCCACATCAAACCTAGGGGGTCAGCGAGGATCTACTATGCCCCCTTATGGTCATTTCCCCCTTCGTTTTGGCCTCCTCTTGTCTCTCGATCCTACCGAGAGACAAGATGGCGGCCGCTACGGACTTTTTGGAATGTTGACAGACGCCAGAGAACCAATCAGCTTCGCTTCACAAAGCTCCGTTGCGCGCAAAGTACGCGTCCTGTGACGCTGCCCGGTCCGCTGTTACAGATATATATCTTTTTTTAAACGTTAATTTCTCAAAATCCACTGGAGCACATATATTGAGACCTACAAAAGGCACATCGGGCTACCAGTCCCTACAATTTTGCCAAGTTTCGTGCAAATCCATTCAGCCGTTCGGGCTAAAAGTGAGGCCAACCGCCCTATGGAAATTAACATGGGAAAAACGCGTTTTGGGACCCCCCTTTTTTCTCGGCCCCCCCTTGACGAACCCCTCCAAAATTTTCAGGGGCTGCTCAGAAACAAAATGTGCCATTTTCCTGAAAATTTCAGCCAATTCCGTCCACAAACGCCAAAGTTATTAGACATAGAATTTTCAAAAATCCCATAGAGAAAAAATCCTAACTATATATACCTACTGGCGACCGCCAGTAGGTAATATATATATCTATCAATGAAGAATGAGCGCACTCACGAGGGGGCATTTCAGCAGGCTTCTTAATTTTCCTTGAAGCCTGCTGAAATACCCCCTTTGAGTGTGGTCGTTCTTCATTGATATGAGGGATTTGAGATATATATATGGCGGATTTGGTTTTGGGCTTAAAATAAATTACATTTGCACCAGTTGCGGGTTCGTCTCGTCTTGTTCCACCAACTCAAAAGACGTTGTATGCCTTATATATATATATATATATATATATATATATATATATATATATATATATATATATATATATACACATGCGCAGGCACTTTGGAGACATGTATATATATATATATATCTATATATCAACCATCGAGTTGCCTGCTGTAAGGAAAACCCATCACAGGTAAGTTCAGTTTCAGCCGCCATTTATTCTCTGGAGGACATACAATATTCAAGCAACTGGCAGTGCCTCGCACAGATGAAATGTCCTGCCGTACGCGTTTCGTGATTCCCATCACTTCGTCAAGGGCTGTGGCCAATTTGCGAAGGAGAAGAGAGTTTAAAATATTTCTCCCGCCCTTGTGGGCGTGGCCATCTCCGTGGCCTGCTGCTCTTTGGAGTTCACCATTCTTTCTCTCAGTAGAGCGCTGTGCTCTCGCTTCAAATTAAACGTTGTGTAAATCCCAAGTGGGTTGCTGCACACTGGAGGTACTTGTCATGCCTTTACAGTCCTCCAAGGCCAAACCTGTTCCTAATGCCCCAGCGTCGGGGCGCCAGTAGGTAGTTATAGTTAGGGCCTATTTTCCATAGGAAATCCACAACATTCTATTTGAAATAAATTTGGCGCCGGCTGACGAATCTTCGTGAAAGTTTCAAACGTAATGGCCAGCTCCAGTCCGCTCCTATCCTGAAAATCTCGGGTGATTTGTGACGCGGGGGCCAAGAAAAAAGGGGGTCCCAAAACATGTTTTCCCCATGCAATTTTCCATAGGAACCGTTCATCGCGGCTACAGCCCGAACTGCTGAACAGAATTAATCAATCAATCAGAGCATTTGTATAGCGCACTACTCACCCGGAGGGTCTCAAGGCGCTGGGGTGGGGGGGGTCCGCTACTGCTCGAATAGCCAGGTCTTGAGCTGCTTCCTGAAGGCGAGGTGGTCCTGGGTCAGGCGGAGGTGGGTCGGAAGGGAGTTCCAAGTCTTGGCGGCCAGGTAGGAGAAGGACCTTCCTCCTGTGGTGGCTCTTCGGATGCGGGGGACGGCGGCGAGGGCGTGGCTGGTCGATCGAAGCTGGCGCGTGGGAGCGTAGAAGTTGAGGCGGCTGTTGAGGTATCCTGGTCCTTGGTTGTGTAGGGCTTTGTGTGCGTGGGTGAGGAGCCGGAAGGTGATTCTCTTGTTGACCGGGAGCCAGTGCAGGTCTCTCAGGTGTCCGGAGATGTGGCTTCGGCGGGGGATGTCCAGGATGAGTCGTGCTGAGGTGTTCTGGATCCGCTGGAGTCTCTTCTGGAGTTTGGCGGTGGTTCCGGCGTAGAGGGAGTTGCCGTAGTCCAGACGGCTGGTGACGAGGGCTTGGGTGACCGTCTTCCTGGTCTCGGTGGGGATCCAACGGAAGATCTTGCGTAGCATTCGCAGGATGTGGAAGCACGACGAGGAGACGTTGTTGACTTGCCTGGTCATGGAGAGGGAGGAGTCCAGGATGAAGCCCAGGTTGCGTGCGTGGTCAGTTGGTTTGGGTGCGCTGCCCAGGGCGGGGGGCCACCAGGAGTCGTCCCAGGCGGAGGGTGAGGATCCCAGGATGAGGACTTCCGTCTTGTCTGAGTTCAGTTTCAGGTGGCTGTTCGACATCCATTTGGCTACTTCTGTCATCCCTTCGTGCAGGTTGGCTCTGGCGGTGGCGGGGTCGTTAGTGAGGGAGAGGATCAGCTGGGTGTCGTCGGCGTAGGAGATGATGTTCAGGTTGTGCTGGCGTGCGATGGCTGCGAGGGGGCTCATGTAGACGTTGAAGAGAGTTGGGCTGAGCGAGGAGCCTTGAGGAACGCCGCAGATGACTTCGGTGGCCTCGGATCTGAACGGGGGGAGGCGGACTCTGTGTCCTTCCGGTGAGGAAGGAGGTGATCCACTCCAGTGCCTTCTCCTGGATTCCGACGTTGCTGAGGCGCTGTACTAGGGTGCGGTGGCAGACAGTGTCGAAGGCCGCGGAGAGGTCCAGGAGGATGAGGGCCGCTGTTTCTCCGTTGTCGAGCAGAGCTCGGATGTCGTCTGTGGCTGCGATCAGGGCGGTCTCGGTGCTGTGGTTGGCCCGGAAGCCAGACTGCGAGAGGTCGAGGGATCCGTTCGTCTCGAGGAAGGCGGCCAGTTGCTTGTTGACGGTCTTCTCGATGACTTTGGCCGGAAACTGGAGCAGCGAGATGGGGCGGTAGTTCTTGAGGTCGGTGGGGTCTGCTGATGGTTTCTTGAGTAGAGCGCTGAGTTCGGCGTGCTTCCAGCTCTCCGGGAAGGTGGCGATGTCGAAGGAGGTGTTGATGATGTCCCGCAGGTGGGGTGCGATGACAGCGTCTGCCTTGTTGAAGACGTGGTGAGGGCAGGGGTCTGTCGGAGATCCGGAGTGGATGGAGTTCATCGTGCGGATGGTGTCTTCGGTGCTGATCGGGGTCCAGGCGCGGAGGGTGGTGGTGGGGGGCGGTGGTTCGGTCGTGGCGTGCTTTGGTTGAGTGCTGAAGCTGTTGTGTATGTCCGCGATCTTGTTGTGGAAGTAGGAGGCGAGGGAGTTGCAGAGGTCTTGCGAAGGGGTGATGTCGTTGTTTCCGGCGTTGGGGTTGGAGAGCTCTTTCACGATGTTGAAGAGTTCCTTGCTGTTGTGTGCGTTGTTGTCCAGTCGTTCCTTGAATGCGGTTTTCTTGGTGGCGCGGATCAGCTGGTGGTGTTTTCGGGTGGCGAGCTTGAGGGCAGTCATGTTGTCTGGTGTTGGGTCTGTGCGCCAGGTTTTCTCGAGTGCTCTGCAGTTCTTCTTGGAGCTCTTGAGTTCGTCGTTAAACCATGGGGCTTTCTTGCTGCCGGGTCTGCTCGGCGGGGTCTTCAGCGGGGCGAGTTCGTCTGCGCAGTCGCTGATCCATTTCGTGAGGTTGGTGGCTGCTTGACTGGGGTTCGTTGTGCTGGTGGGAGGGTTCTTGCTCAAGGACGTAGTGAGCTGGTCTGCCGTGATCTTGTTCCAGCTTCTGCGGGGAGCCTGTTGCTGTTGCTGGTGATGGTGGAGCGTGGTCCTTCTGAAGCTGAAGTGGACGCAGCTGTGGTCCGTCCATTGGAGTCCCGTGGCGTGGCTGAAGGCGATGTCCTTGCTGGAAGAGAAGATCGGGTCGAGTGTGTGTCCGGCGTAGTGGGTGGGGGTGGTCACCAGCTGCTTGAGTCCCAGGTTTGCGAGGTTTTCCAGCAGGGTGGTGGTGTTGTGGTCGTCGTTGTTCTCCAGGTGGAAGTTGAGGTCCCCGAGGGGGATGTAGTCGGCTCTGTAGACAACCTCTTTGCCAAATTTGGCAAAGAGGTTGTCCTTGGTTCAGACTTGTGCCTTTTGATTAAATGGTGTAAATCCGTTCAGTAGTTCCTGAGAAAATCACAATTAAAAGTACATATATATCTATGGCCGAGGAGGATCCGCGCCACCTAAGCGCACCCTGCCGTGCACGAGCTGTATTCTAATTGACTGTCAACACTCCAAATCAGGAAGTATTGGCAGTCATCTTGTGCCTCGGTAGAACCTATGTAATAATCAACACAAATGCCAATACTGGACTTTACTCTCTCAATTTCGTTAGACCCCATATGAACAAAACATACCGGTCTGTTTACTATAACGTCACTAGTTTATTGGTTTATTTGTTTCACTAGTCCTTATTTTATTTTTTAGCTTTTTTATTATCAGAACATTTTTTGTGCATATACAAAATATACATTTAAATACAATTTGTTATATTGACATACACTCTCTATACATATTTACAACTCATCCGCTCCAAACTATTAGACCAGTACATTCATCCTACATTCATACAAACCCATGCATACAACATAAATCAATAAGGTGTGGCCCTATGTCAACAACAGCGTTTTACTTGTACAGTTTATGTACCCTAATGGCCGTTTCATTGCAACAATGTTACACAAAAATGTTTAATTGGGACCAAATCTCATGTTTTCCTAACATAGTCCTTCTAATCCTTATTATTGACACTGGGCCAACTAAGGTCGATGTGTTTCGAACTCCCTGAATGCGGGGTTCTCCTCAGGACCATAAAATTCTACAAGACAAGAAACAAATGCGCCCAATTAAGTCAGCTGTTCGGTCATATTTGCGTATTTCGAAAAACATGCAGCCACCAACCGGCTTCAATCTGCCTACCTTATTCCTAATGGTAACCCTATGAGGGGTCATGTAGTGTGGTCACAGTGTTCTAAACACAACAAAGACAAAGAAATGAAAACATTACTAACAACGTCTGATCTATTATACTTGCTTGTCAACATTAAACAACATATGAGGCCAACCCGGCAGTCTAAAGTACTAACCTTGCTTACGCTGTATAGTGTAGTCACGGAAATCTAAACACAAGAGGGGGCTGGGTGTGTGTAACTACATTTGGCCCTAGTACACATCAACTGCGAAAGATTGTAATGCAAAACTGGCATCTGGTCAAACATCTACATTGTGACTTACAGGAACCACCCCTTTTTGCTTTTAAAAAAGAAAAGAGCGTGGCGAATCATGTGGTGCGGGCAGCCTTACCACGTGAAATTAAACCAACTTTGAGAGGGATGATAGGGCTACCCCCAGTAGTTGGACATCACAAGTGTGGGAATTTTACATGCTGTGAATAAACGGATGAAGGCGCAGTGTTCAGCTTTGATGGGATATACTGGAGACATGATAAATTTCAAATTTACAAATTGCCAGACTAGGAATGTGGTTTACGGGATAGTGTGCCCGTGCCCAAAATTATATATCTTGGAAAAACCAAAATGGAGGCACGGCAGCGAATTACGCAACACAAATCACGAATAAGAAGGGAAGTACCCAATGTGCCATTGGTTCAACATTAACTAGTGACGTTATAGTAAACAGAATGTTTTGTTCATATGGGCTCTAACGAAATTTAGAGAGTAAAGTCCAGTATTGGCATTTGTGTTGTTTATTACATATATCTGGCTTCGCTTTGCTGGGGTAGGAGTCAAGACCCTGTTTTGTTTTTCTCGGTAGAACCTAGGCCTGCTCAGGGGGTCCCACAAGGACCCCCAAGGCCCAACAATTTTTGATTTTTTTAAAATCTGCAAAATCCGCGCAGGGTGCGCGGATCCTGCAGATCCCCCAAAAAAATGAAGCGTGGGCTCCCGCGCTTTAATGCTAATTAGCTCCTGGGGGGGGGGGCAAATCCCAGGGGCATTATAAAAAAGTGTGGGAGGGTCATTTGAGATGTCATCAGTGATGTCACTGACCAAGTCATGAATGATGTAATATGTGACATCATCAGCAGTTGATTGCGGGCGCGTGAGTTATAGTTAGCAGAACTAACTATAACGGAGGAATTTCAATGGTTTTGTATGAGTGAAAAGTCCAGCTAACTATAACACCCCTAAAACCTATGGTTTTTCAGAGAATTTCTAAGGTTTTTTAAAAGCTAATTCCTAACTATAACATGTCTGAAACCTATGGTTTATTCAGTGAATATATATATATCAGTTGGCAGCCTTCATTAGAAGCTATGAAATAGCAGATTCAGAACATCGCTGGCCCCGAGGAACAAACATTTATAAGCGCTACAGCTTTATTTGTAACTAGTCCTAAAAATACAGCATCACTTTCAAAGAAACATGCCCTTTCTCCGTAGTAAAGCAAGACTATAAAAATGTACACTGTGTTCAGGCAATCTTACCTGGTTGAATAGTAATTGATCACAAGCTTAAGTCATCGTGGATACACCTTACACTTGTTTTCATTTTTCTCTGAAGAACGAATGGTTCAAACCTACTTTGATTGCCTCTACATGCACCAAATCTTTTGACCCTGGGCAGTAGATAAATTACTCTCAACTGTGGTTGACACCGCTGGTTGTCTTCCAAAGTCATACATTTGCCTACCTTTTGATTATTGTCAAACAGAAACCACTCTGTTTTAATTTACTCTGTCGGAATTCCCGTGTGCTGTGTCAGAATCACGCCTGTAGCTAGAAATATTTTAATTTTCGTGGCATCACTTGCTACTCCTTATTCCCCTTCTTATGTCTCAAGAGGATGGGATGCAATTTGGTACTTGAAGGCACAATATTCTTTCTCCCCTTGTGTGAAATGACATCACAAATATCATATCTGATGAAAATGAGAATGTGAATTTTATCTACTAAACATTTGGAGATGGTGGGGATAAGTATAATAATCAGTCTTTTCCTTGACTTGTCATTAACTTGTGCATCTCAGACGTATGATTTACACTTTGGTGTTCAATATTCATCTGGAATATGGTAGGATCAAAGATGAACTTAGTAAATAGTATATTTTGTGGTTCTCTTTTTGAATACCTGTTCGTTCTCCTCCAGAGAACCTGGGTATAATCATGATGTTTCTAAAGTCACATAAAATGTTTACATGCTGGCCCATTTGGACTTTCAGAAACTTCATGCATTGTCTATTAGGGCGAATTCTCAAAACGATGGGGCACTTGTTGCTAGCTGTGCATTGTAAATCTACACCTACGATTTGCAAATATAAACAACCTTTTGAGTATTTCCAAAAATCATGGAATAATGCATTAAAAAAATGGGATAGTCATAGCTTTCCACGCTTCCTCCTCCTTTAAGTTAACTAGAGTCCATTGACCATTGAGAAGACCGTCTGCTTAAGTAAGTGTAGCAGATTTGCACAAATGTGTGTATATATATATATATATGTTTTTCTATAGAAATCCATTCCTGTAGACCCCAATGAACGATGGATGTGTGTTTTCTCTTTCCACACTGAAAGGGCATGGCCTTTTTGCAGGAATACTTTAAATTTTTTGTGGTGGGAAATGATTAGCAAAAATGTTTGTGAATACCCACAAGCTGCACGTTACAAGGGCACACCTCCTTTCCTGCCACAATCCAGAACTTATTATTACTGCTGATGGCGCGGGTTTAGCAGCTCAGTTTATCAT
This sequence comes from Lissotriton helveticus, assembly GCF_964261635.1. NCBI lineage: Eukaryota > Metazoa > Chordata > Amphibia > Caudata > Salamandridae > Lissotriton > Lissotriton helveticus. Next base: position 537,477,515 of record NC_136057.1, on the reverse strand, counting down.
ACTCACCTGGGCCCATAAACATTCACACTTTGAACCGGTAATCCAATTTATCTTTCTACCTATCAGATTTTTATTCACTTTAGGACTTGTACCTGTACACCATGACTTACCAAATCAAATCTTTGTCACTTGTGCTCTAAGTCCTAAATCTAAGGATCAAAGGAGTTTGAATAATAGGTAGTAAATGACATTTACCTTAATGGAAAATAACCACAGACTCATAAGTTTTAAACACTTTATCTATGTAATATTTTGTGAGTCAGGTGCCACAAAATTAGGGACTTTTCAAGTAAGAAAATAACTATTATAACATAAATTCTGAAAGACTTAAAGAGAATACCTTTAGACATTGGTACCTGGGAAGGGTGAGAAAGGGAAATGGTACAAGGACATATCACACAGATTATATTTACCTAGAATGGTACGAGGACCAACCCTGGCCACGGGCTGGGACAAGAAAAGGCTCCCGGCTAATCAGGTGCCAACAGGACAGGACCGGTGCAGGACAGGGCAGGCAACCTCCGCTAAGTGCAATGCCAGCGTCACACCCCTCTCTGCAGCTACTCTCGAAATCCCTTCTGGGTGACAGTCTTCTCCCTCAGCAATTTCCCGATTCTTCTTTCAGAGTGCTCGACCAGCCCTCTGAGGTCTGCAGCATCCACATTTCTTCTCCAGCATACGTTGGGTCAGTGACAGGTCTGGGACAAGTCGGACAATCTAACTAATTGAACCTACCTTAGTCATACCATTTTCCAGGGTATGTATCTCCCCCCCCCAGTGTTGCAAATCCATGCATTCCCTTCATTTGATTGGTCAGAAAGGCAACTAGAGGTATTCACACCATACCAGTATGAGATCATTTCTATTCAATAAAGTTGATCAATGTTTCCACCCATAATTTACTTTCCCATGCATTTTTATTCCACCCAGCAATATTATTTCATTTAAAATAGAAGGTATAACGTTTCGTGCTTTTTCTTCCTCTTGCTCCGGGTCACAAGGTGAGGTTCCCATGAACGTCGCGGGTAAGATGGCTTTTGGCGGCGGTTCAATGACAGAGCTTCAAGGAGCTTAGTGTTTGACTGCGCAAGACCAGCAATTTCAAAATGGAGTTTGCGACACCCTTTAGGCCCAAATACGAGCTAGTAATAAAGTTAAAGAGAGACATGTTAGAATGTGAAAATAAATGAATGCACTGTATACCACTTATATTTACTCTAACCCCATTAAGTAATTTTAACTATAGCATTAATAGTTAAGCAGGACATACAAAGTTTAGTTCGAGCAGGAGCATATGCATTAGTATGTGAAGCATGAAGAGGCCATCTTTGGCAGTAGTGCGCAGCTGCAAGAATTCCCACCAAAAGCAAAGATACGTCACACTACATAGATGTAGCAAACACATGCGCAGAAAGGTTCCTTTGTTTTCGACGGCCATATTGGGTCACTCGAGTTACTGTTAGTAATAACCACATTAACAAGCTTCCCCTAGATACTAAAGATTTTTGTGTGGTGCAATTTAGTAATCACAAAACATGTTGGTTAATATGTTACATGTTATTTCGAGAGGACTGAATACAAGCAAGTTTCCTTACGTATGAAACCTTGCGCCATCACTGCACACAGTAAACAGTACAACCTTATTTTCCGTAGTACTGTTATGCACCAAAATTAAGTTTAGGTGCACAAAAAGCTGTGAATCCTGCCTTCAGGAATTACGTTGCATTGCTTCCTTTGCACTATTGGCAACATTTAGCAAATGTTGCCACCATTGTTGAACGCCTCATGTAGAATGTGCCGGGTAACTGTAAAACGCTTAGGTGACTGATTGTGTAAGGCACTTTATAGGCAGGTCTGTTTGAGTTATGTAGAGAAAGGATGGATACTATCAGCAGTAAAATCAGGTTCCAACTTGTTTGTGCCTTTAAAACAGTTGCCATGTTAGCATGGAATTCAAGTGAATTTATGTTGCCAAAATGTAATCATTTTGTTTCTTTCAAAAATATTTAATTATCAATATATATTTTTACACCTGGAAACTTTATGTACTGAATGAAATCTTTTAGACCTATATATTTTTTAATGATGTTTTTTATGTGTATATATATATTAGTGGAGTAGTGTGGCTCACTGGTTAGAGGCGGCAGGCCTGAGAGCAGAAGTCAGCCTGGGACCAGGGTTCAATTCCCGACGCGGCAGGGTCGTGGACCTTGGTCAGCGGACTCGATAATTCTCGCTTCGGTGCTTACTCTAATCAGGGGTTCCACTCGGCAACTCTGGGCATTAGCTTGCCTAATCTCCACAACGGCCCCACCAATTCCGGGGATGCCTGGCTCCACCTTGGGGACTCCCAGCAAGGGACCATCCCACAGGGAAAGCCAGGACGGGTTCCCCAGAGTTATACAGCGCCGGGACGCCCCGTTGCTGGGGCAGCTGTGCGCTTTACAAGTATACTACATTTACATTTACATTTACATTTATTTATTTATTTATATATATACTTCTACCCCACTTCAGCAGCTGGAGGTCACCGTGTACAATTACGCGGATGACCTCCAGCTCATCAATCTTTCTTCCTCACCCCCCTCTATCTTAAACTTCCAATCTATTATGATTTTCATCAGGGACTGGATGAACCACAACCATCTCAAACTGAACCCGGATAAAACCGAGTTGGTTCTCACTGGTGGTTCTTCCAGTCCCTGGAATTCTCTCTTCTGGCCTTCTTCTTTTGGTACTTCCCCCACTCCTTCTTCCACAGTCAAAACCTTGGGTGTCAAAATGAATAACCAACTCACTCTACACTCACAAATCAGTTCAGTTGTCTCTTCCTGTTTTCTCACTCTTCGAACCATTCGCACTGTCTCCCGTTTCTTTTCCCCCCAAGCACTTAAGCTGATCATGTCCGCATTGGTGATTTCGCGGCTGGACTATGCCAATGCCATATACAACGGCATCCCTGCATACAGCCTGCGGAAGCTCCAGATGATCCAGAACCAAGCGGTTCGGTTAGTGTACGGTCTCCCCCGCTTTCACCATTCCACACCCCTCCTAAAGGAGCTTCATTGGCTCCCTGTTAAGGAACGCTCCCTTTTCAAAACCGGCTGTATGGTTTTTCAGGCTCGCCAGGGCACTGCCCCCACCTTTATTTCCTCTCTGATCCACGATTATGTCCCGATCAGAGAGCTTCGCTCCTCCTCTAAATCCCTCCTGCAAATTCCACGTTTTAAGCGTAAAAAGTGGGGTGGAGCCAATTTTTCAACTTTGGCTCCCACTTTCTGGAACTCCCTCCCTGATCACCTACGCTCGGCCACACAATATTCATCCTTCCGCAAAGATTTAAAAACGTTCTTGTTTCGACAGGCTTTTCCCTTGTAACCTGCCTATTTTCTTTGCGCCCGGTTCACTCCGCCCTCAGTTGCTGGACCTACTACTATAGCGCCAAGGAACCGTATGGTGAACGCTGCGCTCTACAAATGTTTTAAATTCCAAATTCCATCTTGATATTTTGCACATATTTATTATGATATATAAATTGTGTATTGGGTAAATAACATGATTCATTATACTATTGTCGTTATGGATAATTGTTAAATAAGATTTATTGAAGTCTCTCTTTGATTTCCATGGTTAATGCTCATGAAGGCTGTAGACGGTACTAATTAGTCCGCCCTTGATGTTTACTATAAATACCTCACCTGTGACAATGCATTACATCATGTGATCAAGACTGTGGATACAGTCGAAACGCGTCATGGCGGGCATGCTGAGCACTAAAAGGCACGAATAAAGCACCTTTGTTCTTGGCACCAGAACTGGGTTCTACTCTTCGTCATTTTTTCCTGATTACAAACAAATTGGGGGCGCTGTCGGCGTCTGACGAGTTCTGACTCACATGAATATATATGTATATATATATCTGCAATACCTCGCAGCGCTCCACCACTCGGGTGAAATACAAGGCATGGACCAACTTGTTGCAGCATACAGTTTATTCACCCAATAAACAGTTAGTCATGACGTGTTTCGACCGTCCCTGCGGTCTTGGTCACATGACAATGCAATATGCTCAGCCCATTTTAAAGTGCAAGTGCATCACATGTCTAAATGGACATAGAAAAAATACTTTCTGTTTAAATACCGTTACAGAAATCAAGTTCACTGTCTCATTTCTATCCGTATGAATACGAAAACTTAATTGCACAAAAGACAGTTAAGTCACTTCCATTGTGAATTGTTATGTTTTGGACAACAGCAACATTTTGATTCAATCACACTTCTGCTACCAGCTTAAATGCTTGTTCCATATTCCAAAACATAATCCCTATGAACTATATCCATTCTGACATGTGTATTAAATTAGAAAAATAAACACGTGCTCACCATAACGTGCATAAACTATAAATCTTTTTAAAAGAAACTAAAAATATTTTTTCTGTTTCTACAAATAATTCCTATATGTTATAATGAAACTGCACAAGAAATGCATAGTTTAAGTCACTTAACACTATAGACAAATCTTACCCAATAGTATTGATATTTCTAAATAGACACCTAAATACATACTATGTCTAACAAATAATTGTATGTTATTTGATGTTCAAGGAAGGATCCCCTTCAATGATAGTACTAAAGTGGCCTAGTGCAATAGTGCAATGTAATTAAAGTGACTCATGCTTATAAAAGATAATAAAACCGCGAATACATATCAATTGTCAAATCATAATTATACTGGTTCAATTCATTGTCCATTGTTATAATGGATATATTGAGGGGGAAATTCATACATATGGTGATAATCTTAGGGGGATAGTTTCAAATAAATTCATACAGTACTTAATGTGATTGACCATATATCAAATTCAATTCATTTACACAAAACCATAATTAATGGTGAGGTAAAAGATATATGAATTAAAACCACATTGTAAGAACAAACCTGTTTATAAAAAGGATATCGGTGACATGATTAAAACCAGCTATCTAAAAAACATATGGATAAAATCTACCCTAATATTTAGAAGACGGCTAAAATCAATCATGGGTCATTAAATATAAATATTATTGCACCTGTAATATATCTAAAAACTCTAATAGTTTAAAGGAAATAAATATGTTTCAATACAAAATTGTGCAAATCTAGCAATTTAATATCCCAATTTTCCTGTTTGTCTTAACCACAATGTCGGATAATATATGCCTTCTCTTCCTATCCTACATTCCCTTTAGAGACCTCACATGTGGAAGATTATTTACTCTTTCAATTATAAATATGTGTGAAGGTCTTCTGTAGTGTTCAGACCTCCAGGCCATTTGGAATCGAATTCCAGAATGTAGTTTGTTTCAGTTCTTTGCATGCAGGCCTCCCTATACCCTCCTCTTTTTGTTCCTGGAATGGACTCAATTGCGTAGTATTTTAGGCCTTGAGGTTTGCTGTTGTGAAATGCCTCAAAATGCCTCGCTACTGGATAGCTCTGGTCTTTATTAGTTATAGCACGCAAATGCTGCAGGATTCTTTTATGAACCTGCAGCTTCGTGCTGCCTACATATTTCAGATGACAATCGCATTCCAGGATGTATACACAATATTCCGTTTTACATGTAAGATGTTGCTCAATCTCCCTGGTCACCTTTGGGATGACTGTGGTGTATTTTTTAGTGTTCACACCATGTTGACATGCTTTACATGTAAAACATTTATAGAACCCCCTACTGGTAGGCCGCCAGGGTTCTTTTCCAAGGCATTCCTGGCTTTTCTTAGTTAGAATTGTGCCCAGACTCATACCTTTACGATAGGTTATCGATGGATTGGCGGGCATCACATCTCCAATAATGGGGTCATCTTGTATAAAATGCCAGTTTCGTCTGACTATACTCCTTAACTCCTTTTCTTGTTTGGAGTATGTCAGTACTAACCGGACTGGATTTGTATCTACACTCTGAATTGGACTCTTTTTCGGGTTGTATTTTAGGAGATCACTTCTGGCTTTTTGTCGTGATTTTCTGATGGCGGTATCTACTGTCTAGTGCTATATCCTCTATCCACAAATCTAGATAAACTTTCTTGTTGCTTCATGATCATATCCTCATCATTACTACAAATACGGCGGATGCGGAGCATCTCACCGTATGGTATTGATTTGATCAAGTGTTGTGGATGGGCACTCGTTGCATGTAATAGAGTGTTTCCCGCCGTCTGTTTTCTAAAAGGGTAGTACTAACAACATTGTTGGATAAAATAACCTGCACGTCTAAGAATGTCACCGATTCCTTGCTGATACTAGAAGTAAAATTCAAGTTAAGATCATTCACATTTATTTCCTGTATAAAATTTAAAACACTGTCTTCAGATCCATGCCACACTATAAAAAGGTCATCAATAAAACGAAGCCAAGAGACTATGTAAATGTAAATGTAGTTGAGCTTATATAGCGCACAGCTACCCGCAGTGGGTTTCCCGGCGCTTGCTTAGGGAACCCTTCCTGGTATTCCCCTGTGAGATAGCAGGGTATCCACAAGGTGAAAGTCAGGCATCCCGCCGCGAGGGGCCGTTGTGGAGATTAAGCAAGCTATTGCCCAGAGTCGCAGAGTGTGAACCCGTGAGTCGAGGAGGCACCGGGGCGAGAATTATCGAGTCCGTGGAATTTTTAGCCCAAGACCCGCCGAGGCGGGGAATTGAACTCTGGTCCAGGACCGATCTCAGCTTCCGGGTCTGCTGCCTCTAACCCCTGAGCCACACTTCTCCACTATGTTGGATGTACAGTAGTGCATATATTTGCGCCTGAGGACCAGTTCCTCCCACCACCCCATAAAGAAACAAGCATAGCTTAGGGAGAAACTGGCCCCCATTGCTACACCCTGGACCTGTTGAAAAAATTGGCCATTGAACATAAAATAATTGTTCTCTAGACAGAATGATAGCATTTCCAGAAGCATTTTCGTGTGGTGAGTCAATTCCATTGGCCTTCTGCTTAGATAATATTCGCATGCTCGCAGGCCATCCCTATGTTTCATGCAGGTATACAAGGAACTCACATCCAATGTCACTAAGAGAAAGTCTGATTTCCATTCAATCTCTTCTATTTTCCGCAGGAAATCACTTGTATCCTGGACATATGAGTTCAAAGATTTCATGTGTGCCTGTAAAAAGTAATCAATGTATTTTGATAGATTTTCCAAAGGCCCACCGCATGCCGCAATTATTGGTCTTCCTGGCGGTTCGGTGAGATTTTTATGGACCTTTGGTATAAAGTATATATAGGGGGTTAGTGGGTAATCCTTTTTGATGTACTTAAACTCATCCCCACTCCGCATACCTAATCCCTTCCAGGCTACCAAGTTTTTATACAGATTTTCCTGCATCATCCTGTATTTTTGCAGATTGCTTCTTCTGTAACAATGGATATCATCCAACTGACTATATGCTTCCTGAAGATAATTTTTAATTGGCCATAAAACGATGTTCCCGCCTTTATCTGAATTACGGATTACCAATTCTGCCTCCTGTAACTTCTTCACCAATTGATTCAATTTCATCTCTTGGCTTGTGTATTTTTTCTCCTTTTCATTGTTTACACGGGCCAACCTTTTTATTTTCATCACCACTGCCTCACTGAAAGCGTCAAGCCCATCACGAGCTGCCAGGGGGATGTACTTCGATTTTGGCTTGAATGGAGTATTGGGTTTCCTTTGACCACTCAATGCCACTCTTTCTTGTGTCCCCATACTGTCCTCACTTTCCAGCTGGCACATATCATGAAAGAGGCCCATATCACTCACTGTCAATCCTGCATTGCCCAATACAGACTTTGGTGGCTCTATAGCTGTGTTTGATGGTTTATGCAAGAACTGTTTTTTTAGTTTCAATTTCCATATATATTGATAGACATCTGCCCTTGTTCTTGTATACCAGAAGTTTGATTCTGGGCAGAAACTTAAGCCTAGGCTAAGGAGTTGTTCCTCTGCTGTGGTTAATTCTATGGAACTCAGGTTAATTATAGATTTAGATTTGATTGGTTCTGTTACATGCAGTACCTGAGTATTCTCTCCAGTCTCTGTTTGTGGCTCATCAGCAGGGCTTACTGCCGTGGTTTGCGGGTGGCTCCCCGACCCAACCACGTTTGCTTTGATCTCCTTTGTTTTGCGGCAGTGCGCCTGCCCCTCCTACGTTGGGACTTTGTTGCACGGTTTTGCCCTTGAACCGTGACCTCAGGGTATCTTTTCTGCTGTCTTTTAAAATTTCCAATTCTTCCCCCAAAGTCAATGCAACGCTGCTTCTTGTTCTTGGTCCTTCATTGTCTGAACCACTTTCTACAGCGGAGCTATATACCACTGAATCATCATCTGTTGGTTGGGCTGCAATTGTAATTTTTGTGCCACGTTTACTTGCTGTGACCGCTCTTAAATTTTCATAGTGGCGCGCAAATGTCAATATCTGCCCGTTGGCATAATCGTCTCTATCCCTCTTAAATTTATGCATTTTTCTGGTCTTAATTTTCTCCTCCTCCTTCTCCAATCTTGTTACCATATCATCCCTTAGTTTGGTGATCTCTGGGGTTTCTTTTCCACCTATTTGTGTTTTAATTGTCTCCTCAAGGGCATCTATTTTCTTCTGTAGCTCATCCCCGTCGATCTCGGCAAACTGAACCAAAATCTGCATTAAACGGCGTGACGAGTCTAAGTTACACTCACCCCATGCCACCACCAGAAGGGGATTTGGCGACTCGTAGTTGGGGGCCAGCATTATGCGTAGCCCTCTAGGAACTCTCCCAACATCAAGGTATCTTTTTAATGAACGTGCCTCCCACCATTTTGATTGTTCATTACGTCTGAGTTTTTCCAACTCTTTGAAGGCAGTTCTGATGCTGCTAGGCTCTACCTGCATATATACATACATATATGTATATAGTGAAAAAACCATATGTTTCATGGGCACTATAGTAAGCTGGACATTATACTCGAACAAAACCATTGAAATTCCCTTGTTATAGTTAGTTCAGCTTGCTATAACTCCCGCGCCCGCAATGCACTGCTGATGACGTCACATATTACATCACTGATGATATGGTCAGTGACATCACTCATGATATCTTAAATGACATCACTGATGACATCATCCAGTGAATGTGTGTCTTTCTAAAAATTAAATATTTTTTATATATGTATATCGCAAGGTCGATGGAAGAATAATTGGATAAATAAGCGTCTAAATGGATGTTTTTTTTTGTAAAATTGATTGTATAACTGACTGATTAAGTATATCTTAGTGAAAACATGGGTTAGCGAGTAATGTTTAAATATGTAAATATCTATATCAGTCTCTCACTTTCTGTATGAGTGCCTGCATGGGTTGGTGAGTAACTACATGAGTGTCTATATGGGTAATTAGTTGCTTTTTCAAGTATCAGTATGAGTGTTTGAGTGTCTGTATGGTTTAGTGGGGATTATTACTTGGTGCATACATGCATGAATGAGTGAGTCACTATTTGTATGTTTTGAACACAATATGTGTGCAGGACTGTATGGGTGAATGAGTGTGTCTATGGGTGTGTTAGTGAGTGAGTGAATGACTGTCTCAATAGTGTGTTTATAGGTAACTACATATATTTGAAACTAGTATATGTGAGTATTGGTGTATATAAGTGAGTATATGTGAGAGTGAGAGATTGGAAGAGTTCCTGTATGAATAAGTATGTGTTTCTATAAGTGATTGTTCAAAAGAATAAGTATTTGTAAGTTTTTGTAGAAGTAAGTGTGGTGGTGTGTGTATAACTGTATATGCAAGTAAATGGATCTTTGATTATTTATTAGCATGAGTGACTGTTTTTGAGTAACTCTATGGATGAGTGGCAGTGTGTAAAAGGATGCATAGGTGTATGAGTACATATGATGAGTGAGTACATGTATGAGTGACTATATAGGACTGTTGGTGAATGAGTGGATGTGAATGTAGATTTTAGAATTACTGAATAGGTTGTTGTAACTGGTATTGGTATGTCCATTGTTTTGAAAACGGATGATGTCATCAGTGATGTCACTGACCATGTCATGAGTGAAGTAATAGGGACGTCATCAGCAGTGCATTGCGGGCGCGTGAGTTATAGTTAGATGAACTAACTATAACGGGGGAATTTCAATGGTGTTGTACAAGTGAAATGTCCAGCTAACTAGTAGCCGTCCTTCTTTTTCTCATTTTTGAGCCCTGGGGACCCCATTCCCCAGGGCCTGCCCTCTAATTTTTTTTTTCATGTAAAATTTGGGAAGGGAGCCACGTGACCCCGCTCTCGAGGCCCCGCTCTCGAGGCCATAATCGCCCCAGGGTCCCCATCCCCCGGGGCATGGGCATTTTTTTTGTTAATTTTTGGAGGGGGCTGCGTGGCCTCCCTCTGGCCATTTATGGCCCAGGGGGCCCCATCCTCTGGGGCCGGCCTTTCTCTTTTTTAAAAGAAAAATGTTTTTTAAATGTATGTATAATTTGTGAGGGGACCGCCTGGCCCGCTCCTCAGGCCTATTATGGCCCCGGGGACCCCATCACCCGAGCCGGCCTGCCTCTTTTTTTTTTTTTCCCGCGGGGCTGGTCCTCTTCTTTGGGGACTGTGGGCGGGGGGGTCCCCAATCCCTCCACGGTCCCAGCCAGCTCCCCGCCTCCTGTTAGAGCCGGTATTGCTTTTCCCAAGGGGGAGCAGCTAACATGCTGCTCCCCATGTGGAAAAGCAATCTGCTTTGTTTCATTGAAGCAAGAGCAGGTTTCCCTGCTCTTGCTTCAATGAAGCAAAGCAGTTTGCAATGACAGGGTGGGAGCCACGAGGCTCCCGCCCTGTCATTGCAAACAGCAGTGTCCCAGGGGTGGGCACCCCGGGACACTGCAGGAGCCGGCCCTGCGGGGTGGCGGTCCCCAGGGCCATGACAAGGCTCCAGGAGGGGGGCCACGCGGCCCCCTTCCCAACATCTTCAAAGCCCCCGGGGCGTGTGGGGGGTTCAAGCCACCCCCACACGTTTTTTTTTTTTTAATGAAAAAGAAGCCCAGGGGGTGCGGTCCCCGGGGCAGCAGGGGGGCCATGAGCCCCCCGCAAATGTTTTAGATAAGCCCCAGGGGGTGGTCTTCCCCGGGGATTGGGGGGCCTTAGAGCTCCCTCCCACACATGATTTTTAAAGCCACGGGGGGTGGCGGTCTCTGGGGCTGGGGGGGCTGAGAGCCCCCCACATATTTCAGAAAGCCCCGGGTTGGCAATCCCCAGGGCTCCCATTAAAATAAAATATGTATATTGCCCCCGGGACTTGGCCCCCACGGGGGCTAATTAAAAACGAAGCGTGGGAGCCCGCACTTTGTTTTTTTTTCCTGCTGCGGGATGCGCGGATCCTCCGTGCATCCTGCAAATGTTTTTTTTTTTTAAGCAACTTTTTTGGGGGGCCTTTAGGGTCCTTGTGGGACCCCTGAGCTGGCCTAGGGGGTCAGGGTGTTTCTACCCTGCCCCCTTTGCGTGTTTTTGCATTTTCTTTCACTGCTTTCTTGTGCCTCGGTTCTACAGAGGCACACGATGGCTGCCAACACTTCCTGGTTTGGAGTGTTGACAGCCAATTAGCATACAGCTTGGGCTCGGCAGGGTGCGCGGATACTGCGCGGCCATACCTATATCTATGATTTTACTTTTGATTTTCTCAGGGACCACTGAAAGGATTTACACCATTTAACCAAAGGGCACGACGCTGAACCAAGGGCTACCTCTTTGCCAAATTTGGTGTAATTCCATTCAGTTCGGGCTGTAGCTGCGATTAAAGGTTTCTATGGAAAATTGCATGGGGAAAGCACGTTTTGGGACCCTCCTTTTTTCTTGGCCCCCGGTTGACGAATCACCCCGAGACTTTAGGAGGATAGGAGCGGACCGGAGCGGGCCACCAGTTTTGAAAATTGCGCGAAGATTCGTCAACCGGCGCCAAAGTTATTCCAAATAGAATGTTGCAGATTTCCTATGGATAATAGGTCCTAACTATAACTACCTCCTGGCGACCGCTGGAGATTGAGAGTTTTCGGCTACAAACATCACAAGAATTGCCAGATGGAGCAGGAAAGCGGTGCTTAGTTCTCATGTGTTCAGCAGACTGCCCAGCGTGAGCAGACCAGCTGCCCATCACCAGCATTAGAAGAGTTGCTGGGGTGGGCCTCAGAGCCTTGCATGGCATGCTGTACTTCAGAGCAGTGTTGACGGCAGCAGACTGAGAGCCACGGGTGCAAACGTGACCGAAACCGAGAACAAACACCTATGCCCCTACATGAGGAGAGCTGCCAGGCTTGTGCAGGAGAGATGCCCATGTAGCATGGAGTTTAAAATGGAATACCATTTGTTACTTTCAGTGGGACTCTTCACTCAGGCCCTAGCACCAATTCCAAATCAATATAAAAGAATGTTAACTTATGCAAAGTATGTGGGCTGATGGCAAAACTCAAGAAACAAACCGCAAACCAGCGGCTGCAATAGGGGCTTGTACAACTAACCCAGTGGCTGAAGGGGATGACCAGATCCCTTTTCATCATGTATATGCTCCTATCCTTTTGTGTAGTGTGTCGCAACAACACGTCTACTCACGCCAGTGATCAACGTCCCCTTTCTGCATGTGCCTATCTTGTTGTAAATTTTGTGTGGTGTTTTGCAAAATTTAGGTTTTGCTACATACCTAAGCTTCCTAATGCTGGAGCTAAAGACATAACTTTCTGTATGTGTTCCAAGTATTGCATAAATAATTAAATGGGTGATTGTTCCATTATCATTTAAGAACTAGAATAGTCCTGCATGTATTGCAATGAAAGTAGTCCCTGTGAGGTGGAATGATGCACCAACCTACCAATAGCATAAGCTGAGAAGAAATACTGTTCTGGGAGCAGGAAAATTACCAAAATATATACTTGAGCTAATTGGTAACTCAGTCTAGCAGAAATCGGTGTCATTAAGGCGGACCTTGATGCTTGTAATAAGTGTAGGTCACTTTAGTATTGTAATCTCTCAATGTTTAATGATATGCAGGAGAAGAGTGCTCTATCACCCATGTTCGTCTTGTCCTGGTGTCACCCATGGACACCCAAGCACAAAGAAAATCCCTGGCATGTTAGAAGACGGACCTTATTCCTGGAAAAATCGTCTGCCAACTCTCTGTAATGGCGTGCTTCCAGAGGTTTATGTCTCCTCTTACAGATCTCGGAGAATATAAAAATAGACTTGATGTACTGTTTTGACCCCTATTTCTCTTACTGAAGGATGCCTTTTTTTTTATACTCCTTTTCTTGTTTGGGAACTCTTCTTCCATTTAAAGAAGCATTTTCAAATCGCCTCTTCTCATTTCTCTTATTATGGTAAAACGGAGAGAAGGCTGTTTGTTTTTACCTAGTGTTTTTGCCTTACCAGTTGAAATAAATGTCTACCAATAAATGATGTCCTTTGAGTGTTCTGAACATTTGTCTTTTTATATTTGGGACAGTCTGGAAGGAGAAATAAAATCGGTGGTGATAGCGTAGTGGTATGAAAACACAAGATCAAAACTACGTAAACATATATTATGTTTTAATATTGCCCCATGTATCTCATGAAAAAGTAAGTTTCCTAATGACGTTTAATGTTAAAGTTCATATATAATGCTTTCTGTCAAACTTCAGTTTAGTGCGTTAGGCTGTTGTGTTCCTGGTTATTATACGCTCATGACGCCCCCGGCGCACAACGTTAGGTCATGTGACCTCCTATAATAAATAGGGGCACGCACGCACGGTCATTCGGGTGCGGAGCGGGGAGCCAGCAACAACACATTTAGGGTCCGACCATATTATTTCTAGGCCACGTGTCAGGCCTGTAGTCAACCCAGGTGCCCCTGAGAGTAGTGTCCCAGCTGCAGCCCCTAGGGTAACCCGATCAGCCCCTCCGGACAACACAACATTCGGCCTCGAAAGCTCATTTTGTTAAATATCCCGTCTGCAGCACCCAAAACACGGTTCATGGCGAGTCCCTTTAATTAACCGTCCTTACCACTGTTTGGTGATAATTTCTAGACTTGGCCACATATAATGAGAGATTCCTCCTGAAATGAATTGTAACTTACCAAAGCAAACATTCACAAGCTGTTTACACCTGCCGCTGCTTTCAACTAGGCTTGGGCGGAATTTAATTTAAGCCTGAGAAATCTGGTAGTTTTTGTAAATCCGTGTTCGTTTTTGATGACGAATTTCTGATACTATTTGGATTACACCAGCTTTTGTAATTAACAGTAATTTAGGGAAAATATCCCCCAGGAAGAGCATATTTAGTGAATGCTTGCGGGTGCTGTTCATGTTGTGTTGCCTTTAGAACTATTTCTTAGCACAAGATGCATCCTTGCATTCGTTTTGGATTCGTGTGGATTTTGGGCTAAGAAAATAGCGCTAAATGCTGGGAGTAAATTGGGGGGGTAGCCTTACATCAAGTGCACATTTAGCGAGCGTGAGCATTTTCTTAGCTCAAAATGCATCTTTGCGTCCATTTTGGACGTGAGGGAGCATTTTTGCACTGGGAAAGCAAAGGTTAATGCAGAGTTACCCTTATTGCGTAATTCTGCACAATCTTGTGGCTTTTTAGGGTGATTCTGCGTGATTACACTATATGGGATTATGCTTGTTACGCATACTCCATTTGGGGTTAAAGCTATTTTTCCTCATGTGTAGAGATAGTTAAATATTACCAAAATATATTCCTTAATATTTGGTTATTGTTTGAGGTAATACTGTGGTTTTCTTATTTTACTTTTCCATTTCCCAAAGCTGGATCTGTTTGGTTTGGTAAAATGTGCACCAGCCAGCTCTCATTCTCCATCTCGTGCTTGACGGTATGAGGGCACCCGCTGGCTAGCTTTGCCATCCTCGGCGTTTGAAGGTTATTGTACTGTCTAGCTTGTAAAAGAGGAAATGATACATTGAGGAGTGTTGTCCAGGCTACCAGATAAGCTTAGGAAATCTGAACCCTTTTGTATGTTGGCCTGAACAAATCCTGTTGAAAGTAAATGGAAAAGGGAAGAGCGCTCTCACGCTTAGCCACTTAGTGAAAACCAACACATTTCCTTTTTTTCGGCCCTGACTGCCCTGCAAGCTGCAAGGTACAGATAACCGCAGCAGAGACGGCCATTGTCACGCGCACATGATGGAGCCTCTCTTCAGTGCAGAAACCGAGGCAAGCCAGTCTTTTTATATGGCTGCGCCATGAACGCCTATTTACCTTCCTGTGAAGTGTCACGGTTTGTTTACTTACAAAGCGGGCTTCCCGTTCAACTATATTTAGTCCACGGACATAGTGTGCCCAAGGTGACGCGATATTTTTAAGTTCTAGAACCAAGTAAGGAGGGGCAGGCAGGTCATTGTTTCTGTTTCGAGCAATGCAGGAGCAGTGTTTCTGAGAGACGGTTTCCCTAAGAAGAGCTTTGTACATAAAGTATTAAAATGAGAGCCCTGATCAATCTTGCAAGCGCGGGAAATCTCCTGTGATTGGTAATAATGCGATTATTAGTGAAAACGAAAAGGGTTTCACCTGCCGGAAAGGCCTCGCACAGGAATGGGACCCCCAGTCTCAGTAATTGTTAGCTCTGCTCTTGACCCGCTGTAGTCTTCCACACCTTGAGCACCCCTCCCCAACAAGGACATTACAAGTGAATGGTGTTCACTGCGTAGCTTTTATTACTTGACCAATAACACCATCTGTATTTGTTGATAAACCTTCACCATTTTATTCAATAAAAATCAAAACATCCATTAGTGAACATAATGAGGCACTTTATACATATGCGCCATCGGTTACCATGTATTTACAATTCTGCTTCTCTTGAGGCGTGTTGTACCAGCAGGACACAACACAATCCCTTTTTCACTATTTCCATTTGAGGTAACACTGAGTCGCCTACCCTTTAGATGCGGCCAACAGAGCACTGCTTAGCACCTTCCTGGCCCAAGAAGGCTCTCCCCATCTTACTTCCTCCAAGCACAGGCTACTAGGGTAGGGCCGGAGAGTCCAGGACCACCAGCAGGACGGCCCCCTCTGCCGCCAGCCCAGAGCCCCAATGACTGCCTCCCTGCTGCAGTGTCATCCAGTTTCCGCCCAACAAAAAAAGAGTCCCTGGCCTTTTTTCTCTTGTCTGGGACCCCGCCAATTCTACTATCACTTAGGGATGGGTGGGTGGACAACGGCTCCAGCTACGCTTGATAGGCAAAGCCCAGAGGCAAGAAGACAAAGAGGGCTGCTCCCTCGGGACCCGCATTTTTATCGCCTTCGGGGAGGGATTGTAGACGTACCACCCTGACGTCTCACCCTTCGACCCTCCCCATGACTGCTTTCCGGGAAACGAAACCATTCCTTCAGGCTCCGAATCCCACTAACTGCCCCCCTCCCCTAGGCGTGGGGGGTGCCTCTCATTTACAGTTCAAAGTTAGGCATCCTGATTGAAAGCCTGGCATTAGTAGAACTTTGTAATTGCAGGGTGCAATTACATTGGCATAAATCTACCAGTATTCATTGTACATGTAGGATTAGATGCCAGGAACGGGGCAAGAAAGGGGCCCAACGGAGACTACACAAAATGTAACACCCAGAGGCGGCTCCTCCATGTGGGCGGAGGAGCGTCGCCCCACTGCTTTCTTGCTTTAAAATGGCGTTGGCTTACGGGAGTGAGGCTGGCTGCTCCCTGTTCCTTCGGAAAGTGCTCCGCAAATAAAAGATGGACGGAATGCTGAATGAATCCTACATTCACCCCAGTCAAGAGATCTGGGTTAAATCTATTGTTCTGTTGCTCACCATGCCACTTCAGTTTAGACCCAGCAATATTCAATTCAGTCTTGACCCTGTGCCTCATGGGAACAGCCTAGACCAAACTGCCAAGCCAGGTCCTCCCTGGACCGGAAACCAGCATCCTGGGACCGGTTTCAGGGAGTGTCACCCTTCTTCAGCAAGGCTAGCTTGAATCCAGTGGCACAGAGAGCAAGGGACCCATGTTTGGCATAACCATCCCACTTAGGGCGAAAAGTGATATGCAAACAATTGATGGACGGAATGCTGAATGAACCATACATTCACCCCCAGTCAAGAGATCTGTGTTAAATCCATTGTTCTTTTCCTCACCATGCCACCCCAGTTTAGACCCAGCCATATGCTCCTGTGGAGGTAGGCAAACAGGAGCAGACCCAGCATTGAAGACGTGGGACCCTTAAATGGTACATTTTATTAGTTTTTATTATTTAAACACCCCCCTTCCCTTGCGACCATTCACCCGTCCATCCCCTGACCCACGCAAACCCCCTTCCCTTGGCGACCACTCGCCCATCCACTACTCACCCCCCTTCCCCATGAGCAATGCCAGCCGCAACTGGTAACATCCACAAACTGAAGGGCTTGTGGGCATGTTCAAGTACTTTTAAGATAGTTTACCTGCTTGGAAAAGCAACGTCTGTTATAGGCATGAGTAGTTGCCTCTCCACAGTGGTGAACCGAGCTTAGGGTAAAAGGGATCATCCTCAGCAGAAATATCTTCCCATTCAGAAAAAAGTGTAAATACACATTTCTACCTTAATCCATTTTAGAAGTAGTTGTACTTGTTGAAATCTATTTTTGTCATTGAGTTCCAGGATTATTCCTTAGATTATTTGTTAATTCACAAATACTCTTAGTGGTTAATACTCTCCGAAAAAGACGCATCTTCGACTTGTTAATCTTTGCAGTTTTTCCAAGACAGAGCTGTTTTGCATGAATTTTAAGTCAACAGACCTCCAGAAAAGTTTAATTCTGGAAGTAAAAACTTTAAACGGAGCGAACCACTAAACATACCCTATAGGGTATTAGCAACCTAGTCAAACACTTGAAGGAAAAACTGGAATTTTTTTCACATTTATTTTCTTACACCTCAGAATAACTTTCTTCACTGCTTTGATATGGGGTGTTGTGTTTTTTAAATTACTTGGCAACTTCAGATTCTGGCAACCTTTGTATATTGTAATTTAGATCTATCCTAGAGGCTGTTTTATCTGTCTCGTCAGCCTCCTGTTTTCCAAAGCAATGATAAACACATGCATAATTTTATATAAAATATATATTTTTAATAATATTTGTTCCGTTAGTTACCCAGAGAAACTAAAAACTACTTAATGAAAGTGCCTTTACATAGTGGGATGTAGCTAGGTAAATGATGTGTTATGCAGGTTTGTGGAGTGCACTAATACCCGGAAGGGTATCCTGGTGCTAAGCTGGTGTGAGTCTGTCCACAACTAGGGCCTAGTGGGACGACTGGAAAAGCCAGGTCTTCATTTTCTTGCAGAATTCAAGAAGTGAGGAAGAAGCTCATGTGCAGTGGCAGGTCAGTCCAGGCTTTAGGAGCGCTGCAGGAGAAGGCTCGATTGCCAGATCTGGTTTTCCGTACGCCTGGGATTTGTGCAAGTAGGAATCTGGACGAGTGGAGATGCCGGAAGGTATGTGAAAGCAGATGCGATTGTTGAGGCTTGGTGGGCCAGTGTTATGTAGTGCCTTTAAAGTGTGGGTGAGGAGTTTATATTGTGCTTGTTTGAGAATGGAGAGCCAGTGGAACTCCATCAGGTGTCATGCGATGTGAGTGCGGCATGGGAGGTTGAGAGTTATTTTGGCTGCCGAGTTCTGAATGGTCTGCAGCCTTCTGGTGAGTTTTGTGTTGCTCCTTGCATAGAGACTGTTTCCATAGGCCAGCTTGCTTGTTACCAGGGTGTTCATGATGGTTTTCCAGGTGCTGATTGGGAGCCGTTTGAAATTCTCTCAAAGCATCTTTAGGGTATGGAAGCATGAGGCAGTGACAGCATTGACTTGGGCGGTCATGACGAGTGTCCTGACGTTTATGATCTCGATGTTTTTGGGGTGGGTAGTGGGGTTGGGTGTTGGTCTTTGCTCTTTTGGGTTCCTGGTGGAGTCCCAAGTTGATGTGCTATTCCCAAATGTCAAAATTTCTGTCTTGTTGGTGATCCGCTTTAGACGGTGGTCTTTATCCAGTGTGTGATTTCAGTCATGCAGGCAATTAACTTGATCCGGGTTCTGGGTGATTGGTCCTTGAGGGAAAGAATGAGTTCCCTGCCATCAGCATAGGAGAGGACGTTGATATTGTGAGCGGATGATGCTGGCTATTGGGATCATGTATGCTTTGAAGAGGGACAGCTCAGGTCGGATCCTTGCTGAACTCTGCAGAAGAGGTCGCAGACGTCTGAGGTGTAATATGCCAGGCTGACTGACTGGGCCCTTCCAGTCAGGAAGGAGCAGATCGATCAGAGTGCTTGTCCTTGGGTTCCGATGTCATATAGGCATTGGATGAGGTTGGGTGGGAGATTTTGTCAAATGCTGCAGAGATGTAGAGGAGGATGAGGCATGTTGTGTTTACTCTGTCCCGAGTCAAGTGTGTGTCAGTCGTGGCAGGGATGAGGGTAGTTTCTACACAGGTTGGGTCTGAAACCAGACACAGTGGTGGTGACTGTTTGGTGGTGGTTAAGGTATTCAGTGAGGTGTCTGCTACTGATTTTCTCGTACACATCGGCTGGGAATGGTAGCATGGAAATTGGTCTGTGTTAGGCAAGTGTTAAGGGTCTGCAGAGGGTTTCTTCAGAAGTGAAGGACTGGTATGTGTTTCCAGGCATCTGGAAGAGGTGGACACATTAAGAATAGGCTTGAACACGGCACTGATTGATTGCAGTCCCCTGGAGTAGGTGTGGTGAGGGCAAGGGTCTGATGGGGACCCAAAGTAGATGACTTATGGTAGCAGGGGTTTCATCTGGGGTGAGGGCAGGCAGTGTGGTTAGCTTTGGATAAGATCAGCTTAGCGAGGTCGGTTGGGTCTGGTTGCAGGGTCAAGTTGCTGTAGCTGGCAGTGATTTTCTTGCTGAAGAATAGAGCGATTGATGCACAGGTCCTGCAAGCTAGAGATCGAGTAGGATGTGAGTGATGGTGAGGTGAAATCTTTGACAATGGTGACGATTTAATTGCTTCTGTTGGTGTTTGAATTGATGCAGTCTGCCAGAGTGGTGCATTTGGCAGTCCTGTTCATTTGGTGGTGGCGTTTCGGGGCAATTTGAGCATGCTCCTGTATGCATTGTACTGGATTAAGTCTGCATAGTATACAGCCATTCCTGCTTCTATTTCACATAACACAAATTTATCTCAATCAGCTCTGTTCACACTGTACACTTATTATCACTGATTTCTCACATTCACACAAGTAGTCGTTCATGGGGGTCTCATTTGGGGACAGTAGGTCAATATTAAATTCCTGGATAGAGCCTTCAAAGTGTGCAGATCTTATTGCAGTTTTTCTTCTCACCATACCTATTTCATCCTTATTTCCTCAGCGAAGGACAGTTCTGAGACGCCTTTTATCCAGTTCATCACTACTGGTTTTCGAATTTTTAGTGAAGATATTGAAATGTGTCTTTTGGCTAATAATAAATTAAATTGTACAAACCTGGATTTAGTTTTATCTTTTAAGTGGATTTCATCATTGACTAACAGGCATGTCTGTGGGTGCACAGTAGTTGTGAAGTACAGGTGGTTACCATACCTATTTACACAACCTGTGACCAGCATTCTAGTATGCATGTACATACTAAACGATAGTATGTCACCTCTTGTTCACCACATTTGGGGCAACCTATTTCCTTGCTAGAGAGTGTTTTATGGAGCATTGCTGGAGTCCCATATGTTAAAATACGGCAGGCGGAACCTAGAAACATACATAATTACATGTGCAGAGTAGCTTTTGGTCAACTCCCTTCCTCCTTTGAGCTGTTCAGCTGTCATTCACATTTTTCTTCCACCCACCATAACCTACATACAGCATTGGAGAGTCGCGCACCTCCCTTCAGATACTGGCTTTTTTTCATTGTAGATAATGACATTTTGCATGATTTCATGTGCACAGCTGCCTGGAAGATAGTTTCCCATTAGTACCAGCACTGGTGGGCCTGGGATCTTAGACCACTCAGTTGTGTTAACATGATTTCTTTTAATACAGTTGCTATTTTTCTGCATATCTGTGCAAAAAAAAAAATATTAAAAAAAATACAAAAAGTGCACGCTTGCCAAGGCCAAACCTACTGGCTTTGTAAATGCATGTTTTTTTGTTGTTGTTACAAGATTTTTATTATTTGATGAATTACTGATGTTTTAGCATACTAACGCTGCACATTGTATTGTGATAAAATTGTATTGTGATTTTTTCATCCTTTACATTTTTTTTCCGGCCGATCAGCTTCATTATTTTGCTAGCAGTTGTGGCTATAATAGGTGGATTTGCATCTGCTCTGGGGTGCTCTAGTTGTTCATAGTCCTTTGAATACATGCAGATCTACCAACCCCTACATAAATAGAGAGGTGTGATGCGTCTGTGCAGTTGGCTTGCCAAAGGCAAAACCCGATGTGCCTGTCATGACCGGATAATACAGGGAGCAGGGTAGACTTTGTCATTTATAACTGTGTCAGCTCTGCCATTCGTTTCTCAGAATGGTAACTGTTTTACTTGTACATGCGACTATTTTCTATACTTAAGCACGGATAACAATGACCGTGGAAGCATACAGGCTGAATTTGCAGCCAGAGGCATGCAGAGTGAATATGCCACATAAGTGGTAAGTCAAAAACTTCATTTTTTAAATGTATGCTGCTTAACTCTTGATCACTAGCTGAACAGAATCAAATTACTGAATGGGACTTGTATTTAGCTGCGGTCACAGGGGCCTGGCTTCAGCAACATTCAGACAACTGTTTTGTTTGGGTCCTTCCTGCAGGTTAAACGTTATTCATGAAGATTGTGAAACAAGCAATAGGGGGATTTAGTCATTTTCTAAAATTCATTACAGTTACTCAGGGTATTTTAAATTGTTTCTCAGCTGCAGACATCCTTCCGTCATCAGTAGGTTTCTTTGTCATTGTCTACTATCTACCCAGTAGTTATCCACTTTCAGGGGACATCTTACTAGTATTCTTGACCTGTGTGCCATTAGAGCTACTGCACCCGGTGATTTTAATGTATGGGCACAATTAAGTCAGTTTTTAGAGGTTACACATTGATTAGGAACTCTTTGGGATAATTAACTAGTGTTTCAACCTACTGAGTCCACACATGCTGGCAATGAGCTCACTTGTCTCTTTCTTGTCTCACCAGTCTTGTTAAGATAGAGGAAATACAACCTGCACCTTGAACAGATAATTATGCTAGACCGTTTCTGATCCTGCATCTGCCTCTCATGTTGCCTAGAAATGTTGATCAAGTAGGTGGACTTACAGGCCTTGATATAAACTTTCACCAACTGTACTCCCTAATAAGCTTTTGGAATACGTGTCTTCCCTGAAGGATGATCGTGAGGCTGCAGTCTTTCATTAACACTTGTATTCAGTATACAATTTTGGACCTTCTTCATGGTAAGGTGTCCAAACATTTTAGATTGCGCCCTCCTTATATTCAGTTTATGAAAATAGTCTGTAAAAAGATGTAATGTTAGTTATCTTATAATAAGGACTCCAAAACATAAATGAAATGCAAGGCAGAACTTAAAACATACAAAAAAACTATTTTTCTGTTCAAGGGCCAATGCTTTAAAGAACGGATTTCATTTGTATGGCTTCTTGACTGATCAAACCTACCTTTCAGTTAGGTACTGCTGCGGTGCCTTTCTATTACCATTACTCTATTTATCTTTCTTTCTTTATCTTTTTAACTAAACATTTTTAAACATCAGATTGTCACTGATAATATTAACAGACCTGGAGACTCCACAGACTGAAGGTCTATTCTAAGTAGTTGCGGTGGAAAAAGTGATTACAACTCAATTTCTATTGAAGCAACTGGATGTCTTTTAAACAAATTCAATATTAGTAGCACCTCGCAATCGTGCTTGGTGTCCCCCAATTGCACTCCCTTGTATGCTCCAGATGGACCTAAAACAAACTTCACAAATGAACTTCTCCTAGTATTATATAGATAATCCAACTTTATTGATCCTTATATCATCATCCTGATCCTTCTCATGGATGAGTTTACATTTTCAAACATATATCCATTTCCACATTTAGCTGAGCGAATCCTTCGTTATTCCCAATGCATTTCGAGTCTGGAAGACTCTTCATCAGGGGATAATGATCCTATAAATGTAATGAGTACATATCAAATTCAAGGCAAAGCGCCCCTAGGCAAGAAACAGCATAAACAGAGGTAACATGTTATGTTAGAGAATGCATAAAAAGCATTCTGGGTACTGTTTACTTAACAAGGACAGCAGTCTGTACGACTCACAATGCTCTGGCATTTTTTCAGGCTTTCAGCTACTATGAGAGCCCCACACAGCGTGCGCGGCAACATCTGCTTGTGGCACGCCTCTCCATACATGGAGTATAGGTGGAGAGCCAGGAGATCAGAAATCTCTTCATTGAAGTCTCCAGGTAGGGCATCCGGTCTTGGGGCATTACCATTTGGGAAAGTGCATGTGGCTTTAACCTCCAAGTGTTATAGGCTGTACTAAGTGCTCCCGCTGTCCAGTAGACTGCTACCCTAGCACCACATCCTCAAGATAGGCTCCTATCTCATCTGCCATAGCAGACTAACGGTTACTGTAGAGGCAGATGTAAAAGTGCATGAAAGCAGTGAGTATAGAGGGCATGTCATTGTGTTAGTTAACTTCCGTAATGGTTATCTTTACTATGTGTTCTCGTCCCCTTGGTGTTTGCAGTTTCTCAGCCAACAACTGGGTCAACCCCCATCCCTGTATGCCTGAGCTGTGTGTCGTTTGGATACAAACTGCAACTCTTGTGCTGCTAGGTCGTTTGATCTGGTGATGTGCTCCCGGATGGCAGCAAGTGTGGCATGGCTAGGGTTAAACTCATAATTGAGTTCTAGGGAGTGCAAGGTATCCTCACTGTTTTTTAGTTGTGTGCATATTGCCTTAAACATTCCAGCCTGCTTACCAGTTCACATTCCCCTAATTCTAACGTTGAATGCACCCCATATTGTATCCATCTCATCCACAGAGCTGTCGATTGTTTATAAATATTGAACAGAAGCTGATTGGAGCCCATCACCAAATACAGGGTCGAGTAGAGCCAGAGCCGGAAAGCTCCATGTGAAAGGGGCAGGGGTACTGGTGGGATCGATAGCCTCAACCTCACTGTTGCATGGTCGGACAGTGTCTTGGGAATGTGTGTGATCTCCACCCATGTGCATATCTCCTGGGATACCAACCAGTAGTCTAGTCTAGACCATGACCCATGTACTGAAGATGTGTAAGTGCCCTTGCGCAGTCTCTGGTATCTGAGATGCCAGATGTCCACCAGACCATACTCATCCAGTCCTTCCCTGTATTATTCTGGCAGACTGCTTGCGAAGCCAGTCCGTCACAGCTGACCTGTCCACAACAGGGTCCCAAAAAGTGTCAAGATCTCCCCATACAATATTTGTTGGTAACAAGGTGTGAATGTGGTGCCAAAGAGTCATTAAAAAAAACCCTGGATCATTTACGTTTGGGTCGTTTTAATTAACCAGACCCTGTGTAATCACAAGGCAGCCTTGATAATCCACTATAGCGAGGGTTATTGTAAAGCGTACCCCCATTTCACCAATATCATGACACCTTTAGAGTAAGAAGAGTAGGATGATGCCAACTTGCACAATGGTGTGTTCTGTACTGTGTGTCATATGTCTCCTGTAGAAATGTGATCTGTATTTTATGTCGGTCTAAGTAGGAGAGCACCAGTCAGGTTTGCAAGGATTATTAAGCCCCTTCTGTTCCAAATTAATAGGATTATGTGTCCCCCGGACTGGGCCATAATATTATAGTTTTAGATGCCAAATAGATGGTTCATAGTGCACAGTGAAAGTGGTGCAGTAAGCAGCACTCTGGTGGCATTGAAAACAACTAACATACACCCCTCCCACCACCTACTTTAGCTTCTTGAACTTGCTCAAGATATTTGCACCTCAAAAACTCCATAAACAAAATCATAACATTGCACAACAAATCATATAAGACATTTCTACTTATCATAACCATTCTGGGTTCACCCTCATGAGGGTCGCAGGTTCCAAGTTCTCCTCCAGGCGATCGAGGTGGCCTGGTAAGATATGTCACATGCCACCCAAACAGAGCAGTTTGGGCAGCTCAGGCATGCTGCTCAGTTAGGAGAGTAGAACCCCACCCTCTTCCTCAACAACTTTTCACAGTTCAAGGATGTAGGTGATGCAGTAGGCAGTGCAGCCCATGTTTGTGCACAATGTAAAATTAACGCCTCATTAATATCCTCTCTAGGATGGTCACGCTTCAATAAAGTGAAAGTATTGGGGTTTCCAAACATTTTCTGATTTCCACAGTTGTCGATATTCAGGCATTCCAGGAACAGCATGGCATGTGAGATCTCAGCCTTTCGAATTGTTTCTTAATAGGGAAAGGTTCCAGATAAGTCACCTGTACCGCCACCGTAAAGTCTGTATAAAAGGTTATCTGGTTATCCTGTTAGTTAAGGTCTTTCTTCTCCCTCGCCAGCCTGAGCACTGAATCTCGATCTATGTAGTTTAACAATTTTACTAATATTTGGAGCAGGTGTGTCCCTGGATACAGCTGCACCATGATTTATCGGTGCTCTCTCTCCACCACAAGGAGATGCGACAGATTTTCGGGATCAAATGGCGTGGTAATCATAATTTAGACAAAAGTCTCTATTTGCCTGCGTTTGTTGACTCTGGGACTCCAGTGATGTGCATATTATTGCAGCGCAATCCGGCATACAAATCTTTATTCTTGGCCCGAATTACAGCAAGGAACTTTTGTGCTCACAGATCGGACATTTCGTGCTCATGGATTGTAACTCATCCTCTGCCATGGAGATCCGCTACACTGCCACCATGAGCCTCGTTGATTTCTTATCCATGTGGTCCATGCACAGGTTCAGGGAGTCTATTTTCCCGTCTGTAGACTGGAGGCTTTGCTGCATTGCCATCATTACAATCTCTAGTGCAGTTGCACCCTGAGAGCTTGAGTCCTCTTCGTGATCTAGCTGTTGGTCCTGTAATGGCTCTGCGGAGCACGAATTATGGCAAAGTTAAGGCGTGTTGGGGTTTGATCCACTTTCCACATTGTTGCCAACAGGGTTGTCCATACACGGTTCAGTAGCTCTCTCTGCGATTACCGCCCGTTGTTCTTGAGATATCACTGACCCTGGCCCACCTTCAGGGAGCACAGCCGGGCAGAGTGAATAGCTGAGTGGTAGGTGCTTCTGCCAACATCCTCCTCATTCCAACCGTTAGCGCCACACTTTCAAATTCACTACAGGCGCTGTGTATATACAGGAGTGTGCGCTGAGGGGGTTGCACCAACAAATGATCAGAGACTAGCAGTTATGTGTTCTACTCCCCTGTATCACTTGCCAGTTCAGCCTTCCACTGCACCTCACACTCACAGGCAATGATCCGTAATCCGCTCTGCTATATGACAGCCAAGTGGGTGATTGAATGTGCGCTATAAAGCTGGCGCCAATACATCCAGTGCACTCCCCAGCAACCAGTCTCAGTTCATGAAGCAGTATGCACACCGCTCAGGTGAGCCTTCAGTATTTCATTGGCGTTAAAGGGAGTATGATCGCAGGGAATTTGCTAAACGTCCTGGAGGTGCCCTTTCAGCGCTGCACAGCAGGAAATGGCGCCAAGTTACAGGGCACCTCCGATCAGGCCACAGTGCCCAGATCGCACAGCTGTTATGCAGGTACATGCTTGGTCTTTCAGCCCTCAGACCCAGCAGTTTGGGTGGTTCTTACTCGTAAAGCATGTACGTGCCAGAGAGTGCACTCTCCCTATTGTAGTCGCAGCATGCAGGCAATTGAGGTGCTCCAGCCGAGCACTCCTGCTCTTCCAGAGCCTGCACTGACCTCTAGCCTCCCCACTAGTCCCTCGGCAGCACCCCTGGGGAAACAAGATCCCCTACTCACAGGAGTGCGGCTTCCAAGCACTTGACGCTGAGTGGCTGCTCGGTCTGCAGTCGTGAGCCGCTATCTCTGGGTCATATATTCACATTAAGGGTCCTCACAAATCTCTTCAGCTACCCCCGCACACATCCTTTACTATTTCATCGTCTGATTAGTCGGATGGCAGGATATTAGTTGGATATAATTGACCGGCCAGCAGAGCCACACTAAAGTGCGGCCATTTTGCTGTGGGCTCTCAGGCAGTCCCAAGTATTTGTGCAACACTTCAATCAGTGAAAACACCACAAAAAAATCCTGCACCAGGTTTGAAAAAATAGAACTTACATTAGTAAATAAAACAATCAGTAGAACAAGAGTTATACATTGTTTAAGTATAAATTGTAAAATAGCTCCCAAAAGCAGAAAGCGTCAACAGTGGCTATCTGGTCATGCTGGACCAGGTCAAAGTCAAAAAGTTCAGCCAGACCAGGATGGAGTACAGGTAGGATACAGTCCCAGATTAGTCCAGCTGAAGTTTTACCTTCTTAAGCTTTGCGTAAAGTGTCATGTTTGCAATTGGAGAGGGTAGCTGAGAACAAGGAGAGTGTCGCGGGCGGTGGTCGGCGTTGCGCAAAGAGCAGTGTGGGAGTTGCTGACGGAAGGGCTGGAGCTTCGCGTTGGTGGTCCTCATGGGCTGTTGATTTGCGAAGAGACTGGCTGGCGGAGGTTCATGCTTATTTTACGAATGAGCAGCGCAGTTCCGGTGTGAGCAGGCCAGTTCATGGATGCGAACAGCCCAAAAGCCTATTTTCAAGTGCACAAGCACCACATCAAGGGCCCAGGACCTGAGATGCACCACTTAAGGGTAAGGAAATGTGCTGATGAAGGGTCCTGGAGCTGTTCGGAAGCTTTTTATATACATGAGGCTCAGATCAGGAGGCTAGCTGGCTAGTCTTTTGAATCACATTGGGATCCTGCTTTCAAGATGAGTTGCAGATCAAGTTCTTCTTCCCCAGGCAAGAGGGCAGCAGTTCAACACAGCTGGGCTGATAAGGGGTGATACTCTGAAACCGGTCCTAGTATGCTTGCTTATTTCAGGGTAGCGCTGGCTTGGCAGTTTGGGCTGGACTGTTCCTATTGGGAGCATGGGCAAGACTGATTAGCATATAGCTGGGTTCTAACTTGGGTGGCATGGTGAGCAAAAGAACAATTGATTAAACCCAGATCTGTGACTGGGGTGAGTGTTTGAAATGTTTTAGTACTGCGTCCATCGTCTTGTTGCATTGCTATGCAACAAAAATTAATTAAGCAAAAAAGAGGAGAGATGGCAAAGAGTTTGGGAGTGACTCTGCAGAAAGGGCCAGTTCCAACACTCTTAAATATCATTTTTCAGCTATTCGCTCTTCCACTTACAGTGCCATATTTATAAACCAATAAATGCATACCTGCTTCTTTTTAGGGTACTCTTCCTGATTTGTTTTGTTCCTGCTGAAGTGTAATGCAGAAATGCACATCAGGCAATGTGAGTCAGGGCTGTATTTTCTTTATAGATTCATAAACGTTCTATTAAAGGAAAGTAAACTGTGGGAGCTGTAATAGCTCTAATACCCACAGTGCAGGTAATGTGTGCTTTCAGTATTTCCCCCGCACTTTTTATTGAATAATTGTGTTCAAATTTCTTTATTTTCAGTTGTCAGATTCTGCCAGTAGTTGTTAATTGATTGCTTCATCCTAATGTTATTCATATTTATTAGCCCCAAAATAACACCATGTGAACATTTCTAAAATCACTGGGAGACGGCTTAACTCAAACTTGTACTGTTGTGTCTAGAGTTTGCAGCTGACCATGTCTGGCATGGGAACCGCCACCCAGACCGAAAGAGTCCTGAAGCTTTATAGAGAACATGATCCTGCTTCTTTGTTTTTGAGAAACACTTCCCTAGAACTAATCAAAGGCAGTAGGAAAATGAAGTAGTAGCGGAGAACTTCAAGACATTCTGGAGGCTGCTGAGGCAACATTAAGCATCCCCACTCTAGGAAATGCTGGAAATGAATGGCTTTTTAAAGTACAAGAATACACCGCCCACCTCTTAGGCAAGGCAGTGGGGAAGACCCCAACCCTTGCGCAAGGCCTGCTTACATTTAAAAAAAAGCGAGTGGAGCAATCGGGGCTTAATTTACCCCTTGGACTAGGAAGGCGAAAAGTGAAACCCAACACCACATCTCTCGCTGGCCAGTTTATTACAGTTTATTACAATCCGAGCCCTTTAGAAAAGCTGGGTAAGCAAGGAAGCTTACAGTGAAGGACATTTTCTTTTTATCTCTCCCCACCCTTAATGACAAGCTGTGAAGAGAGGTTGCATAATTGGGACTTGTTAAGGCCCACCCACATAATCCTAATGCAGCAGCATCGTCTCTCCTATTCTAGTTTTGTTCCATTATCCCTGCAATGTGTGTCTGTACGGGCCTTTTTCCCCTCCAGCCTTCTGCCCCCTCATAAGGGAACACTTTTAATCATGTACACTTTCTCTTTTGTTTTCCTTCCTTTGATCTGTGAACATCTTGAAGTTCACAGTGGAACGAGGGCGGTAAAATGGCTGCCCTAAAACTTCCAGATAATCGGACTAATTATGTTTGAGAAAATATGTGCCCTTAATTTGTAAAAAAGTAAGTACCAGGATCTTCTGCGGTGACCACCGCAGCTTGCACCACCCATTATCCCGGCAAGCCCTGGGAATGACAGCAGCACCAAACATATCTAGCTACTAACCATCACACTCCTACTGTGTGACAATTCAGACTATTACAGACCACTCAAAGCTATGAGCAGCAGGTATTATTCATTTTTAATGTATAAATTATTACACACTGTTGTTGAGCTCATCCTCAAAATAGTCGGTAGGTGCCACCATGTGGTGCACTGCCATTAGTGCCGTTATTGACAGTTAAGTGCTGGTCCTGAGCACTGCGAAGCACCGGCTTAAATTAAGCACAAAATAATAATACAAATATGCCCTCTTCCCCCAATAACTTTGCCACCCATAGATAAATCTGCAGCTAATTTCTAATTTGGTGCAGATTGATCGGGGTGAAGAGTCCATGTTTTAAGCCAAGAAAAATCTCTTTTCTTGAGGTGTTTTTTGTGTGTGTGTGTGAACATGTGCTCTGGGACTACTATTCCAGTACAGTACTGTGGCAACCTTACTGATGTGGTGTTTCCCATCTATTGTTAATTGATTTTGTGATGGCACTTAGCAAAAGTGATGAGAGGGAGAAAAAAAATAAAGAAATTAGTTCGTCCGAAAGTGGTTATCTGCCAACCGAGATTTTATTATAGTGACTGTACTTACATGAGTGAATCTTTCTCACGTTTCATTTAGGTTTGTTATTTGGGGCAGCCACAGTAAGCAGCTGTGTTTAGTCAATTAAACTGCCAGTGTTATAGCTTGTTTTTCAGTTTTCGTGAGGTTGTGTGAGTTGAGAGATTTAATACAATAGTCTGTTTTTTCTAGAATTATGTTTTTTATTTTTCATGTACCTCCAAGTGCTATGCCGGATATTATGGACGCTGTTTGTGCTCTTGTTTGAGTCGTAAAGCAGGAGCAAGAGTAAGCAAGTTTTTAAGAAGTTGGCTATTTAGCTGTCTGCCTACATAATATTACAGTCCGTGTTAGTGCAGTTGTGCTTCGGATGTTCATTCTGTTAAAATACTTTTTTTATTTTATATTTTTTATTTAAACTATGAATTTGTTTGCCAAACTTAATGAAATTTGCTACTCAATTATTGTGTCTGGCTAGGTGTTGGTATGACAAATTACGTGCAGGACTGTCTTGACTAAAACAACTTTAAAAGAAAGGAGGTCAAAAAAGATACTTATTCTATTTTATCTCACATGGGGTATTGTGCGGTCTACTACAGCAAAAACCTGACTTCTTGGCATTTGTTGTTAATCAATTCACAAGTTTTTGAGATCCTTCCATTAAAAAAGGTATTTAGTCTTTTAAGAGTTTGATTTTGATCAATATCTTGGATGCGTATCGCATAACCTGTAGGTTCTGGCACTTGTATCTGAAGTTTTAGAGAGATGTGATTGGTTTTGCTTTGAATCTTGCAAGTTTTGTCAAAATCACATTCGGTGATATGAAAATTTTTTAGTAGAGAAGTGGTGAGCCATACGATGAGCATTTTATGAAGGACAAGGTTCTCCTCAAGGGTCTGAAACGGCCTATGGGTTAAGATTTTTTTTGGGGTGCACTAAGTTTGCATGGAAGTTTTGTATGGTTCTGTCTATAGAGACAAATTGTAGGGGGCAACAGTGTTTCCCTATGCTAAAAATATTGCCACTGTTAGATGAATTTGCTAGCATGTTATTCCCAATGCTAGGACCTTTGGTTTTGTGCAAATGCATGCATGGGTGGGTTGGAACAGGAAACCTGTAGATTCCGCCAATCACTTAAATCAGCAGAATCGTCATGTGAAAAACATTTGAATAGACAATGGGAGACCTGACAGCACGAAGAAGGGATAAACTGTACCTGGGGGCCTGGAAACACTACACAAAATTGGGGGAAAAACATTACGTGGACCTTAAACTTGCAAACGAAAAACAAAATCGAAAGCATGCAGCCGCCATTTTGTTTTCAGTAAATGAAGGTTAAGCATCGTTTCTTCAACGGTAATTTCTCCTTTAAACCTTGTGCAAATGCTTGGAGTAATTAGAAGAAGAATGCTAACTGAAAAGTTGATTGTAATGGACAAAAAAGAGGGACTTCCAAAGATCCAAAGTCGAGATTAAAAAGGCACTGCTGCTTTTTGAGCAGTCACTTGAGGTCAGAGCAGTAGCATTAATTTTCACAAGGAGTATATATTAGTGGGGTTACTTGAAACTGCAAGATTCATGGTTCCGTCATAAATTGTGGAAATACATTTTGGGAAGTTATCATAAACTGTTGATAACCTTCTCTTAATAGTACAGTGGAGACCTGAGCATTTATGCTGGTCACTGAGATGTTGGGGGCTCAGCCATCTTGAGGGGATGGAAATTGGCAGTGTTAACTGCAGTGCTTAATTTGTGCCGGTGCTTTGCGGTGCTAAGCACCGGCACTTATTTCTCAGGGCCGGGTCTATAGAATTGAGAGCCATGGGTATGCTCCAGAGGAGTGTTGCAGGTGCTGACTTTTTAATAGTGGAGTTTCTTTTGTTGCTTGAGCCAGTGAATTACCTGTACTGATATAGTGTGATTCGGTTGAGGTCATTAACTTCAATTGGTGAAATAAGCTGCAAGCTATCCCTCCCTCATCAGCGGGAGGTGTGATTCACAACCAGTGCTTAGTTTGAGCTGTGGTTTCCTGTGCTCGAACAGGCACTTAATTCTCAAAACCAGCGCTTGTGACAGCTGCCACAAGGTGGCGCTGTCTGGCTAATTTGGAGGTGACCCCAACAACAGGTAATTATTCATTCAATAAACAATAAAATGACTATTGCCTGCCTCCTAAGCCATTCTTATAGCTTTGGGGGCCTGAAATAGTCCGAGTAGTCACACTTGAGGGAGTTTGATGGTTAGTACTTGTGCTGTTTCTATCATTGGCAGCATAGCAGGGGCTATCTGTGTTGCAAGCTGCAGTGGCCTCCTGACGAAAGCCCCGGCACTTATTATTTTTCAAATTAAGCACTGGTTAACTGCCACTTCTGTTTGTGGAAGTATAAATGCAGCAGAGCATTTTACATCAGTGTGCGCATATAAACAATCACACAAGTGGAGAAAATGGGCACAAATTGCATGCCCAGTATATATCTTGGTGTTTTAGAATGAGTGTGTGTATGTCGCAGTGACAAGAAAAGGCAGACACTTGGGCTTAGAGTGAGAAATGGGTTTTACCTCTAGGCCACTTCTCATTGTTAAGGCCTTCAGAGGCTCAACCAAAAAGAGTAGAGAGGGGGTATGTGTGTCACAGTAATGTTGCATCCTTTACTGTCTGCTTGTTTCTCTGCTTTTACCACAACTTTCCTCCTGGGATGTCCCAGCAGCCCTGACCTATCCCCGGTAGTTGTTGGTCTTTTACTTGCCCATTGAGTGTAGGCACTTGGTCCCAGAGCTCAGGCTAAGAACTGCAGGTGGAAGCTCTCAGCCTCCTGAGTCCTAGGGAAGGGATCATTGCAACTGGTCGCTTTTCATCCCATCTAACTGTCACTTTCATTGAGTGATGAGGACTCAGGAACCCTTCTAGAGCTGTGAGCTATGATTACCACTGCCTCCCAAGTTAGTAATCGTGAATGGGGGCAAGGTCAGAAACACTATGTATATGTGTGCCTACCTGCAAGGGAGTGAAGGTAATGGAGGAGGGCTTTGCAGCTTAATTGTGTTTCTTGATTTGTTTGGCCATTTGGCGATCTTTATTAGAATAGTGTCACATGCGTCTAACATTTTCGACAATATTCTAACTTTGCATAGTAGATCTATATATGTTAGGCATATTGTGGGCACTCTTGACATCATTGGGCTACCCCTGGCATAGA
Source organism: Lissotriton helveticus (assembly GCF_964261635.1). Lineage (NCBI taxonomy): Eukaryota > Metazoa > Chordata > Amphibia > Caudata > Salamandridae > Lissotriton > Lissotriton helveticus. Next base: position 537,444,059 of record NC_136057.1, on the reverse strand, counting down.
ATTAGCCCATTCTAAGCCTGTTGTGTCTTTGATAAAATTCTGGTTATACCTTGCTTACTAGTGGTCCGTCCCTGATGTATCGTGGACATTCTTCACAACTTTTTCACAAATCTCATATTTTTTAATAAATTCATTTATATTGGCATTTTGTGTTCGACTCGGGGCCGCTCCTTACTGTATATTCGCTTTTAGGGGGAAGTTTGCTGGGCCCTTTCTTGATGTATCTCCTCAGTAGGGGGCAGGGGCTGGCCTGCGCAGGTGGCTCGTCGGCTGCTTCCTGTTAAAAGGTGTGGAGTAATGTCGCCCATTGCATGGATATGTGATGTTTGCGAATACCTTTAATTTCTTCAGACCTAAACGCCTTCTCTTCCGAGGCTTCCCATTTACTAAACGCCCCTCTCCAGCCTGCCAGCGGTGGTCCCCCGGCTTTCTCCAATGCATTGCGATGCTTCTCTTAGCTGATAGGATCACTAGGGATGCGACGTGTGTCTCCACTTTTTGGTGTTTTCGGCACTTGGCTATGCCTAGCGCTCAGGCTTCCCTTAAAGTAATGTTTGTAAGCCCTGTTACTGCTAGTAAGGTGGCGTGTATTGATAGAGCGCGCGAGGTCACCCAGCCAATGATTCCGCCGTTTCCGGCTTCAGGGCCCATATACTTCCAATTCACACTATTCATTGACAGGGCGACTTCACGGGCTGCTACCAATTGTGTGTGTTCCCTACTGTTATCACTTAGTGTACCCGACTTACCATCCACCGACACGGGTACCTATAACTCCAACGGATCAGGGGCCTAGCTGTAAAAGGAAAGGCAACAAATGCAAATTCAAATGACATTCAATACTGTTTGTAAAAGGACCACGGACAACTGGAAGTTTTAAAATGTTTATCTAAAGTTCGTTTTCGTCAAGCATTAAACTTACAAGAATAAGGCAATCAATAACCAAGATAATGAAAAGTACATAACTATAGAGAAATAAAGGCAGGGTAATCATTAAATGCAAATATGAGATATAAAGGGGAAAATGCTATGCATTCAAGGCAAGGAATTTTCAGACAGTTTAAGTAAGGCCGTTCTAGACCATATCAGAAAATGACAAACTGCAATGCAAAATATGATTTCCAAAAGGTAGGATAGCATAGGAACAATTTAAGAATATATGCACTTGACTTTATGATTCAATAGTTTGCGGCAAAAGCATGGAAAAATCAACATGTGCAGAGGCGTGTCTTTATTAAAGCAAAGACTGAAATATAGAAAGGTGCAAGTTTAAAGAACTTAGAGCAGTATTTACCTAGACTGGTGTGGAAACCAAACCCTGGCCACGGGTCAGTTAAGGACAGGAAACCCTCAAGGAAGGATACCCCTCAAAGGACAGCAGGTGCAGAATGGACACCCAGGACAGGACAGGATACCCTCAGATTAGGAATCAGGACAGGACCTCAGGACAGGACCGCTCAGGACAGGACCGCACCCGCAGTTTGGAAGCAACGCCTGCGCTCCACCCTCTCTGCAGTTATCGATCAAGACCCAGATTGGGTCAGCAAACTCTCAGCAAAGTGCTTCGCCAGCACTTTAAGGTTCAGTAGAACCTTAGTCTATGGTCAATTTCGGACAGAGTGCTCCGCAGCGCTCTGTATCTTCAGTCACCTATTGAGTACGATGGGTCAGTGACAGGTCAGCTAAACCAGACAAGTCGGACAATTTCCCTAGGTGAACCCAGGGTAGATATACTGTTTTGGGACCGGGTACCACCCCTCAAATGTTGCGAAGTGTCAGAATCCCCAATTTCAATTGGTCCTAAGGTAGGATTTGGGTAATACACCAATCATAACACACTATTTGGATGCTTCATTTACATCTCTGGGTACCGCCTAGCGAGATTGGGGTTCCCATGAGAAACTGCATAGAAATACAATAGATATATTACATTGTTTCGGAATAAGAACATGTGATTCCGTCCTGCTAGGGTTGCAGGTCGGTTCTCAGGAGCATCTTGCCCATCACTGCCAACTGGCGGTGTTCCATCAGCCAAGGTTGTCGGTGCCCCAGAAAGTCGCACATGCGTAGAAGGGACCTCCAAGATGGCTTTTGGTGCAGTTAGACCCCCATTCCCCGCGGTACATGAAAAGTAAGCGAAAACAAATTAATACATAAAAATAACATTATGAAAACACATCACAGGGTTTTGTACTTTCAACTTATCACTATAAAATATACTTATGCAGTCTAAATGTTAGCTACATATAACAGGCACAAGAGCAGTGGCACGAGCAGTACCACGTTACTGGCAAAGCTATGTATTACGCATGCGCATAAATTTCCCTCCAACTCTGCAGACACGTCAGGACACGTGAGTGTGACTGACGCATGCGCAGTAACTAAATACAAGCGGCGGCCATGTTAAACGACTCGAGTAAATTATTTTAGTAAAACACATATGCAAGCATCAAGAAACCTTGTTCAAACATAAAATAACGTTAGTAAAACGTACATGTGATTACCTTGTTACACATAGACGAGGTTCATGAATACAGCAAGTCGCAAAATATGCGAAGCTTTGCTTCATCAATCCCCTCTTTGATGATATTTACTATCATCACAAAATTTTAATGGAACCAGATGCCAACTTTCTTTCACACTTTGTACAACTCTATCTCTTCCAGCAATTTCTCCAGCTTTTCCCTTTCAGTTTTGGTAGGGTGAGAATTCTTCACCTTTTTATAGATCTGATTATTCACTTCCTCCAATTCGAGCTCATCCACACTTCGTTTCACCCCTCTTGCATTCACTTCATGCTTTCTGGTGTGCTTACGGCATTTGCAACAGACAAATATGAAAAATAGGATGAGACCTATAATTCCAATTGGCATCAGTACTTTAAACAATAAACCTTTACCTATACTAGCGAACCAATGACCTACATTTGAGAGACCATCTACCAGTCTCTTCCAGGCACTATCAACCTCGAGTGGTCTGAGTTCCTTTGCCAAATTAGTAATGTTTCTCACATATCTTTTGAGCTGCACACTTTTGTCCGGAATATAAGTGCAACAATGTTGCGCCTTTAACATCCGGCAGACTCCGCCCTCTTTCGCCAATAAGGTATCAAGAGCAAGTCGATTCTGTAAAACCATTGATCTGATCGCAACCATTTCGGTATTGACCAGCAGAAATCCATGAGCTGTCTCAGTCGACAACACATCCACTATAGTGGACAATTTGCAAATTCTGTGAGTGTTCAGAACCACTCCCACTCCAGGTATCAGTGCACTGAAAATACTACCCATAATCTCACCTATACTTTCTCTTTTACTACGCACTAAGCCATTAGTATTTTCACTGCTTCCAGCAACTCCATTCACATGGTATATTTTCGGGAAGACAATGCCAAAATAGCAACTTCCATACCAGTGATCCGGCAATTTGAAATAAGCCTTGTCCCCACAAATATAATAAATTCCAGGAAACACAGGCTCTGACCCATTTTTGAAACCCCAACCTCCAATTACCTTGTAATTATGTTCGCATTCACTGGAACCAATGAAAATGTTATTATAATAGCTAGTCTTCTCGCGGTGAAGACATAGCTTGCCTTTCTTTTCAAAATCCAGCAACAGAGCAGGACCCGCCCCACCAGTTGAGGTGCCTTCCATGTTCTCTGCCCACCTTGGCTTTTTCTGACTTTCGTCATTAGCCTTCTTTTGTATTTTAATTCTCCTTTTCTCTGCCATGTTTAGGAACATCTTTTCCTGCTCATGCAAAGAACAAGTCAAGTTATCTCTGTGTGCTTCACCTATGTCAATATCACCAATAGTCAGGAAATAGTCTCCCATATATCGTATCACGTCACTTTTGGTATGTACAGGATTCAAGTTCCCACGTATAGGAAGCTCAGAAAAGATCACGTCATTATTAGAGTAATAGTACTGTAACGGTCCTCTTTTGTAAAATAAACTAGCTAAAATGCTACAGGAGATTCCGTATGTCAGCGGTAAGTGATGGTATGTCACGCCTTCAGCTACAGAAGTAGGTAGCTTCATGCAGACATAGCAATCTTCAATTTCCATAGTCTCTACATAGTGTATTAATAAGTTTGCGAAAACATTTAAGCGTGTTCTGTTTTTAATTCCGTGATAATGTAGTTCTCCCTCATCTGATGCTTCTAAGTTTTGTTTTGTTTGTCTCAGTGCTCTCTCATGTCTAGCTACACTCTGTGTTGTCAGCTCTTCACTGTCAGTATTTACAATTTCAGTAGGGACAATATTAGTATCTTTGCTTACAGCAAAGGGAATGAAAATTGTTAGTCCTAGCCAGAGTAATATCAGGACAACTATACTACAGACACATACCTTGCAGCAAGTTTTGCAACCGCTGCGACTAGGTCTACCATTCACGTTTGAATCAGACATTTTGGCTTCAGAAGAAGTTTCTCAACCCCTCTTTGTGTCTCTACACAAGTATCTTACTTTGTGCAAATTCACGGTGGCTCTTCTTCCTCTTCGTCAGAGTACTCAGGGACAGGCTCTCCGTCGCTTACGTCAGTGATATCGAGATCTTCAAGTTCTTCTAACACAAGTGTCCATTCAGGTGACTTATACTTTTTGTTTTGTCTCTTTATCCGATCACTCCTTCTTTTGGAAGGGTCTTCTGGTTGTTCTGCTATGCGAGCACTTCTCCTTTCTTCTGCACGTTTTTCTTCTACTGTTTTTCTTCTCAGTCTTAATTTCTTTATGTATCTAGGCTCAAGATGCTTTCTTTTCTTAAGTCTTTTTGTTGGTACTTGGACTTCGTTTCCTTCTCTTGCCCTTTTGTTCTCATTAACTGTTGGCAATTCTGTCTCAGTTTCTTCTTCTTCTATCTGACTAATCCCAGGGCTAGCATCTGTTTCTTCTGCCTGGGTACTAATCTGGCCTTGTTCAGGTAAATTGTGTGTTTGCTCTTCAAGTGTCTCTGACTCTGTTTCCTGAACACGTTCTTCTAATTCTATCTGATCCTGTTCAAGCACTTCGATCTCTGGACTTTCTTCTGCTCGAACTATTACACTATGTCTAGTCTGTCCCTTCCCGATATCAGGTGTCAGTGGAGGAGTATCAATCACTTGTTCTGTATTCCCCTCTTGTTCAGGATCCTTCACTTGTTCAGTATCGGGCACCGGCTCTGCAGCATTCACTTGTTCTGTATCAACCACGTGCTCTGTCCCTGTCTGACCTTCTCCTTCCTCAGTTTTGATGTGGATCTCAAGATTCTGAGGTTCTTCGCCTGTGCCTTGCTTTTCCTCTCTAGTCCACTCTCTACCTTCCCAAAGTCTCTCACTTGTTCGAATGGGGTCTTCAGTGAGATCAATCAAGGGAATCCACTCCTCTGGCCATATGCTCGGCAGCTCGTCTTCAGCTACTTCTGGCTCAGCTTCTTTGACCCCTTCAGCAGGCTGGGCTCCTGGTAGTTCGTTGTCAACTATTCTTGGGCCAACGTCTGCTGATTCTGCAGCTTGACTGGTACTGGGCTGCACGTCGTCAGCTACTTCCGGTCTGGCTCCTGCAGAGTCCTCTGCTGGACGTCCTTCTGCTTCAGGCACCTCGTCTGGTGGTACCTTCTGGGTGTGGCTGGCGTGTACCCAGCGTGGAACTCCTGCACACTTTACTGCTGTGGTAGTTACCAGGATCACCTGACGTTTTTCTCCCCACCTTGGCTCCAGGCAGCTCTTCCGAGTATGCTTCTTTATCTTCACCCAGTCCCCCGGGACCAGTTTGTGGAGAGGAGTCGTTGGATTGAGGATGGCGTCTTCTCCGATCTGGCGAGAGATAGAACGCACTTGGTCACCCAATCTCTTGCAGTATTCAAGCACCAAATCATCAGTAATACTCAACAGTTTGCTTCCAGGCACCCATGCTTGTCTCATCACTCTTCCCATAATGATTTCATGGGGACTTAGGCCTGTTTTGCGATCAGGAACACTTCTGAGTCCCATCAGGACCAAGGGTAGGGCCTTCACCCAGGTCAGTTTAGTTGCATCACACAGTTTTGCTAGTCTGTTTTTGATAGTTCCATTTATTTGTTCCACTACTCCAGAAGCCTCTGGACGGTAGGCACAGTGAAGCTTTTGTGAAATTCCAAAGGCCTTACAGAGTTCGTCGATCACTGCATTCTGAAAATGTGAGCCTTGATCTGATTCAATAGTGACTGGAACCCCAAACCTAGGTATCAGTTCTTTTAATAAACACTTAGCTACTGTTTTTGCGTCATTTTGGGGAGTAGGGAAAGCTTCCACCCACTTTGAAAATAAACAGACCATGACAAGGACATATCGTTTCCCTTCACAACGGGGCATGGTGATGAAATCAACCTGTATCCTTACAAAGGGACCCCCAGACCTCCCAATTTTCCCCAGTTCCACCACAGTCCTCTTCCCTGGGTTCATCTTTTGACATGACAGGCACCTCTGGCAGAGGGACTCTGCTACTTTCCTGAACTTTTTACTGTACCAAGTCTGTTGGAACACTAGAATCATGGCGTCCCTACCAATGTGTGATCCTTCATGTATCAACCTCGCCATTGTGCTAAGTAGGTGTCTAGGCAACACAGGCATACCAGTTGGACCTAAAATGACACCATCCACACGTCTTGGTCTACACCCATCGTCCTTCCACTTCTCTCTTTCTTGCCAAGGTGCTGCCTGCTGCCACTCTTTCACTTCATCCCATGTAGGAACTTCTTCAAACACCTGAAGTTGGCAGCTGGTTCCTGGCCCCCCTCGTTTTGGATTTACGATATACCGATCTCTTGCGCACCATTGGGCCACTCGATCAGCATAATCGTTTCCCAGTGATACCTTGTCCATGCTCTTCTTATGAGCAGCACATTTTACCACTGCCAGTTCCTTTGGTAACTGGATTGCCTCTAAAAGGTCCTGAACAACCTTTCCATTTCGAATAGGGGTACCTGATGAAGTCAGGAACTCCCTCTGTAGCCACAACTGGCCGAAGTCATGCACCACCCCATAACAGTACTGACTGTCAGTATACACTGTTATGCGCAGGTTCTTCCCAATTTGGCAAGCTTTTATCATAGCAATCAATTCGGCTACTTGTGCAGACTTTATATGATATAGGTAACCTGCTTCCTCAATTTTTTCTAAGGAGGCTACCGCATAGGCAGCACTCAGGCCTCCTTGTTCATGCCTTAGACATGAACCATCCACAAATAGTTCCTTATCATGCACAGGCAATGGCGTTTCCTTTATGTCTGGGCGTGGCTTGGTGTTGAATTCTGTTAAGTCTATGCAATCATGTTCATCATCCACCCCCCCCTCCATATCCTTTGGGTCGGGAAGTAAGGTGGCTGGGTTCAGAATACTGCACCTAACAATGTTTACATTTGCAGCACCCACAAGAATCCTCTCATATTTAGTCAGCCGACTAGGGGTGAGATACTGAGTTTTTGTTCTGGTCAACAAAATTACCACTCCATGTGGGACATACACAGTTACCGGATGTCCCATGACAATGGACTCACTCTGCTCTAAACTTGCGCAGGTAGCAGCTACTGCTTTCAGACAACCTGGTAATCCAGCAGCCACTGGATCCAGGGTGGCAGAGAAATATGCCACAGGCCTTCTCGTTGTGCCATGATCTTGTGTCAGGACCGACAATGCACAATTATCACGAGTGTCACAGAACAGGGCAAATTCTTTGGAATAGTCTGGCATTCCCAATGCAGGGGCTGTACACAGACAATCTCGCAGTTTCGTGAAGGCTGTTAAGCTTTCATCATCCCATTCTACAACATCTGGAGTTCCTCTCTTGGTCATTTTTATCAAGGGCCTAGCTAGGACTGCAAATCCCAGAATCCACTGCCTGCAGTATCCTATCACACCCAGGAACATTCTAATCTCTTTCTGAGTACGGGGTAACTGCATCTTTTGTATTATTCTCACTCTTTCTGACGTCACTTTCCTGACCCCTTTCTCTATCTGGTGCCCCAGATATTTCACTGATTTTGCACAGAACTGTAATTTGTCAGGGGCCACTTTATGTCCTTTCTCACTCAGATGATTCAGGAGGGCAATGGTGTCAATCACACAATCCCTATGACTTTTAGACGCCACCAAGAGGTCGTCTATGTATTGCACTAAGACAGAGTTTCCAGGTAAGACCAACGTTTCCAAACATTTTTTCAAGATCTGATTAAAGATAGAGGGGCTCTCTGTGTACCCTTGAGGGACCCTGTTCCAGCAATACACGTGACCATTGAAGGCAAATGAGAAAAGAAATTTGCTATCTGGATGCAAGGGAATGGAAAAGAATGCATGACACAGGTCTATCACAGTGAACCATTCAGCATCCCAGGGAATCTGATACAGAATCACTGCTGGATTCGGGACAATAGGGCAGCAGGGGACCACTATCTTGTTGATTTTTCGTAAATCTTGCACTACTCTGTACTTGCCACTAGGCTTTTTAATGCCCATAATCGGGGAGTTACATGGGCTACTCATTACTTCCTGTATGATGTTTCCTTCTAGCAATTTCTGTATTTCCAGAGTAACACCAGCTTTCACTTCTGCATTCATTCTGTAGGGTTTAGTATTGGGGTATACTGCATTGTCCTTGATGGCTATCTGTATGGGGTCCACATTTTTCATTAACCCTACATCTTTCCCAGTAAAGTCCCACACCTCTGGCTTCACTGCTTCTTGGAGTTCTTTGGGTAAATCCTGCATGGTCATTCGTTTAATTTCCGAGTCAGGGCGGACTAACATTATTTTATAAATGCCGTCTTCATCTGGGGTCTGAATTTCAACACCCTTTGGTGTGCAAAAGATGGTACAGTTCATTTTGCACAGCAAATCACGTCCCAGTAAGTTCACTGGACTGGTGTCACAAACGACAAATCTATGCATTTCCTTAAAGTTTCCAATTGAGATCTCCATGGGCTTGGTAACAGGAGTACTAATCAATTGATTAGATACACCCACTACTTGGATGGCTTCTCCCGAGAGGGGTAGGTTTGGAACGTCCACTGTTCTCACAGTAGAACGGGTAGCACCAGTGTCCAACAGAAAGGTGACATCATTTCCGTCAACCTTTCCTTCAATGTATGGTCCCGACTGGTCTACCGGCAAGGAGGCGCCAAGTACGCACTCCTCGTCCTCCCCTCTCAGGCCCCGTCAGTACTGGTCATCACAAAGGAAGGTATCATTTAATAGATACTGCGAAGTTGCTGCATTTCTGTTCTCATTGCTTTCCCAGACTTCTATCTCATCTCCCTCTGCTTGTTTTCCCTTGTATACCTGCTTTGGTGCGCGAGGCACCTGCACTGTCTTTACCTGTGGTTGAGTCTTTCTTGGTCTTTCTTTCTGCGTCTGTGGAGTTAAATCAGGTGTTTTGGGGTTATCATCGGGCAAGTAAGGACACTCGTTACGCCAGTGTCCAATTTCGCCGCACTGATGGCAGGGAAATTTCTTCATAGCCTCCTCCCTGCTCATTCTGGGCCGGGGCTTACTTCCTCCCCCACCCCCAGGACCTTCGTTCTTAGCATTTTTGACCATTGTACTCAACTGCTTTTCCTGCTGTTCTGCGAGCTTCACCTGAGCCCACATCACTTTCTCCTTGAGAGCCTTTTTCTTTTCTGCCATCTCGTCCTCGCAGTACTTTGCGTACCGTAGGACCTCGTCTACCTTTTTGGTATGCCAACAGATTTTATTATCTTTTATCCACTGACAAATTTCAGGCCTTAAACCGTTTACAAACCTGTAAATGAAATGCGTCATATCCTTCATTTCGATGTTATCTATACCACTGTATGTTTTAAACACCTGCAACAACCTTTCATAATAGGAGTGCACTGTCTCCTCTCTTTCCTGCATTGTTCTATCTATCCTGGTCCAATCAGTTTCCTTTGCTGGCACCTTGTTTTTCAAATGCTGAATCACTTGTTCATATTTTTTCATCACTTCAATTGACGGCTCCCCTGTGGCGGAGTCCCTCGGGTACTCCTCACTAGGCCAACCTATGCCTATCTTACACTCGGTCCATAGATCGACCGGGACCACAATATCGAAAAACCCATCCAGGTCTTTCCACAGACATTTTTGCACCTTTACGAACCTTTCCCCTTGCCGGTACCATTCAACCGGCTTCTCGCGCAGTTTCGGGAAATCGTTAGTAAAGGACACAATATCCTGTCTGGACCATGGAACGTGCACATACCTCCCACCTGGTACCTCACGCATGGGGCATAATGTTTCAGGCTTGTCTACTTCTCTTAAAGGGAACTCAGGGGTAGCTTGTCTGGATCGAGCCTCATCTTTCTTTCTTGCCCACCTGCTTCTCCACCTTTCCACATCTCCCCATTTTTGCAAAACTGCAAGCAACTCTTTAATCTGCACCTTCTTCCCTGACACATACAGGTTCTCTAAATCCTTGTCTGAGAATTCAGCTCTGTAAGGCTTTTGTAAGGGCTTGGATCTTGAAATATCTACCCCCATACTAGCTGCGGTGTCTGTCAGCTTTTCGTGAAGCACCCTGGTACTTCTGGTAAGGCTTTTACACATAAACAGCAATTCTTCTTCAGAATAGGTGTTTAATCTGTCTAACCCCACATTTCCTGCCATCAATTCCTCTATTTCTACCCTCAGCTTATAGAGGTCTAAATGTTTCGTTTGCGGAGCCTGTTTTTCTAAATCACGACTCCAATTTTCAATCTCTTCCGGCGTTACCAAGGAAACACTCCTAGTCCCTGTTGCTGATTCTAATTTAATTTCTTTCGCATCAAAAGGATTATGCCTCTTCTGCACTCCCTTTCCGGTCTGTTTGTTTGGCAGATCCAAGAACACCACTTCGGACTCGCACTCACTGGACTGATCGTCTATCAGTAGGGGCTCTTGCCTCGGCGGGGCCATTATCGGGTTCATAACTGGAGGGTTCGGACTTCCTTGACTATTCCCATACAACGGGACTACTGGTCCGATTGTTACCGGAATAGTCAAAGCTTCAGGACTGGTATTTAACTGGGAGATCTTCTGAATTATTTCTGTCCTCTGTCTAGCTAAGACTTCTTGCTCCCTTTCATCTAGTACTCTTCCTAATGTCCGTCAGGTATCATCTGTGGGGTCAGGTGAGGGGTAAGACTCGGGGCAGTAGGATGCGTTTCACTTGGTCCTCCGCCATAATTTGGTTTTGGGAACAAAGTTCCTGTGCCAAATGACCTACGCTCTTCCCCATATGGAGGCTGCAAAAAGGGTACCCCTGAACTTACTGGCTTTTCTTCGTTTTCATACAGAGGTCTGGGAAAAAATGTTCTTTCACGGGAATATTTTTCCTCTGAGCTCTCGGGCATTCTAGGATATATATTGCGTACCTCTGCGGGTCCGGGGTTCTCAAAATAGGGCAACACCTGGCCACCTCCCCCCCTACATAGGGATCTGTCCTCCTCCTTAATAGATGGACGCTGGGGATTCTCCCCTGCACTGGAAGGTCGGGCTCCCTCATTATAAGGGGGCGGACTTCTCGTAAAGATGTAATCTAACAATTCATCATCTGACTCCCCAAGGGCTCCCCAATGCTTACTCTTTTCTGTCCTTTTCTCTCCCCCAGAAGGGTTACCTGCTGGCATCATGGGAAACAGACCCTCAACAATCATGCTCTGTCTCCACTGTTTCATCCTTTTATCCCTGGTCTCTTGTTTCAGCCTTGGGTACCACTTGGTCAGACCTTTGTCCATTCGGGGTTTCTCTCTTTCGAAAGCCTCAATCTCCCATTCCTCTAATGCCTCATACTGCGTTAGTCTCTGTCTGGGATGTAATTCATTCATGCGGGTTCTCAAATTGAATAAAATCCTACCATTGAAAGTACCGTCTAACGGAAAAGCCAATACTCCGTCATCCTTTGTGTACTTTACCCAATTCTCCAACCACACACAGGTGTTGTACCCTCGGTCAAACATCATGAATGAGGCGGGAGTATTCGGTGGCGGGATAGTAACGCCCTCTCTAGACTTAATCGGTTTGTCCGTTTTGAAATAATTCTTTACCCTACTTACAAGGGACATCTTCCTCTTAGCTCCGTACATGATATCGTATCTATTAGCTTTCCACTGATCCCTTTCAAACCCTTGGTTTCTTGGATCGGGTCTAGTCTCTGGACAATACGAGTGCCACATACGATTTCTACGCTTAACTCTGTTTACAAAGTCACCTCCAATCAGAACGCGTCTTGCAATTCCGTGCAACCAATGAGGTGCACGCGTTCAAGTTTTTTCGGCCAATGGGTGCGCGGCCCCTTCGTGAGACTGTTCTCACGCTCCGGCGCTTCACCCCTCCTTTACAATTCCAGCCCCGCTACCCGCCTGCTGCTTCTACCAATCCCAGCGCGGCACGGAGTGACGTCAGAGGCGCTTCGCGACTGACTCCCTCCCTTCCCGAGGTAACGGAAACTTTCTTTCCTTTTAAAGTGCTCAGTGCTTGGTTATTTTACAACAAATACACATTCGCCACAGTGCTCAAGTGTCTAGACAGGATAGCTTTGTTTTACTGCAAGTAAACTACTTCCATTTACTTTTCACGCGCTGCGGGTAGATCTCTTCTGCCTACCCTTCACTCTAGCATCGGTGAACCTGTTATTCCCCTAAACTCATCCACTTCTCCGGGATATATCCGAGTCTAAGGTTTCCCAGCGGACCCCTCTGCTTTCACCCTAGCTCCGAGGAACCTGCTACCCTTCCGATGTGACCCTTACTAGGTTACGCCACTATGGGAAGTTTGCCAATGAACCTCGTTACTGACATTTATTCACACATGTATTCAGAAAACCCTAGTTAGTGCTTCCCGGTTATCCTAACCTGCACCTAACTTTCCTTAAGCCTGTGACCTCAGGACAATGGATTCTATTCACCACTTGCCCTTTCAATTCCCCGGGGAGTTCGGACAACACAATACGAGACGGTTTACAAATGCATAGATTAATACATATAATAATATAAGAACAAGAATAATAATGAAAAAACAATTCATTGATTTCAGCAGCGTATTCACAAGAGATTGATCGGGTCCCTCTGAACAGCCGCTCTTATAGCAGCATCAATGTACTAGCAGCTACCGACTTAACTAGTCTAACTAGTCCTACCTAACCTTTAGCTAGTCCCTAACCATCCTCTGATCTACCAGAAAACTGATAGAGCGCGCGAGGTCACCCAGCCAATGATTCCGCCGTTTCCGGCTTCAGGGCCCACATACTTCCAATTCACACTATTCATTGACAGGGCGACTTCACAGGCTGCTACCAATTGTGTGTGTTCCCTACTGTTATCACTTAGTGTACCCGACTTACCATCCACCGACACGGGTACCTATAACTTCAACGGATCAGGGGCCTAGCTGTAAAAGGAAAGGCAACAAATGCAAATTCAAATGACATTCAATACTGTTTGTAAAAGGACCACGGACAACTGGAAGTTGTAAAATGTTTATCTAAAGTTCGTTTTCGTCAAGCATTAAACTTACAAGAATAAGGCAATCAATAACCAAGATAATGAAAAGTACATAACTATAGAGAAATAAAGGCAGGGTAATCATTAAATGCAAATATGAGATATAAAGGGAAAATGCTATGCATTCAAGGCAAGGAATTTTCAGACAGTTTAAGTAAGGCTGTTCTAGACCATATCAGAAAATGACAAACTGCAATGCAAAATATGATTTCCAAAAGGTAGGATAGCATAGGAACAATTTAAGAATATATGCACTTGACTTTATGATTCAATAGTTTGCGGCAAAAGCATGGAAAAATCAACATGTGCAGAGGTGTGTCTTTATTAAAGCAAAGACTGAAATATAGAAAGGTGCAAGTTTAAAGAACTTAGAGCAGTATTTACCTAGACTGGTGTGGAAACCAAACCCTGGCCACGGGTCAGTTAAGGACAGGAAACCCTCAAGGAAGGATACCCCTCAAAGGACAGCAGGTGCAGAATGGACACCCAGGACAGGACAGGATACCCTCAGATTAGGAATCAGGACAGGACCTCAGGACAGGACAGCAAACCCTCAGTACAGGACCGCTCAGGACAGGACCGCACCCGCAGTTTGGAAGCAACGCCTGCGCTCCACCCTCTCTGCAGTTATCGATCAAGACCCAGATTGGGTCAGCAAACTCTCAGCAAAGTGCTTCGCCAGCACTTTAAGGTTCAGTAGAACCTTAGTCTATGGTCAATTTCGGACAGAGTGCTCCGCAGCGCTCTGTATCTTCAGTCACCTATTGAGTACGATGGGTCAGTGACAGGTCAGCTAAACCAGACAAGTCGGACAATTTCCCTAGGTGAACCCAGGGTAGATATACTGTTTTGGGACCGGGTACCACCCCTCAAATGTTGCGAAGTGTCAGAATCCCCAATTTCAATTGGTCCTAAGGTAGGATTTGGGTAATACACCAATCATAACACACTATTTGGATGCTTCATTTACATCTCTGGGTACCGCCTAGCGAGATTGGGGTTCCCATGAGAAACTGCATAGAAATACAATAGATATATTACATTGTTTCGGAATAAGAACATGTGATTCCGTCCTGCTAGGGTTGCAGGTCGGTTCTCAGGAGCATCTTGCCCATCACTGCCAACTGGCGGTGTTCCATCAGCCAAGGTTGTCGGTGCCCCAGAAAGTCGCACATGCGTAGAAGGGACCTCCAAGATGGCTTTTGGTGCAGTTAGACCCCCATTCCCCGCGGTACATGAAAAGTAAGCGAAAACAAATTAATACATAAAAATAACATTATGAAAACACATCACAGGGTTTTGTACTTTCAACTTATCACTATAAAATATACTTATGCAGTCTAAATGTTAGCTACATATAACAGGCACAAGAGCAGTGGCACGAGCAGTACCACGTTACTGGCAAAGCTATGTATTACGCATGCGCATAAATTTCCCTCCAACTCTGCAGACACGTCAGGACACGTGAGTGTGACTGACGCATGCGCAGTAACTAAATACAAGCGGCGGCCATGTTAAACGACTCGAGTAAATTATTTTAGTAAAACACATATGCAAGCATCAAGAAACCTTGTTCAAACATAAAATAACGTTAGTAAAACGTACATGTGATTACCTTGTTACACATGGACGAGGTTCATGAATACAGCAAGTCGCAAAATATGCGAAGCTTTGCTTCATCAGTATCATGGTGCAATATATATTCGGACTGCCTAGCAATCCCAAAACATGTGGAGAAAGGATGCACTGGGTTCTGGGCATCTAGGGCAGGTGATGTACGTGTTTGGATAATGAGTCCGCCCGAGGCCACCCGGTGGCCATTAGGAGGGCGGGCCGTTAGTCACAGAGGGCTGCCCCCGCCCCTTTGCTGTGGTCAGCCACCCCTCCCCAGGGCAGGCGTTGTCTGGTGGAGGTGGGCAGGTCCGTGACGCGCGTCCGGGGGCGGCAGGCAGGGAGAGGGTATATCTCTTCCCCTCGCCATTGTTGTGGCCTCTTTGCCGCTCTGGACGTCGCGCGTACCCTTGGATTGCCCGTAAGATAACCCACCGTGATTACATAATGTTGTATGTAACAATAAACCTGCAGCAACTTTTCCCAATCTTAACACTTGTGTCTGTGTGTTATTTGCGGGATGTTAGATATGTTGGGGCGGGGGGTTCCTGTGGCCCTGAAGTGACTATAGGGTTGGAGCATTTCGGGTGTCAGGTTGGCGCGGTACAGTATGAGATATTGTATGTTTTTGAAGCAGTAGTTACAAGACACTTTTTTGGGAAATTCGAGTGCCCGATCCTGTTCTTTGTTATTAAGTGGCCTTTTGATTTCTGTTTCCCATTTCTCGCGGAGTGGGGTGAGGGTGATCACGTTCAGCGCTCGCACCACCTTGTACAGCCATGTCCCTAAGTGTCGCCCGGGGCATATCTGCAGGATTGCGTCTAAGAACGGGTGCGCGGGCTGTTCTGTGACTATTGTGTGCCACTTTCTACGGCAATCTTCCAGTAGCTGCCTATCTATGAGGAATTGTCCCCTTGGGAGGTCTGTATCTGCTGCAAGTTCTGCAAATGTCTGCTGTTGACAGTTCACTTACAGGGTGCCCACCTCTGTGATTGAGTGCTCAGCGCACGCAGTGTCTGCTCTGTGTAGTGGGCATGGCCTTTGGGAAAGCCCACCAGTGGGTGTATAGTGGCATACATGGGGCCCATCTGTTTCATTTGATGTACCCGTTTCAGGCATGTGCGCACTACCATTACCTGGAGCGGGCACTCCTGTATTGGCCCAGCTCCCGGTAACCGCATGCAGTGTATAGTAGGGGTTGGAATTGGTCCAGCGTTTGTGAGGGTTTCCCTCTGCTGTTCACTGTGACACCCATTATAGTTGCGTCCGCAAGGAAGTATGCCTTGAAGAAAGGTGCACCCAGACCTCCTTGGTCCATAGATAGTTGCAGTTTGGCGAGGGCAATTCTCCCGCGTCTTGTTCCCCAGATAAGGGTACCGAGGTGGGCATCCAGCTCTCGGAAAATAGGGACGGGGGAACCACTGGGAGGTTAAAGAAATCATACAGCAGTCGCGGGACCAGTATCATCGTGGCCGATGCAATTTTCCCAATGGGAGCTAGTGGGAGATCCTTCCAGAAATTCACAGAGAATCTGATTCCTGCTAGTGCTCTGTGATCGTTTCCCTCATATACATCTTGCGTCAGTGTGTTGTACAACCATATTCCTAAGTACCGTACTGCTTGGGCACTCCACGATATGTCTATGCCATACATTTGTTTTTTTCTGAGAGGGAAGATTGTCTGAGAGCGGGTATATTGTGGACTTAGCCCAGTTTACATTTAGGCCCGCTACAATTTCGAAGACACGTAGGGTGTTCAGTATTGGTTTGAGGTCCGATGTGATGTTGCGGATGTAAATGAGTATGTCATCTGCGTATAATGATACCCCGTGGACTGTATCCGCTCCATATCTCTCCCTCTTTGAGATGGCGGATCACAAGTGGCTCCATCACCATTGCGAAGAGTGGGCAGCCCTGTCTTCTGCCCCTGTGTATTGGAAATGATGGCGACATGTGATGCCCCAGTTTCACTCTGGAGGTCGGCTTGGTGTATATGAGTTTAGTGTATGCGAGTCGGCGGGGTCCCACTCCCATCCGCTGTAGGACTTGAAGGATTCACAATCTCGTATATCTCCTATATATAATAGGAACGGATTCTCAAATGACCTAATATTGTAGTGGCCAGTTCATGACATCGTTTTGGCATTCTTGATGAGATTCTGGCTATTTCTGGCATCATTGACTTGTGTGCGTATCTGAGACGACTTTCTGTCAGTTCCAGGTGTAATGGAGGCCTGTTGGACATTTTTGTCATACCTTAGCACATCCTGGGCAATATGCATAATGACAGGCGCCTTCCTTGGTGGGCATATTTTATATATTTGTGGCTATCTACATCACATTGAATCCTCTGGGCTAATGGTGACCATCCATTAAAAAATAAAAAACACTATGGTCATTCTAGACAGACCTGTCACTGCCCTTTGCATACGATGCCCCAATCATATTGACAGCAGTGGCATAACAATAGCCCCCACAGCCCCTGCTCTGTAAGGAGCCACTGCTCCAGAGTCCCCACCCCCACTTCCCCTCTGACATTGTGCACAGGCGGCAGGCCCCTGACCTGAGAGCTACTGACTAGGTCTGGAGCATGTACTTTGCACGGGGGCCCCCTCAATTTTAGTTACGCAACTGGTTGACCGTCTCATGTCCGTATATTCAGGAAACACAACTTATTAGTGGCTATCTTTGGCTTAAGAGTTGGCCTGGCCTAAAAGTAGCTTGTGTCTAGTGGTGTCCATCCTATTATAAATTGGGCCTATGTGACCTGTTAAAGCGTAATCTTGGTATACCAGTGGTCTAACTACCTGCCGTATGATGGTCATTATGATCAATCTACACTAACATCAGAGTCTGTCCCAATGTGTCAATAGTAAGTGAGAACCTGATGAAAATGAAATCTGATATTCCTGGGCAAAAACGTAGGTTGTGCATGAAAATTGAAATCTTTATCTTTGAAGAACTGAACTTTATCTAAAATGAATTCATTATATGAAAAACGCTTGGCTTTTCAGAAACTGTCAAGCCGACAATTTAGGAGAATATGGTTACCTTTCTGAAATATATTTAGAACTGATATTTGAGTTATAATTCATGCTGAGTTCTGGAGTCTAATTGATGATTGTGGTTCATAGGTGACATGAGGCACTGCCTGCTATGCCTGTTATTGTTTATTTCATGATAAATACCGATTAATCTTTTTACAGTGGTGGAAGTAATGTAGCCTGAAGCCGGGGCGTGTAAGACTAATTAATTTATCCTGTCAGCTCTCTGATCCTTTAAGTTCCCACTGCTCTAAAATGTTGTATAATTCGTCTAGTACTGATGGCAGCGGTGTGGGATTTTGAGATGTTTTAGCTATTGCTCCCCCTCCCCCCCCCCCCCACACACACACACACACACACCGCCCTTGCCAAGTAGATTCCCAGTCATAACCATGACCGAGGATTGACTTGAAATGGGCATGGATGAAAAATGAAAAGGAAGTTTAGTGTAAAAGTGAAGCAAGGTGCGATGTATATTTTGATAAACGATACGGCATGTAACTAAGATTTTATGAGCTGTCTTTAATACCAACAACCTTTAAACCAATTTTGGTGGCAATGTGATGAACAAGCATTTGCAATCCAATAGGACTCGCATTTACACGAAACCTATTGCAGGCAGGTGGGGCAGGATGGTACAAACAACGGGTGTGCTGGGGGAGGGAAGAAGATACTGCAGAAAATAGTACTTGTACTCGAAGTAAAGGGGTCAGTCGCAATGTAAGGATACAAATGACAACATGGCAGTCATAGGGAGCGACTAACAGGCCTATAAATCAATTAAAAAAGATTGGTAGGGGAGTGGGCGTGGCTTCTCTCCCGTGCGCAACTACCCCAGATCAAGCCCAGAGCAGCGCTTGCGCACTGGCTCAGGGCTCGACCTAAAAATGAACTAGATTTGCTAAAATATTAAGATTTTTAGTTAGTTGAAGTGTTTCTTGAGGCATTAACCTTTTTTATGTTATAGTTGCAACGTCCACCTCCCTCCTACTTTTAAAATCTTCTATTCATGTCTGCCGCAGATTCTCCATTTATTAAGTCATATATAAATTCTTTATTTCTTCCCACCATTTGTGTAATGGTTCCCTACAAATGTCTAATCACATTGGGAGGCTTCCATCCTTGGTGTCTGATGTACATTGTACTTTCGGGGTAAGCAGGGGTTATTGGGTGGGGAGATGCATTGCAAATGTGTGGAGTGATACTAATTGCCCGCACCAGTTCTCACTTCTACTTTTCTGATGCTTCACATTTTTGAGTCTGTCTGTCTCTCGTTGTGGGCACCCCATGTGTTCTATTGTTGAAAATTTAATAAAGAAATGAATCCCCCCCCCCAAAAAGAAAGCTTTAGCTCTGCCTGAGCGTGCGAAGTCGTGAAAAAGGAATTAAAGAGCAGTATGGAGAAACGGAACTTTGACTCTGCCTAGTTGATAGTTTTTATGGGCTTTTGATTGAACAGTGCCTGTGTTAAATTAACCTAGCTCTGAAGCAGTTCCATGGCTCATACACATGGTCATCGCAGACCCTTTGGTGAATGCAATAGAAGAGGCCTTTGCATGGTTTAACCGTTGATTACAGTAGAATGGGATTTTACATTGTGAACTCAAGAAGTCCTTTCCTATTCAGGACAAACACCATAGCAAGGGACTACTTATTACACAGATCATGTCTAGTTCAAGAAGGGATAGAGAGGTCTGTTTTTCATTATGTACATTTGTAATTTTATGTTTAGTATTTAGTTGAATGTGAATTTAATCACTTTTTCTTTTTCAAATTTAAAGCACTTGCTGGACATTGAATTATTGTGTTTTGTATGCTTGTGTGTTCTGAGATTGTAACCTATAACACTTTAATGAGTAAACATTGGTCTGTGCTGGCTCGATACCCTGACGATCAAGTGCTAAGGGGGTGTACTCATTGCCCAGCTTTCATCCAGTAGTAAGGTGACTCCAGGGCACCCTAGGTTAAATAAAACACATGAATTGTCACAACTCCTGATTGCCCTAGAACTCCCAGCCCCCCTCCTCATTTTCATTCCACTTCCCATATTGCCACATGAATCACAGTGGAGGTGTATAATTGTCCACTATCCCAGTAAAGAACAGCTCTGCCATTGCATTTACCCCCAGCATCCCCTGCTGTAGCACTGTGTTGAAAGTAAATACCGCACTGGAGTCCAGGTTGTAGTTCTAGGATGTAATTTATTAGATGGTTAGTTAATAGGTAGGCCAAGAAGTAGGTTGGTAAGAAGGCCCCACCAGGAGCTGCTTCCTTCAGCTCAGCCAGGAGTCAACTGACTCACATGAGTCACCCTACATTCTGTGACATCATTCATCATTCTAAATGTCCCCAGACTGAACAAAAAGGGAAGACAGGGTGGAAAGGAGGAAGACAAGAAAAGACCTTAAAACACAGCAAGCTCCATCAGCTTCATTTCCCATCACTACAAAAACTTAAAAATAGCGTGAGTCGCACACTGTGTGCCAGTAGCAGCAGGGCTGGCAAAATTCAGTATGCACTGCTGTGGATTTTCCTACTCTTAAGATGGCCTCCTCGTCTGAACCTAAGCTGTGGTGTACGGACCTGGGTAGTGCACATTGTAGTTAGCGAACGTCCAGGTCACTGTTTGGGTTGCATGTCTTTCCCCCAAAGTGATCGTGCTATGTATTGTTTGACCACTGCTCTTTGTTACCGAGAGTTGTTGCCCCTCTATTCCTGTGGGCAGTGACATTCTTGGCTGGCGTCCATGCTTTGCTCTGCTATGGTGCATGTTCTCTTTGACACACATACAGTATAGTGATCCTGCAATGGTGGCAACCAAACTGCTCCCATCAATCATCCAGTATGTTGCATGCATTCCACATGGGAAGGACTCTTTTCTGAACATGTTCTCTATTTTTGCACGGGAGCTAGAGAGGCTTCATTGTTAGAGCACTGGGGACGGACATCAGAGGGATGAAGTAGCTGCTAGAAGCTGCTTTGGAGCCAAATAAGAAGCCAGAGGTAGAGTTCTGAATTTGGGAATATGTGACAATGAGTACTACATATTCTGGTGGGGATGGAACTGAGACTCTTTACTGGTGTTACTCAGGGCCAAACTGGGAACCGAAACTGGCCCTAGCAAACTGCTCGGCCGCCCCTCCCCCTTTTTGGGAGTGGGGTGGTGCAGCTGAGCTGTTTGCGAGGGCCGGTTTTGGCCGATTTTAATGACAAGGGGCTGATATTGCTGACCCCCGGTAACAAAAACTGCCCCCAGGGGCTCAAAACCGGCCCACACCCTGGCGGCCCACCGGGAAAACGCCCAGTACCTGCAACGGCCAGTCCGGCCCTGGTGTTACTAGTGCTTGGTGCCATTCACAAAACACATCCGTTAATTCACGTGATAAGGGCATCAGTGATGTGTGCAGCAGAGTTGGTGAGTTGTGGTGGCCTGCCAGTGCTCACTGGGCATAGGTTCTTGAGAGTAAATAAATGGACACCCATCTTTAATTCCCTCTTGTGCTCCCCACCTCCCCAGCCTAATTAGGGAAAGCTTACAACTAAGCCCACACACAGACACAAAGGACTACACTTAGAAATGATTTCTGCAGCATTCTTTGTAGACTTGCCCAATACATAGACAGCATGTGTTTAACCACGGCTGCAACAAAAACAACAGAGGAACTGTTAATGTGGTTCATTTCCACCCTTATGGTGTAAAAGGACACCACCAAAAATTCAAACTACATTGTAACAGCCCTCAACAGCATCCTTGCTCTGCTGGAAGCACTCAAACCACCCTTAAACTAAGACACAGATTCCTCAAATACTAGCAGTATTGCACCACCAGCGAGAACTTAAAGCCCCTTTCAGAGTCGCATTCGCAGAACACCATAAGCATCCTCACAGAGTAGTCGCACACTAATGAAAACGCCCTACTGAATGTACGGGCCTTACAAAGTAAAAATATTGTAACAAGCAGTTTGTAATATGTAAGAAATATTGAAGATACCACGTTTCAATGTAATGCACACTACATGATGTATAAAGGAAAGCAGCAGACGCGCGTTTAAGGAAATAAAATGTTTTAAAAAACGAATGATGGTCCTAAAGCCCTTCAGAGTATTAGTCGCTCATCACCAGCAGCTCTCATATGGCACTGAAAACAACTATCACACTTCACGGGAAGCATAGCATTGCTACCCCTAGAGCTTTGCGGATGTAAGGACCCTTGAAATTACAAAAATACAATTCATGCATCATAATTAATGACAGGTACACTCTTTGTGGACCAAATATATCTTAAGTTTATTAATTACTCAGGTTGGTCTTAGCTTACGGGTGATCAGTTGTCGACGGTGACTTCCTTGAACAGCCAACACCTATCCTGAGAAAGCTAAAACTGCCCTGTAGGTGGTCACCAACACACTAAGATTCTTTACAGCTCATTCATTTACAGTGGGTTGCCACCATATTCTTTACTTTTGTGACATGCTTGTGAGAAGTTGGAGCACGACCCCAGACAGTCACCGCAGTTGCTCAGAATTTCAACTGTCCATTGAGCGAGTAAGGAGTGCCGTCTCATCATCCCAGACCCTGCCGTAATGATTCCCGGAGACCTGAGGGATTGGTTTGGCTCCAAGATTCACTAGCTAGAGGCCTTTTAGTTGTTTAAAGCTTTAGGACCGCCCTGTAAATCCGCCAAGCCTTGGGGATGGCATTTCCCGATAACTGATCCCCCTCACCCGTGCTCCACGCACATCACCATTAAGTACAGCCAGCCCTTTACAGGGCATCCTTAATGTGTAGCATGAAAATGTCTGTACCCATATTGGATACGTGTACCCCATCTGGTGCAAAACTACTGCTCAGATGCCTACTGAGCTGTCTGTGCCTTATGAAACCCTATCCATGCTGCATTGCAAATTTCTGTAAGGATAGATTCATTCTTCGCCTCAACATTTCAATAGACGTAGGTGAACTAGCTCCCTGCCACACCCTACTTGGGATGATTTCTGACCAAACTATATCGCCCCCCTCCCATTATGGTGGCCATATTGGTAAGACCCTGTCACCTGGCCTGCAAAAAGGCCCGACCACCCACCCAAGGAGATGAGATTATTTTCCCCAGGATAGATTCTCCGAATGTCTGGCTTAATCTCTCTCTTGCCGATAAGCTGGCGAAACTTAGGTTCCAGCATGACCCATCTCATTCCTCTGCTTCCCATCCAGTAAACATTACTGAAACTGTGGTTCCAACTTCTCTCTCTGGCCCGCTGTTCTGCTGTGGTCACAAAGGTGTGACCCATCACCCATACTTTTTCAAATCCTGAATAAAACAAAAAGGTACACATTACCACAAGCTTTATTTACATCTGCGATTGTACTCAGTTCATTATATTCAATTACTATTAGCAGGTCATAAACTATGTTTTGGCGCCGAAGTCCAATATTCTCCAACATAACACTTCTGTAACACCCCTCCCCTACATATTCGGTAGAGCTAACATTTGCAGCACATGCAAATTGTTCATTATACAGTTTTTTGGAGGACCTACTGCTACCCCATGTCCTCACAAATCACATTGTACTCTGTAACTGGGGGTGTTGATATGTAAACCCTTCCTTACCTCTGGCCCAGGCATACAATTGTATCTGTCTGACTGCCACTTTCCAATCTGCTTCATCACCCATGGTGGAAAAACCTTTACTCCTTCCCTCCTAAAGCCCAGCGCAATAAAACAGAGGGATGACTAACCCTCTCCACCTACTGTGGCCCCATAAGCTCAGCTACCGACCAAGTAGAGGAGCAATAAACGCTGTCCCCTCCATATCACCCTGTGGGCGACGTGCCCAGTTGCATTTCCACAGCACTTAGAAATTTGCAGGAATTAGCTGTTGTGCGTGGTATTATGGATGGGTCAGTAGGTGAATACAAGACTGAGTTAGTGAGTTGTTAATAGATGTAGAAGTTAAAGGATTGCTGAAGGCATAAATAGATGGACTAGTTTTTTCATAGATAGAAGTGTGTGTGTGTGTGTGTGTGTGTGTGTGTGTGTGTGTGTGTGTGTGTGTGTGTGTGTGTATATATATATATATATATATATATATATATATATGTGTGTGTGTATGTATATATGTATGTATGTATATGTATATATATAGCTCCTCTGAAGAAGGCCGATGCGGCCGAAATGCATAAGGACTATGGAGCACTTGCAAATGGTGAAATAAATGGTGTCATCCTACCTGCGTTGTGTGCGGCTCATTTCTCTCCGTGAGGAGAGGTCTTGGGGAATATATATATATATATATATATATATATATATATATATATGTATATATGTATATATATATGTATATATATATGTATGTATATATATATGTATATATATATGTATGTATATATATATATATATATATATGTATATATATATATATATATATATATATATGTTTGACGCTCCCCAGATGCACCGAACAAACAGCACTGCCAGGCAGAGAAACAGACACCACTCCGGTAAATTCTGCAGCAAAAATTTATTTTTATTTTCTCATTAATGCAGTGTCAAGGGTGCCGCGATCCGACGCGTTTCGGCGATCCTGTTGCCTTGCTCACCAGATATATATATATATATATATATATATATCACTGAAAAAACCATAGGTTTCAGGGACATTATAGTTAGTTGCACATTTCACTCGTACAAAACCATAGAAATTCCCCCGTTATAGTTAGTTAAGCTAACTATATCTCGCGCGCCCGCAATGCACTGCTGATGACGTCACATATTACATCACTCATTACATGTTCAGTGACATCACTGATGACATCTCAAATGACATCACTTATGACATCATCCAGTGAATGTGTGTTTTTCTGAAAATTAAATGTTTTATATATGTACATCTCAAGGTCGATTGAAGAATAAATGGGTATATAAGTATCTATATGGATGATTTTTTTGTAAAATTGATTGTATAACTAAGTGTATTTTAGTGAATACATGGTTAGTGAGTAATGTTTAAATATGTAAATATTTGTAGCAGTCTCTCACCTTGTGTATAAGTGGCTGCATGGGTTGGTGGCTAGCTACATGAGTGTCTATATGGGTTATTAGTTGTTTTTATGAGTATGAGTGTCTTAATGTCTATTGGGTCTAAAGCCGCATATATTTATAAGTTATTGCCATTGCATGTTACTGAAAGACCTAAATCCCCTACAGAATTAGCTTGGGAAACGGACTTATCCTTCCCAATATCTGTCTCTGCTTGGGATAAACTATGGTCTAAGTTATTCAAAATTTCTGCTTCTGCTTGTATAACTCAATCTCTCTATTTTATTTACAATAGAGCAGTTATTACTCCTGTTTGTATATCCAAGTTCTCCCCTGCCTCTTCACCTCTGTGTTGGTCCTGTTCTGAATGTACTGGTACTTTAAGACATCAAATGTATGAGTGTTCCAATGTATTGACCTTTTGGCAGTCTATTTGGTCTACATGCATAAAAATCTTTAAATGTGATATTACGTTATCATTGCAAAATGTTTTTCTAGGTTCTTCCTCTCCTGACTTAGATGATGTTACTCCTATATCCTCATTGTCCAACCTTTTTATCGCATTAGCTTTCAAAGTAATTTTGTCATGTTGGAAAGATAATTCCAAGTTATCCTCATTGACTTGGTGGAATTTTATTTGTGATGAACACAGAATTGCTACTGTCTCCTCTTCTATTTTATCTCAGAAAATTAAATCGGATCTTCTTTGGTTACCTTTTACATCTCATCTTGCTACACATGCACCTGTATCTTACACAACTTCTTCTTAATTCCATATTTTATTCTATGTATTTGCTTTTTTTTTTTTATTTAAATGGTAATTTCTAACTATAACGTCTCTGAACCTTTGTTTTTTTCATTGAATTTCAAAAGTTTTTTAAATGCTAATTTGTAAGTGCAATTGTAGTTATACCTATTGTTTTGTATTGAATTTCAAAAGTTTTTTAACTGTTTATTTATAAATATTTTATTTATTAAACATTATATATTTTTCTGAAAATTGCAAAAAAAATTAAAAATAAATGTAGAACTGAAATATTTTTTGGGGTATTTTAATATATATTTTTTTAATCAACTTTTTTTGGGGAGTCACGCCCCAAAGCGTACTTACCGCAGCGGGTCCGCGTATTATAGCTGCAATTTTAGAAAAGTCGTGAAGGATCCGCGTACGGTGAGCGACGAGTGCGTGTTTTTTTCCAGTTACATCATATACGTACAATGTTACGTGGTGTGCGTGACCGGTATGCGTCCGGTCCGCGACTCCTGCTCCAGCACATTCGCAACACATGCGTATTACAGTACGTGACGCTTGCGCGGTTGCGGGCCCCACGTGACATTGTATACGTGCTGGGGCGTGCTGTGTGTGCAACCCCCGCAAAAAATGTTATGTTCTAAAATGATATGTCGGTGTCTTTAATGTACATATTAGGGCAAAAGATTATCTACGGTATTCATAAAAATAATATATTTCTACGTGTAATAAACTTATATTATTTTTAAATATATTTTCGCGAAGTCGCGTCGGGAGCGCGCTTCGTGAGCGCACGGTGCGCAGATCCCATGTGACCTAAAAAAAAAAAAAGATTTGATTGGTTCATAACATTTCCCACTGTAACTATTGAAGAACCCCCGCCCATTTAAATTATTCTGTTTGGAGCAGTTGATGAGAGAGACAACTCTTCTTCTTCCAGAGCTGGGTTTGGAATTTTTTTTTGTGCTTTTAAAAAATTGCATTGGTGAAATGGCATCTGGTTCGCAAGCTCCTCCTCATTCTTCAGATGAAGATATCTTGGAGCAAGATCCACCCAAGCAGAGGCCTGAATCAGTGGTATGGAAATTATTCACCCTTCCTGCCGGAGAAAAAAAGGTAAACACAAGAAAAGTCACATGCTTGCTGTGTGACCGGGTCCTGTCGTGAGGCAGTGACAAATACTCCTGTGGAACAGCGAGTATGTATAAACATCTACGGACCATTCACCCGAGGAATCTGGCACGAGAAGAAATGAGGCTTGCAGCAAAAAACTCCACCACCAGGCATTGCAAGCACCTCCGGAGCGTCCACTTCAGCACCACCAGTAGACATTCGGCCAGAATTTGCTTTTCTGCATCAGCACTGCACTAAGTGCAAAACCATCATCTGTTATGGTGAACAGTCAGTGGACGCTATTTGTGCAGCTCAACTGAACCACAAATGCAATTATTTTTTTTTTTTGGAACGATGTTGAATTCCAAAAGCTAACAGTTTACTTAGTTCCTTTTTTTGTTCCATTTTAAAAAAACACCTAAAAAAGTACAAAATTGTTAAAAAAAACACAAAATAGAAAACAAAAAACAGAAGAAAAAAAGAAGTTCAGAACTACCTTATCTGGTTTAAAAAAAATAACTATAATTGCATGGTAATGTCTGAAAGTTTGGTTGAATGTATGTGCAGAGCATGATTGACTGAAAGAGTGCATTAGTACTGTATGGTGAATATATAGGGGCAGATCTATGAGGAAGTGCTGCAGCGTGACACTGCAAGCCCTTTAGCTGCACCGCGCTGCGGCACTTCTGAAGCACAGGAAAGTGACATATTTACATGAATATGTCGCAATTCTGTGCTCCCTCTGCACTAGCACACAAACTGCAGCCAGGCACCCTTGCACCATGGTGCAAGGATATCTGTCGTGGGAAGATTGTTTTTGTGCAGGAAGTAGTCCCTTCCTGCACAAAAACAATCGCTAAAGGCATTTTCCTCCTCCTGTGTGCTGTGGAATGCAGCATGCATTGAAACAGGAAAAAACGAGGAGAAATGAAAACCTTTCTCCTTGTTGTGCCTCGCTACTCCACCTTTAGGGTGACGCACCATTCACACGTATCTACAGATTTACACTTTCTCTTAAATCTTGAGATGTTATTCCATGGATGTTGTGTGGGAACAGACACATCCGCACCCATGGAATGCCCCTTCAACGCAAAGTGCTGCGTTTGAATGGGTCATATTTTCAAGGGGAGTAAAAGCCACGCAGGGTGGCTTTTCCTCACCTTGTAAATATGGAGGAGTCCCCAGCACCATCACTACATTACAAAAAGTGACATACTGGTAGCGCAGGGGGCTTGTAAATCTGCCCCAAAAGTGCTTAGGTATTGGCAGAGTGATACAATAAGAACATAGTGCTGAATGGGTGATTGACGAACTGCATGAGACTGACCGGAGGTATCCTAGGCTGCATGAGTACTACTTCGGTATTAAGTGGAGTGTACCAATAGTATGTATCTGCTTAGAGGTTTGTAGCGATTGTGCACAGACTATTGTACGTGCACTTGTGTTGGTGCCTAGGTCATTCTATAAGAATATCACTAGTAACTAGAATGATGACAGTGCTGCAAACAGAGTGCTCAATTAATTTATAAGTGCTTAGGTATTGCCTCAATGCCAGAGTCATTCTGCAAGTGCATAGACAGTGACTGGGTTCCTAGAGTGCTAGTAGTTGACAGCAGGTTAAGTTTATAAGCGCTTATGTTTCAGCAGAGTGATTAGATAAGGACATGCTTCTGTCAGGATGATTGTAGGAGTTGACACAAACTCAGTGTGATTCCAGACAAGCATGACTATTAAATGGACTTTTGCAGGACTGACTCCGTAGTCTGCAAGGGTTTAAGGGAGCGCATACATTGTGAACATTTGACTGCAACACTGCTTGTCTCAATGCCTGATTCATTCTGCAAGTGCATAGACAGTGAATAGGTTCCTAGAGTGCTAGTAGTTGACAAGCTGACAGCAGGATAAGTTTATAAGGACTTATGTTTCAGCAGAGGGATTAGATAAGGACATACTTCTGTCAGGATGATTGTAGGAGTGGATACAGACTCAGTGTGATTCCAGACAAGCATGACTATTAAATGGACTTCTGTAGGACTGACTCGAATTTGGCCTTCAACATCAGAAATTCCGGAGCATGAGCGGCTGCGTGAAGTTATGCCAAAAATTTCGATCGGCAGACCCGGACTCAATGGACAGTCTATGCTGGGACGAAATCATGTATCAGGCGGATCAAAAACCATCGAGTTCCTGGGGAAGGTATTTGAAAACCTGTTAGGCAGTCCTTGATTTAGAAACAGTCTGGGAACCCAGGGTAGATAAAGCAAGCATTAGTAGAGCAGTAAATGACGCAGCAAAAAGGAAATCCTTTTTGGAGGATAAAAATACAATCTCTAAACGTCGGCATGGGTGGACTATCATCACCTCTTATAAACTATTGAAACCGCAAGCATACTTAGTATCACATTTTAGCGGGCATTTAAAAAAAAGCTACACAGACTATCGGATGGGGCAGCACGTCTCAAAAAATCTTCTGCCTTCCTGGAAATACAAACAACTAACCGCGCAATGTCGTCTATGTGGATATAAAAAGGAATCCTTACCCCACCTATTATGCGTATGCCCAGCAGTCAAGGCCCTGAGGACACGGTACTTAAAACCCATTTTTAATGAACAGAACATTCGTACATGCAGACAGGCGGTAATAAGCTGGTTGGTAGGCTCCTCCATAATTCTGGCCTGCCGGGGAGTAAAATTCCTGGCAGAGGTAAGAAAACGCTTATGGCAAGCCGAGCAGGAGGAAAACAGAGAAGAAAGTTCCTCCAGGCCCGGACCTTATGGACCAACTGCTCAAAACATGGACTGAATGCAAAACAAACCAAGAGCTTACTTAGACGGCAGAATTATAGAAGCTGGACTAGATTTAACATTTTAACTATTGCTTTTATATCACTTTATATGTTAGACAATTACATGGATCACAAGTTAAAAATGGTAATTTTTTAATGTTGCTTGGTATTAATCGTGACTAATACGTCAATTTTATTTCCTTGGGATTATTGTAAATATTTTCATTAATCATACAATAAACTTTTTTTTTTTTTGACTGACTCAGTAGTCTGCAAGGGTTTAAGGGACCGCATATATTGTGCATATTTGACTGTACCACTGCTTGTCTGAGTCATTCTGCAAGGGCATAGACAGTGAATAGGTTCCTAGAGTGCTAGTAGTTGACAGCAGGATAGGTTTATAAGGACTTATGTTTCAGCGGAGGGATTAGATAAAATCAAATCGGGCAAATTTATAAAGCACGCTACTCACCCGCTAGGGTCTCAAGGTGCTGGGAGGGGAGGGGTCCGTTACTGCTCGAAAAGCCAGGTCTTGAGTTGTTTCCTGAAGTAGAGATGGTCCTGGGTCAGCCATAGGTTGATGGGGAGGGAGTTCCATGTCTTGGCCGCCAGGTAGGAGAAGGATCTTCCTCCGGCGGTGCCTCTGCGAATACGTGGGACGGTGGCGAGGCCGAGGCTGGTCGAGCGGAGCTGGCGGGTGGGCGTGTAGAAAGTGAGGCGGTTGTTTAGGAACTTGGGGCCCAAGTCGTGGAGAGCCTTGTGTGCATGGGTAAGGAGTCTGAACGTGATCCTCTTGCTGACGGGGAGCCAGTGCAGGTCTCTCGTGGGCGGAGATGTGGTTGTGGCGGGGGATGTCCAGGATGAGTCGTGCGTAGGCGTTCTGTATGCGCTGGAGTCTTTTCTGTAGTTTGGCTGTGGTTCCCGGATAGAGGGTGTTCCCGTAGTCGAGTCGGCTGGTGACGAGTGCCTGGGTGACCGTCTTCCTGGTTTCGGTGGGGATCCATCGGAAGATCTTTCGGAGCATGCGCAGGGTGTTGAAACAGGAAGACGAGACGGCGTTGACTTGTTTGGTCATCGTGAGGGAGGAGTCCAGGATGAAACCCAGGTTTCGTGCGTCGTCCGTTGGCTTGGGGGCAGTGCCAAGGGCAGGGGGCCACCAGGAGTCGTCCCAGGCGGAGGGGGATGATCCCAGGATGAGGACTTCCGTCTTGTCTGAGTTCAGTTTCAGGCGGCTGGTCTTCATCCATTCGGCGACGTCTTTCATTCCTTCGTGGAGACTGGCTCTGGCGGGGTCATTTGTGAGGGAGAGGATCAGCTGGGTGTCGTCGGCATAGGAAATGATGTTTTGGTTGTGTTGGCGTGCGATGGCTGCGAGGGGGGTCATGTAGACGTTGAAGAGGGTGGGGCTGAGCGAGGATCCTTGAGGTACACCGCAGATGACTTCGGTGGCCGCGGATCGGAACGGGGGAGGCTGACTCTCTGGGTTCTTCCGGCGAGGAACAAGATGATCCACTCCAGTGCCTTCCCTTGGATTCCGGTGTTGCTGAGGCGCTGTATTAGTGTGCGGCGGCATACTGTGTCGAACGCTGCTGAGAGATTCAGGAGGATGAGGGCAGCTGTTTCCCCGTTGTCAAGCAGGGATCTGATGTCGTCGGTAGCAGCGATGAGGGCGGTCTCGGTGCTGTGGTTAGCTCGGAAACCGGACTATGAGGGGTCGAGGGATCCGTTTGTCTCGAGGAAGGCAGCGAGCTGTTTGTTGGCAGTCTTCTCGATGACTTTGGCAGGAAAAGGGAGGAGCGAGATGGGTCGGACATTCTTGAGGTCGGTGGGGTCCGCTGTCGGTTTCTTCAGGAGGGCGCTGAGCTCGGCATGCTTCCAGCTCTCCGGGAAGGTGGCGGTGGCGAAGGAGATGTTGATGATGTCTCGGAGTTGGGGTGCGATGATGGAGTTGGCCTTGTTGAAAAAGTGGCGGGGGCAGGGATAGGTTGGGGAGCCGGAGTGGATGGTGTTCATCGTGCGGGTGGTGTCTTCGGTGCTGACTGGGGTCCAGTTGTAGAGGGTGGTGGTGGGGGGCACTGGTTCGGCGGTTGGGTGCGTGGTCTGTGCACCGAAGCTGTTGTGTATGTCGGCGATCTTGCGGTGGAAGAACGAGGCGAGTGAGTCGCAGAGGTCTTGCGAGGATGTGATGTCGTTGTTTCCGGCGCTGGGGTTGGAGAGCTCTTTGACGATGCTGAAGAGTTCCTTGCTGTTGTGGGTGTTGTTGTCCAGTCGTTCTTTGAATGTTGTCCTTTTGGTGGTGCGGATCAGCTGGTGGTGTGTGCGGGTGGCGTTCATGAGGGCTGTCATGTTTTCTGTAGTCTTGTCGTGGCGCCAGGCTTTTTCGAGGGTGCGGCAGTTTTTCTTGGAGGTTCGGAGTTAGTTGGTGAAC
Organism: Lissotriton helveticus; assembly: GCF_964261635.1. Taxonomy (NCBI): domain Eukaryota; kingdom Metazoa; phylum Chordata; class Amphibia; order Caudata; family Salamandridae; genus Lissotriton; species Lissotriton helveticus. The sequence continues at coordinate 537,411,802 of NC_136057.1, read as the reverse complement.
CACGAGGATTTCTTGCTGCCGGGTCTGCTGGGTGGGTTCTTCAGTGGTGCGAGGTCATAGGCGCAGTTGGTGAGCCACTGTGTGAAGTTGCGGACTGCTTCGTTGGGGTCCGTTGTGTTGGCGGGGGTTCTGGCTGAGGGAGGTGGTGAGCTGGTCGGAGGTGATCTTGCTCCAGCGGGAAGCCTGTTGCGGGGGTGGTGGGTCGTGGTTCTCCTGAAGCTGAAGTGGACGCAGAGGTGATCAGTCCAGTGTAGTCCGGTAGAGTGGCTGAAGGAGATGTGCTTGCTGGAGTAGAAGACGGGGTCAAGCGTGTGGCCGGCGTAGTGAGTGGGGGTGTTCACCAGTTGCTTGAGTCAGAGGTTGTCCAGCAGGGTGGCGGTGTTGCTGTTATTGTTGTTCTCCAGGTGGAAGTTGAGGTCCCCTAGGAGGATGTAGTCTGAGGAGGTGAGGGCGTGCGGCCTGATGAAGTCTGCGATGGCTTCGCTGAATTGTGTGCGTGGTCCCGGGGGTCTGTAGATGAGAGTGCCTCTGAGGGTGGTCTTGGGGTCGGTGTGTATCTGGAAGTGAAGGTGCTCGGCGGCGGTGAGGGTGTCTTCGGAGTTGGTCGTGATGCGGATGGTGTTTCTGTGGAAGATGCCGATCCCTCCTCTGGTCTGGTTGACGCGGTCCCTCCGGGTGATCTTGCATCCATCCGGGATGGCTATGGCGTTGTCGGGCGTTGAGGAGGCGTTCATCCAGGTGTCGAGGAGGTTCCAGAGTTCGACGGCGTGTCTGTGGACGTAGCGTGTGTTGAGCAGGATGCACTTGAGGTGATTGGTGCTGGTGCCTGGCCTTTCGGGTGCGGTGCAGGTCTGGAGGCAGGTGAATTTGCAGGCTTGGCAGGTGAAGGATCCGTGGGTGCGTTTCGGGGTGGCTCGGTAGCAGGCGGGGTTCCGGCCGGGTTTGAGTGCGTTGAGGGTGGCGGCGGCGTAAGTTCGTCGTGTGGGCTGGCATCGTCGGGGGCTAGGGGTCCTGGCGCTGGGCGCGGTCCAGGCGTTGGCGGGCGCAGACGGGCTTGCCTTTGGCGCGCAATCGGCGCGCCCGCTGCGCGTGCTCGCTGCGCGTATGCGTGGACTCCGCCATAAATGGCGAAGTGGGAGGGAGGAGCAGCTGGGAGGCGGGAGCGGGGCGGCGAATGGGAGGGGGTACAGAAGAGAAAGGGGCGGGTCCGCAGGGGATCAGCAGCGCAGAGCGGGGGAGAGAAGAGCGGGGAAAAAAATGGAGGCGAGAGGGCAAGTACACAGGACAAAAAACGGGCAGTACAATGGGCACAGAGACAAAAGCAAAATACAGAATACAGAAAACAGAATACAATACTCAGCAGGAGCAGCGACTAAACACGGGCAGAAAAACCGGCACAGGAAAGAACCAGAAGCTCAGCTGCAGGGCAGCGGCGAACTCGAGGCAGCAGCGGTGAAGCCTGGCACACTCACGGGGAGTCGCGCAGTGTGTGGAGCGACCGGCCCTGAAGCAGGGACATAGGACATACTTCTGTCAGGATGATTGTAGGAGTGTACACAGACTCGCAGTGTGATTCCAGACAAGCATGACTATTACCTGGACTGACTCAGTAGTCTGCAAGGGGTTAAGGGACCTCATATATTGTGCACATTTGACTGTACCACTGCTTGTCTCAATGACTGAGTCATTCTGCAAGTGCATAGACAGTGACTGGGATCCTAGAGTGCTAGTAGTTGACAGCAGGATACGTTTAAAAGACCTTATGTTTCAGGAGAGTGATTAGATAAGGACATTCTTCTGTCAGGATGATTGTAGGAGTGGACAGAGCTGCTTTACAGCCATAGAACCGGTCAGCAGAGCTGCTGTAGAGCCAGAGACCCAGGTCAGCAGAGCTGGTGTAGAGCCAGAGAACCAGGTCAGCAGAGCTGCTTTAGAGCCATAGAACTAGGTCAGCAGAGCTGCTGTAAAGCCAGAGAAACCAGGTCAGCAGAGCTGCTTTAGAGCCAGAGAACCAGGCCAGCAGAGCTGTTGTAGAGCCAGAGAACCAGGTCAGCAGAGCTGCTCTAGAGGCCGAGAACCAGGTCAGCAGAGCTGCTCTAGAGGCCGAGAACCAGGTCAGCAGAGCTGCTCTAGAGGCCGAGACCCAGGTCAGCAGAGCTGCTCTAGAGGCCGAGAAACCAGGTCAGCGGAGCTGATTTAGAGCAACAGAACCAGATCAGCAGAGCTGCTTTAGAGACCGAGAACCAGGTCATCAGAGCTGCTCTAGAGGCAGAGAACCAGGTCAGCAGAGCTGCTTTGGAGGGAGAGAACCAGGTCAGCAGAGCTGCTTTAGAGGGAGGGAAACCAGGTCAGCAGAGGTGCTCTAGAGCCAAAGAAACCAGGTCAGCAGAGCTGCTCGAAAGGCAGAGAACTAGGTCAGCAGAGCTGCTTTAGAGCCAGAGAACCTGGTCAGCAGAGCTGCTCTAGAGCCAGAGAACCTGGTCAGCAGAGCTGCTCTAGAGCCAGAGAACCTGGTCAGCAGAGCTGCTCTAGAGCCAGAGAACCTGGTCAGCAGAGCTGCTCTAGAGCCAGAGAACCTGGTCAGCAGAGCTGCTCTAGAGCCAGAGAACCTGGTCAGCAGAGCTGCTCTAGAGCCAGAGAACCTGGTCAGCAGAGCTGCTCTAGAGCCAGAGAACCTGGTCAGCAGAGCTGCTCTAGAGCCAGAGAACCAGGTCAGCAGAGCTGCTTTAGAGCTATAGAACCAGGTCAGAAGAGCTGCTCTAGAGCCAGAGAACAAGCTCAGCAGAGCTGCTCTAGAGCAAGAGACCCAGGTCAGCAGAGCTGCTCTAAAGGCTGAGAACCAGGTCAGCAGAGCTGCTCGAGAGCCAGAGTATCAGGTCACCAGAGCTGCTCTAAAAGCAGAGAACCTGGGCAGCAGAGCTGCTTTAGAGGGAGAGAACCAGGTCAGCATAGCTGCTTTAGAGCCAGAGAACCAGGTCAACAGAGCTGCTCTAGAGCCGGAGAAACCAGGTCAGCAGATCTGCTTTAGAGGGATAGAACCAGGTCAGCAGATCTGCTTTAGAGCCAGAGAACCAGCTCAGCAGAGCTGCTCTAGAGCCTGAGAACCAGGGCAGCAGAACTGCTTTAGAGCCATAGAACTGGGTCAGCAGAGCTGCTCTAGAGCCAGAGAACCAGGTCAGCAGAGCTTCTCTAGAGCCAGAGAACCAGGCCAGCAGAGCTGCTGTAGAGCCAGAGAACCAGGTCAGCAGAGCTGCTGTAGAGCCTAAGAACCAGGTCAGCAGAGCTGCTGTAGAGCCAGAGAAACCAGGTCAGCAGAGCTGCTTTAGAACCAGAGAACACGGTCAGCTGAGCTGCTTTAGAGCCAGAGAACCAGGTCAGCAGACCTGCTTTAGAGCCAGAGAAACCAGGTCAGCAGAGCTGCTTTTGAGCCAGAGAACCAGGTCCGCAGAGCTGCTGTAGAGCCAGAGAATCAGGTCAGCAGAGCTGCTTTAGAGCCAAAGAACCAGGTCAGCAGAGCTTCTCTAGCTGACACTGATTGACTGCCACTGATTGCCTGACACTGATTGCCTGACACTGATTGCCTGACACTGATTGCCTGACACTGATTGCCTGACACTGATTGCCTGACACTGATTGCCTGACACTGATTGCCTGACACTGATTGCCTGACACTGATTGCCTGACACTGATTGCCTGACACTGATTGCCTGACACTGATTGACACTGATTGACTGACACTGATTGCCTGACACTGATTGACTGACACTGATTGACTGACACTGATTGACTGACACTGACTGACTGACACTGATTGACTGACACTGACTGACTACTCTCTACTACTCTGATTGACTGACACTGATTGACTGACACTGATTGACTGACACTGATTGACTGACACTGATTGACTGACACTGACTGACTGACACTGATTGACTGACACTGACTGACTGACACTGACTGACTACTCTCTACTACTCTACTACTCACTCTCTACTACTCACTCTCTACTACTCACTCTCTACTACTCACTCTCTACTACTCACTCTCTACTACTCACTCTCTACTACTCACTCTCTACTACTCACTCCTACTCACTCTCTACTGCTCACTCTCTACTATTCACTCAACTACTCACTCAACTACTCTCTACCACTCACTCTCTACTACTCATTTCATAAAGCTTTATTCGGAGCATTTGAAAACATGTCCATAAAAGCACAACATGGTTACAGATACTAGCAATACTTACAAAATTTCAGTTAAGAAAGCACACAATAAAAACAATATAGAATAACAACTATTAATTACAAAGAGTACATTACACAATACGTATATCATTTAAAAAAAATATAATAAATATTTAAAATAGTCCATTATTTTCAAAAACACATACTTTTCCTAACGCTTATAGCTTTGAGCAGAAAAGTAGCAGTAAAAAAACAGATGTCCGGGTGATTCAGATTAAAAAGCAGCTTCATAGCATCCGTAGTATTTCTCACTCCAAATCTGTTTAACATAGGCTTCAGATAGAATTTCCGTAATTCCCTATACAAATCGCATGTTAATAAAAAGTGCTTAGTGCTTTGTTCTGTTTTATTATCACATTCACATGGGCCAATAGGGCGCATTTTAATGTTGGGGCACGCGACCAGATAATGTACTACTCCCATCCTCATTCTGGTTAGTACAAACTGGTGCGAAACTCTTGTTACTTGTGACAAATATTGACTAAAACCAGTAAATTCATTCATGCTATTGTACAGTGCACATGTAGTTAACTTAGAGTCCTCCAGATGATTCCTCTCATTACAGTAATTCAGGAAGATTGTTTTCACGTTAGATTTGGATATATCCGAGACACTATAAGGGTCATCAAGCACATTGGCCCCAAGGATCTTTTGAGAACATTCGATAATATATTTGATCCAAGGGATCTTTAGATGCTGGTCCAAAGAAAGACAGTCCTTGATAATTGCTCTATTCAATGAGGTACCGTCGCTAAGCCAAATAGAGCGCCACAATAGTAAGGGCCTTATCATAATCAAATCACTCAGGGCTTGGGTCCCTGTTTCCTTGTGAACCAATGAGTTGGAGGTAGACTTGGGCAAGCACAAGAGCCTTTTCAGGAAGATATTCTCCTCTACTTGAAGGCTCTTTGCAGGTGACACACCCCAGATGCCTGCCCCATATAGGGCCGCAGAAAGACATTTAGCTTGATAGATTTTTAACATGTCTTTAATACGTCTATTCCCCAACTTCTTAGCAAACAAGAAGACCCCATTGGCACTCCTAATCATCTTTGTTCTGACGACTTTATGTTCGGTGGCCCAGCTCCCATTATTAGAAAAGGTAATACCTAGGTAACAAAAATGTTCAACTTTTTTAACCCGTTCACCCTCAATCAGATAGTGAGTTTTACCTTTAGTTTTTGCTTTTCCCGGCCCGCACTCCATTACATATGTTTTAGACTTATTAATCACCATTTTCCTATTTTTGATGAAGGTTACAAAACAGTCCATCAAACGTTGAAGACCCAAGGGGGTCCTTGACAGTAGCACTGCGTCGTCCGCATAGAGTAGTACAGGTATATTAAAATTATTTACTCTCGGGACGTCCGCAGCGACTGCTAGCAGGGCAGATTCAACCTCATTAATGAAAAGAGTAAAAAGCAGGGGTGCTAAAACGCACCCCTGTCTTATACCTCTTCCAATCCCAAACTTGGTCGTACATTCCCCATTGGGTCCATAACGGACGCTGGTGCGGAGCTTTTCATACAGGCGGGCTAGGAAATATATTATGCCTTCAGGTGCCCCCATTTCCAATAATTTGGCCCACAAAATAGCATGATCCACCAAATCAAAAGCACTACTAAGGTCAGTGAAACATAAATAAAGCGACCCTTTTTTTGCCTGGGTATATTTCCCTACCAATAGTTCTAAATTCAGACACTGTTCGATGGTACCACGGCCTTTTCTAAAACCAAACTGACAGTTACTTAAGATCTCATTGGTATCTGCCCACTCCTCTAATCTTACTAAAAGGACCCTACTCATAATTTTAACAGATGAGTCCAGTAAGGATATAGGTCGGTAATTTTTTGCTTCCCCCCGATCGCCTTTCTTATAAATGGGGATGATTATTGACTCTTCCCATGTGGGCGGTATTTTATAGCATATGGCTGCATTAAAGATTTTGGTCAACAATGGGCCCCAAATCTCCGGTGCAGTCCTATACACGTCCATGGGAACGCCATCCGGGCCCTGAGCCTTACCTCCTTTACTGGTTCTTATACTAGCCGTAACTTCTTCAATAGTAATATCTAATGCTAATATTGGCCAGCCTTCTACATGTATAACTGATAAATTACTAGAGTCGAAAATATAGGAAAAATGATTGATCCACGTCTCCATACTCACGTTAGATGTGAGTTCTGGGACCTTGTCATCTTTTAGGAATGGGTTATTCACCGTGGACCAGAACAGGGTACAGTTATTCGTATCTGCAGCTTGGGTAAGGTTATCCCAGGCTTCCTGCTGTAGTTCTGCTTTTCTACATTTGAGGGTCATATTATATCCCTGTCTAAGTTGGGCCACCAAGTTCTTATCCCTTGGTTTGGCAACTAGTGCATTTTTAAGATCAGTCCGGGCAGTAACGCAAGCATGGTCAAACCAGCCCCTTTTACACCTAACCTTTGCCCCTGCCTTTTTAGTGAACTTCTTGTTGATGAATGAATTAATTTTGTTAAAGTGGTCAATACTGGCAGATGAGGCCTCATCCTGTTCTAATATTGCCACAATCTCTAACACACAACTAGAAATGATGGAGTCTGATGTTATTTCCGCTTTTTCTCCCTTCCACCTCAGTCTGTATCCATTCTGCCTATAGGGTTCAATGTTAACAATTATACCCTGTTCACCACCATAAACATTTTCCCAAAAAGTTAATTTGGTGGTCAGACAGTTATGGTCACTTAACATAATATCAATCACTTTAGGCATGGGGCATAACGGAGCAATGGTTGAAGACATGCACATAAAATCGATAATGGTGTTGGCGCCCCTTCCTATAAAGGTTGGTATATTTTCATCCATATCATTTTTAGCATTGTCCATAATTTCCATGTCATATTGTACCAGAAAATTATTCAAGGTTTCCCCATAGGTGTGATGAGGAAAATGGACTTCAGCTTCCCCCAGTCGGTTATACACACCGCAAACCTTCTGAGAGGAAAGTGGGCACACAGAAACATTAAAATCCCCCACAAAAACAAATTCAAATACACCATTAAAATTCTTCACGATATTATTCAATGTTGTATCTAGTTCGTTAATTGCAACATGTCTAGTGCCATCAAAAATATTGTTATAGAAATTAATCAGAAGAATATTTCTACCAGTTTCTTGTGTAAGCCATAAAATTTGTGAATGAGCCCCCACATTAACAAACTTTTTCACTGAGATGGGTAATTTGACTGAAATCAACACCATCAGCCCTCCTTTAGCTCTTCCGTGGGTTGTAGGCGATGCTGGTAGCTCATATGACACATAGCCATTAATGCCTTTGAACTTTTTGCACCAGGTTTCCTGTAGACAAAAAATATTAAATAGATGCACAAATTCCTTCCATCCTAACGCATCCTCCTTGGCCGCAATCCCAGCAATATTCCAGCTGGCGATGTGACAAATTACCTTCACTCTCTCCTGGCTAACAGTAGGCTGTTCAACACTAGATACGGACATGTTATTCCCTATATTAAAAAGCTCTATGTTAGATAACAAATTTGAGACTTCAACCCCTGGCAATGTACAGTCCAATTGCACATCATTGCCTATTTCATCTATAGGCATAATTACTTCATTGTTCAAAGTACTATTTACTGCACCCCTTAATGGGTCGACCTCATGTCAGTCATTTTGATCTAGATAACTCAGGGACTGAAACCTGTTCTGAGTTGGAACCTGAAAAACCATTCTACTATCAAACATAGGGGTACCTAGGGGGACAAATGGGTTGTGGGTATGTATTAGGTAGTTATTCCCCCCTAACATAGAATTCCCCATGGGCGTTGGTGGGGTGGGTAAACCATTTTGTAGACCTGGGCAAAAGTTAGGCATCACGGGTTTATTTACCAGAGATGGATAGGTGAAATTACTCATTACCCTCTCCTTACCATTAACGGAAGGTTGCCTACTTAGATGGTTATAAAAGTAGCCCAATGGCCTAGCAACTACTTCTGTCTCGGACAATGTGATTGCGGCTGCTCTAAGCAAGACAGTCGCAACATGTTGCGGGTGCTTAAAATTGATTATCACACAATCCCCTCCACAGACTTTTTTAGTATTACCGATCCAGTTGACTCTTCTGATGGAGATGATTTGGTCAGAGTAGCCAACTGGATAACCACAGTGACGATTTAACCAGGAGACAGTTTTATTCCTCAGAGAATCTGCTGTCTCATGATCATTTGGGGGCTGAGTTAAGATCGGGACATTGGTTAAGACCACAACGTAAGGTACACAATCAGGTGGAAGATCAACTGGACGTCTACAAATCCGTATTGGTACCCCGTTAGATCCCCCTGTCGCAACCGGTGGGGCTAACACTACAGGTGCCGTTGCTGGCATGGGGGCTGATGATGTGGTGCCCGCCATTGTAGCCCTAACATTCGATTGCTTTGAGGATCTACCTGCCTCCTGGGTCGTAGTAGGTAGTGGTTTTGGGGGTTCTTTAGAGGGGTATTTCCTATTGTTTTTGGGAGAAGCACTAGTTGAAGCTTGTGGCTGTTCATTATTTTTAGTAGAGACAGAAGCTAAGCATGCTGGCTTTTTAATATCTTGTAAAGACTTTTCTATTTTGTCTGCATGCTTATCCACCACACCCCTCAACCTGGCTACTTCCTCCTGTAGATCTCCTATTTTGGCTAGCAAAGGCTCAACCACCATACTAAATTTACTCAGAATAGTACTCAATAGTTGGTCGATTTGGTCAGGCTTGATGGAAACATAGTTATCTTGATTCAGTGATCCTATATCCTCAGTATTCTCCATATGTATAGTATCTTTTTTCTTTCTTGCGATATGACTACCTCGCTTAGGAGCCGTTTTCCTACAGGCTCGCATAAATTTGGTGGCCCTACCAGAATGTTGAGGGGTCCCCCCAGAATTATCACATGGGTCGTCATCCCCCCTTATCGAATTGTCAGGAACCATAGTTACATCAGCATTAACACTCTTATCAAGCTCTACTACAGTGTCCGACTCCTTCTCGGTATTGTCTAAGTTAATACCATTGGTGTCAGCTAAGGACAAACTCGGTGGGGGGTCTGAAACAGTACTTTTTCCCAGAGAATTCCGTCTATCACTATTAATTCTGGAGACCACTTTCAGTAAATAGTTGTCCGGTAATGTACTTTGGACTGACATCTTAGAGTTTAATCAAAGTCTCAAGTATATAAATATTAAAACAAGGGGAACAAACGAAATTACCCCGGGATGCCCTCTGGAAGTACTCACAGTACAGTTCAAGCCAAGGGGGGTGGCCCTGCCCGGCCTCCTCTGGCCCCTGACGGCCACAGACGGCCCCGCCCTTGTCCCGGGCTTCTCCCGGACGCTCCCGCGCGCGACTCGCGGGGGCGGTAGGGGGGGGTCAGGCTTTATCTGGCGCCTCCGGGCGCTCTTTGCGCGTCACGGGCGCGCTGCAGCCACAGGGAGTGCTGGGGAGTGAAGTCTGGTCACACTGGACGCCTCCCTCCGCCTCCCGGCGTGTTGTCGACCCGCCGTTTCCCTCACGGCAATGCCCGTCGGCAAGATATGCAAGTAAGCTGCTTGGTGTTCCCCCACTAGGCTCCCGGGGGGTCAGGCTTTATCTGGCGCCTCCGGGCGCTCTTTGCGCGTCACGGGCGCGCTGCAGGCACAGGGAGTGCTGGGGAGTGAAGTCCGGTCATACTGGACGCCTCCCTCCGCCTCCCGGCGTGTTGTCGACCCGCCGTTTCCCTCACGGCAATGCCCGTCGGCAAGATATGCAAGTAAGCTGCTTGGTGTTCCCCCACTAGGCTCCCGGGGGGTCAGGCTTTATCTGGCGCCTCCGGGCGCTCTTTGCGCGTCACGGGCGCACTGCAGGCACAGGGAGTGCTGGGGAGTGAAGTCCGGTCACACTGGACGCCTCCCTCCGCCTCCCGGCGTGTTGTCGACCCGCCGTTTCCCTCAAGGCAATGCCCGTCGTCAAGATATGCAAGTAAGCTGCTTGGTGTTCCCCCCTCTACTACTCTATTACTCTCTACACACTCTCTACTACACACTCTCTACTACACACTCTCTACTACTCACTTTCTACTACTCACTCTCTACTGCTCACTTTTTACTACTCTCTACTACTCACTCTCTACTATTCACTCAACTACTCACTCTCTACTACTCACTCTCTACTACTACCACTCACTCTCTACCACTCACTCTCTACCACTCACTCTCTACCACTCACTCTCTACCACTCACTCTCTACTACTCACGCTCTACTTTCTACACAAACCATGCTTTACAAAAATGTAAAGGGTGTTTTATTTTCTAAAATGTTACCTTTTTATCTGTACAATTAAATGTGCCCCCCCCACCACCTCTTCTCCCCCCCCCCCCCGCAGGCACCCAATCAGTAAAGTATTTATTACCATTGTTAAGTGTGGGGAGGTGTAATGAGGGGTGAAGCATTGAGTTGGTCTTGATGCTTCTCAACAATAGTTATCAATAGCATATTACTCGATGGGTATCAGCATATGTGGTTTATGCCTTCCTTGTTCTCATGCGAATTGTTATAAAAATGTATTTAAACAAAACCAAGATACAATGGATTACATGGTTACAGTGAGCTAAACCATCCATTACATTTGAGTCCTCCTGTGTATTAGGGTTGTTTTCACGAGTAGTTCCTCTTAAATGATATCGGTGAACAGTGCTGTAGCCAGTGTGTCATTGGCCCTAGTGCAAGGAAGCAAATGGGCCCCTGGCTACTGGTTGAACTGTGAAATACAGCAATACAAGTTCAGCGTACCCCTCAGGCTTCTGAGCCTCGGCGCAACTGCACCTGCTGCACCAGTGAAAGCTACACCAGTCTGAGTCACTAAACAGAGTTGTATTTAAATGTTTCTGGTTTGTAGTAATAAGCTAGAAACTAACATGTTCGTAGTTTGAAGAAGACTTGTTCTAAATAATGTAACTTAATTGTAGTATCTATTTAACCTTTGTAATGTCTTTCAAATGTGCATTATTATTATTTAGCAGCTGTTTTTGACTTTTCGCATCTGAGTTTTGTCACCGAATCACACTCAAGTTATGGGCTCAGTGCATCCTGATTATTATTGTATCAAGGTTCCTTTAGCCCTGTTCTAGATTTGATAGCGCAGTGTCATTGGGGCGCACAGAAGTCAACGGACCATTTTCAGCTGCCCTTAAAGAAGTGGAATTTTACAACTGTGCATAATTTAGTGTGTCCAGTATATTCCAGAAATAAGCATGCACCTTATTGTTGACTAACCAGTTATTTGACAAGAAGGTGGCATGCAGTAAGCTTTTGCCAGTGTAGCTCCGGCCCACATCCAATCTCTGGTAGATTGCATTTAAAAATAATATATTCCTCTGGCTCTGTAGCTACGCAGAGCAGGTAATTGGCATCCATCTTTGTTTCCAGGAGTTGCCTAGGCGACGCTGTATAGGCTGCACAGCGTGGATTAATATGGGCAGGGATGGTGAGCGAGATCACTTAGCCTTTCCCTTTCTACATTAGTCACCTGCACAGTGCCTGTAGCTTGGTCATCAACACAGCTAATTAGTTGACACAACTTATTTCGGCACGCGATGAACGAGATCCGCTCCTGTGAGTAAAACACCGCGCTGTCCCTGCCAACGTTTTGGATTCCTCATTTCAAGGAAGAAAAGTCAGGGCATAGCTGGAGTTTTGTAGCTTGCTTGGCATCCTTAGCCCATTTCCTTTTTAATTTTGAGGTGACAGGTGAACGTGGCAAAGACAGGGAGGTGGGCACGTGATCGTCGAATGGAAATGAAGGTACTCGCCTGTGAGTAGACTGCGTGTGATCTTGACTGTCTGACGCGCATGCAGACTGTGGGCTAGAGGACTGACCAAATCTAGAAATGTCACAGGGGCTTTATATCTTAAATTAGTTTTCTTCTGTTTGTATTTTAGGTTGCTTGTCACGCTTGATTGTTCTCAGAATTTTAGTCATTCACGCGGATGGGCGTAGCATTGGTTTAGAGTTCTCGCCCTAATAAAAACAAAACTACCTATTACCACCGCAATTCCCCGCAGTATCGAGCTGCTAGCAGAAATCTAAGTGTGCACATTTACAAAATAAAAAAAGTACTTGGCGTGCACAGTTGTTCACGGTCTGTTATGTTTCCTTTACTTGTGTAGGTGCTAGTGAATTTTAGCACACCGAATCCAAAATATATTGTACGGCGAATTGTATGGGGCAGGGAAGCAGGAACGCTGGCTTGCCCTTTGCTTGGCCACTTTCTTTAGAAAAGAAAAGAAAGTTCACTACATTCTATAATTAACTGCTATTGGCAATATGTGTATATGTGACTGTGCTTTTTAGTTATGTATTGAGTTTTGTGTGCATCAATAAAAATCACTGCTTTATAGTTGATCTGTGTTACTTAACTGGGATTGATGCGTTTCGTAGTTTTGATCTGTTATAATGGAGCTACTCAAACACTGTACACTGTATGAATAATCTCCAAAATAATGCCTTGCCTACTTGCCTAGGGAAAAGTGAACTTTGTATTTAGTAAGATATGAACTGTATTTAGTGGGGCTTTTTGAAGATTGTGTACACCCACTGATTTTCTCCGCAAGTGAAATAGCTCAGTCTTGAGAGACATTCAAGGGCCTAGTTTATTTGTATGTGACCAGGTGAGTTGGAGACTAGTATTTTTTGACATTCATTTCCGGAGGTTCCAGTCTAATCAGAAGTTATTGGATCCCATTTGCATCTATGGTTGTCTTTTTACCTCTGGCGTCTTTGTGTCTCGATAATGCAGCCCCTGGAGTCAAACTAACCCGTAAACACTTGACTTTCAGGATAAAACCTAAAAGAATCCAGTTCATGTGATTCTACTCACTGCTTTGACCGCTATCATTCTGTCCATTTTAATTTTGTACTTAATTCGGTTATCTGTCTTTGAATCGGTATTTTGAAACACAGAGTATTTTTTTAAATTTTACCTTGCTTTTTTATATGAAAAAATCACACAACCTGATTATTTTGTCCAAGTAGAAGCCAGACGTCTTTGGTCCCAGGCCTATAGTTAATATTTAACAGGTTTGGGGAGCATGAAATCTAATATGGAAGACTTTAGACCCCAATCTGAAATACCGGGAAATGTACAAACCCTGGGTACCTGTAGAGTCCCCAGGAAGTTGCAAAAATTGGACGCACATTTAGCATGGATACCTTCTACGGGAAAAAAATATTAATCCTATCTAAACGCAAAGTAACTCAAATCCAAAAAGAGGGTGTGGAAGGCCCAGCAGTTTAATGGGTTGTACCCCAGAATGCAAATATTTATTGGTGGGGGTTCAATTGTTTTCCCATTTTCAATATTTCTTCCAAACATTCACCTGCCTTGCCCTGACCTGCTGTTAACCATTGTTAACTAATCTATAATTCACCAATATTCGAATGGAAATCAGTTTGATCTCTTTTGTTGAAATCTATAAAGTCGTCTTTGACATAAGATAATCCAATAATCTCAATTAAATTCTTTTTTGGGTCATATTGGATATGTTACTGCTCAAGAAGGAAGTCAAGGCAAAACAATATATGAACACCTAAGTCATTTTCAACCGGTGTAAAAAATTTTTCACATTTAAAATTTCTGTATGTCCAAGCTTGGAAAACTTTTCTTGTATCCAAATCCGTTTTTGGGAAATTAATTGTTCTGTTTATCGGAACTGGGCTAATTATATGTTGTAGTAAGAAAGTATTGGATCCTAAAGTTATTAATGATGATCCCAGCGTGTGCACATTCTTTTCCCATCCTGTACGTATTGGCTTTGTTTTGCTTTCTGTTATTTCCAAGAGTTTCTGATATCATAAAATACTTTTTTTTCTTTTATATTCACTTGTGGATCCATTGGAACTATCTCTTTGCCTTCTACCTTACCCAAGTAGTAAATGCAGCTTACAATTTGCCTTCACATAAACAGTGTTTTTAAGAAATTGTGTTCTTAATTGGCATGAGTAACTACTTACCAAAGTGAATAATCACTGCCCTTGCCAAGGTGAGCCCTTGAAGGCACTAAATTAACCTGAGCTCGATCCCCTGGTAGCTATGGCATAGAACAGACAGGCTTAATTTATGGTAATGTGTAAAGTATTTATGCAGTACCAAAACACTAATAAAGTTGAAATGCAAAAAAGTAAAAATCTCAAACCACATTTGAAAAATAGAGTAACATTTAATAAACAAAATAACGAAATCACAAAAATCCAATATGGGGACCTGGAGATATGATTTCTAAAATTTTAAGTAAGGATAGCACCAAGAAGCACAAAGTGCCATTGATAGCCAATGGTCACTATAGACAGGGACCTAGGTGCAATTTGATGTGGACCACAACAGAGCATGGGGCATCCACGACCACTTCAACACAGTCACCACCCCGGCAACTTTCAAAATCCCCGCTCCTACGATCACCACCCGCACCAACCGCCTACTTTCCTGGACCAACATCAAGGACGATGACACCATCAACATCATAAACACCATCCACTCCGGATCCCCGGAAGACCACTGCCCTCACCACATCTTCAACAAAGCTAGCAACACCATCGCACCCCATCTCTGAAAAACCTTCAACATCTCATTCGAGAAATCAACCTTCCCTGAGAGCTGGAAGCGCGCAGAGACCAACACCTTACTCAAGAAACCTAAGGCAGACCCCAAGGACCTCAAGAATTTTCAACCCATCTCCCTGCTCCTGATCCCAGCGGAGGTCATCGAAAAGGCTGTCAACAACTAACCAGCTTCCTCAAGGAGAACAGCATCTTGGACCCGTCCCAGTCTGGGTTCCGCAGCAACCACAGCACCGAAGCCGCCCTCCTCGCCGCCACCAATGCCATCAGAACCCTGCTAGACAACGGAGAAACCGCAGCTCTCATCCTCCTGGACCTGTCAGCCGCCTTCGACCTGGTCTGCCTCCGCACACTACGTACACACCTCTACCACGCCGGAATCCAAGGAAAGGCCCTGGACTGGACCTCCTCCTTCCTCTCGGCAGAACACAGCGCATCCACCTACCCCCCTTCCGCTCAGAAGCTTCTGAGATCATTTGCGGCGTACCCCAGGGCTCATCCCTCTACCCAACGCTGTTCAACATCTACATGGCACCGCTCGCCCACGTCGCACGACGGCACAACCTCAACATCATCTCCTATGCCGACAACACCCAGCTGAACCTCTCCCTCACCAAAGACCCCTACTCCGCCAAAACCAACCTCCACGAAGGAATAAAGGCAGTTGCCGACTGGATGAGGAACAGTCGACTGAAGCTGAACTCGGACAAGACTGAGGTCCTCATCCTCGGATCCACCCCCTCGGCCTGGGACGACTCCTGGTGGCCGACTGCTCTAGGATCACCCCCAACACCCACCGACCATGCACGCAACCTAGGGGTCATCCTCGACTCTACCCTCTCCATGATGAAGCAGGTCAACGCCGTCTCCTCGTCCTGCTTCAACACCCTCCGCATGCTTCGCAGGATCTTCAAGTGGATCCGCACCGAAACGAGAAAGACGGTCACCCAGGCCCTCGTCAGCAGTAGACTGGACTACGGAAATTCACTCTACGCAGGAGCCCCGGCCAAACTCCTGAAACTGCTCCAACGCATCCAGACAGCCTCTGCACACCTGATCCTCGACATCCCTTGCCACAGCCACATCACACCCCACCTGAAAGACCTGCAGTGGCTCCCAGTCAACAAAAGGATAACCTTCAAACTCCTCATCCACGCACACAAGGCACTTCACAACACCGGACCAGCTTAGCTCAACAGCTGACTCAGCCTCTACACCCCCACCCGCCAGCTCCTCTCTGCAGACCGCGCCCTCGCCACTGTCCCCCGCATCCAAAGAGTGACCAGCGGCAGCAGATCTTTCTCCCACCTCGCTGCCAAGACATAGAACACCCTCCCCACCGACCTACGACAGACCGAAGACCTTCTGACCTTCAGGAGACTTCTTAAGACCTGGCTCTTTGAGCAGAAGCAGCCCCCCCAACCCTCCCCCCCCAGCGCCTTGAGACCCTCACAGTTATGTAGTGCGCTCTACAAATGCTATGATTGATTGATGGAGTCCGATACACCAACCAGGCTAGTTCTGGTCAATGATTGTACCTTTTAGGTCCCAATCCCCCACATGAGTGCACATCTAATGCCCTCCATAACCTCAGGTTAGGCCCTTAGAGATACACATGCTGTCAAGGCAAAGGTCTATAGCAGGGTCCAGTTGCCAATGGGCAGTAGCAGCAAAAGGCCTTTTGTGGCTTGTGTGTATCCCTGTCACGTTAACAGCTGGTCGCACTTATGACCCTTGGAGTCCACTTGCTTGTCTTGGGGACAAGAGAGAGCAGGTACAGTCCTTCAGGGCTCTTTTCTGGTTGCAGACCGCAGGTTCAGTTCTTTTCTGAGCTTCCCAGGTTCAGGAGTGCTCTAAAGTAGATGCCTGGCAGTTCCACATGTTTGCCTGGCATGAGATAGTGGTTAAAAATAACTCCTAGGCGCATCATAACCAATGGGACAAAAGTTTCTCGGGCCAAGGCTACCCACTTCGGGCATTTTCAAAATGGCACGAGTATTCGTCAACACTAAAGTTGGGCTCTGCAAACTGGGGTGGAGGTATGTTTGCAGTGTACTATTGTTATCCTAGTGTCCTCCTAAATCTAACACCACAATCCAGTTAGAGGCATCCACTTTACCCACAATAAACAATGAAACTGAAGTCTCATAGAACAAAAGAAGGGGTTTCAAGCATCTAGGCAGTATATACACAAGACTTTTTTAGCATCCTGTTTCCTTTCCTTTCAAGTGCACCTCAATTATTATATGTAAAGCCCAGCAGACCCATCATGCATGATTTGACACTTTAATGTAATAGAGAATGCTCTCAACCCCACCCTTCATATTCTGTTCAGCTCAGAGAAGCCATCTCTGCTGTGGGAGCGCAAATGCAAATTTAGACCCCATAAACTTCAGGTAGGTAAAAGAAAAGTTCCAAAAATCTAATTTTCCATATTATGCATTTTTACTTCACAACTGAATGGGATTTTTAATAACTATTAAAAAAATGTCATTGAATTGCTTTTCTAGCAAGTGTCATTTCCAAGATACAGAATTCTGATTTGTATCTGTACTCTGGTATTCTACATAGGACACTGAGGCCTGCCATTGAAAAATGCTTTTGGGTACTAGTCACTGTAAGGACATGTTAACATTAAATTTTTACATGCCCTACTTTTAAAAACATGCAACCTGCTTTGTGAACTACAAAGCTTGCATAGGGTTTAGCTTTTTTTTTTCTTAATTCTTTTTATTAAACACAAACAAAAAATAACACACTTACAATAAGTGCACTAGACTGCCACTCTGCGCAATAAATCTGATCACATCCTCCTAGTGAATAAAGATCAACAATGATGTCTGTATTCGGGTTCAGGATCCTCCAGCACTTCCGGGTCTTCCATTGCCACCGGGGGAGTGCATATTTCACCCCTATAGACATTCCAGGGCCCCCAAATCTTCCCCCATTTCTTGGGCCTACCCCTTTCCACATACACAGCCCGCTCTCTAAACATACACCAATCCAAATCGTCCATCCATTTCCCGACCGTCGGTGGCTGAACCGCCCCCCACAGCTGAGCTATATTACGCTTCGCAATACTACATGCCAACGTGGCCCACATCTTTCCATGGGAGGTGAGATCAGTCGGGTCCCAAACATTCAGCATGCAACGCCTCGCCTCCAACTCAAACCCCACTCCCCCCTCACCTTGGCATGAATAGCAGACCAATACCCCCGAATGAGGGCACAATCCCACAACACATGAAAGAACGTTCCTGACTCACCACACCCTCTCCTGCAATCGCCACTCACAGCCAAACCCATTCGCACCAACCGTGGGCCAGTCACATAGCAGCGATGGAGAATCTTTAATTGAACCAGCCGAAGCCTCATCTGAATGGCAACGGTCCTCGGAGAGGCCACTGCCTCCCTCCAGTCCTCATCATCCAGAAGCAATCCATCCGCCGTCCACTGGTCCCTCAGGGCCACCAAAGGATCCTCCGCGTGGTTCTAGCTTTCTATAGATCAGGGAGATCATTTTCGGCGGGAGATGACCATCCAACACTCGATTCTCCAGCGGGGAGGCCTCCGGGAGCGTCACGCCAAGGGGGATGTTAGCTAACAGTGCATTATACATAACAACAAAAAATGACCGGTCTTATGTGTTGCTGTACTAGTAACTGCGAAAAAGGACTCATGCAAATAATAAAGGAGTTACAACTGGCAGAGATATTCCAATCATACCACCCTTTGGCGGAGTCTCATCATATGGGGTGTTTGTTTAATCCATCCAACCTACCGCCCAAGCCATCCACTGATGGTGCGGATATGGATGTGGAAAAAACTCTTGCCAAGTTGTTACTCGAAGGGTAGTGCTCAAGGGTGTGTAGTGCAGTGCTGTGGTGAAGACTTAAAATTAACGACACAGACAAGAAAAATATTTAATAGGGTTTGTCTGAGTGCCAAGGTTAAAATCACGCCCGGTAGTCTAAACATATAACCACACTGTGGCGCTGTGCAGGACGGTCGACATGTTTCAGCCAAATTGGAAGATTTTATCCGGCTTTCGTCAGGACCTAGATGATAAGCTACTGCAACCTGATTCTGGGGTGGTTGAGAAACAGACCAGGATGCAGGAGTATCTGGTTTAGTGGATTTATTGTTCTACAGAATGGTGCTATAGTCTTTAGGCAAAACAGTCACTCAATAAGGGATATATATACTTCCAGTGCAATGCCTTCTGGTATTTGTAGTTGGCGTCAGAGCTTCTCTCGGGGTTCTGAGAGTGCGGGTCTCTTTATCATCAGGACTGGGGCTGTCAGTCGCCAGTGCTCAAAAAGAAAAGAAAGAACAAAAGAGTCCTGTAAGGAAGGGGCTCTCAGTCTTTAACGTTTGACGCAGGAGCTGTGGGGAAGTGAGGGAATCGACACCACTACCATCACCAGTGTTTCGCTTGCAGTGCCTTTCTACCGGGGACGGTCGCGGCTCAGGAGGACTCCCCCCTCTGTTCCCCGCTCCTGGACCCCTCTGATGGGCGACCCCAAACTGAGGAAATGCGCCCCCGTACCTCGTGGAGCCACGTCCCTCCGGGGCCGTGGCTCAATTTGTTGCGTTGCCAGGTAGGGTCTGGCTGCCCGTCTGTGTTGTCCTCCGTCCTCTGGTTCTCCGCTCCCGCTGGCGAGTCCGCTGTCTCCTCCTCGTGCATGTTCCTTTCCGACGGCAGGACTGAGTACGTTCGGGCCAGCGTCCTCCCTTGGCGTTCTCCGTCCGTTGGTCCAGGTGAACGAAAGTCAATACCGGCGGCTTCCCATTTGAAGTCCTCCGCCCCACGTGACCTCTCAGAGTCTGGAAAGCCCGTCGCGTTAAGGTGCCAGCTCCCCGCAGGCACACTCTGCAAGAACATGAGGAGACGGGGAAAGACATTCCGATGTAGATATTTAGGTTTGTACATCCTGATCCTCACACTGATAAAGTGAAGTGCATGAGTGTAACTGAAAATTAGGTGCCAAAATTATATCAGAATACTTATATCTACCAGGAACTTGGAGCCCCAATGTTCACAAGGAAGAAATGCATTCTATCTTAATCCTGTTGAAAAAAAGCACAAGAAAAATACATATTCACATGTAAAGTCATATATTCACAAGAAACTGTACAGACAACACATCAAACAGAAGTATATTGTACTCTGTTCAAGAGTGAACTCACTCTTTCACAGAGGAAGATAACCTAGCTGTGAATACTCACCGCGCATTGCGTGGGATATGACCTCACCTCACCCGGCAACCGCTCAGGAATATGAGGCCCGCTCTAAGGTGCAAAAAGAAAAAGAGGCATCGAATGTAAGATTAAATGCCCAAGGCTTTTAGCTATAGCATCCTATATCTAACTTTCTATATGCCAACAGAGCCAGCATAAACCATGAGACCCCACAGGACTAGGCCAGGGATAACTACACAGAAAGTACTGGGTTTTCTAAATTACCTAGTTAAAAATGAAGATAAAGTTTGGCTGGGAGCTGTTTTAAAAATAACCAGGATCTAGCTAGGAGGTAGCCTTACCTGTCCGTCGGTACCTCGCTCTGACATCCGAGAGGAAGTGGAGGTACCGAGTAGGACCAGGCTCCTCCCTTTTATACCACACGCGATTGGTTAATTGGTTTGTTGCGCTACAGATTACGAGTGATTACTAGATGATTGGCAAGGTGCTTATCTAAATGCGCATGTGCGTGAGCGCTTAAAGATAGATGCTAATCTCGAAGACCTGCGTAGTTGTTAGCCGATCGCGGACAGCATGCGCTAATCATTCGCGCATGCGCGTGACGATGAGAACGTCACGTGTTCAGGACCGACTTCATCCAATTAATGGTAAAGCCTGAGTATCTACTGAACACCTCCAGGACGTCTAAAAATGCCATAAGCGAAGCTCGAGGGGAGGTTAGGTACAAGAGAATATCATCCACGTAGAGCGATATCTTGTCCTCCCAGTCGGGTGTCCATCGGAGCCCCCTTATCGATCTATCCCAACGAACCCAGGCCGCTAGCGGCTCAAGCGCCAATGCAAAGAGCAGCGGGGAAAGAGGACAGCCCTGCCTGGTGCCTCTCCCCAGCGCGAAATCAGCCGATCTGTGATTATTGATGACTACTCCTGCCAGCGGACCAGAATATAGGAGGTGAACCCAAGAGACAAACTCCGAGCCTAGACCCATCTTACCAAGGGCAGCAAAAAGATAAGGCCACTCCACCCTGTCAAATGCCATAGTGGCGTCCAAAGATAGTAATATCGACGGTTCGTGTATCTGCGAAGCCCCACCAATTACCCCATGCAAACTACGCAAATTAAGAGCTGTGTTCCGGCGGGGCATAAAGCCCGATTGATCTGGATGTACCAGCATATTAATCACCTTGACCAGGCTGTTCGCCAACAGTTTCGCCAAAATTTTATGCTCAGCGTTCAACAAGGAAATAGGCCTATAGGAGGAACACTTGGTCTTCGGCTTACCTTCCTTATGGAGGACTATGATATTCGCCACGCGCTGATCATAAGAAAGCCGACCTCTCTCCCTACTCTCCATAAACATATCCTTGATAAAAGGAGCTAACTTATTCGCATTAACTTTATACAGCTCAATAGGAAGCCCATTAGGGCCTGACGCTTTACCAGACCAAACCCCTCTAATCGCCTGTGACACCTCATCATTAGTGAGAGGAGAGTCGAGGAACTCCCTATCTTCGTCCGAAAGAATAGGCATCGGAATGTCCCGGATCATGTCCGCATTCTCGGCCTCCGAATACAGACACTCAGCTGCGTAGACCTTCTCATAGTATCTGGCAAAGACGTCCACAATCTCCTGCGGGTCAGTGACCCTGTCGGCCCCAGCGGACTACAGCACCTGAACTAGCCGCGACGTACAATCCCCCTTTTCCAACCAAGCAATCAGCTTCCCCGCCTTATACCCATGCTCATATACTCTACTCTGGGTATCGGCCAATTGTGATTTAGCATTGTCACGGGCCAGGCACCTGTATTAATCCTTAAGGAGATTCAAACGATGCAGTCCCTCCGGCGTGGAAGCAAGCAACACCTCTCGCTCCAGCGCACGCAAGTCTGATTCCACCCTGTCAACCTCAGCGCGCCCCTCCTTTTTCTTTCCCGAAATATACGAAAGCAACTCCCCTCTAAGGACGGTCTTATATGCTTCCCATAGGGAGCACCCGGAGGCTACTGAGTCAACGTTCTCCTGAAAATACCTGTCTGCAACACGCACGATCTCCTTCTTAGCCGCTGGGTCCCGGAACCTCCAAGCACTTATCGGTGCAACCCGGGCCACATCGCGCCCGCCAAGATCTAAGCTGAGCCAAACAGGTGAGTGATCCGAGACCCCTCTGGCCAAGTGCCGCACCTGCCGGAGCCAAGCAGCCTGGGCTGCCGGCACCAGGACGTAATCTATTCTAGAAAAGGATTTGTGCGCAGCAGAGACATGAGTATATTGTGTCTCGTCGGGGTGCTTAAGCCTCCAACCGTCCACCAGACCTGTAGTGCCCACAAAATCAGCCAACCACCTCTGAGAGGACAACAACTCACGAGCCGGGCATCGATCAACATTTCGATCCATAACAGCATTCAAATCCCCACCAACAACCAGCAAACCAACCGGCAAGGACAAAATAATCTTACCCAGATCGTGGAATGTGTCCGTCTGAAGGGCCGGAGGAACATAAACAGACAGTCACACTTCTCCCCTCCCACAAACCAGAGACACCAACGTACCTCCCCCTATTGTCGATCCATGTGGCCTGTATGGCTAAAGGGAAGGCATTCTTGATCAAGATCCTGACCCCTCGTGACCCAGTCGTAAAACCAGCATGAGCCGCCAACTTATAGCCCCCTCTGTGGAGTGCCATACACCGCTTAGCCATAAGGTGGGTTTCCTGCAATAATCAAATGTGGGGGACGGGATGCACTCTTTCTTTTTAAAGTTAACCCCAACTTCTCATGTTTTGCTGTCTGTGCGTGCTGACTGGTAACAGTGCAATGCCCGAAAAGCACTCCTAGGTCAATTTCCTGCAATAATACCACATCCGGGGAATGCCTACGTATCAATTGGCCCACCATACCCCTCTTGTTCTTGTCCCCCAAACCATTGACATTCCAGCTCAGTGCGGAAATCCCCACAGCCCCTTTATCGGAGGACATTAAGGAAGCAAAAGCAAACATTGTAATGCAATGGCGCCCAGTGCAAACAAAAATTACATACCAAAATACAATAACTAACCCCTAATCCCCCCCACCCCCCTTCCTGCACCCCTGCATATAGCTTGCTCTCCTCCCCAACTAGCAGTGTGCCTGTCACCCCCAACTAGCTACAAAAATCTAAAAGTAGAACACAGAGGAGGGCCCACGGACCGGCCCACCCACCCCCCCACCCCCCGCCCACCGGCACCATAAATGTAGTGGGACGCCATAATTACTCAACAAAATCTTTAACAAAAAGTCTGCTCAAGGTCCAAGCACCACTACCTGGAAAAACCAACCCTCGCTACTATCCGCTGCCCCCCATTAAGCCCCACTCAACCACATCATTGTTCCTCGGCCTCCTCTCGATCGGCAGCCTCCTGGTCCGGGCGCCGGAATGTGTCCAGCCAGTCCGCCGCCACCTCAGGATTGTCAAAAAACCAGGCCTTCCCATCGAGTTCCACACGAAGGCGGGCTGGAAACATCATTGCATACCGCATGCCTTTGTCCCTCAATTTATTTTTAATCGCAATGAACCGCCTGGGTGAAGTCAGGAAAGAACCGGATCGTCGCGTTTTCAAATTTCAGGGGGTCAGCCGAACGGGCCGCCTGCAGGATAGCGTCTCGGTCCCGGAAATTCAGCACTCGGGCAATTATCGGCGGAGTAGGCGCCCCCACTCGGGGTCTGCCACCCGGCACTCGGTGGGCTCGTTCCACGGTAAAGAACTTACTAAGCCCCTTCGGCTTAAGATGGTCATGGATAAAGTTCTCCACAAAGAGGTCTGTGGCCTGCCCCTCTGCCTTCACCGGAACCCCTAAGATGCGGACATTATTGCGTCTGGCCCGCCCTTCGTATTCATCCAACCGCCGATCCATGGTCTCCCTCGAGGATCTAAGATCACCCACCTCCCACTGGAGCTGGCTCACATCATCAATTAGGCTCGTCGTCTTAAGCTCCAGCGACTTAACCTTCTCGTTGGACTTCGACAGATCAGCCCTGATCAGCCCCATCTCAATTGACACCGTGTCAAGCTTGGCATCCAGAGTCTCCATCTGCTGCCCCAATGACGTACGGACCCCGGTGATGGCCGCCATAAAATCCGTCAACGTAGTCTCCTCCGCTGCAGGATTATCGCCGGCGCCGCCACTCGGGCCCCTCTTAAGTTCTGCCGGCGAACCCTTAGGCAGGGTATATCTGTCGAGTTTGTTAGACTGGACCTGGCGGGGCCCCCTGGTGGTCTTGGGGCCCTGCCGCCCGGAGGCCATCTTCGTCGCCATTGCCAACAGCTCTAGCACCCAACTCCTCAACGTGGGTTCAGTCCCAGGCAGGATAAGCCAACCACAGCTGAGGCCGAACTCACCTCCACAACAGTCTCAGAGCAGGGGTCTGGCCACGCACCGACCAAGGCCGCAGTGCATGCCAATGCACCAGGCCAGGCAGCCGTCCATTCAGGGCCACGCCATCATCCGCAGCCAAACCACAGCGCTCCCACAGGGCCGGGCTCCCCAGCTGTCAATATCTTCAGGCGGGGTCCCACTCCTCTCATATGGGGGCCCACGCCAACTCGAGGATCCTCAGGGGCGCCGGGCAGGGCCTCCACCAAGATCCGGCGCCGACCTTCAGGCGGGGGAGACCGCCTGTCCCACACCCCGCCAAGCCACAACAAAGGCAGGCCAACGCTGCTGAGGAGGCCCACTCCAGGCCCCAGGGCACCTCCCCAGACCCAACAATGGCAGGGACAAAGCTCCGGCGCCAACCCAGTCACAGGGGCTCACTGAGGGCTATTTGCGGCCCCCACCGATATCTGGGGACCCCCCTCCCCCCGTCCAGCGGGGGTCCCGCGATGCAAAGAAATGCTCCTGGAGCGAATCGCCCGCCGACCAGGCCGGCAACAGGCCGTCCCGGCGGCCGTTATTGTTCCACTCTGGTCGGGGGCCCTGGCTACCAGAGTCCCCGGCTTCCGCTGTGCGCAGGCCGCAAAACTCCAGGCGGTGCTGCGTGGTCCCGGGGGCTCACAGGACTTCGGGGATGGTCTCTGCCGGCACCGCTGGGCTTCCCCCACCTATTGCACTAGGCGGGGGACAGGATTATATGCAGGATAGTGGGTCGGTGGAACAGGGTCGGCCGGAGCCGGTTGTCAGGCGGCCATCTTGGTCGCCGGCGGTAGCTCCTCCAGGGTTTAGCTTTTTAATATTTAAAATGGAGGTTTTGATCCTGTCAAAAGAGTTTTTTTGTTTTTTTTACAGGTTGAATTTCAGTTTTTTACACTGCTACAGTCAGACTACACTTGTAGACCTGAATCAATGTTTGCACTACCACTGTAGAGGATGGCTCACAATAGTTGCTGCAGTCCACTGGTGGCATTTAACTTACAGGCCCTGGATACTTTTTGTACCATATACTAGGACCTATATGCAAGTTAAATATGCCAATCATTGGCATATTTATGGCATTTCACTTTGCTGAAAGGGAGAGCACAGGCAATTTACCACTGGTTAGCAGAGGTAAGGTACACAGTACGCAAAGTTCAGGCCTCTAAAAGCCATCAAATGTTACCAGTCGTGCAGGTCTAGTGACTTGAATAATGTACTCGTCCTATCTGTAATGTACTAGACCCATAAATTGGTCTCAGATCGTGTGATCCTTGGCAACATTTTTATTTTACAGCGCTGCTTTTTTCTTTATTATCACCTATGACAGCACCTTCAAATATGTGATTTCAACAATTCTGCTGAACACAAACTACTTTGTTTGATTATATATGCTAAACGTTTGTTCCATGTAAAATAGGAATCTAGCCCACACAACGGTACACATGACCCCTGGTTTGCCTTTTAGTTCACTTAACAGCATTGCCATCTGGGCGGGGGCAGAAATGTTTCTCAGTTAATTTTTGATTACTCACTTTTAATAAATGTTACTAACGCATGATCTATTAGCGCACTGTCATTTACAGTCTGCAAATTTTCCATTCAAATGGCCACAAACCTTCCCACTAACATGCAATTTTACTGATAAAACTATATAGTGTACAAATAATCATTTGTGGAAATTGGGTTTCAGGAAAATATTTATCATTTGCAGTTCAAGCAAAGTGTTATGATTTTTCATCCTATTAAAAACTTTTCATCGCATAGAATTACAAAAAATATGCATTCATAACTCTTGAAATATATTTTCAAATGTTTGTACAGCTCATATACAAGCTATTTACATGTCGTGTGTTAGAATAAAACCTGACCTCCTACAGTCTTCCATTTCACTCTCTGTACATCACGACTGTCATACAGTTCAGTTCACATAGCAAAAAATCATCTTACTTAGCACTCAAAGAAAGCAAAGTAAATTGTAGCCTCCAGGATAAAATAAGCTGCAAATTGTAGGAAGGCACAAGCTGACATTTGACATCTGCCTCTGAACAGAGAGCAAATGTGGCAAGATAAAAGCAAGATTTAAAGGCATCTTTATTGCTCATTCACTTTCTAGGTGAACAGAGCACCTGCTATTTGTCAGCTCACGGGCCAGTAGGCCATAACAGTACTTCACCCTGGTAAAATCTGACTCTGAGTTGGTGAGTAGATTTCTCTAGGCCTTTCAGTTCTACAGCCAGCAAAACAGTAAAGGCAAACGTCACACAAAAGATAGTAATCCCAAGTATGTTAAATAATATTTTAATACTTCACGCATCTGAGGTCTACCATTTTCACATGCCAGAAAGTATCCAGACACCTTCCAGGTGTCTAAAGCTTGAAATGTCTGTCCTGCATGCATAATGGAGTATACAGCGATTCACAAAATTGTTCCCATTTATTTTGTTTTGGGATGTGCAAACAGTTGTTATTTACATAGCATCACAGATTGCACATCATTTTCTGCGCTGTTTTTTCAACAGGCATACATGGATAGAGTTCCTCTAAGAGGATAAGTGATAGTATCCCTCAGCTCTATGTATAATTCTGCATGTAGACCTTTTAGCCTCCTATATTTCCAATTTTCAGATACATTTCCTTAGAATCTACTTATTTGTTTAAGTATTGTGGGTCATCCAGCTCTTTTTTTATGATTCATCATATCCTAAAGCAGTGGCTGAACGGCAACTTAATTTGACTCCCTGATATAGATAACAAAGGAACATCAGGAAAGCATGCTTTATAATATACATGACCATTAAATCAATGGGGTATCACCCATAGAATCAAAGGACCTGGGTACGGATTAGTGAAAAGAAAAACAATGGTCCTTGACTATTAATCAGAAAAAAACTTACATGAAAATCATTTCTAATTTCGAAAATGCAATTAAATCTGCATGCTTTAACTTAAGCTTTATGGGGGAGATATATGCAATTTCACAATGATTTTGTGCATTAAATGCAAGGAAGAAGAAAGCAGTACTCTGATAAATCAAAACAGCAAGAAAAGGATTGTAACCACACTCTGGATACTTGTACTACCAAAATTTACATATTTATTTTCAATTTTCATAAAACAATAATGATCATAAACGGCGCAAGGACTACGAAGTATAGTCAGTGAGAAGAAAAAAGGGTGCTCAAGTGTTTAGAAGAAGGAAGAAAAACGTTTATAATATACAATTCTAATATTTACAAAGAACAAATATCTCCCCCATAAAGCTTAAGTTAAAGCATGCAGATTTAATTGCATTTTCGAAATTAGAAATGATTTTCATGTAAGGTTTTTTCTGATTAATAGTCAAGGACCATTGTTTTTCTTTTCATTATAATATACATGGTTAGAATCTTTTATCAATAAATAAGTCTCTAACTTTAGGTAGAATTGCCCATAAATCTGTGCACTATCACAGTTCACAATTGCTTTAACAAGAAATGAAAGTCATGGCTGTTTGACAAATAATCAAGCAATCTTTCAGAGCTGTCTGCAAGCTCCATGAGACTTCCGAGTGATATGCGTGCTGAACAAATGTCCCTGATTTGATTAGAATGTTCCTTAAATTCATGTCACAGCTTTCAATTTAGAACTTGACCTACTGTTTCCACTTATTCCAAGGAAGGATGTGTTGTGGTTTCCCACTTGACTTTATTTGTCTTTTTTAACTGGTATTCTAATCCAGATTTCCAAAGGTGTCCTTTACTATAACTTTTTGCTGCTGAGAGAACAGAAAAGAGCAAGCGGATGAGGATTGGTCTAATGTCTAGAACAGAGTGGGGAAATTCTCTATATGCTCTAGAGAAAAGAAAAAATACCTGCTAGCTCACAAATGCGATGCTACTTCAAACTCTCTAGACTGAGACCAATGTTTGGCAGCTCGGATATTTTGAGAAAATGTGCATGAGGGGCTCATATATGCCTATGTGGTGAGAGTGTACACACCTAACAAACAGTATGGAAAGACATTTTGTCACACCTGAAAGCCATAAGTAGCATACATATCCTACTTGATTAAGTGGTATTGCTTCTAGGACGTTCTGGAGAGGATAGAATTTATCCTCTGACCACATTGATTGGCAGATTCATTACTCATTTTGTCATAGCAGCTAAACTTAATAAAGGTTACCTCCACTCCCGTTATCTTTGTCTTGGAGAAAGCTATGGAATTCTTATGCCTTTGGAAACTGTGTGCTCTGGTTGTGATAGTTGACAAATCTTTTAAATTCTGGCTTTCATTTGGCAAATTTGTTAAGAGATAGTCAGTACACAATATATGTGTATGTCAAAATGTATTTCTAGCTGCCTCTGTTTTTTGTATTTCTTTTGACCTTCTTAGACCTTTCTCAGTATTGACTCCCCACATGTATCATTTAAAGCAGCCCTAACTGTTCTTTAGGTCTCGCCTAGGCAAAAGCGAAGATTTTGCTGTCTGCGAGACAACTTATGTTATCACTTTTGGGGGAATGTGGACAGCAGACTGTCATGCGCTTCTCCTGCCGGAGATTGTAGCTCGTGGGCGCGCACGGCGCCGTGCCCCTCTCCTGCACTCACACAGTTACAGTCACGCATGCGCACATACACAGCCACACGCATACACAGGCAAATACACACTGCATACACACACGCACCCCCCCTCGCCGCCGCACCTACACACACACACACTAGCGCACCTACACACACACACAGAGACCCCCCCCCACACACACACCAGCGCACCTACACACACATACAGAGACCCCCCTCCCCCCGCCGCCGCCATCGCACATATACACACACACACACAAGCGCACCCCTCTCCCCCCTACAACTAAGCCCCACTTACCGCCATTCGGAACTTCTGTAGCCGGGGCTCTCCCTCTGGCATGGGAGCCCCGCTCTCAGGCACTCCGTGGGCACGTGCACGGGAATCCCGATGACGGAAGTCCCGCCCAAAGGAAGTAGGCGGCGTGCGCGCCGTACTTTCCAGGACGCTGCAGGTTGGTGCGAAGGGGTACGCTTCAGGCGTATGTGGCGTGCAGGGAGCACCCGTGTTCATTGGGCATGTTATCTTTTTTTTTTTTTTCTTTTTTTTTTTACAACTTTCCGTGATGTCTATCTGCAAGCCCAGTGATGGAAAGTGATGATTTACAGCAAAGTGAATTACATATTAAATGATGTACTGTCTGGTCTTTCTTCTTTTAAAAATAAACGCATAGAGGCCCATCTTTGTGTTTTAGTTTTTACCTCTTAGAAGCAATAAAAAAATCGGATGCTCTGAACCATTCTCCCAGAACCTGCAAATGGTATTTTAGTTGTGATGGCGGATTTGTGGAGGCAAAATATGAAACTTTCGAATATGTTTTTAGTCGACACATAACTTCAGCAGTCAAGATTAGATCTCGAGTGTCTGATTTTTACCTGATAAAGCAAGTGTCCCCACTCCTACCCTGCTTCCTTTTAATCATTCACAGTGTGGTGTGCTTTATTTCACTTTTAGCTTGTTTGAAATCGGTCCTGAATGGCCAAACTAGTTGTCTTTTGGGTCAGAGACACCATCCTAAGTGGAGCTTATATTCCCGCAAGGTTGCTTGTGTACTTGCTTCACAGCCTCTTTGTGCGAGGTAGCTCGTGACCTGCTTCTCTGTGGCGTAGCTCGTGTGACTACTCTGCCTCCTTCGCGAGGTGGCTCCTGTTTGCGCGAGGTGGCTCCTGTTCGCGCGAGGTGGCTCCTGTTCGCGCGAGGTGGCTCCTGTTCGCGCGAGGTGGCTCCTGTTCGCGCGAGGTGGCTCCTGTTCGCGCGAGGTGGCTCCTGTTCGCGCGAGGTGGCTCCTGTTCGCGCGAGGTGGCTCCTGTTCGCGCGAGGTGGCTCCTGTTCGCGCGAGGTGGCTCCTGTTCGCGCTCCTGTTCGCGCTCCTGTTCGCGCTCCTGTTCGCGCTCCTGTTCGCGCTCCTGTTCGCGCTCCTGTTCGCGCTCCTGTTCGCGCCCCCCCCCCTCTGTGTATAAATGCTGCGCCCCCCTCTGTGTATAAATGCTGCGCCCCCTGCTCCTAGAAAGAATGTTTACTTGTTGGATGTCTCCTCCTCAAACCCAGTGTATGGCTCTTGTCAGAGCCATTGAACATTTCTGGTCTGCACTCAGCCTAAGCTAGCTATGGATAAATAGATGAGTGCCTTTGTCTTTCGTCTCCCTCCGCTGGAGAGCTTTTTTGAAATGTTCATGGTAATGAAATTGATTTTATATTAAAAGCAGAGCGTTGGAATATACCATTTCAAGCTGAAAGGCAATATTTCTCTCCATGTGCTCCCATACCTGGTGTGTCACGCAGTTTGGTGCTTACTTTCCCTCCATGTTAAGGAACAGTAGATGTTTCAGCACCCAGGCTAATGTGCTGCATAGCTAAATACATATAATGTCCCAAAGGCGAGACCGATTGCATTGCAAATGCTTGTTTTTATAAGTAATAAGTTGCAGCACCCATGTTAAGCATACAAACTAATGTCCATCTTTTAATTTTCTTTGTATTTTATACATGGGTCAATTTTTAATAGCATAATCATAAGAGTGAACAGAAAGATATTCGAGCTAGCTGGCTTTGTGTAACCTAACTAACAGAAAGTAGTCGCTGAGTGTTAATGATGTTTGTGCTTTTAGGCATAAAAAGGGAAGCTTCGGATGAATATCTGTAATTTGCAAGTTTATTCCATTTGGAGTTATTGCGTCGCAGTCATTAAGTCGACCTTACTACCACTATTTACCACCTACCCTTAATCCTAACAACTCCCCATCACCCCTAAAAGCTCTGTACTATCCGTATACCCTACCCATTCCTACACCCTAAAAATCCATTACTACGCCTATATAAACTTAAATAAATTAAACCATAAACCCATACTTTGTTGTTTTAATAATTTCATAATATTTGCAATTTAATTGATTAAAAATAAAATAGCTTTTTAATGTAATATAAACTGTTCCATTGTAAAGTGATATATATTAATATATCATATTTGTATTATAGTTAGAACCATGTTCTCATATAATTTCTTTTTGATGATTTGCTTATTGCTTAGCTGACAATTGACAAATCTTCACGAAACTTTCCAAAAAACGTTCTTTCACCTTAACTCCTTCCTGGAATGTTTCGGTGTGATCTGTTGAACAGGGGGCAAAAAAGGGAAGAGGCCCCAAAACACTTTTTCCCCAATGAATTTTTCCATAGAATAATTAGCCCGTAAAAATGGCTCAATGGAATTATACCAAATTTGGCAGAAATCTAGATCTTGTTCAACAAATGGTTCCTTTTGTGATTTTATCTAATTCTGTTCAGTAGTTTTAGAGTGATTAAGTTTAAACAAAATATACATATTTTACACTTTGGAGGAGCAGAATCATCTAGAGATTAAATTTAATTGGCTGTGCCACCACTTCAACAAAAATGTGATGGCAGCCATGTTTGCAATTGGGAACTAAGTACCCTTTCATGGAAGGAAGTAAAAAAAATGAATTAAAGAGAACCCTTCTCCCTCACGCCTGGTGTGTGTGTTTGTGCGTGGAAGGGAGGGGGGATCCCAAAGGGTAAAAAAAAAAAAACCACCCAAAAATATATATATTCTAAGAACATAAAATGGCGAGTGCTCGGGGAAACTGACTGGATGCTGTGGCTCTACTCCCCCGAAGGTCATAGGTTTGACCGAAATGCATCGGGAATTCTAATGCCAGCTGTAACAGAAAATAAATGTTTTAAATCACCGGAATGAGTGCTGCTCAATTTCGTCTCTGGGTGAGAAGAACTGATTTATATTTGGAGGCTTGGTCCTGCCTCGAGCTGCACCGCCTGTGCCGAGCGCCGAAATTTTGCCTGAACCTGGACCCCATCTGGATGCCAGCGTGAGCAACTACAGGGCAAAGGCTGCCGCCGAAGACCGAACTTTGGAAGGTCCCCCAGCTGTCTCAAAGTGGCAAGCAAGTGGGATTCCGGCGTATTTATTGGCAGCACTAAAATCCAGCTTCCCCCGTCGAGTGCAATAATATCCGAGGCACACACAGCACTACGTTTACCTACATGCATCAGGAGCAGCTACCAACCCTTTTGAGGTGACCACTAGAGGGCAGCGAGCTTCTAAGAACATAAAATGGCGAGTGCTCGGGGAAACTGACTGGATGCTGTGGCTCTACTCCCCCGAAGAAGGTCATAGGTTTTACCGAAATGTATCGGGAATTCTAATGCCAGCTGTAACAGAAAATAAATGTTTTAAATCACCGGAATGAGTGCTGCTCAATTTCGTCTCTGGGTGAGAAGAACCATATATATATATATATATATATATATATAGATATATATATATATGATATATATATATCTATATATATCTATATATATATATATATCAGAAGATCCTCAGAACCAATAAAAAAGAAAATTGGAGGTCTTCTGCCTTTTTTTTCCCAAAATTGTCCCATGGGGGATGTGTCGCCACCTCCCAGTGATTTTGTGGGGCTTCCTGAACCCGATCGCCCTGGGCCATTTCTTCAACATTAGCAGAGGGGATCACACCACAATTCGTAGTGACAGGGGACCCAGCTAAAGTCGCAGGAGCCATGGGGCTCTCCCAGTGGCCCCATCAAAGACCAGATTGTAGATGCCCCTGGTGGACCGCGGAGCACCCACCCAAAACCCAAAGGTGTCTGACTCCCGCCACAGTAGTGGCCAGGGCCGTGGAGTTCCCCTCCCAGCCCTTAACTTTTTCAGTGCCCCTGGTGGGCATAGAGGACCCACTAGTAGAAGATATATATTTTTTAAATGGCCGGCCATCGCCATAGTGAGGGCTGTGGTGCCGGCCAGGGCTCTGGGGTTCCCCCTGTGATCCCCAACATTATAAAAATGTGTGAGTGCCATGGTTGGGTACTGAAGTACCCAAATTTAAAAAAATAGAAATTAGAACCAGAAAAAAGAAGAAATATTAAATGAGCAGCAGGCCAGGCCCTGTGCGCAACCCTACATCGGTCACAGCGATGGAAATCTTACTATATGTAACAAAACAAAATATAGAAATTCATTAACGTTAAGGTAATATGTCACTTTATATATAAAAAACAAACTTCGAAATTCACTGAAAAAAACTAAGGGTAAAGGAACGTCTTAATTAGGTGAGAAAGTGTGTGTAAAAACGTACTGGTTTAAATTAACAAAAATCTCTGAAATTCACCAGTTATAGTTATCTCGCATAACTATCAGTCATGCTCCAAAGTAACCATTTCTCGTGCCCTTGCCGTGCCCCGGTAATAATCTAATATTACATCAGTCATGACATGTTCAATGACATAGTTGATAACATCACTGCAGCATCTGAAATGACATCATTGATCTCAACATTGTGCAATATATAGCTTGTCTACATTGTCACAGAACTCCTTGGTAACTTCCAGTACCTTCATAATGTACAGAAGGGGTACCCATATTACATAATTATTCTGCCGAGATTTCTGTGGGAATATATGAACTGTTAAAACAGAGATACATTCCTCCTTCAACTGTAACCTGATAACATCCTGCCTTGGATACTGTTAGACCTGGCGTCGTTGGTGTGGTCTCCCTCGTCTTTTTCCTCTACCTCCTGTATTTCTGATTGTATGTTGGACTTCGTATTTGCTGGTTTGTGAACTCTGGGCACTTTACCAATGCTGATCAGTGCTGACATCCAAGAACTCCCCGTGCACATTATTACGATTGGTTATCCATGATTAACATATTTAATTTACTGGTAAGTCCCACATAAAGTGCACTGTATGTGCCCAGGGCCTGTAAATCAAATGCTACTAGAGGGCCTGCAGCACTGGTTGTGCCACTTGCATGACTAGCCCTGTAAACCTGTCTGCGGCCTGCCATTGCAGTGTCTGTGAGAACAGTTTTAAACTGCCATGTCGATCTTTAAAGTGCATCCTTGCCAGGCCCAAACCTACCCTTTTCTTACATGTAAGGAACACCTAAGGTAGACCCAAGTTAGCCCCCTGGGCAGTGTATGTGAAAGGTAGGACATGTACTGGTATATTTTAATGATAGTGAAATCCTACCTATTTAGTTT
Organism: Lissotriton helveticus; assembly: GCF_964261635.1. Taxonomy (NCBI): domain Eukaryota; kingdom Metazoa; phylum Chordata; class Amphibia; order Caudata; family Salamandridae; genus Lissotriton; species Lissotriton helveticus. The sequence goes on along the minus strand of NC_136057.1, from coordinate 537,377,245 downwards.
TTCACTCTTGTAAGGACTATCCTTCCCATAGATTACCATTGGAGATGCAGTTTAACGTCTTACAAGTGTAATTTGCAATCGAGACAAGATAGAGATTTAGAGGTTGTGCTCACTGAGTGCAGATTTAAAAATTACATCTTTCAGTGACGGTGATGTTTAAATTATGTGTTTGAAAATGCCACTTAAATGGGCATTTTCTTGCTTTACCATTCTGTGTCTCTGCCTGCCTGTGGAATCAACGTCTGGTTCAGACCGACAGCTGGGATTTTTGTGCATTCACTTTAGACATCCACACACAGCGAGCTGATGTGTGCCCTGAATATCCTGATGGCCCATCACCAGGCTGATGGGCCTTCTTGAGCCAGAATGGTGGTAGGGGTTGTCACTAACACCTGAATCGGGCTGTGCTTGGCCTAACACAAAGATATCTCCACCCACTACAATTTATCTAGAGCCAAGGCAGGACCGTTGTGGACAACAAAGACTTTCCTTTAACGTATGCCTACGTCAAAAGCCAAAGGAGTATAAGTATTGGACCTATAACCCCACGTTTTTTCAAGGAGAAGAGCTGTAAGGAGGAGTACTTCCCCCTTTGTGTGTGTTGCTTTGATCGGTCAGCCGGCAGTTGCTGTGTCTGCTATGGAGAGAAAAATGACTGGACTTATGCTGTGTATTCTTCTTGTGAAGTTTCATCAAGGGCTTTTGTGTGCTTGCCTCCTGTAAGAAGTATCTTCAATGACTTCACCTGGCGCATCCCTGAACTCCACTACTGGGGAGTTCTGACCTGCCAAGTGATGCCAATTCCAGTTCTGGGCCCTTAGAGATGGTACCTGCTGGAAAAAGCTACCAAAGACTTGGAAATCAGCACTTCACCCTTTGAGCGCTTGTTTTTCTGTTGCAACACTGCTGTGTGATCAAAGAAATCAATGCAGCGATTGCCCCCTGCGAAAGAACCCACCGCAGTCAGAGTTCAGCGCACTAGGTCTCCGAAGTTCGAGACCTCCTCATTTACTCTGACGCATGCCTGCTGGGCGACTGAAAGAATTGATGCATCATGGGACCACGGCTGAAGAAATAGACGCATCTGTTAGCTGCTGCCGTGGCCGTTTCGACATTCAGCGCCTTCAGATTTCCACGATTTATACCTGTGCTGCAAGTTTTCCAGCGCATCACCCGCACACCAGAAGCTTCTTGATTTTGATCCATTGCTTCATCTTACAGTCCGTAAGCACAACACTTCTCCTGCATGCAGCAGAACTGATGCATCCCAGGAACTCAGGAATCGACTCATCGCTGTGTTTTCCGACACTTCCCCCTCTGTGAGGCTGCTTTTTCTTGTGAATTTTGATGCATCTAAGGTACTTTGTATAAAAATACTGCTTCCATAGAGTTCTGTGGACAAAATTGTTTAAAACCTTTATAAAGTGATATCTTGAGTTCTGTTTGTTGGATTTTTGTCTTTGTGGTCGTGTTTGGTATAGATGAAGATTGTTTATTTTTCTAAACTGGTGTGGGATCCATTTGTAGTGTTTTCACTGTGTGTGCTATGTACAAATATTTTGCACATTGCCTCTGAAATAGGCCTTACTGCTTTTGCCAAGCCACCAAGGGCATCAGCAGGGGTTATCTTGGGTGTGTAATCCCCTATTCTAACTAGAAGGAAGGGTCCCTACTTGAACAGGGTGTATACCACTGCCAACTAGACCTCTGTTTCTAACAGTTACTCATACCCAAGTGACCACTGTGTCCACCCAGGGGTTGCCATTGTTTTTGCGTAGTGTTCCAATGACATAATTTGTATCCATTTATGTGCACGTCCACCGCGCCAGGCTTACAATTAACTCTTCATTTAGAGAACTACTTAAGCTCATTTACTACCGAATATATCCTTGTGATGTAACTCATTCCTTTCTTCTGTTCTTGCATGCTACAATAGTTACCCAAAGGTCTCAACGAAAGCCGTGAGCTAGAAGACACATCCCATTATATATCCTTGAACAGAAATTTTATATTGAATTTGTTCGCAAACACCAGATTTGGATCTTTCTCATTCTTAATTATGTATGTGTTATGCCGCATTACTTTGAAGAATAAAAACTGGCAATTTGTTCTGGACTGATGTACTGCTGCTCTAAAGGCTTATTGTTTTCTCAAAGTCTCACTGCGTTTCCTATGTGGTTCTGCAAATGTCTGATCTGTGGGAGGAAGAAAGCCAATTAGTTGCATTAAGCCCTCTATGCTGGATTGGAATTTATTGAGTGCAATAATTACCACCCAGTTATTAGTTTCCACACCCTCTGGAGTTTAACAAGTAACTCCTAGAGAGGGCCTTAGGTTTCTGACTGACTGCCTTATGAACTTTTTCTAGAAACAATTTATACTTAAACACTATATTGTCGATGTGGATTGAATCTAAGGAGCTCCCTGTGTGCCTCTAATATTTTCACCTCAGGATCATGTTTAATACTCCTTCTTTAACCCATAACTCTTCAAAAGGTGGTTGATAAATAACCCCGCATTCTGACCCACCTTTGACATTTCTACAACTTTTACAAACAATAAATTATTAACATATCATAATGAGCCTCAATGTATTTGCCTTATGCATTGCTTATATTCCACCTTTATGTATGCATTTTACGATGTGCATAATTCTAATCTCTGTTTTAACTTGGAAGTAATAATGGCATGTTTGACAATTTTGGATTTTATATAATGTTATTCTTGGTAAAAATCTTTGAACTAATAAAACAAAACAAAAAAATATATAAATTATGATCTGTCCAGTTTTCCACTCTTTCCATATGACCATGAAACTGCTTCTCACTCTGATTTAATCTTAACACCTAATCTGCAGTTAAGAGTTATTTTGATATGTTCTTTTTACATAAATCAAACCCTTTGTCTGCTCTGCAGGGTAAGAGAATGCCTGTTGTCCTTATTTTTACATCCCACACAGATGCTTTAAAGAAGAGTATTTTTTTGTCAAGGATGAATATGCCTCCATTGTATTTGCTACTCTGCACATGTTACTCTATCTGTATCCTTGTACCGTGTTGCATGATGTCCGATTTGTTTCAAAATGGGTATTAGCTGATGGTGTTCCAAAATGAGTGACTACTTTACCAGCTAGAGTCCAATGTTTTGCGTTTGTTACCATATTTTCATATAGATTTCAGTACAGATATTGGAAATGTTGCCTCCATAGATGTTAGAAATCACCGTCTCTAGTTGGCAGAGGTTTGCACCCTGTCCAAGTAGGGACCCTTCCTTCTAGTCAGGAAAAGAGTTACACACCTACATACCCTACACACTTCCCACCCAGAAAAATGGTGCTCAAAGGGCGATGCACGGATATTCACCAGGATACACTGCAAAACAACCTCCATGGGCTCAGAGCTGGAAGGCAGGTCAGAACTCCTAGCCGTGGAGTTCAAGGATGCTGTAGGTTAAGTCTTTGTGTCCTTGAGACTTCTTAACCGAAGGCAAGCTCTAATCAAGGTAAAAAACACACGAAGAGAAGACCAGGTCTGAGGTGGTGTTGTGTCCAGAGTGGTGAACGTGAATCACACGGAAAAGTGTGTGAAAGAAAGGATTTAGTCTAGCTGGGCCAAAAGAACCATCAGACCACCCATTTGGCGGTATATCATCCTATGGGGTTTATTATGGTGGTCGCTCCATGTACCGCCTATACCATCAGATGACGGTGCAGGAATGTAAAGCGCCACATTTTAGCCCAGTCGTACTCAAAATGTAATCTGGAAATAGTGCAGTGCTATAGAAAAAGTGCTTACTAAGATTGACTACCTAGACTGAGGGAAGTGTGTAGGTGTCAAGATTAAAAGACACGCCTAGTAGTAAGTGAGTGAAACTACATGGTGGCGCTGTGCAAGGTGGTCGACTAGTTTCAGCTAGGAGGAGTGTTGACTCCAGCTTTCATCAGGACCTTTAAGAGAAAATATGCTACTGCAACATAAACAATATGATGGTTGCGGGTCGTTATTTCCAGATGTAGACTCATCTTTTGTTTACATCAGCAAAGCTCACCCAATTTAATTGTGTGTGATTCCTTTCGCTGGCTGCCTTCCCCTTTGCCCATTTCTGTTTGTCTGTTTTGGAGCGGTACAACACAGGCACCATGAGCGTGATTGCGCTATAAAGAATAGAGGGGTTTCATATTCATTAGTAGAAATCCCTTTGGCGTCTCTGCATAGTTCTGCGCATGCGCGAAGATGCAGTGTTTCCTCAACAGCATTCTCTAGCACTTCTGCGCATGCGCGGTAAAACTATTGCCGGAATTGACTGATCTGCCTTGTCAGCATTCCCAGAGATTAGCCTTCCACTCAAACAGGTGAGCACCCCCAGTTTCGAGTCACATGGAGTTAGTTTTTCGACTCGTTTTCACATGACAATATTACATGCTCCCATTGGCCGGCAAGTTAATGAAGCCCTGTTACTTATATGTACCAGGTGAACCCGTCGGTGCCTTCCCTTCCGCTCGTTTTTGAGCTTCGGGTACCGACGGATAGGTGAGTGGAGCAAGCTTGTAGTGACTGTTTAATGGTATTTTCAAGCTGTATGGTCAGCGAGTGGTTTGGAAATTACCCTTAGGAGTGTTTGCTGACTAAATTCTTCGGGGTTGTTTGCTGATTTTTCGCTGCTACCCTGTACGATATTCACAGTGCCTTTCAAGTAAACTTCTTAGACTTGGATACATTTTTGGATGACGGCACTCTTTTGCTGTTTATATTACAGGACCGAGGGCTCTATATAACATCAGTCACTGAGTCACCATTGATTAATAACATTAGTATTTCAATTCTCCCATTCATTGCGTCTACCCACTATTAGCAATTAATATTGGTAGACTAGTAGGGGCATTTTTTGGCAGGCTAGATGGGAAACTATCACACTTCTATTGGGGTATATGTGTATTTAACGATTAGGCTGGACCCAGCAGGATTGTGCACTAACTGTGCCCCCTTTTCTCTACACATCAGAGCGGGGCCTCAATTTCCCGAGCGGTTGCCGGGCGAGGTGAGGTCGTCACCCACACAATGCTGGGCGAGTATCACTAGGAGGAAATGCCTCTTTGTGATGTAGCTAGTATGCTTAATTGGTGTGCAGAACGCAAATTGTTCTTGCAGGTGTTCTCTGTTTAGATGGTGTCTGATGGGTTATGTGGTTTCTTGTGTGAATACAAATACGTTGTATTTTCTGTTCTGTTTTTTGACAGGGAGAAGATCTTTTTCCTGTCGTCATTGGAAACTGAGGTTCCAAATTGTGGGGTGATACATGAGTTTTAAAGTACACTGTATGATATGGATGTATTTCATTTCTTTCCATATGTGTATACCCCTTTATTGTTTATGTTGCAGTAGCATATTTTCTCTTAAAGGTCCTGATGAAAGCTGGAGTCAACACTCCTCCTAGCTGAAACTAGTCGACCACCTTGCACAGCGCCACCATGTAGTTTCACTCACTTACTACTAGGCGTGTCTTTTAATCTTGACACCTACACATTTCCCTCAGTCTAGGTAGTCAATCTTAGTAAGCACTTTTTCTATAGCACTGCACTATTTCCAGATTACATTTTGAGTACGACTGGGCTAAAATGTGGCGCTTTACATTCCTGCACCGTCATCTGATGGTATAGGCGGTACATGGAGCGACCACCATAATAAACCCCATATGATGATATACCGCCAAATGGGTGGTCTGATGGTTCTTTTGGCCCAGCTAGACTCAATCCTTTCTTTCACACACTTTTCCGTGTGATTCACGTTCACCACTCTGGACACAACACCACCTCAGACCTGGTCTTCTCTTCGTGTGTTTTTTACCTTATTCCCAGGGGCATGAGTTGACAGGTCGTTAAATCATTTCCCCTTTGACCCTCTGCACATTTGTTTTTTTTTCATATTAAGCTCTAATCAAGCCCTTGGAGAATCTTCCCAAACAGGATACACAGCAAAGTCCAGTACTTGTCCTGTCCAGCAGAAGCAGCAACTGCAGGCCAATCCAGCAAAGCTAGACACAGCTAATGGGCAGTACTCCTTCTCCTCAGCTCTTGGCAGTGGTTCCTCTTGATCCAGAAGTGTTCTAAAGTTCTGGGGCCAGGCCCCACTATTTATACTACTTGTAGCCTTTGAAGTCAACGCGTCTCAAAGAAAGTTTCTCTGGCTCACCAGAAACCGTTCTGTCCTGCCTTGCACTGGCCAGGCACACTGCGACCATTGTGAAAGGCAGCGTATTTAGGTGTTAGTGACCACTCTTTCCACCACCACTCTAGCCCAGGAAGACTCATTCGGATATGCAGGAAACACCCCAACCCCCCTTTGTGTGACTGTTTTGAGTGAAGGCACACACCAGCCTCTGCCAGCTACAAACCTCAGGTTAATTCCACAGGCACAAGATGGTGAAACAAGTAAATGCCCACCTTCAAAAAATGGCACTTTCAAACACAATTTAAAAATCAGCTTCACTAAAATGTCTTTTTATATTCTGAGTTTACTGAACCTAAACTCCAAGTGTCTTATCATTTGCCAATGGAAAGTTACATTCGTAAGATGTTGCAAAGTAGTGTGGCTCACTGGTTAGAGGCGGCAGACCCGAGAGCAGAGGACGGCCCGGGACCAGGGTTCGATTCCCGGCGCGGCAGGTTTCTGGACCAGGGTCAGCGGACTCGATAATTCTCTCGCCTCGGTGCCCACTCTGATCAGCGTTCACACTCGGCAACTCTGGGCATTAGCTTGCCTCATCTTCACTAACGGCCCCACCAGACCGCCGGGGATGCCTGGTCTCACCCTGGAGATACCCATTAAGGGACCATCTCTCAGGGAAGCCAGGAAGGGTTTCGCAGCGGTCGAAGCGCCTTGGGACCCTACGGGTAAGTAGTGCGCTATATAAATGCCTATACATTTACATTTACATTTACAAGGTAACTACAATGATAACCTATGGGAGAGATCGCCTTTCAATACTGAAGAACGAAATGCACTGCATTTCACTACTAGGACAAGTAAAACACACCATTACATGTCCTACCATTCCCATACAGTGCACCTTTCACATGGGGGTACCTTGGGCCTACCTTAGAGGTGATTTGCATGTCAGAAAAGGGAAGGTTACGGTCTTGCAAGTGGGTGCACTTGCCAGGTTGACATGGCATTTAAAAGTTGCATGTGCAGACACTGCAGTTGCAGGTCTGAATTACCTTTGAAAGACTACTTGAGTGGATGACACAATCAGTGCTGCAGGGACACTAGTATCATTTGTTTTACATGCCCTTTGCACCCTTAGTGCACTTTACTAGGGACTTACCAGTAAATCACATATGCCAATCATGGATAACTAATCATAATCACAATTTACACAGAGAGCACTTGCCCTTTGGGAATGATCAGCAGTGACAAGGTACCAGACTACCTAAATCAGCAAAAAACGAAATCCAGCACACAAAAATACAGGAGGTAGAGGCAAAAAGACCAAGGATACCATGTCTAACAGTAGGTAACTTAGTCCTTGAGTTTTCCCTACCCCTAATCAGTTGCAGTGCTCACGGATGGCATAGCTGGAATTGGATGTTAAGTTTCTTAGAGTGAAATACCCACCTGAGTACAAGAGCCAAACAATGTTGTCCTGATGTTTAAAGCCCTCGAGTCTTACTCTAGTTCTCCAAATTCCCAAAGGCTGAACCATATCCATTTCACTTTGTATTGGTACACAACTGTGTAGAGCTTCATTGTTATTTGTGCAAAGATGCAGGGTGATGCCTTGAAAAATCTTTGTTTTAGGGGTCTTCGGGAGGTGGCAACGAAATTATGAGATTAAAAGCAGAGGGTGGGCTAGCTTCAAGGTCTCAGAGGTCATTTGTTTTTGGCTCTGCACTTGTCCCAGTCAAATGGGTTATTTGTCCTTTGTCCCTGAATTAGATGTTCCTTGTTCTGGAACATTCCAGATTTTGCAAGCAGAATTGATCTGATCCTTTACGTTACTGGTGCTTTTATGGCTGGATTCACGTGATTTGGTTCCAGGTACTGAGGGCTCGGTCATGCAGTAGAGGCTATGTTTGAGAAAAGGGAAAGATCTATCTTGTGGTTATGTGAACAACCCATAAATCCGACTGAAGGCATGTAGTATAAGTTGTAATGTGATTAAAAACTGTGTTAGTCATTGATTAGTGAATATGTGAATACTTTTAAAGGATAAGTAGAAGTTAATGAATAAGGTTACAGGGACATGATTTTCTCCTAGATTATAGTAGCGTCATTAGAGGGAACAGAAGTATAGTGCTGTAAAGAATGAAGATAAAACATTGTGTGTTTTATCATAACTGTATTGCATTATAGATAAATAACTTTTATGTAACAATTGTATGAGACACACATGTACCTGTATTCATTCTGTGATGGCCTCTGTGTACTTTGTGTATGCAATGGGGGGGTTTTCATCCTTAGCAAACCTGGTATAGACGAATATTCTATAGTACACCAAAAAGGAAGGGTACCTCGTTATCCGTTTCACCGCTATTTATTTTAGGCGGAGAAAAATAATGACCATTAGGTTCATATGTTCTTGCTGTATGATTTACATTTTTTTCGTAATACATTTAAGCATGTTTGTTGTAGATGAGCATTTCTCCAGTATTAGGGTGTCTTTCATAGATTCACATGCCTGAATCATTCCCCGTCGTCGGAGTGGGAGTCCCACGGTATATAAAAAAGCAATAATATGCTATAATAACATTGGAAAAACCAGTAATTCCCAACCAGGAAGTAAAGTAGCCCAAGCTACAGTAGAAAAAACTTCCACACTCATGACTATCCTAGTCATTTTGTATAGTCCAAACTACAGCCAATCAGGCGACAGCACCCACCAGAATGTTCTCCCCAGAGGCTCAGGCTCTCAGATTTTCTACCGCACGTCGTGTGAAGGGAGTCTCCCTGAGCTCTGCTCAGTTTTTCTTCAATTTTCATAGTTTTTCTTCAATTTTTTCTTCAATATATCACAGTTTTGTAATGTCTTCTTACATGTCTACCTTCAGGCCCTGCGTGACTTGTGGAAAGCTGAGACTTTTTCCTGTGAACCCTCATGAAGAGTATATGGACCAGCACTCTGCCTGTCTCTGACATGGTAGGAGGAGCAGGGGTTGTTCTTGTGCTTAGACTATACCCCCCTTCTGATGTGGGAGGATTTTTTTGTTTGTCCTGCACGTTAAGATGTTAAGAGATGCTTCTCCTCTACTTCACCAGCTGAAGTAACATCACAATTAAGGGGTCTCTGGCCTTCTTTGAGTCTGTGCCTCCCACATCTACGCCCACGAGATTTACTCTCAGGCGTCTAGACTCACTCTGCGCACTTTTCTACGTAAAAATGTGCCAGCTTGTCGACGATACGGTCGATTTACTCTCAGAGGACAATCTCTGCAGTCACTGGTGCTCTGCAATGACACCGCCTCCAGGATTTCGTCGACGACAGTGAGGACAGTGCCCTCTTGTCGACTGCAGGCTCGTCGACCACTGGGAGTTTTGTCGATGTAAATGTCTTTGACAGTGGGCCTCGTCGACGGTAGGCTCGTCGACGGTAGGCTCGTCGACGGTAGGCTCGTCGACGGTGGCCTCGTCGACGGTAGGCCTCGTCGACGGTAGGCCTCGTCGACGGTAGGCCTCGTCGACGGTAGGCTCGTCGACGGTAGGCTCGTCGACGGTAGGCTCGTCGACGGTAGGCTCGTCGACGGTGAGCTCTGTAGACGGTAGGCTCGTCCATAGACGGTGACCTCCATAGACAGTGAGCTCCGTAGACGGTGAGCTCCGTAGACGGTGAGCTCCGTAGACGGTGAGCTCCGTAGACGGTGAGCTCCGTAGACAGTGAGCTCCGTAGACAGTGAGCTCCGTAGACAGTGAGCTCCGTAGACAGTGAGCTCCGTAGACAGTGAGCTCCGTAGACGGTGAGCTCTGTAGACGGTGAGCGCTCCGTAGACGGTGAGCGCTCCGTAGACGGTGAGCGCTCCGTAGACGGTGAGCGCTCCGTAGACGGTGAGCGCTCCGTAGACGGTGAGCGCTCCGTAGACGGTGAGCGCTCCGTAGACGGTGAGCGCTCCGTAGACGGTGAGCGCTCCGTAGACGGTGAGCGCTCCGTAGACGGTGAGCGCTCCGTAGACGGTGAGCGCTCCGTAGACGGTGAGCGCTCCGTAGACGGTGAGCGCTCCGTAGACGGTGAGCGCTCCGTAGACGGTGAGCGCTCCGTAGACCTGAGCGCTCCGTAGACGGTGAGCGCTCCGTAGACGGTGAGCGCTCCGTAGACGGTGGGCTCTGTAGACGGTGAGCTCTGTAGACGGTGAGCTCTGTAGACGGTGAGCTCTGTAGACGGTGAGCTCTGTAGACGGTGAGCTCTGTAGATGGGGAGCTCTGTAGACGGTGAGCTTCGTCAATATTCAGCTTCGACGCCAGTTGACTTCGTTAACGGATGACCCTGTCAACTGTTGGATTCGTCGACGTTTGAGCCTGTTGATAGTTGGTTTCACACACTATTGACTTTTATGCACAGTGCTTTTGTAGACGATTTATTTCGTCGACGGCAGCTTTCTGCTACATCCACGTGATGGCCTTTTACTTCCGCCATTATTCTTCTTGGAGAATATTGGAGGTATTCCCCTCCTTATGAAGAGAGCGGCGAATCGGTTTTCCCCTTTCCCCTCGTCCTGGGGAAACCACAGAAGCAAGTTCGTTCACTTCCTATCATAGACTTTATTAGGAAGAAGGTGTTAAAGTCATGCATGGGCCAGACTCTGTGCCAGTGTTTTTTCCACGCCTTGACAAGACGTGTGAAGCTCGCCACTATTCACCTGCTTTTCTAGTCTCTCAGCCTACCCTGACTCAGTCATTACTCAGGCGGCTCAGCGATTATCTTGCAAGCCAGTGGGCAGGTATGCCGCCAGATGTGCTCTGACATGTTGGCGCTAGTAGAACGTATTCCAGAATCCTCCAAGCCTCACACTTTGAAGATCCTGCAGGAGGGAGAGAGAGAGAGAGAGTAGTGCATCAGAAATAATACACTGTGCAGCGTACATTGCGTGTACAGGTTTTCAACAGCTCGCAAGAGGGGCAGTCTGGCGAAGACATTTTTGCTTCAATGCTACGTCTTTCGCAAGGAGGTTCCAACTTCAATACTTCACTTGCCTTTTGATTGAGGATCCCTTCTGGCCAGCACACAGATACTGCCCACACCCTCTGGATATAGAATCGCAGCCTTTTCGTGGTCCCGAGCACGTAGATCCACGTCCTTTTTTCAAGGGAGTTCCATCCAGTATTGGCTCCTACAATCATAACCAACTGCGTTACTCAAATCAAACACAGTCATATGGGCAAAGTACCAACAATTCCTACAATTCATCGTACGGCCGAGGCAACTCTTCTAAGAAACAATGGATTACCTTGAACCCACCTTTATTCCCTCCAAAAACGTCGGAGGTCTAATATCTCACTTTTATTCCAATTGGTCAAAGGTGACAGAAGACCGTTGGGTTTTTTAAACGTCATGCCCAAGGGCACGCTCTAGAATTTGTCAAATTTCCCTTTTTCTACACCTCCAAAGGGACCTCCACCTTTCTCATCTACGGGAGTCGTTTGCACAAGTGTCTATATGGATACAAACAGGGACCGTCGGAGTGGTTCCGAATCTCCAACAGCGTTAGGGTTTACTCTCAGTTCCTCCTCAACAAGCAAATCAGGAAAGTAGCGCATGATTTTAGATCTTTGCGCAAACTTTACCAATGTTGTACCTCAAAGTCCTAAGGTTCTTATGCCAGAACGACTTTATAACTACATTCAACCTCCAAGAGGTCTATTTTGATGTGCCCATTCTTCCTAAGCACAGGAAGTGGCTACGCTTTACAATAGGTACAAAACATTTTCAATTAAAGCCCTACCTTTTGGACTTAGGTCGGCTTCACGTGTCTTTACGTAGATCCTGGCACCAGTGGCACCCTATCTACGTCTGCAAGGCATACAAATTCATCATTACTGAGACAACTGTATAATAGGGGCTCGCTCTTATTTACAAGCAGTCCAGCACACCCAGACTTGTCAGTCACTGTTTCAAAACCTGTTTTTCAATAAATCATGACAAGTCCCAACTAGTACTAGCTCCGATATGAACGTTTCTCGGACCATCAATCCGTACAAACCTAGCAAAGGTGTTTGTCTCACACGAACCACGGGCCTGCAGCTCCTACTTGTTGGTGCTTCTACAGATTACACATGAGAAAATTGCTAGAGGAGCTAGACAAAAGTCGTTGCAGGTCTCCAGTTCAATCGAAGATCTCATTCTAATCACTCCTCGGATGCAAGAGGCCTTTCTTGTTTGGTGGGTCCAAGAAAGAGATTTGTAGAAGGTGTGTGTGCGTTTCTTTCAAGAAGCGCCAAAATTACACAATCACTACTGACTCATCCCTCGAGGGTTGGGAAGCATGTCTTCAAGTGCTGAAAGTCAGCGGGAAATGGAACCCTCAACAAAAGGCTTGGCACATCAATCTACTAGAGCTAGGTGCCATCTTCTTAGCCCTCAAATCCTTTTGTGCAATCATTCAAGGGGCCACAGTATTGGTTCGCTCAGACAATACTTCAAGTATGCATTACTTAAGCATACAGGGAAGAACGAGGTTGGTTCTTCTATCTCATGAAGCCCAAGAGGTATGGGCTTGGGCGATACCACACAGGATCAATCTCTTGGCTGTTCATGTGCCGTGAGTTGCAAATGTACTGGCGGACACCATCAGCAGGTCAACGGTGTCCAACAACGAATAGGAATTACATCAGCCAACAGCGGATCGAATCTTCCAGCAGTGGGGTCATCCCGATCTGGACCGCTTTGCGACCAAAAAGAACAGCAAATGCCTGTTTCTTTGCAAGCTGGCTTACCCACAGGGACTCGCAAGGGAAGGCATTTTCGATAAACTGGTCTCAAATATATGCTTACGCCTTTCCTCCGATACTGTTGGTTCCGGGGGTTCTCCGGAAGATGAAAGAGCCGTGTCGCTTGATTCTCTTCGCCCCCAGGTGGCTTCGCCAATTCTGGTCCACCAAACTTCTTCTCCTCTCTGAGTGCGATCCAATACCGAATCTCCTCTCCATTCAGAATGGTCAGATGTGCCATCAGGATCCAGCTTCTCTAAAAATTTGTAGCTTGGCGTTCTGAGCACCTTGAATTAGCTCATCTGAATATCTTGACGGATTGTAAGGAGGTACTGGCTTACGCGAGAGCACCTATTAAAATAAAGACTTACAGACTTTAATGGTAAAGAATCTGCATTTGGTGTTAATCTGCTGGGGTTCACCCATTTCATGCAACGCTGGACCAGATATTACCTTTTTTCTTGCACTTGCCAAGATCAGGCTTATCTCATGCATTGTTGAAGGTCTTTTTGGCAGCCATTTCAAGGTAACGTCAGGATGGGTCCATCTCTCTTTATTCTTCAAAGAATACAACAGTTCTTTAAGGGACTATTCAGACTGTTTCCTCCTGTACGTCGTCCGCCTCCATCATGGCTTTTTTAATGTAGTTTTAGCGCAGCTCATGCGCCACCCATTTGAGCCAATTCACAGGGTGTATTTCATAATCCTAACATGGAACGTTTCTCTTTTGCTAGCATTAACTTCATCTAGAAGAGTCAGTGATGTTCAAGCTGTCACCGTCAATTCACCTTTCTGGCAATTCACGTCCAATTCTGTGGTGCTAATACAAACCCAAGGTTTATGCCTAAGGTGCCTACGTTTTTCCACCTGAACTAACCAGCCATCTTAAAGACGTTTTTTCCTAATTCGCAATCCCCTGCGGAGAGGGCATTACATACCCTTGACATCAGAAGATGTTTAAAATTCTGTTTGCAAATGACCTCTGCCATTCGCAAATCTGATCAACTGTTTATTGCCTATGGTAAGATAAGGCAAGGACAAGCAGTGTCTACACAAACCATAGCTAGATGGATTTCTGCAGCTATTGACTTTTGCCATCTTCAAGCTGGAAGACCTTTACAGACAATTCCAAGAGCTCACTCTGCAAGAGCTGTTTCTTCCTCGACTGCTCTTTTCGCTGGAGTTCCTCGTCAGCAAATCTGCAGAGCAGCGACTTTGTCCAGCAGACATACTGTCACTAGGCATTATTGTTCGGATGCTGCCAGCGAGGCTGATACGTCAGTGGGTCAAGCGGTTCTACGCAATCTTTTCAGATAAGATGAGCCTCTGTTTTTCCCTCCTCCTCTGTACTGCTTTCCAGACGCTTATTCCATGCCTAAGTTGGGTGCATTCTCATGTGCTTGCAAGTTTTTTCATGCATATATGAATGTTGGCATTTTATTATGTGAATGTATATACCTGCTATGTACAAACTTATGTTACAAAAAGCGTCTTCCAAGCATTATTTCGGTACTGCTATCTACTCTGATTCAGGCATGTGAATCTATGAAAGACACCCTAATACTGGAGAAGAACAATAGTTACTTACCTGTAATCTGTGGTTCTCCAGTATTGGTGTCTTTCATAGATTCACATGCAACCCGCCCACCTCCCCTCTGAGGCTCTTTAGGCTAGGATGTTTTTAGCTTCACTCCTGTGCGAGAAAATCTGAGAGCCTGAGCCTCTGGGGAGAACATTCTGGTGGGTGCTGTCGCCTGATTGGCTGTAGTTTGGACTATACAAAATGACTAGGATAGTCATGAGTGTGGAAGTTTTTTCTACTGTAGCTTGGGCTACTTTACTTCCTGGTTGGGAATTACTGGTTTTTCCAATGTTATTATAGCATATTATTGCTTTTTTATATACCGTGGGACTCCCACTCCGACGACGGGGAATGATTCAGGCATGTGAATCTATGAAAGACACCAATACTGGAGAACCACAGATTACAGGTAAGTAACTATTGTTCTTTTTGTGGAGGAGCTTGGGCAACATGGGAGATGTCTCTCTACTCCTAAGGGGTGCATAGTAAATTGTAAACCCTCACGGGATTGTCATTGGGGCGTTGGGGCACGGTGTAACCTACAAGTAAAATTTGAGTCTCTTCTTCTGTACTCCTTTACATTGTGCTATTTTGAAGCAATGTACCTGAGGTTAATGGTGTTGCTTCAAAGGAAGGGGAAAGTAGCTTTGAGCTTTCTACACAGGACCTGAAATAGGCAAGGAAATGCCTGTCATTTAAAGGGTACATTTTATGGTATGGTACCTGAAATTGGTAGACTATTTCAAAAGGGAACTATCATTTAAAGTCAGCGGAGGACGCAGGAAATTGTTTACTTGTACCAATCTTCAACTGGCAAGTAGCCGTTATTTATTAGTATTGTGCCACCAGTCATAAGCTTCTTTTATATCTGTCAAAGTGAACAGCGAATACCCAGTTATTTGTGGCTGGTCCGTGGCGATTAACCCTTTCAGTGGACCATACGCTTCTCTTCTACATTTACATCAGTGTCTCTTGGAGCGCGGTTTTCAAAATGGCTTGTGGACGCCGTTTTTCTAAACAAAAGAGTAAAACGCGATCAGTGCGTTTAATCATTCCTGCCTGTTTACGGTGTACTATACGCGATTTTAGGTTCAACATTAGACTTGCTTTGATAATGGGCGTCCGGTTCCAACAGCGGTTCATCCTGCATTCCTTGAAGCAACACCCTTAACCTCAGGTACATTGTTTCAAAATAGCACAATGTAAATAAGTACAGAAGGGGAGACTCCCCACATTTTAATTAGTTCTATTTAATTTTACTTGTAGGTTACACCATGCCCCACCGCTCTGATGACAATCCCGTGAATCACCGCAGGGATTAGAAACGTGTCGGCCTTTTCCATTTGTCTCCCACATAGGGCAACTATTTATTCCCATACCCCATAACAAGGGTGTACAATTTACTATGCACCCCTTAGGAGTAGAGAGACATGTCCCATGTGGCCCAAGCTCCTCCACAAAAAACGACTATTGAGTGGCAAAATGGGGATCTTTCAATGATCATGTTATGCTGGTGTAATTTCATGCACTTCGTCTAATCAATATTGTTTTTGTTCATATTTTGCACTGTTATCCGTATATTCACATGGTTGATGTATTCAAACCACATATTTTGTACGTGAATTGTATCGCACCTCAGGCATGAAATGAATGTCTACAACAAACATGCTTCAATGTATTACGAAAAAAATGTAAATCATACAGCAAGAACATATGAACCTAATGGTCATTGTTTATCTCCGCCTAAAATAAATAGCTATGTGTACTTTGGGCACCTGGCATTCGGTTCATTTTGTTGTGTGATGATTTTGGTGCATAGCATGTTTACAGGCGATGGCTCCCCTAAATGTCCCTTGAAATGTGGATACATAATTAGGTTACCTTGGTAAGATTTACGAATTCGTAGGTTACTCCTAAAGGTAGGGGGTGCTACAGGTGATATCTGTCAATCCCTGAGAGCAATATACGTCTGCCCACATCAGTCCTTACGTGTACCACACCTTACTCTCGTTATCCCCTTGCGTGCTCATGACTGCTCCACGCCGTCATGAGCCAGAGGCGGCATGTACTCATGACGGCGTGCAGCTGTCATGCTGCCGCCGCTCCTCCCACGCGGCACTAATTCTTTGCCTGTGCGGGCGAATTAATGAGCGGGTGTGGTCATGACGGAACCACGCCGTCATGACCACACGCCGCCCGTGACTCATGACAGCGTGGAGCTGTCATGATCACCGAAGCACCGCGCTCACCCCTAAGCCACCCCGTGACATGGCGGATTGCGCGGCGCAGGGAAGGGGTTAAAGAATGTGTTTAGATTAGACTAGCAGGGTGCTGTGATCCAGTTCCACTCTTCAATGAGGAAATGACACAGAACTCGCACAGTTTATTAAAACTCTATACAAAGCTTAGGATAGTGGGAGTGGTTCATTTTACAGAACTCTTTTGAAAGACAGTACCGCTTGTCTTCTCTTGCAGACACATGACTAATTCGAGCAAAAGGAACAGCACTGACCTGACATTGTTGTTAACATTTCACCAACAGCCTGCAGGCTACCTAACGGTAAACACTATAACCACAGACACCCATATTTTATTGTCACATGACACTGTAGCAGAAACACAAACCTGTAAGCAGCACCCATTCAGACAAACACTAGTGTGCTGGTGACGTGCGTCCAGACCACACTGGTTTATGGCACGGTGTTGCTTGGCTCTTACCTTACAGGCTCACTGCCATGCTTGTCCCTTTTGGACCTCGCAATTCTGCTGTGCTGCTGTTCGTCCTGATGTCCAGCACGCTCTTTTACTCACTGTCTTCCTCTCACAGCTTTTGGCACTCTTTTTGCATCTTTCTCTCTTTTTTTTCTACGTGATGTTTTGCTAATTTTCACTCCTTTTGCCATGTTCTTCTCACTCTGTCTGCTCTTTCACTCTCCTTCTCTCACACTTGTGGCCACTCTTGTGCCACTTTTTCCTTTCTTCCTCCACTGTCTGCCGCTTGCTGTAGTCCTTTTTTGCACTGCTCTTCTCACTCTGTCCACTCTTGCACTCTCTCTCACACACTTTTGGCCTTTAATTTTCCTTTGTTTACCCTTTTGCCGCTTTTTCTCTTGCCAGGTGCTGCCCGGCTTTTGCCCCTTTTACTCTACATTTCTTTGCCACATATGCTGCCTCTGGCTTTCGTTTAAAACGAAAGGAGGAGGCCTCCTGCTTGGAGGCCTCCACACTACCTTCTCAGCTGCCTCACGCATCTCTTCCGCGATCCACCGTAGCCTCCACCTTAGGTTCTCTTCCACCCACAGATGTTGTGCTTAAGGCAAGCCTGTCTGTGCCAGTCCACACCCAACCTACACCCAACTCCCAGACCCCTGACTTAATGTCATCCCAGCATAACCCAGGATGCTACCTTGACTCATCCCTCCACATCTCAAAGCTGGACGCATCTCCCCATTGTGCTGGACCATTTCGATCAACTCAGAATTTGCCTGCTTCTGTGCCTCTTGACCAGCACCTCCCAAACCCTTCACCACACTCGCACTCCAGAACCAGTTTCACAGGAGTGCACCAACCCCATTATCCATTGGCATGCACCGTACTGTACACACCTTCTTTCTCACCAAACACTTGGTAGAAATCTGGAGCCTCCTATACAACCTCTCCTTAGACCTACTCTTCCTCACAGAGACCTGGCTCAAACCTACACCAGCCCCCAACATCGCAACTACCATCAACCACGATGCAAGTTCACTGGATAGGATGTGACCAGGAAGAGGATTCATAATTATCTCCAACGAACACATCTGCTGCTCCCTCAATGAAGCTTGCTCCTGTGACACACTGGGACACCTGTCTTTCAAATTCAGAACACCATCTCCCTGTTAAGAGTCCTCCTCTACCAAATACCAAGGCCAACAGCTGAATTCAGAAAATACTTTTCAGACACCATCAGCCTCTCATTCTCAACTCTAGCTCCTTTATCCTGCTCGCTGACCTCAATTTCCAAAAACTCACCGACCCAAACATTACTAACCCCTTCGACATCATTCACACATGTGGTCAGCATATGGCTGAAAGACCCCACCCACACTGCCAGACCACCTCATGCAACTGTAACACATTTTGCAAAGAAACCTGGTCCTCAGAACTGTAAAACCATCATCCGTTGAACCAAGACAAATTCACACATTCAACCGACAACTTCAGCCAGTGAATCACCTACTGCACAGATGCCCTAGCGCCTCTCAAAAACAAAACCACCACAAGGACCAGACAGCAAGCAAGCTAGTACAATGATGATCAGTGGTGCCCCAACTGCCGTTAAGCAATTAGTGCCGAGGGTCACTCACCCATGTCAACACAGACAAACAAACCAATCCAGCCATACCACCAAAAAATGAAAGCCACCACGCGCATTGCACTGGCCGAGTGGATGGACAACAGTTCAAAAGAAATATTCTCCATTGTAAAGGAATGCACCATTCCCTACTGCCTGCTCCACTACCATCGCCCCCTCGCAGGAGCTCACTTTCCAGCTCACGCTCTTCTTCTGTGACAAGCTAAGCACAATCTATGACAAATTTACACACAAACTGAATCCTTCCACTCTGGAAGCCCTTCTTCAAAATGATGACAGCACTCCAGAAACCCCCTGACCTGCTGGTCTGCCATCGCCCATATAGAAAACGCCATTGTCATGTGATCCATCCACTCAGAAGCCCCATCGGACCCCTGCCGGCACTTCGCATTCTCTAGAGTGCTTCAGACCATCTGCACCATCCTTAGCCCGATTCTCAATGACTACCTTACCATTGAGGCTTTCTTCCGGTACCCCTGGAAACATGTCACCATTCTATCACTCCTGACAGAAACTTACAGCAGAACAGTCTTTACCAGCTAACTACAGATCCACCCTACCCAGCTGTAGAAAAGTGAGCCCAGAACGCACCGGATGCCCAGGCTGCTGGCGCAGGGCGACTCTTAGTTCCCATCTTGAATAATTACCAAATAAAGAGACGGGCACTGGAAGCAGGAAAACAAGAACATAGTTTATTACTCATGAGGAGAGCATGTCATTTGGGACACTCGCAGAGTGTCTTCGGGAGGTGCTCTAACAAGTTTCTCTGAGGCTTCGTCTTTTATACACAGGTTTAAGGCACACACACATCCTTCATTACAATCAAGACATTGTGAAGTATGAAGATATTCCAACACGTGGCTACAGTAGGGGCCCTTATCCTTCATGCAATAGGAGGGGGCTGTCACGCAGCTGAGTGTTCTGCTGATTCCATTGGAATGTGTGTGCCTGATCGAATCTCAGGGGGTGGGGTGGCCATGATCAATAGTGGCTTCTTTCAAGAGAGACGAGTGCATACAGTAGTGGGCGATAAACTGTATCCTCGGGCTAAGGGATGACCAGCGGTCCGTGCAAACAATTAGGTTCAGAGGAAGAGGTCATCAAAGGAGAGATATTCATGAAAGAAAAGGTCAGTGTGGAAAATCGAGCGTAGAGAAAGGGTTTATCCAAAGAGGGGTATTCATGAAAGGAAAGGAGGTGTTGGTCAGGCGCGGGGTGTGATCCCTAGAGACAGAGTCATGCGGGAGGGGAGGTGCTCATGACTTGTACATGTGAGAGCGGGGGGGTCAGGGTGCATGGGGGAAGCTTGCAGGGTCAGGGGAGTGTGACGATGATCGATCGTGAACAAGGAGACAATGATACCTAAAATGGCTGTCGTGTACGTGTGTGCATGGGTCTATGCTAGCGGGATGACACAGACAGTGTTTTAGCGATTTCCGTTCTGCTTACAACAAGGGGTACAGTGAACACAAAATGAACGCCGCTTATGTACATATACATTTCCATTTTCAACAGTCGCCGCTTTTTTACATAAGCAAGTTCAGTTTCTACATAGTTAATGCGATAGGCAGAATGCACTACATGTTAATTTACATTCGTTGGGTTCTTCATACAATCCTAGAGATCGGCATAATATTTTAGTCGGTGTCAAGAAAAGAGGTTCCGAAACATTACAGCATCAAGTTCAGACTTTTTCTCCGATGACATTAATTAAGAGTAATCTGATACCTTCGGGTCTTATCAGTACTTTGGAAAGCTAGATACATGGGTGACCGGTGAAACATTTTTGTAAGCAATAAAAATTGAGGGAGGAATGCAATTCGATGTAAACAGCTAGTCAAGGGGTGGGTAGAAAGTTCAGGAAGGGGGGGTCTTAGTGAAAATGTCTTTTTCAACGACGAGCCACCACTGGTAGACTCTGGTAGTCCGTTTTCTTTTCGTTGGCGCTTTTGAGCACCGGCGGTGGAGCTATAAGTCCAGCTCGGAATCATCCTTACGCGTTGCAGGGTGCGATCAGTCCTCTGCTGTTAGATCACAGTCCTGTTTCCTAACTCATTTTCTTAGGGGTGCCTCATGCTGGGCACCTGCGTGTCTTTCTTTTTCCGTGGCAAAATCCCATTCCATAGTCAAAAGTTTATATGAAAGAGTTTGTTGAATAATCGAGGGAAGAGAGGGGGGAGTGGGGCCAGATCTTTGAACACACCAAGGGACCAAGGGAGCAAAGGACAATGAGCAGGCAGGCCCATCAGTCGGACTCAAAAGGGGACGGGGATTTCAGGCACGAGTGGGTCAGCAAGTCGAGGGCTTCAAGGTAGCCCTTCATTCTTTCATCTGCCGAGTTTGAGAGTTGTGCCTCGTCCCGCGTCTCGTTGCTCTGCGGCTCCACCTTTGGTTGCGGTCACATGTGCTTCATGATCTGTGGCCAGGCTGTGCGTCACGTCCAGCTCCTCTCCTCCGGTTATTATATCTTTAAATGAGTAGAAAACAAGTTTTTAGAAAAACTGGCAGGAGAAGACATTTATACATCTCAATTCCGTCCCCAATCCTATGTAGGTGGGGGATAAGTTCATCGGTCACAGTCAGAAGTCGTCATTTATGGAGTCTGTAGGAGTGCATTGCTATGGAACTCATAACCCTGTTCGGCGCTCATTCGTGACGTACGTGGAGAGAAATTGGACCTTTATACACAGTGTATTATATCAAACTCAAAGTCGAGTCCTTATGTAGAGACTCGCCCTTCCCTTTAACCCAAGCATCGACAATCTTACATCTCCCTTCGGGGTCGGCTAACTCTTGTCAGTGGGGCGTTATCGTCATGAAGAAGGGGGAGGGGGTGGACGTAAAACATGCTCTTCTTGGGGAGTGAACGTTAATCAAGGTCATCAATTTCGCTTTCGAGGGTAGATGACATGAAGATGGGGTTAATCGGGGGAAACGGGGACGCTTTGGACAGGGAGCTGGGGTCGATCGGGAGAGGTGGGGTACTCTGGACATTCGTACTCAAGGGCAGAGGAGCGAAGTAATTTGTGCATTGGGAATTGCATTTTTAGCGAACTGAGAAACAGAAGGCCATTGACGTTATAGTCCCCCCATAGAAGGCCAGATTAGGGCACATCCGTCGTCTTACCTATCCTTTCCTTCATTACCAACTCGGGTTCTATCCCCTTTACAGGAAAGGGGAGGTAGTAATATGGCGAGTCACAATCGTTTAGTTCTGGTCAATTTTTCCAAACACCTTTGTGTTCGAGGAGACCCAATTAGGTGCTGTGCCGGGAGGGGCACAACGTTACCATACAAGGAAGGAGGGAACAGGGGGGCTTTAGAGAGTGAGAGAGAGTGAGAGAGAGTGAGTGAGAGAGAGAGTGAGTGAGAGAGTGAGAGAGTGAGTGAGAGAGTGAGTGAGAGAGAGAGAGAGTGAGAGAGAGAGAGAGTGAGTGAGTGAGTGAGTGAGTGAGTGAGTGAGTGAGTGAGTGAGTGAGTGAGTGAGTGAGTGAGTGAGTGACACACAACAATGGACCATTCAGTGCGCGCACAACATAGAACAACAGGGGTTAAGTAATACGGAAACACAAACGGAGGGATGACGTAGATCCATACATCACGTACACACAAACTCAGACGGGGAAGACAGTACATGTATTATACACAAAAATCCAAGACAAAACATAAAACAGTTATTGGCCAAAATTATCCTTTTCTGTATGCTGTGCATCCTTGTCGTCCTAAGCTCTTTTTTTACCTTTTTCTTCTCTTTTATTCGTCGGCTGCCCTTACTGGTGGCTTTGATTGTACACACTTACGCCGTTGGCAATTGGTCATGAACTGACCTGGTCGGGCTAATGCTCACGGCGGTATTTTCGAGTCATTTTAGCAAATGTGTTTCCAGGCTGAGACAACAGTTGGTGTCAATTTGAGAACAATGGGGCAGCTTTTAGTTACTTGTCTATGAGGATGCGAAAAGGAGGTAGTAGGTCTTTAAGTGTCGGCAATATCCCTAGTCCTCCCGTCGGTGGGTACTTGTGTAATCCTTACCTCGGAATTTTCCTTAAACTTTCCCTATTTAGTTAAGTGTGGAGGGTTTAATCATGTGTGCACATTAGTTTAGGTTGTATTATTCGGAGTGCGTGGGCACCATAATCGAACGCCTTTTTCCCGTCTCTTCGTCCGTTAGATCACCATTTTCTTTTTTTTTCGTATTTTTAACCGATGTTCCAAAGTGACCTGCAGAAAAGTGGGAAAAAGAAGGGGGCGGGGGCAGCTTTTAAGAATACATCAGCGCGCATAAACCCGAAAAGGCTTTTACTTACTACATACGCGGTCTATCTCCCCGGAACGCAGTTCTTGCCAATTCGGCATTTAAGCCCAGATGAACCTTTTAGTGTGTGAGAGATGATTATCGGAAGCCGGTGGATAGCATAGGTCACCCAAGTGTGGTATTACGGATCGTATGTAGGGAGGCCAGATGGCACTCCTTTGGAGCGACTTAGGGGCAGTTTAGCACAATTTTTCTGATACAGGTAGCATATAAAGTATAGGCTGCATTCCAGGGTCTTTTAGCGGTTGCTTTAAGCTGTACAAAAATGTGCAAAGTACATACAACAAAAACCTGTACCATTCATTTTTGCAGTACCTCTGCGTACTATACTTTTTAATCCTTAAACAGTGGTCATTTATTCGAAACTTACTAATTCACACGTGACAACTACGTTTGCTTTTTCCAAAAAATCTTTAATAAGAATGTCGGTGCATAAATATGGGCCTACAACCCCGTGGGCCGGCCACGGAGCAGGCTGGAACTGTTATATGTGGGGATACTTATTAGCAGAAAACTTTAATGGAGTCGGTGGTCGTTTATTTCATAATCTAAAAGTGCGACAAGTGCAACAAAATCATGTCGAGACTTCAGTGTGAGCGAGTGTCATGAGTGTTGGGCTTCCAACTTTCAATAATCATAATGCGCCAAACTTAACAACAATTCATTGTCCGAATGTTCAATCGGTACCCATCTCATGTCAATTCATTGTCCTTCATTGTCCGAACACATAATCAGTACCCATCTCATATCAATTCATTGTCCGAACTGACAGTATACATCCTATATCAATCCATTGTCCGAACTCATAATCAGTACACATCCTATATCAATCTATATGTTTAAAAAAACTTCATACATATCCTATGACACCAAGGCTGAGCAATCGGGGTATAATAAGGAGTTGAGAGTTTCATTTGCATCAGCGCCATTTTGGGTGCAGTCAGGCAGAACCAGGCATAGTCTAAATCTCTACTAACTCGTGGTTGGCCCAGAGCTTCCTTTGGCAGTCCAAAAGTTCCGTTAAAGGGTAAAAGAAAGGGTCGGTGGTCTGAACCATCAGTCAAAAGGGGAGGGAGGCAACAATCTTTTTCTACCGGGTCATACTGTGTTTTCACCGGAACTGATCCGAACTGTTGTCTGCAGGATTCTAGTCATTCAAACTGAGGCTGGCGACAGCATGGGAGCGCCGACGTCCTGCGGCTACATTTCCGTCGTACCGAGGGCAATCATGGCAGTCATTCCCCATCGGGGGTATCTGCGGGGGTCGGGGACTCCCGCGGCTCCTCTAGAATCTTCAAGGTCGTGGAGAACTATGATGGTGGAGTCAACAGGTGACCGGGCCATTCCTTCATGCTGGGCCCGCTCTTGTAAAGTAGACCGCCATTTTGAGAGTTCGGCAGCTACCGGCGATCGCGGGGTCAAATGAGCGGACGGGCTCCAACCTGCCGGGCGAGGCGTTGCAGCATCGCCACAGTGGAAGAACCCTTTTCCGGGCGCCTGGAGCGCTGAGGGTGCAGCTGGGAAGCCTCCACCTGGGGAGGCGGGAGAGGCTTGTTCGCACCGTCTCTCCCTCCCAGTGCACCCCACGGCGTCTCGCTTGACATTTGTTATGGCCGGACCAGGCGATGAGGACGAGGGGGGGGTCGGAGGCATGTGCAAGACATCCCCCCCCCCCCCAGTGTTGTCGCTGCCATTATGGAAGAAAAAAGAAAGAAGTGGCGCCTGAGTGGCCTCTCCACTCCCAGGCCCTCCATGGATGCTGGTCCAGACTGGGAGAGAGAGGGGAGGGTCGAGGACATAGACATTCCCCCCCCTGCAACTCTCCAGGGTTGTCGTAGCAGTCACCTTGGCCGGGTCCCTTCGGCCTCGGCCTCTCCTCCGGCTATACCCTATGTGATGATCTCCGGCCGACGGTTGGCAGCAGGACCCGCCCTATATGTGTTGCTTCCGGCTGGGCGTAGCCGCAAACCTGTTGCACTTTGGAAGTTTCCAGAATGGGGGCGGATGTCTGTTGCTTTGTATCTTTCTCAGGTTGCCGTTATTGGGCGTGGCAGGCGGTGGGACAGACATGTTTGGGGCAGTGAGGGGCGATGAAGCCTCGTTGCCTTGTGGCGTCGCAATGTCACGCTTGGTTTCTCTTACTGTTTTCAGGTTTCTTATTACGGGCTTATTTCTAACGTTTCTTGCTTCTAGGACACTAATAGGTTTTATCATTAAGTATTGTTATCGTTTCCTTGTTCGTTATTTAATAAAAAGTTCATCAGTGGCCTACTGATTTCGTTTTCCTATTCCTTTCTTTCCAGGTTGTTTCATGCTAAAGTTTCTGTTAACAGGATACAGTGATCACTTCGTTATTATTGCATATGTCCTTTTCACTAGGGGTGCTCTCTGGTCGGGCCAGATGACCTACCTCTAGTAAATGGTCCGGGTGAAACTGGCGTATCAATCAGTGGGGAGTAGATAGGCATGACAGATTACAACGGGGGACAAAGGTCCGCATTACCTACCCTTTCACTACTTGCAAAGATTTTCCTACGTTTATTTGCAAACAGGGAATACCTCCAAAAAGAACCAATTCCCAAACAGTCAATGTTCGGGCAAACAATCAATCAATGAGGAACGAAATAGGCACGACGTGTTAAAGGTTTGCGTTACCTACCCTTCACTATCTGCAAAGGGAGAGAGAATATTCCTATTGTTTCCCGTTTGCAGGCAGAGAAGATCCTTAAGAGAACCGACTTCGAACAATTCAATGCTCGATTCAAACAATCAATCAATGGGGAGAAAAATAGGTATGACGGATTACAATGGGGACAAAAGTCTGCATTACCTATCCTTCACTATCTGCAAAGACTAAACAGAGTATGGCGACTCTGTGCTTGTTTGCAAATAGAGAATCTCTCAGAGACAATAAAGTGAGTAATACTAGTATTTTCAAACAATCAATCAATCAATTTCGCAATTTGTCGTGTGTCACGACCTTACCCGGACCGGACCATGTGGACAGTTCTTCGCCTTCCTTTTTCCAGCGCCCGATCGTTCTCTTTTCTCCATGTTTTTACCGCAGCATTCCTGTGGGATTCCAGTCAGGACAATAGGTCACTTGAGAGAGGTCCGTTCGGAATCGGTGAAGTTCATTTCAATCGGCAGCCGGACGAGGGCCCTCTCAAGGCAGGTATACTCCAATCATTTAGATGTTCACCCCATCGTCTGGACCTCTCTTACCGGACCTTATGTCGCTGATGGACCCCGCGTTGGGACGCCAATTGTAGAAAAGTGAGCCCAGAACGCACCGGATGCCCAGGCTGCTGGCGCAGGGTGACTCTTAGTTCCCATCTTGAATAATTACCAAATAAAGAGACGGGCACTGGAAGCAGGAAAACAAGAACATAGTTTATTACTCATGAGGAGAGCATGTCATTTGGGACACTCCCAGAGTGTCTTCGGGAGGTGCTCTAACAAGTTTCTCTGAGGCTTCGTCTTTTATACACAGGTTTAAGGCACACACACATCCTTCATTACAATCAAGACATTGTGAAGTATGAAGATATTCCAACACGTGGCTACAGTAGGGGCCCTTATCCTTCATGCAATAGGAGGGGGCTGTCACGCAGCTGAGTGTTCTGCTGATTCCATTGGAATGTGTGTGCCTGATCGAATCTCAGGGGGTGGGGTGGCCATGATCAATAGTGGCTTCTTTCAAGAGAGACGAGTGCATACAGTAGTGGGCGATAAACTGTATCCTCGGGCTAAGGGATGACCAGCGGTCCGTGCAAACAATTAGGTTCAGAGGAAGAGGTCATCAAAGGAGAGATATTCATGAAAGAAAAGGTCAGTGTGGAAAATCGAGCGTAGAGAAAGGGTTTATCCAAAGAGGGGTATTCATGAAAAGAAAGGAGGTGTTGGTCAGGCGCGGGGTGTGATCCCTAGAGACAGTCATGCGGGAGGGGAGGTGCTCATGACTTGTACATGTGAGAGCGGGGGCGGTCAGAGTGCATGGGGGAAGCTTGCAGGGTCAGGGGAGTGTGACGATGATCGATCGTGAACAAGGAGACCATGATACCTAAAATGGCTGTCGTGTACGTGTGTGCATGGGTCTATGCTAGCGGGATGACACAGACAGTGTTTTAGCGATTTCCGTTCTGCTTACAACAAGGGGTACAGTGAACACAAAATGAACGCCGCTTATGTACATACACATTGCCATTTTCAACACAGCAAAAGCCTTGGAGAAACTCATCAAGACAAGACTAGCAAACAACCTGAAAAAAACTATACTTGACCCTTTCCAATCAGACTTCAGACTTGCGACTAGACTTCACTTGCTATAAGCACTTTTTATTTGAAAAAACACAATGAAGCCTATACATCAAAAAAATCTAGAAATTGTTGCAAAAAAAATATGACCCTTCCTAATCAGGCTTCAGACTTAACCATGGCACTGAAACTGCCCTCATCACCACCACCGATGACGGGACCATAATTGACCTAGGCAACATCGTAGTCTTCATCCTGTTCAACCTCTCCACTGCTTTTGATAACTTCTCCCACCCAATTTTCCTTCAGTTCCTACACAAGTCACGAATTCGAGGAACATCTTGTCAATGGATCAGCTCTTCCCTAACAGGTTGCACAAAGAAAGGTAGCCTGACCCCCTATACCTACAAACCCACTGAGCTTATCTGTGGAGTACCCCGGGAGCATCACTCAGCCCCATGCTCTTTAATTTGTATATGCCCCCACTCTCCAACATCATGACAACCTATGT
The DNA here is from genome assembly GCF_964261635.1 of Lissotriton helveticus. Taxonomy (NCBI): domain Eukaryota; kingdom Metazoa; phylum Chordata; class Amphibia; order Caudata; family Salamandridae; genus Lissotriton; species Lissotriton helveticus. The sequence continues at coordinate 537,349,312 of NC_136057.1, read as the reverse complement.
AATCAACATCATCTCCTGTGCCAATGACATCCTCTCCCTCTTGAAGGACACCTTCAGCACAAAAGCAAAGTTCCATGTGTGCATGTCCAAAGTAACACTCTGGATGAAATCCAACTGCATTAAACTCAACATGGATAAGCTGAAAACTGAGGTTGTACTCTTTGCGAAGGACTCGTCAATCTGGTCCTCGACCTGGTGGCTATTTGAACTCACTCACCACACCCACTGCATCGAGCCAAGCATCGAGCCAAGCCATGAGCCTAGGAATCATGGTCGACAACAAACTATTTTCAGCCAGGTCAACCTGATTACCTCTTCTCTTACCCTCAAGACTCTCAGGCGAACTTCAGCTGTCTTCCTCTCAACATTCGCCTAACACCAAAATAATGGAATAGCCTACCATTAATTTGACAATCCACCGTCTACCTCGAAGCTGGGAATGCGGGTTCGAGTCTCTGCAGCGATGCTCAACATCCTGTGATTCTGGGTGAATCCCTTAATCTCCCAGTGCTTAACAAAATTAACGTGTCCATATGTAACATAAATGGTGCTCATGTGAAGCAATGATATACCTTCGGATTGAGTTTGCGCTCCATAAACCTAAAAAAAACAAAAAGCTCATCCATCTACATTTACACACACCAGAAGAACAAAATTCCCCATGCTGTTTTGTAACGGATGTTAACCCATTTCAGTAATTACACCTATTTTTGTAACTTTTGTCCAGCACATACTCACCTGCACTGTTTAGTTGTCTATCTGGTTGACTCGATATCTCTGTGCTGTTACTTTGTTATGGCTCCATCCAGATACTATATTCGTGCAAGCCAGAACACTATCCTGTATCTTTTGTTTGCACATCTTTAGAGAAGTTGATCACTTATCAGTACAAAGAAAGTTTCAAACCTACATTTGTTTGATAGAGCCTTGAATGTAGCAATGGATTCAGGGTGTTTGTCATGTGAAAACAGATCTTGATCTCTAAACGACTAAAGTGGTTAACCACGCAAATTTTTCTTCTAAGGTTGTCACTGTTTCTCTAGATTTTTAAACTCTACACCTGGTGGTGGCCTACATTAGGTAAAACGTTATTTATATCTTTATCTACTGGTCTTCCATACTGGTGAATGCTCCAAAATGGACCTCTTGCATTCTAGTTTAAATTTAAATCCACCGATTGTCCCATAAAAACATTAAAAGCCTTGATATATACTTTATATCTCATGGGTGTTTCTCCAGAGAGAAACAAACATGGAGGAAATGGTTCTGTAGCTGCATATTAGGGCACTGTAGGCAGAACAAGAAGTGTTGAGTTCCCTGACAAATGAATGCCTAACTTTTGAGCTCTGGATTTGAATTATTACTCCAGTACTGCACCTCAGTTGCCTTGGCATATACTGCAAACCTGACCAAAGGATCCATCAGCAATTATTAAAATAATTTGCCTTATGAGAGTCCAGTGCACCTCAATATCAACTTTGGAAACTAATGAGCAAGTTGCCTAAAAGTTTACTCCCAGCTAGGCGATTTGAACAAAACCAGTGCCCTGCCACAACTAGACCTTACTGTCAGTTTATCTAGGCAGTGTGCTTACGCACTAGAGTGGCACCACATCTTCCTTAGCTCTTCTGTGCCCACTCTCCTCTGACCTTTACTCCTTCAGAACACAATTATCAAGGTCCAGAAGCTTTAAAGATTGTAGTAATAGATTCATTCCTTGCCGCTCCCTGGAATCTCTTCACCATGGTACAAGAAATCGCCAATGAGCTGACAGAAATCAGACGCCAACACCCTCTCATTGCCTGACCTCTGATGAGTAAGCTCAGCTTACCACAGGATGATGCCTCTGCTGATCGTGTTGCCTTCCTGCTTCTACATATTTCTGCTCCTTCTCAGTGAATGATTCATGTTCATCCCATGTTGCGTCCTATCAGTTTAGCTGGAGTAGCCAGAAAATATATACACCCCCCCACTTCGAACCAAAGCACTTGTGGCATCAAGCAAATATAGCAAATTATCACAACCCTCTCCAGAAGAGCTCTCTTGTCTCTTCCATCAAAGCATCTATCCTTTCATCCACCCACCCGCCCTTTCATTCATCCATCCTTATTTTCATTTAGCCAATCCGTCCTCCCTTTCACTCATCTATCTATTCTTATTCATCCTTTCACTCATTCATCCATCCATCTACCTATCCACCCGTTCACTTACCCTGCCATTCAGCCTTACAATCACCCGTCCATCCTTTCGCTCACTCACTTATTCACCCCTGCCCCTTTCTTGCTATTTATGAGCCCTTGTCTGCCGAGTTGCAGCTGGATGAGGCCCATCAATAACTCGGGCTGTAGCTGCTAAAGCGGGGGAGGGCGGGAGCATTCAAAACGGCCCTGGCAGTGGGTGTAGGCACTCCATCAGCAGTGATGAAGGTGGCAACAATCAAATAGTGATGAGAAAGGTTGCATAGCTTACACACTCGGAGCGAAGAAAACGACAAGCATTGCACAAGCCAATTTTCAGTAACAGGCTTTCCTAATGCTCCACTTACAGCATAACATAAATTCCGGTCCAGAAATGAACTGTGTAGAACCAACATTCCTACGACACACAATACGAGACACACCGCCAACATAGAAGACGCTTCAAGTGAGTGTCTAGGAAAGCTGCTCGTACCACTAAAGAAAAAACTTCCTTTGAAGCTGGATATGTGCTCTGAAATGGGAGGAGCCAATCTTTCACACTCCCTTGTGGTATCCTGACTGTAGTGCATGTACCCAGCTCTATGATAACTGGATGATGCTCTACAGTAGGATTCCAGAATGATTGAAGTTGAAGGAGAGATGTTGGAGATGTGAGATGAAACTGCTTGTCTTCTAATAAAGGATTACTTTACTTCTACTTGGATTCCTCATCTTTACATTAGGACGATGATGTATGGGGTGACAAGCAGAGGATATTAAGGACCCATGCAAGTTCTTTTGTTTTTTTATAAATTTTTGATTTTTTCTTTTTTGTTCTGAAAATGTTACTTCTGGATCTCAAGGTCTTCATTTAATATATACTCTCCAAGGAGACTCTCTTCTACCTTATCGTGAGTAAGAAGCTTTGATTAACTGCACAAGACTATTTACAAGCTTGTTTCGTTTGGCTAAATTATCGTTAAACAACTTACAAGGAACGTGTTGCAGCTTGTGGAATTGCAGTTTTGAATTGTTCATGACTGGAGATTGTGGATTGCATCTATTGTGGTGTTATTTACTACTGGAGCATATGCTGTGCATCGTACATTGTTGATCGGTCAAAAATTATTTCTGAATATTCACTATTTGTCTGCACAGCGCGATGTGCTGAATGCGAGACTGACATCAAAGAATTGTACCTGATTGCATGGACGGTTGGACCAATGGCTCTTCCAACCCAACGGTGCTTCTCGACCGCATCATTCGAGCGATTACGCCATTCTAGTTGCGAGTTGTCCTCCCGCACAGTCTTGCGCATTCCTCACAAGCTTTCTTCTTGATTGACGCGGTACGTTGATCACGTCGGGTCACGTACGTGTCATCACGCGAGGTCAATTCCGCGACGTTGTGTACCTCCATTTTGGATTTCTTCATTTATTTTAATATTATTCCTCAATGGGAATACATTGGATTTGCATTTCTTAAAAAAAAGTAAAGGTACTTAATTTTTTTTCTTGGAATTATTTACAGTGCGTCATTCAACGGTGATATGCACACCACCCACCATAATAATTGCTGCACATCGAGCCTTCTTGTTCACGGTGATGTGCACACCTTACAAATACCATAATACATTGGACGTTAGATTGTTTCACGGTGGTGTGCACTCCTTATTACTGTGATTGCACATCCTATGCTACACTTAACACGGTGGCACACTTTGTGATAATTACTACATACCCGATTAGTGATTATTGAACAAGGTTATACATGTTGTACGTTCCATATTTTTATTTGAATACTCGCTATTATTTATTATACTCCAAAATTATACTTACACTTACTATGGCTTCACAAGGAGGGTTAAATACTCCTGTCCCATTTTTACCACGTCCTGACAAACCTTTAATTAAGTGGTCAGACTTGAAAGTCTATTTTTTAAACTATATTGAAGCTTTAGAGGAGGAACATGAAGAAGCATTTTCTCAGTCTAGGAAGAAAAAGATGCTTCTCCACAGTCTTGGTCCTGAAGGAAACCGAGTGTTTAACCAAATGGAAAAAAAAGTAAGACCTGCTGATAGTGAGAATGTATTCCTTGATGCTCTAGATGATTTAGATGCTCATTACCACCCCCTAGTATGTGTAGGAATTAGTAGATACGAATTCTTCAAAAGGAAGCAAGGAAAATCGGAGTCCGTAAAGGATTACGTTTCATCTTTAAAAAAGTTAGCAATTAATTGTGAATTTGGTACACTTCACAACAGTTTCATCAGAGACCAATTAGTCATGCACTCCAACAATTCGTCCATCCAAGAAAAATTATGGACCTGTGGAGATGCTCCCCTTAATGAAATTTTTGCTATTATAAGAAAAGCAGAAATGTCAAAAAGGTGTGCGAAAGTTGCACTTAAAGACAAAGAAGAATGCTTAACCGTTAGTAAAGTATCTGTCATATTAAAAAGAATAATAAACCTTTGTCGTCTTCTAACAAAAAACACTTTAGTGTTTCTAATAAGCCTAAAATTGATAAGATTCCAAATTGCCACAGATGTGGCTACAGTGGGCCTTACGCTAATGATTCAAAATGTCCTGCCTTAAAGTCTAAATGCAACTATTGTGGTAAAGTTGGCCATTTTACTAAAGCGAGCAAAATAAAAATTAAGCAAGGGAAAAAAAGACAGTCAATTATATTGATGAAAGTGAAGAGGCAGCTGTCAATAGTTCGGATTCATCTAGTGATGATGGCATCCTTTGTATTATTGATAACTGACACTGAAGACACAGTGTCTAATGTCAACTCTAAATCTAAAAAGAAGCCCACTTTTTGACATCAAAATAGGAGGTGTTCTGATTAATATAGTACCTGATTCAGGTTCTCCATACACCGTCATCAAATGGGATGAGCTTTTTGTTAACACTTTAAACAATAATGTGTTACCTCCCGACATTCAACCTGTTACTTTTACAGGGGAAAAAATTCCTATGGTTGGATTTGTAGAAGATCTTTTTGAATGTAAAGGTAGGAAATCTTTAGGCAAACTCTATGTTGCAGAGGTTGGTCCTTCTGTCTTGTGTTGGATTGACCAAGGTGCCTTGGGTATTATTTTAAATCCCAAAGCTCATAACCAAGTAATGATTTTGGATGAAGGTGACAAAGAGTTTATGGATAAAATAATAGAACAATTCCCCAATTATTTTTTCAGGTGAGGTTGGCAAATTAAGTGGATTTTCACACAAAATTGTGCTCAAGAATGATGCTCGTCCTGTTTGTTATAAAGGAAGAAACCTTTCTTTAGGTGTAAAAGATGCTATTATGAAGGAATTAGATATTTTAGAAAAGAAAAGTATCATTGAGCCCATAGAAAGTGCTGAGTGGTTGGCCCCATTGGTTGTCGCAAGAAAATCAGATGGCCGTCTTCGTTTGTGTGTGGACTTGAGGGACCTAAACAAGAACATTTTGATAGATACGTTTTCTTTACCTAGGATTGACGAACTGTTAGCTCAAACTAATGGTATAAAATGTTTTTCGACAATTGACTTATTCTTCGCTTATCACCAGATTCCTTTGCCTGATTCCAGCAAGAGTCTGACCGCTTTCATTGCACCCTTTGGATGTTATCAATTTGTCAGGATGCCTTTTGGACTGGCTGCAGTCTTTCAACGACTAATGCATACATTATTTAAGAACGTAAGGGGAGTTGCTTACTTCCAGGATAACATCCTAATTATGGGAAGGACAGAGAAGAACATAATGAAAGACTAGTCAAAGTGTTAAGCATACTTGAAGATAAGGACCTTATTGCTGAACTTAAAAAATGTTAATTAGGTATGAACTCTGTAACTTATTTGGGCCATGAAGTGAGTGGTGTTGGAATTTCTCCTAAGAAGAAGTTAATGTGTGCTATTAAAAATGCTCCAAGTCCCAAATCCAAAGATGACCCAAGATCTTTTTTTAGGTATGGCAGAGTTTTACTCAAAATTTGTAAACCAAATGGTGCCAGTAAAACCTTTAACCTCAGACAACTCCTTAAGATCAAACAAGATTTTCATTGAGATGATGTCCTGCAGAACGATTTTGATAAGATAAAGATTGAACTTGTGTCTGCCCTAACCCTTACAGGCCTTTGATTGCACAGCTCACAGCACCATCACTACAGATGCCAGTGGGAAAGTTTTGGGTGCTGTTCTGTCTCAAATTAATGATAATGGTTTAGAAGTAACAATTGAGTTTGCACCCCGTTCCTTAACCTCTCCTGAAGAGAAATTTTCAGCAATAGAGAAAGATGGTAGCCACTGCTTGGGCTATTGAAAAGTTCAGGCAGTTCGTTTGGGGTACCAGGTTTACTTTGCGTACTGACCATAAACCTTTACTTAAGGTGTTCACATCAGAGGGCATGTTAAAAGCCATGCCTAGGTTAGCTAGAATTAGTCTTAAATTATTAGGGTACACTTATGATGTTGAGTATCTACCTGGTAAGAGGAACCAGATTGCAGATTATCTCAGCAGATCGCCATTACCCTTTCAAGACAATTTATATGATTTGTATGAGGATTATGATGTTGCCATCGTGCATGATGTTAATGAGCAGATGCTAAATGCCATTTCAAAAAAGGAATGGGATGAGGAATGTATAAAGGACTAGATATTGAACATTGTTTCCAAACATGTTACTAATGATTGGCCCAATAAATCTAGCTTACTAGAAAACATTTTGGGAAATTAAAGATGAGCTGTGTATTGACGATTACAATCACTTGTGCAGAGGTGATAGGGTAGTTGTACCTTCAAATTTACGTATTAAAATCTTATCTATCAATCATGAAGGCCACTTAGTTTAATTCTGGATTCGAGTTTGATTATACCTATCTTTTTGGTGGCCTGGTTTAGACAAAGATATTGAAAGGTTTGTTCAAGTATGTTCCACCTGTGCCAATTCAGACAAAACTCCACGAGTTTTTAAACCTACCTGGGGTTTTAGACGAATTCCTGAATATCCTTGGGAGAATTTAAGCGTAGATTGGCTTGGTCCTATTGAGAATATTCTAGGTCTCGTGACATATGTCCTAGTGGTTATCGACAACTACTCCAAATGGCCTGAGATCGAGATCACTGACAGGTGTGACTCAAAAGAAGTTGTGTTTTTAGAAAAATTATTCTTACGTGAAGGCATCCCTAGATATATTTTGAGTGACAATTGTCCTCAATTTATATCTGACAATTTCCTTAAATTCCTAGAAAGAAATGGTATCATAAGTAAGAAAGCTCCTGTTTACCATCCTGCAGGAAATGGAATTGTTGAGAGATTCAACAGGGTTATCATGGGGAGTGTACAAGCTTCCGTCAGTGCTGTAAAAAACTGGGAGAAAGAATTATATAGCACCATTTGGGCATATAGAATCACTCCTACATGCACTAGTTATAGTCCATTCAGAATTCTTAGAGGAAGAGAACCCTTTACAAAAGACAATGTTGCTTGGAATAAAAAAAAAATATGTGGGAAAAGGTCCACTACCTTAGTGCGTTCAAAGTTACGCAAGATCCATGAATCTTTTATATAAATTATTTTGAGAAGAAACATTCCACTAAAGAAGCCGAACTACAGGTTGGTGATTGGAGCCAAGTGTTATCTTGGCCCAAAGTCAAAAAAGGTGGAAGCAAATTTTCTTCCCCCATGCAAGTGTTGGAGTTATATTCCAAATCTGCTAAATTAAGCGATGACAAAGTTTGGCATTTTAGCAGAATTGCAAATTGTAAAGGGAACTTTTCTGTTACAAGTTGTAAAAAGGGTAGTTCACCATCTATGGATTGGATGTGGGATGATGTCATGAATTGTGAGAAGGGTACCGCATTCTAGGAATAAAGATTCCCTAATCAATACTTCCGCACCCTTCGAACAAGCTGCATGCAGTAATATGAATACTGCACGAGCTGGGAGACCTGTGAAAGTCACTGCTCGATTCAGGAGTTATGTAATGTAAATTTTAATATTCATTCGTGTTTTGTTTAATTAGTATGAGGGAGTGGGTTGTTCTCCTTACAATTTTCTTTATATCCTAGTTTACTCTCATGTACTTTGTATCTTATATTGCATTTTCTTGTATTATTTTACATTTTATTTTCTTGTATTATTTGTTGTTAAATATAAAGAGGGAAGATGTGGTGTCCTGACTGTAGTGCATGTACCCAGCTCCATGGTAACTGGATGATTCTCTACAGTAGGATTCCAGAACGATGTGGGTAGAGAGACCGTGGCAGGAGAGATGTTGGAGATGTGAGATGAACCTGCTTTTCTTCTTCTAAAGGATTACTTTACTTCTACTTGGATTCCTCATCTTTACATCCCTTATTGAAGCAAGAGAAACCTTTGTTTCGATACACCTCCAAGGCAAGCAGTGTTGTGACCAGAAAGAGTTAATTCTACCCTTTCCTCTTGCACTCACGGAGTATTTTTGTGGCAGCAAAGGGTATGATAAACCAAGCAGGACCATTTGCATCTGCAGAGTGGCCTTTTTGTATGTACCAATCCCAAACTAACATTCAGTAACGAGTTACCAAATCGCAGTTTGGGTTTGATGGGACATACTTAATCGGTATTTGGAAGGGGCTTGTTTAAGACGTTCCTTCCAAAGAGCGATTTAGAATAAGATGTATTAATGTTTTGTGATTCAAACTGGTCGCAAAACATTAATATTGTACAGCCCTATTGAAAGGTCTTGGTAAACCGTTCACAATCGGGAAGGGGCCCCCAAAGGAACAGCTCCTCGTTGTGTGGTTTGACAATCTAATTTTTTGGGATTGGTTAATGTTAAACTTTTCTTAGTTTTTTAACGCATCTTGCTTTTTTTTTAAGGAAAGCAGGCTGCATAAAAAAATATTGCTTTATTTAAAGCAATTACAGACATGGTAATCTGCTATCCTCAGCAGGCCACCATCTCTGTGATTGCAACAAATCTAAGTAGGTCACAATTTGTGATGTACCTCACTAATATTCATGAGGTAGGTCTAATTGTGACTCACTACTATAGGGTATTTTGTGACCCAACCTATTAGAACATTGGAATGTTTGGAGCTCTATTGAAAACAATGGAGCGCTCCGGGCTTCTAATGGGGAGTAGAAGCCTGGAGCTCCAATATTTCAATGATTGTTCACTACTGTACTGTGAACAAAAGGCCTCACAGATCCTGAGGTAATTTCAATAGAACATGCTGCCCTCTAGGGGCAGAATGTCCTAATAGCCTTAGACTTCTCAGTTGCGGGCTCTACCGGCCATTAAAGGTCCGCTCCCTTGTTAAAGGCCCTTGCCTAATGGCTGGCAGAGCCCACTATTGCGGGCTCGAAGGCTATATTAGTACATAGCTTGATTGGCAAAATACCACATAGGTCTGAAAAATATTGGTCATGAATTGCATCCAGCATTTTATGAACAGTGTTTAGTACATCACGCCCCAATCTTCTGTAACAAAGTATTCCGGCCAGGTACCAGTCACACCTAACTCCTTTTCAACGCGCTCAAGGATTTTAAATGTACATTGAAGACATCTGCTTCTGTCTTTTATGTTGTTGGTTAGGAGTTGTTGTTATGTGGGTGTTAACGCGGTTTTAACCTTTTGTGTGATAAAGAAGCTCAAGGAACAGTTCTGATAAAGATTCTATGATAATGTCATGTAGAAAGGTAAAAGCTCATACTGATATGTCCTTACATTTCTTTTGCAGATTGTTGCAAGATTTAAAGTGTACAGGTAAGGAACTGACTGATATTCGACTACAGTATGCAATGTAATTTGCTGTACATTATTAAAAAAATTCAAGCAGCAATTAAGATGCATTCCATTATTTTGTCACGGTAGTGGTAGGTTTCTGATTTGTGCTATTGGGAGGTCTGTATTCTGCAAGCCTCTTATTCCCAGCTCCTAGTCACTTGGCTCCATTCAGTGCGTTATTCTACATCAGCGCCTGCCACAACACCCTTCTCAACCTGGTTTTACCTCAAAACAATTCTCATTGAAAAATTGCTCCCTGCAACCCTAATCACAGAAAGGGATTCTGGGAGGCACAGGATACCCCTGGCAACTGATTTATCAATATATCATTTCAATTTCCCTATTTGTTGGGAAGCAATTGAGAGGTTTGCATTTGCTATACCGATAATTTCAAATAGCTGGCACTCTGTAGCCACTTAAAAAAAGCAATATTACCTTCTTCATGAGGGCCTGTTTATTCCATACATATCTTTCTCACTCAATACTATCTTTAGTAGTAAGTGGTCCCTTTCAGTCTTTCCAGATGTCACAAGGCCTTTAATTCTTTCCACAAAGCAAGTGAAGCAAAAGTGAAATCTATATTGGTACGGGAGCCAAAGAACATGTGCCTGGCTGAGCTGGAGTGTCCGATCTTGTTCTTCCATTGAGTATAATCAACACACTTATTTGAAATTGTGTTGCCATCTGAACCACATGTTCATTGATCGCGTTATCTGTATATTATTATTTTTTTACAGAGTTTTATATAGCTCGAACTTGACCCGAATCGGGTATTAGAGGGCTTTGCATAGCACCAGTTGCATTACATAAGGACACTTTCATTTTTGTTAGGCACTGGGAGTTTAAGTGATTTGCCCAGAATCAAAGGATGTTCAGCGTCATTGCCGAGACTCGAACCCAGTTTCGAGGTCGACCGCCCTAGCCGTTAGGCCAACTCCTCTCCCCATACATTAGGATGGGTAGACAGAAAATGGCCTTAACAGATCCCCAATTTCCTCATCAATCCTGATAATTAAATTGCCAGTAAAGATTGGGACATTCTAATGATTCTTATCCAAATGGTGTTGTATTGCTGACACATTGAAACCATAAATTAAAATCTTTGCAGTTAAATGCAAATTCATTAGTATGAATGCCCTGGCGTTAAGGTTCTATCTTTTCAGAATGACAGCAAGGCCCGACATGGATAAAGCTGAACTCACTTTGACTTTAGCTCTTCAAGTGGTTCGAACCTCTTTTAGAGTGTCTACATCTGTAGTGGTTCTAATGGGAAACCCCTCGTAGCTGTCCGATACAATATTCTCAGAGCCCTGTTTCCTGGAGAAAAAAAAAACTATTAATGTTAGAAATTGTACAAAATCCTTATCTAACAAGTTTACAGACCAGTCAGGCAATGTTCCAAAAATAGCACTGTAGATCCTCCATATTGACATCAACATCCTATGAGAAGCCATCCAAGTCCAGGTTTGATGTCAAGGAATTCTAGGGGAGTAGGGGAGCTCTGACCAAACTGCTGCTAGATTGTACATTCCACAATCCTCTTTATTTGGTGATTCTTACGTTAGACAAGGATTTCCACTGAAAATTGAAACTGAAGCGCAGAGTAAGATGAGTTTTTCCTTGTAAATGAATAGTCTTTGTTAGTTGGAAAACATAATCTGTGTATGCCTTCTTCTCTGTCCTCATTTCCAAGGTACGTCGGTTCCTATGTTAATTTCGAAGTTGTTCTACTATTGATAGTAAATGCTTATGATGGCATTGCTGGGTCCTCTATAAAAGCGACCCTGTGCCAGCCCGCTGATTTCAAGGACCTTCATCTACAGGATCTTTCTCCGTGTATCCAAAAAGCTAGATCTATTCAGATAGTCATCCTATTTTATAACACTCAATTAGCGCCAGGCATACTCTTATGTGTTTTATGACACGTTGAATTGTTTTTTTGCTAAATATAATGTGTCTTTTTGTGTTGCATTTTACAAAATGTCACATTTGCTTACCACGTTTCTTTCTCGTACTGTGCCTTTTCAGTTCAGCACTAGTAGGTTTGATCCTTGGGACGAGATGTACTCTTGTTTCCTGGCGTACTTGTAATGGCTCTCTGAGCTTGAGTGGCCCAGATATTGAGCTTTGTCATTGGTATTCTAATTGATTTCAGTTGTTCCCAGTGTCCTCTCATTTCTTGCTTCCATAATCATATCATGATTGCCAGGCACAAGAGACTTACCTGCGTTAACACTTCCATGCCAGGAGACGCATTCGGAACATTGCAAGTCATACTCAGCCAAACATGGTGTGTTCTTCCAATGCTTTTGAGTGGGCCTTAGTCGTTGATCAGAACTCTTTGATATACTTGAGTACCTCTAAAGCATTTTAAGATAAATGCTACAAAAACTCCTGCCTTCCTAGCGTTAACTGGCAGAAGAAGATTCATTGCATTCAAACCTTATGCCTGTTATCCGATATCCAAAGCCAATGTGTTGGCTTCTTGTAGTTAATGCCACAGTCTGCATAATGTTATTTATATGAATGACTGAAAATGGGGTATGGTTAGAAGAGTCCCTGCCCAGAGACTCGTTCACTGTATTTGCTGGGACTTGACATTGTATCTCTCCTGCTTGGTGATTCCTCATGATAGTAGACCCAAGATTGTGTAGCATTGACAGGAGAATGGTTAATTTTCCCATCACAGTTTCTATGCACCAGAGCCAATAATTATCTTTCGATAGTTGCTCCAATGATCACAGAGAGCAGTTTGTTTGCTTGTCGTGAAAACACCACTTTTTGAGGGGCCCCTGAAATAAAACTGTATCTAATGGTCAAAAAGAAAACAAACCAGTATTTGCCAACTCCCCTTCCCAGTTATACTTAAACAAGTTGGTCGAGTCTCTGTCCCTCATGGGAAACCTAAGCAGCCCACTCACAAGCCTTGGTGTTTTATGTTTAGTATTTATTATAGATTCTTTGGAAATTCGCTTAAGAATTACTACAACAATATTAAATACCTCAGCAATTGCAAAGGTTATTAGAGTATTTTTCACTTTGTTGCTGAGCCATTTAACATCCCTGCATGTCTGTTTCTCTTGCTCTTAGTCAAGATCGCTCCTTCTGTCCCAATATCTATCTCTTTTCTTACCCCGTCCCTCCCATATTAGTGAGCTTAAATATATTTCTGTGAAGTGGTTACGTTTTTTTTTTTTGCAATACCAGACTAAAAGAATCGTTTTCGTTTGCATAACATACATTTTAGTTCTTGTTTCTTTGCACTGCATTGGCAGGGAAGCAACCCGCTTGTTACAAGGTCATTCTGTAGAGCCCTTGGCTACAGCTACTGCTAATATTCAGCAAAACATGGAGAATTCTCCTTTAGCTGAAGCAACGCGGGAAAAATATGTGGCAGTTTCGTACACACAAAGAATACATCATCCGCTTGTGCGAAATAAAGCAAAGAAGATGCCATTTATTACATAGCCCGAGTTTGTTGTGCACTTACATATTCTAAGTGAACACACACAAACATAGATCTTGTTTGTGCATTGAATGGAATATTTTATGTGCATCAAGGCCAAAACGCATACTAACATTGTCAAAACATGTATGAAAGAGCACTGCACTCAACAGGCCACTGATATTGGGTCGATGCTTATGAGACCCGCTTTCTAGTCCAAGCACTCCCTTGCGCCATCCTCTATCTCAGGTTCCAGATTTAACATTCAGGAATATGAATCTGCGCTCTACTGCCTCGCTGATAACTTTTATTACAGACCTAACCCTCTCCCAACGGTATTTCAGCGAAAACTCTGTAATCAACTCTTGGCACAGACCTCTGTAGTACCTCAACCTTCTCAGCCAGTTTACAGACACGCATACCTTTTGTACAGTCTTTATTCTACCTCAACTTTCTTAGGGACGTTTGTGCATTGTGTTTTATGGAATGATCTACCTGGTGTACTTTCAACCTTGTAATTACTTATAGCTGTATTGTCCATCTTAAACCGTCTGTAACTTCGATGTAACAAAAATGATTGCCAATGAAACACTGGAGCACCTTTCGGTAATGTCCACGCTACATAAATATGCATAAATAAATCACAGTATATGTCTTGGGTCTACAGTCTACTTGCTCCAATAGCTTGGCAGATCGGTTGGGTAGTTGAACAAGCTAGTGTAGGTGTAGAGCTGAGAAGGCATGTAATTATCCTGTAGGAGCACTCAGCACTGCTCCTAGCCCCTACCTTTTGGCCGATCTCAATTACTTAAATGTTCATTATTTGATTGGTGCCCTGAGACTAGACCTAGCTGAAAACTCAGTACCTCTTCAAAATACTTCTATGAATTTCCCTCGTGAGGATACCATTATTTCACAGGCACACCCTTGCAGACTTATCAACAGGGAACAAGACACTGACACATGGTGTGTAGGTGCAAGATTAACTGACATTCCAGTGCAAAGTAGTTGTAAAAACAAGTAAAATGCAGAAAAAACATGTGACGCAACATTTCTAAAACAATTAACTACTGGAACCAGTGTTGCATACCTGCTGCTGTTTTAGCAAAGGTGATGAAATTAAGGAGAGCACAGGTTACTCAACGGAGGCTTGGCAGCTCCACAATATTTGATCAATCTTCACAGAATAGTAAACTGAACATTGTTTCCTCACCGGTTGCCATGGGAACCTTACACCGACCGCCGCATTCCAGCTCTCATCGATTCAGGTCTGCCCCCACCAGATTACACGAGCAAGCCGCTGGAACATGTCTGTCCTAGCCACTCTATGCTCATCTTCAAGCTCTCACCCTAGACCTCACAACTAGGCCACACTTTGAGAACCTGGTCACAGGTTAAGCCTCCTACACAAGGATAACAGCAAACACTGTGGCTTAATCACTCCTCATCTCCTGCCCATTTTATTTGTTATTAGTATTGTCTATCAGGGTGGGAGTTGGCCCTTTTTTGTAGGGAGTCATTTAAAGTATTATTCTGATTCTGGATTCTTTGCTGGGTGCACATTACAAAGATGTGCAGTTCACAAAAATTAACCAAGTACACCGTTTACAGTAACTGTAGAGTTTGCCATATTTTGTGTGCACAAACTAAAAACCATTTACTATGTTGCACATTTAATAAAGATCCAACTAGGATTATAGGTTCTATGATAGTAAATTTGTTTAGCCAAACAAAGCAGCGGCAACAGGGAAGTGAAGGGGGAGAGCATAAAACTTTAATATAATATTTCATGATGGGGACGGGAGAGTTTATGTACATTAAAATTGTCAGTAATATGCGGCTGTCTGCAGTCTACGCTAGCCAAAGAGAACTCCTGTTAAGCTGCATGTGCCCAGTATATTGTAAATCCCAACAGTTACTTCATGTTCTTGCATTTATTTACTGCATAATGATGACTTCCGAAGGGACATATATGGTCATGACATAGTACTGTCTTTCCTTTCAACTAATACCTTTGTTTTAGGCTCTTTGACTTTATCTTTATTTAACTCATGGTTCATTAATGAGCGGCACCAGAGCAAGCTGTTCTTTAGAAAGGAGTTTGGGTTTGTGGAAAGTGGTTTGAGAACTGAGAGCAAGTGTTTTGGGTTTGGCATCTTTATGTTCCTAGAGATTCCCTTCAGCCATAACACACACCCAAACGCACACAGTTCTTTCCAGGTTACTTTGCCTAATGAGACACAACAAGAGTTTCAAACTGAGGAGAACCTGTGCTCTTCCTCCCTCCTGAGTAGGCCACCTTGGGTAAACTCCTTTTACTTCACCCTTAATTCTCATTGTTTTCGCTGCAAATGTCACTCATTGGGGCTTAGCCTTATTTAAGGAAACCATCCCTTCTAAAATCTATTTAACAGGCTGTTACTGGGAAGGCATACTTTAGAGGATGTGTTGTGCCTGAAATGTTGGCAGTTTCTTTCACTCAACTCTTATTAGAACATTGGAATGTTGGGAGCTCCATTGAAAACAATGGAGTGCTCCAGGCTTATAATTGCTGGTATAAGCCTGGAGCTCCAACATTCCAATGTTTCTTTGTTCACAGCGCTGGCTGTGAACAAAGGCTACAGGGAGCCCGAGGGGATTCTAATCCCTTCGCGATCCCTTAAGGCTTTGTTTTATTTGTTAGAACATTCTACCCTCCCGTGGCAGAATGTTCTAATAGCCTTATAGCCCTTCGTAGCTGGGCTATACTGGCTATTAAAGTCCCTCTCCCTTGTTTGCCTAAGTCGAAAACGCTGGAGAGGCCCTATAATAGCCGGTATAGCCTGCTACGGCTGGCTATAAGGCTATATTGACTGTAGTTGTGGGAGAGTTTGGTTCATTTACATTTTTGCACATCATTAACATCATGCATAATGTAGTTTCACACTTTTGTATACATTTAACACTGATCTATTACTATTCAAATGCTATTCCTATTGTTGCTTTCGAGTTCCGATCATTCAGTATGCCCAAATTGTTTGCTTTTTGGGGATCACCGGGTTTTGGACTTTTGACTGTTGTTGATTCTTAACACATATTTCTCACCCACGGTAATCACATGGCACATGGACTGCACGTGTTTACCACAAATGCCCGCCCTTTAAGATAAGGTCGCTGCAACGCAGGTAGGGTAAGGGGCTGGTTCCAGGGGAACATGTGTGGGCCGCATGTGTGAGACTACCGTAGTGCACAGCCTGCTAACTACGCACACACAGCCCACTAACTACACACAGGTATCCTAGCCCAGAGGGATCTCTGCTTGATTAGATATTGACCTGGGGCAGGCCTTACAAAATTAGTATACATTCATTGGGAAAGTCCGTGTCATTTACAGTTTTGTCTGTAGTGACACTTTATTAACCACATAGGCGGACAACTGCCTTAGAGTGCAGTTTCACTTCCCTTTGCCCTACAAAGTAAAGTGACCTATCAAAATGGGGTGAAATCTGTACAACTTATAGTTCATCCAGAAATGTCACATAGTTCTGTCTCAGCTCAGTATCAGAGTCCAATACGTTTGTAATCCTGCTGTGCCAAGTTAATTACATTTCTCTCCACCAGCAGGAACAATGCCCTCCCCACACAAAGGGAGCAATTAACAGTGCTTTACTTAGTTCCTGAGGAGGAAAGGGGTGGGAATGAAGGATCTGCAACAATCAATCACCTGTTACACTGTGCCAGAGATGGGCCACCCCAAGCCCTCTAAAAAAGGAGCCTAGACCGCTGGAGTCAAAACAGGAGTGGGCTCCCCTTTGAAGGTTTGGTGAGAGAGGCCCTGGCAGTGATGTCAGTGAGAGATGGAGCTGAGGCCTCCAGAGAAGATGTATCTAGTGACTCCTGGAGGATGCCGTCTAGAACTGCATCCTCCTACCCCCTTTAAAAACTCTTGGACAAGAGGGAGACTCTTTCTTGGTTGGTGCCAGCGTCGGATTGGTAACGCGGGCACTCAGGCAATGCCCGAGGGGCCGGTTTCCGAATTCCATCTCTAGGCTGCATTTTTAAGCAGCCTGGGAGGGCCATTTGTGAGGTTTCTGGGTTCTTTGATGCTGCCAGCATCCCAGTGGGTACCTGAGTGGCCTTTCTGGAGGTAGATGGGCATCTGTTACCTCCCTTT
Organism: Lissotriton helveticus; assembly: GCF_964261635.1. Lineage (NCBI taxonomy): Eukaryota > Metazoa > Chordata > Amphibia > Caudata > Salamandridae > Lissotriton > Lissotriton helveticus. The sequence goes on along the minus strand of NC_136057.1, from coordinate 537,331,775 downwards.
TATCAACAGGCATAGATGTCTCTCCCTTTCCCATGCTGGGCCGGCCCATTAATATATGCATATTGAGTGGGACAAAAGTGGCCTCACTTGTTTTCAGGTGTGTTTCACCAGTGAAAACGAAACCGTACATTTTATTAAACCCACCCCCCACTAGTGTAAACAAATCTGTGCATTTTATTTAAACACCCCTCCACCCCTTTTTATAAAATTTTGCCGAAGCAGTGTTTTGCGGAACGGCAATATGCAAATGTGGGCCACTTTTTTTTTTGTTTAGCTTGCCTAGGCCGATTTTTAATCCCAATCCAACCCGGTTTGGTGCTTGCTGTTTTTGTTGCTGTCATGAACAACTGGAAAGAGGAACCCCCTGATTCCCCAAAAGGATTAAGGGTTCTGCTCCAGTTGACCCCAGGACCAGTGGGTCTCACCAAAGGGCAGGAGGGTTGCCCCCTTACACACACTGAGGAACCGTTGGGGGGAAAGCCCTGGGCATCTTTGCCCAGAGACAAAGACAAGGAGGGAGGCTGACGCAGGGAGAACCAGCTCCATGTAGCTAACACCACTTAGGAGGTGAGACGGCCTGCTAAGGCTAGAGCTCGCCACCAAGGAAATAAATTAGCCCAAGGTCGTTCAGATCGGCCCAAAGGGCCCAGAGTTGAGGCATTTTGAAGATTGGCAACCTTTGACTCCTTTTCTACTGAGCAGAGCAAGTAGGGTTGCGCCACCTGACCTGAAATTGCCCCGAGTGTGCCAGGGCCTGAGGGTCATGTCAGCAAGAAGACAGATTGTACATTTTTCCAGTGAGGGGGGCGTGCATGGGGCCCCCCTCTCCCCATACTCTCCACTTGCTCTGGGACCCCCTCCCCCAGGCCATATATGCAGCAGATGGGACCGGGACCCCATTCCCAATGAACTACAACCTGGCGGAAGGGGAAGCAACAGCACCCCTCCGAGTGGTTGTGGGCCTGCCTCGCTCCCCGTGTCTTAGGGGAGCAGGGGCCATCACCAGTGAAAAGATTGGCAGGGAAGGAGTAGCTGCTGGCTCCCGCTGTGTGGAAGTATGGACTGCGCGGGAGCTGGTGGGGCAGTCAAGGATAGGCTCCCTAAGCCGCACCCAATCTTTTGTAGGCATTTGTATGTCCTAGTGAGACCTGGCACCCCACAATCCCAGAAAAAAGAAAGAAGGCGCATAGCTGTGCGGTAAAGAAAACAAAAAGCATCTCTCCAGTGGGAGAGCTGCTCATATAATATTCTCTGATCCTGTCAGGTGCAACCCAAAATGACCTGTGGGGCTCTCTAGTTTGCATATTGTTTTCTCCTTGTGGTGGCCCTAGGATGACAGAAGCCCTTCCAATATTAAAAAGAGTGTGCAGTCCCCCCCGAATCCCCTCCTTAGGAGTTGTAAAAGACTACGTATGCAGGGTAATGGAATCATTGATCTTCTGGGATTATTCATACAATTTTTAAAGCACTCCCAAGTCTAGAGCTTCTGCTCTCCAGCTGGGAGTTCAACACTCTAAGATCTGACTTTGTAGTAACATCTAATGTGGTCTGAAGCTGAGTAAGTAAGATGCATGTAATGTAGCAATCTCCAAGGGCTGGTATCTATGCTTGTATTTTATGTGATCAGAAAGTGATGCCCTCTAGGAGCTGTTCTTATGATTGCATTTTCATGGTTTGAAAGTATATAAAAAGCACACACGTTATGTGCATTTTAAAATACTGTATTGCTATCAGAATGTTGACAGTGATGACTGATAAAAGGGAATATGCTTTACTAACTTTAATAAGAGCGTTAAAAAGTGAAGATTGTTGTGTTTACTGTACAAAATGATCTCTTAAACAGGGTGTTTGTTAATATTGAACCTTTTACCAAGCCAATAGACTTACCTTAGGTTTGTATTACCCTTTAAGAGGTGAAAGGTGATTATGCAATGTCATCTATGGTATTTTGCATCTGTCTAATGTATATATGTGTAAATTGGTGCGAAGTATTTAATATTGTGTGTGTAATAAATGTACTTTTCCTTGTTCTAAAGAGTACTGACTGGACAATCGATTGAGTATTATTATAGGGTGGCAGCTAATGGTAATTACTAGCCCCAATATATCAAAGAAAGAAACATCTGGATCTTTAACAAGAAAAAGCGGAAAAGAGGGAACAGATCAAGGAAACTAGGGCAACCCAATGATGAAGCATACCACCTCTGGTGGGTGAGGGAAATCGTACTTAAAAAAAAAAATACTCCTTTACTTTTGGGTCGCCCCTGGATCAGTTTCCTCTTTTTATTCCCTTTCCTCTTACTTTTTAACCCCTTGCGCGCGGCTCGATTTTTCACACTGCACGGGGGTTTTACTGAGTGGGTGGGAATCGGACGGCCGGGGGTCGTCGCGAGCATGAAAGGGGTTAAATACCCGGGTGTTTATTTGTGTGGTATATTGGTATTTTGGGTAGATAACACCTGCTGGTCTATAAATCTCCCTCGGCTCTCTATTGTTGTGTTTGGATTACTAGCACTCACCACCTCCCTTGAGTAGGCCTTGCACTGCTCTGCTTTGCTACTCTGAGAGAATCAAGTGCTACAATGAAGTGCTTGGTTCCCCGTAAGGAACAATTGTGGAGGATTTGCTTGTGTAGGCCACGCAACTAATAACTCAATTTGCTACGCCCATATGTACTCGTGTTTTTTCCTAACTCTTATTAACTAGGCCTCAATTTGGGCTTAACAATTGTATTGTACAAAATGGATGTCACCCTTGTTATCACCCTATGTGTTTCCCTGTTTATTTCTACAGTACATGTTAAAGTTCTGTCAGTTTATTTTCATGGTCATTGTTCATGCTGTCTCATTAACCTTCCCCAGTTCAGTCGCAAACTGTAACTATATTTCAAAGTACTGCTGCTAGTTCACTGTACCAATTCATTCATTCAATCAGGGAGTTTAAAGTGCACTACTCGCATGTGATGGTCTCAAGGCACTGGCATTCTTAATAGTTTGCTTTTGTTCATGTACCTTGTCCGAACCCCGCCCACTGATTAAAACTCCCCACTGTGGCAGAACACGCGCTGCGGTCAACGGGTTAAGATGTACAGTAAAATGAAGTGTCTTCACATGCTAAATATTCTTGCCCATCAAGTGAAACAATAATGCAATAAATTCATCATGTTGCCACATGTGGGGATGCCAGAACTGTAGCAATGCCATGTGTGACTGACAGAAATCATGTAAAGCCGACAACTCTTCCAACGCTGCTCTGAACCAAACCTCCAAACCATCATTATATATCCTAGGAGCTATCACACTTTACTCGTCGGTGGGGCCCACAACATGGGGAGTCATTCATTCACACAAATCACCCTGCTCCAAGATCAGTGAAAACCGGAGGATGAGCTGCTGGAATAGCAGAGTGTCCTACTTCATCTATTTAATCTAAATTCTATACATTATATACACCTGCAGTTTATTAGATTTTGACCATGGTTTAATTCTCAAGAAAAACATTAAGACACCCCACTGTTTGGTCAACGGATCAGCTAGTAAAAGTTGGCACCATTCTGCTCTTCAGGCCACGCTGACCTTGACACCAGCCGCGCAGGCACAGGCTGCTTAAACATCTCTCGAGCATAGTTGCGCATGCGTGGAAGGACACTCAATTGGAGTCTCGCAAACCCTCCATGTTTTACTAGGCCGCATGGGCCATAACGGGAACTATTATAGAAACAAACACAATTAAACGTTAGAATGGGGAGAGGTAAACAGAATTACTTCAAAATCTATGTTCACCCTGTAAGTGGTTACCTAGCTTTTCAAGCCACAATTATGCATTGTTTTCTTACCATTCTCCATCATTTCTGCCACAATTATACATTTAGGAAGCATACACACATCGATTTTCATTAGTTTATAGCATTTCCGCACTATATTAGTAAGGCGGTTTCACATAATTAATAGATTACGGTTTGCAACACAAGCATATTAGTTTCCCACGTGTATTGTTGTGTGTGCTTTTTATTCGACGTTGATTAATTTTAAAACCACACGATTAATACATATTACAGTTATGGGAAGACAATTTTACGAGGGGTATACAAAAAAATGTTGTTTTCTCCCTCGCTCCATCACTAACAAACTTAACTTCGTTTACATACGCTAATATGCAATTTAATACATTTACCGACAGCATTAAGAAAAACATTTGCCACACCTACATAATATCTGTTGACCACAGATTTTCAGTCAAAAAAAAAGATAATACTGTATCAATTATTGTGCTCCCAAATTTAAAAGGATCAAAGATTATATTGTATCCCTACCAATTAATTGGTTAATTGAATTAGTCGGGTCTGGTGGCTCATTTGACTAAAAATTCACTACATAAATCTGTTTGACGTTATGGGTCACCCTTTGGAACATTTGTAGGTTCATTCAGCCTTTTATGCTTCTGGTACCAATAAACATGTGTTATCCAGCGCCAAGATGACCATTCTAGAAATCATGCACTTTAAAAATGCATTTTATATTATGCCATTATGATTTATGTAAATAAATCCATAAAGGTGAGCTGAACTTTTCCCCTACCGCTTGTTGTGCAGGGATTGTATAATATACATGCAAATCTAAATCTTGATACCAAATCCTTTGTGCCTTTATCTGGTACTTCTAACGAATGTGCGATCAAAGGCATTTCTATGTCCTCAGCACAACCTCCTTTTGCTCCGTACTTTCATTCTTAAAATTATTATTAGACCTTAAATAAAACTGTGCTTCCTTCTATCAGGCTTATGCTTTTGTGTGACAAACCTTAATGTGTACAGGAGGTTATCACTGTGACTTTAGTGGAGTGACTGCCACTTTCAAACTGAAATAGAGCGGACTTTTATTAGATTAAGAAACTTTTCACTTGGTTTTAAGGTTGCTTAGTAATGGATAAAATGACTCATTGGTACGCTGTGACTCGGTTTTGGAACCTGGGTGTGGGAGTAAGGTGGAGAATGAAGAATTAGGATGAGGAAAAAAATACTTCATGATGGTGAACAATGTAAAGATGTGGATCTAGATGCCAATAAAATGGCGGCAAACGTTCGATACAGCTGACAGCAAAATTACTCAGTGGCGTAACAATAGCCCCTGCGGCCCCCACGGTGCAGGGGGGGCCCGAACTTCAGGGGTTCCCATCCTGCGCTGTGCTGTGCAAAAGAAGTAGGCCTCTGGGGTGGGAGCTCTTGACTGGGTCAAAGCGTGGGGGCCCCCTACATGTACAATGCAGGGCCCCCCTCATGTTTCGTTATGCCACTGAACCTACTCAATCATTCATGTCGTTTCTGAGATTAAAAAACGAGCCCCCCTATTCAGCTGCACTGCGGTAATTCTAGTTTCCTAACGCACAGATGTTTTAAGACAAGTCTGCTAATTGCTTGGCTTTTAAATGCTTTTGCGTGCAGACTTATGTTTCTATGGCTTTAGGTTTGCCCACGGATTGCCGTTTGTGGAGTTGTTTGTGATCCGACCATGCCCAGCAATGTTGAAGTGGTATTGTGCTGGATGTTGGCCTTTCCATCTAGTTGTGCTTAGAAGGGAGATGGTGGGTCTTTGTAACCTACCAGCTGTACATGTGCGATGGAAGATTGCCTTTGCATGGTGTATAGCCGTAGAGTATGGGTCAAGTGGTTTGTACTCGTACAGTACGGGATTCTCTTCACTAGGTGTTTGTGCACTGGTGAATGTATGTACGTTGATTCTAATGTCAGCCTTCTGGGATGGTGATGTGTGTAATCTGAAAGTAAGGTTTTTAATTGTGTTGTCCAGGTCAATCACAGTTAGTTTCTCACTTTAGTAGTTGTAGTTTGATCAGGGCAGGTCCAACTATTCTACCAGACTGTCTACCTTGTTAGCTTACCTCTCCTTCGGCTTTTTGGGGTGGTCACAGTTATGGGCTTTCTAGTGACCTGTTCTTTAAGTCTGCAAATGAAGAGAGAGGATCATTTCCAGTGTGGTGTTGTGCAAATGCTGTGTGGAATTATTTTTTAATAAGATTTCAAGGATGATGGGCATAAGGTCATCTTCTATGTACCATTCTGTTGAATTACCACCTACAGCAAAGTGCATAATTCTGTTGTTTTGAGTTTTGTCCAGGGTGTTATGTATGAGAGATCAGTGTATATGTGAGTGATCATTTTTATTATTAAATAGAATTTATCATGGGTTAGAAATGTTGTCTCTAAATGGCAGAGGTTTGCACTTTGGTGGGGACCACAGTCCTAGTCCGAGTAAGTCTGATACACAACCTAAATTAACCTGTGGTCACACTTTGGTAGCTTGTCATAGAGCAGTCAGTCTTAACTTAAGAGGCAATGTGTAAAATATTTGTGCACACACACAGCAACACAATGAAAACCTCTTAAAAAGATCCCACACCAGTTTAGAAAAATTGAGAATATGTTTCTGAGTAAAACAAGACAAAAGATTCAAGAAGTAAAAGTTTAATTTTTAAAGATTGCTTCCAAAAACAGTGCTTATAAGTCAATGGCGCTAAAAGGTTACTTGAGGTTGTGCTAAAACGTGTGAAATCCAAAGTTCAGGTCGACCGCGGTGGAGGGCAGGCAGACTACAAGACCCACGCAGGGCACGCTGAAAAAGTGCCATGTACTGTGCAAGCGTTGGCACGAGAATTCCCTGCGTCTGTTCCGATTCACAAAGTTGGGTTGATACATCTGAGTCGAGCCTCTCAAGCGGAGTCTTCAGATCGGTGCTGTCTTGTCGTTGAACCTCGCAGTCAGTACTTGCATCGTTGTCGAATTTGCACTGTGTTTATTCCAATAGGCACAAAGGTGTCATTGCATTTATTTTTGCTGAAGACCGCCCCAGAACCCACTTTTGAGGCCCAGGGCTGGAGGGGGCACCTCAGGCAAGGGTAGAGCTCACAGATGGCAGACTCCAGCAGCTGAACCAGAGTTGAGGGAAGTCTTTGATGGCCCTGGGAATTTGAGAACAGGGGACAAGCCAGCAAGCCCATGGAGAAATTTAGTTTCACAGATGTAGGGAAAAGAACCAGCCCTTCTCACGCCTAGGCAAGAAGCAGCAGGCCAATATATTAGAGCAGGTAGCAAAGTGGCAGTCCCTCCTACAACATAGCAATCAGCAGGCAGCTGGCCAACACAGTAATGCAGTTAGCAAAGTGACAGCCTCTCCTACAGCACAGCAGCTCTTCCTCCAGGCAGAATGTCCTTGGTTCCAGCAAAGGTCTGATTTTGTGGTATCAGTGGTCCTACTTATACTCAAATGTGCCTTTGAAGTGGAGAGCAGACATCCATGAAGTCTTTGAAGATCTCAGGGTCCCTGCCTTTCCTGCCCTCACTACAGTTGTGTATGCAGCTATCTGTGTGGGGAAAGACATAGCCCTATTCAGGTGCAAGTGTCTGCTCCTCCCTCCCAATCTACCTCAGGAAGGCCCATCAGCCTGGCGATGGGCCATCAGGATGCAAATTTCCCACTCCAGCTCCCTTTGTGTGACTGTCTAGAGGGAATGCACAAAAGCTAGCTGTTACTCAACACAGACGTGTATTCAGATACCGGCAGAGGTGCAGAATGGTTAAATGTAAGAAAATTCCAACTTTCTAACAGTGGCATTTTCAGACTTAAAATTTAAAATCGGACTTCACCATCAGTTGTGATTTTAAATTATAAGTTCAGGGACTCCAAACTCAAAATTCCAAATTTCTTTTGTTCCCCAATTGAAAATTATACTTAAAATATGTTTTAAGGCAATCATAATGTTACCCTAGGGGAGAGATGGGCCTTGCAGTATTGAAAAACTAATTCAGCAATTTTTCGCTCCCAGGGCATGTAAAACTCGAAAGTACATGCCCAATCTTTTAAATACACTGCACCTTGCCCATAGGGCTGCCTGGTGGCCTACTTAAGGGGTGACCTACAAGTAATAACAGGAAAGGTTTGGGCCTGACAAGTAGGGTAGCTTGGCTGGTCGGCATGGCAGTTTAAAACTGCACACACAGGCTCTACATTGGCTGGCCTGAGGCAGGTTTAAAGGGCTTCTGTAGTGGGTGGCAAAATCAGTGCTGCAAGCATTTAGTTCACAGGCTTTGGGCACATATAGTGCACTTTACTTGACACTTCTAAGTAAATTAAATATGCCAATTGTGGATAAGTGAATGTCACAATATTAAGAGTAGTAATTATATGCACTTTAGCACTGGTTAGCAGTGGTAAAGTGCCCAGAATCCTAAAGCCAACAAAACCAAATTCAGCAAAAAGGAGGAGAAAGGCCAAAGGTTTGGGGTGCATTTATGGTACAAGGGTGGTTGGTTTTGAATATCCAGGTGTTTGGTTCTGAATATCCAGGTGTTTGGTTCAGTTTGAGCTAGAGCTGGTGAATACTGTGCCAGGTCAGTATCATTGATTGTGTTTGGCAGTATGATTTGGATTTGTTTTTTTATTTTTTATTTATGCATTTTAGATCAGGGCTCGAGTTTTGGTTATTGGCCCACAGAAGTGCCGAGTTTAGGATATTTTGGTATTTGGAGTAGGCTTACTTCTCTTCTGGTCTTGTTCCTGACAGACCAAACTAAAGCACGACTAGCCTAATTGAGGTTAGGTGGGGGTTGTGGTCTTATAGTGAATAACCGGCATGGACATACCCAATGCATGCCTAGCAGGTGGCCTACATTAACCAATGAGATTCAGCTTTAGTCCCATACTGGTGGGATGGTCGAAGCTGCCCTCCCCAAGCTCTTAAGAGAAAGAGGGTGTGGATATCACCTATCCAAACTGAGAGGACACGTCCCTTGATATAGAACAAATGCTCCAATCATCATCAGTTAGATGTTATGTCCAGCATCAGTCTCTTTCAGACCACTGTTAGATAAGAAGAGAGGCTGCTTTATCTTGGCAGTACTCGTTAGACTAGGTTCCTGGGTAGCCTTGTGCCGCAGTACAGCATCTGTTTCATAAACAAATATACTAACATGATTGATAATTGCTGTGTTGCAGTGCATTGATGTTGGTTAATTGATGTGGAATTGCAGTGTTGGATGAGTTATTTTAGGATACACTGGAGTACTGTGCTAGTGTGGTTAACAACTGCATCATTGTGGGTTAGTATTCATAGGGCACAGTTCAGTGGAATAGTCTTATACTCCTAATCGTAAGCATGTGCGGATTGTCCTCTCTGGATGCAGCACAGCATTGTTGGTTAGTATTGTAGTAAAGTAATCCTGGGCACCCCTCTTTTATTTTATTGCTGACTGGTACTGGTGTTCACTGACCCAGACTGACCCTGGGCTCTGCCTTTATCCTAAAATGTGCAGACAAGAAGTTATAAGACGTTCTTGCCTGTAAGCCAAAATTCTGTGGTCTGCCCAGAGTGGTCAGTTACGTGGATTAGCCAGGCTCCTTTGATGAGGTGATAAGTAGCAACTGGGGTTAGAGAGCCCTTTTGGGAGGGCAGGGTTCTGCTACATAGGAATGCCAATGAAGGGGAAGGGCTCATAAAAACTATATTCTTCAATAGGAGGAGGATACAGGCAGGAGAATCCAGTTTCATTTACACCCCTACTCTTTGAGCGCAGCCAGATGGCAGGAATGAGGAAGGAATGAGCAGATGCAAAGGAGGTGAGAGACTATGGCAATAAAATATCCTGGAGGTGCTTTTAGCTAGCTCTTCTCTGCCTGCTGTAAAATCAGCCATATTGAATTTTGGAGAAATGGTGCTCTCTGGGAGAATATAGTGCCACACTTTGGAGGATGTGGTCAAATCCTGGGATGTTGCTCTGCACCTCATTGGACACGATGAGAGGGCAGAGCCTCTAGACATGCTGCTAGAAACAAGTACAAGAAGAACGGTCCATGCTTAGAAGTTTGATTCGCATCCAACCAGGCCCTGCACTCTGACTGTCTGTACCTGCTGAACAATCGGGAACTACAGCCCTGTGGACCTACCTTGCTTCAAAGGTGGAGTCCCTGAAAGCTACAGGTTTAACAGAGCTTACCTGGACCATCACCATCAAGAATCACAAGTCTGGAGTACTACCAGTGGATTTGTAAGGGTTTTGTCCAAGTGGATTTTGTGGGAATTGAAGTCCCAAACTTATGGACACTTTGGGACCCTAAAAGGAACTTCAGGAAGAAGTTCAAGAAGATTGGGGCAACTTTAGAAAAAAGCTCCATAAGTGGACCAACTCTTACTCGCTAGGCAAGCGGCTGACCCGCTGAACTTCAACTGCCGTCCAGGTTCGTCCAGCTGAAAAGCTCTGGAAGTCCTGCTTCTAGAGTTTGACTGGGAGTTGGCTGAAACCAACACCGGTGATCCCTCATCGAAGCCGGCCCGGTGAAGCGCAGCGTAGGACCTCTATAGAAAAAGCTCTGTAAACGTTTCTAACTCCGAATGTAGGAGAGGTGACCGGGACCAAGCGCAAGGGTCAAGCCGCACACCTTCAACCGCAAGCTGGCCTAGATCCCTGGTTCGTCCCACTAGAATGCTCCAGAGGTCTGACTTCCATACATTTGACCAGGAGCTCGTCGCAAGACAAACCGGCGAACCCTCACCAAATCCGGACTGGCTGAGAGCTTCGAGAGATCCCGGGAAGAAAAGCTCCAGAAAAGTTTCCAAGTCACAAGGTAAAAACTTTGACCAAGAACTAACGCGAGGAGTAGCTGCACAGGACTCCATTGCAGTCGGCCTGAAACTTTTACTTTATCCTGGTGTAGTGCACCGTGATGTCCCAATAGGTGCTGTAGGTTTTTATGTGCTCTATAGTGCTAAATCTTTAAAAAATAATATCTCCGGTTCCCTACATTGGATTGTTTTCATGCCATTTTAAAGATACAAATATTACCCATGTTTATAATTTGGTGTTGGATTTGTATTGTGTTTTGTGTCTTACTTATTTACTGAACTGGTAATTTAAAATTATTATTTTGACATATGTTAAGCGCTCTGCTACCCCCAACGGGGGTTTCCCACCGCTGTGGACAGCAGAGACAGCAAAGACCACCAGAGGGCTAGAGGACGGAAAACAGCCAAGTCTTCAAACTGCGCCTGAACAGGGATTCTGTTTATGCTTTACATACCTGCCTTTGAAGCTAAGGCTAGCTACAAAGGGTTGAGCATGGGAATACTTTTCTAAGAAATATGGTAAGCCCTATCTTGTGTTAGTGGCCTTTTTACCAGTGGTAGATGCATATTTATCACTTCTAATAAACCACTTTCCAACAAGTATCCTTCCTTGTAGTGTAGGATAGAGCCCATAAAATATGGAGAAGCATGATGGTGCACTATGAGGCGAAGCATGGTTTGTTTCTCTGTAGTAGGCCTGGTTCCCTGGAGTGGACTAATGCTCTTTATGATATTGTGCGAAATATGCGAGTAATGGCCGAATGATGCAGTGTAATGTGGCCAGTTAGAGTGCTTGGGATATAGTGCAGTGCATTCGCATTTTTGGCATGCAGTGTACGGAGGATGCTGTGTTCGGGGCATCTGCTTGCATTATGTCCATTTTAACTGACTGCATTACACGGGCACTGTGCTAAAATCTCCTGACTCTAGAGGAAACACAGTGTCAGGTGTACAGAAGCAATGAAAGAACAAAACAACTGCAGTCATTAGTGAGTAATGCACATACATATGGTCTATTCATATCGGTACTCACAGCGAGTAAGTCATTCTTCACGATTCATTAATGGTTAATCATACAGTAAATGTAGTGGCACTTAAAAAAATACAATGATTTAACTGCATGGAGCAAGTTGAGAGAGGGGGCATTTTACATTCATAAAACACCAGAACAAAACATTGATATTTTAGGTTAAGTGTAGGTAGCAAATAAAAGAAAAACAAAAAAACTTGCCATCAAAAGAAGATCTGTGTCCGTTGCTAACTTGTAATTAACACACAGCAAGCATGGACAAATCATTTGTGTAGCAGTGATGAGAATAATCCTGGAGAACATTGCTCGATCATTAAAGGGAAACGGTTGTTGGTAAACAAGCTGTCCCTTGTGATTTAAATCATGTGCTTGCTGAGAACGAGCCCATTTGCCTCCCTGTGTGACTGATGTGCCACCGAACCCAAATGTCACACACAGATAATGATTACTTGCTTTGACGCCAAGATGGCAATGATTTTTCCATCCAACTCACTCATGCACACTAATACAGGAAGCAATATTCTGTGTTTGTTTTTCGGCAAACTCAGAAGACGTTTCAGAGTAGAATTGTTCACATGAGGTTGACTGGCAGCTTTCTTAAAAATGTCAAGGTACCCTAGAAAAAATTGGACGATCATTTGCAATCCTATTCAAGGGTGAGAAAGCAACGCACTATGTTTTACGTTCATTAGCAGTTTTAAGTACTATTTACAAACCTAGGTCAATTTAAGTAATCACAAGTAAATTGAGAAAGGCGGGGCTCCTTACTACACCTGAGGGAGCTTTATAAAGAAAATAAATGAGATTAAGCAAATAAATTAGCAAAACTTTTACATCACAAGTTTCAAATCTAAATGGGGAATGCAGTGAGCAGCCTGCCATTGGTGCATCGCTTCTGACAAGGCACATTAACAACCTCACCCTCAAGTTGTGCAAGTACCAGCCTCTTCTATTACGAATCAGGGTAACTAAACGGCAGTGGTGGCTCCTCCACAATGGCGGAGGAGCGTTGCCCTACTGGCCCAGAGCCAGCAGCTGAAAAATTAAACACTATTTTGCTATTGTTTTAGTTTTCAGCTGCTGGTTCCTGGCTCTGGGCCAGCGAGTGCAGGGAGGGGCGGGGCCATGGGAGGGGGGGAGGAGGAATGTTGTGCATTTTTAAGGATGCATGTATGTTTGGATGGCCGTCCTAGGCTGGCCAAACAGACATGAGCACTTAGGTTTCTCTAACCCGGCTGTATTTTACAGTCGGGTTAGAGAAAAGCACAGACTCGCTCTAACTGACTGGAGCATAAAACAAGCCCACTCAGCACAATCCCCACGTTGCTCTCATACTATGAGAGCAGCGCCTGATTCGGGCACCTGAAGCAGCAGATCGGAGGAGCACCAAAGCACGAGCCGACCGCAGGAACAGGTATGTTTTATTTTTGAGTTGTCGGTAAATAGGAAAGAAGTAGTAAAGGGGGACGTTGACAATTGTGGTTGATGGAGTGACCAGTGTGTGTGAAGGATATTGAGTCATGTTTGTGTTCGAGCACCCAGCCACAAAACTCTAAATCGGGCCTTAAACCGGACTGGTATTCTGAAGCTCTGCTGGCCTTGGGTGGAAGCCTCTGCCAACCCAAGTAGACCCCATGACTATAAAGAGAAGCCAACATTTGCTCTAACCTACACCTCCAGACCAGTGATGGGCTGCTGAAGAATTGGATTTTGAGGATTGATTAATCACTGAGCTGGTCTAATTCCTTCCTCTAGACAAAGACACGCTTTAAGAGATTGACTTCTATGACATAGACTTCGGACAGTCTGCTTGGAGAGCTAGGTATTATTTTGATTATTTTTTCTGGCTCTCTTGATGATGAGTGTGGAACTCATTTGGATTACAACTAACCAAAACCAGGAGAGTCCTTGTAGAGTCTTCTGGCTCCTGTGTGCTATGTAAGTTGTATTCATGTGTCCAATTTCGTACCCTGAAGTTGGTATTCCTCTTTGATGTACATAAGCTAATACATACCAACTCCAAGATACCACCTTCTTCATTTGCAGGTACTTCACACAGTGTACCTGCAACAATACTTGCTAGCGGTTTTCGTCGATTAATGTTCACAAACCCTTAGGGTAGCGAAACTTAATCAATAAAGAAGAGATGCAAAGTAACATGCTGTGGTTTGAAGAGTTCCGTCAGCTGATTAGCTACAGTGTCCATTTAAAACGTAATACATTTTAGTTAATATGAAACACATGTTTTCTTGTCTGTACTGCACTTTTTGTGAGCATCACAAACACTAGGCAAACGAAAAAAAATCACGTCTGTGTGAAAATTATGTCGATTATTTTAGAAATTTGGACCACGGTTTTGTAGCTGTATGGTACAATTATGATCTGCTATTTTTAGTTGCATGTTTCCACGTAATAATAAATACCATGTTTATTATCGGACATTTCTGGTTCTTTGTTTCAATATTGTATTATATTTGTGAAGTCTTTTGTGTGCTTTCTGGTTGCTGGTTATACCTTTTAAATGAATGATGTATGAGACATGTGATAATTGATTTGTAATGTACGTCTACTTGCCCCACCTATCTCATGAGTTAAGCCATGGCTGATAATTCATGTCTACCCATAAACTCAAGTGAGGCCCACTTTCTGTTCCAGATGAGCTCTTTCTAATTGCTGTTTACAAAAGACCCTCGCTCTGTAGCCCCTGTGACTACGCGATTCAGACAATACGGCCTGGTAGCTGGGATGAGATTCTGATGTCGATAAGGTCGGTATCCCGAACTGCCTGTCCTAGGCGAGCTGATGGGTGTACGTTCAATGTTGGCTGACAGTCTGTGTCCCAGGGGTGTGAAAAGTTTGCTTCATACAGGAATTGGCGATTCAGGTTCCTGACTTGATGCAATTGCGTGATTGATTTTCCAATGAGTGCAAGTTAGTAGAGATGTGTGGTGTTTCTGTCATGGCAGGATAAAGACTGGGGGTTGATATCCTGTGAGGCCTGGAGGATGTTGGTAGAGGTATAAGGGTGGAGATGGGCACTGTACAGATAGGTGCTTTGTGCCTGTTGAGGTCAGCACGTTTTAAGTTGCAGTTATTCTATGGGCAGTGCTATGTGGCCAGCATTGTGTTTTGGGTCAATCAATCAATCAGGGAATTGTAAGTGTGCTACTCAACTGTGTGGGTCTCAAGGCGCTGGGGTAGGGAGAGGGTGGGTCAGCAGTTCCTTTCAGTCTAATAGCCGGGTCTTTAGAACCTTTCTAAAGGTGTTCAGGGAGGGTGCGCGTCTGATGTCGATCAGGAGCTTGCTCCAGGACTTGGCTGCAATGCAGGAGAAGGCTCTTCCCCCTGTTCTGGTTCTGCGGCTGCGTGGGGTTTCAGCAAGGGCGAGGTTGATGGATCCTAGGTTTCTTTTGGGTACGTGGAAGGCGATTCTCTTGTTGAGGTATTGGGGCCCGGTGTTGTGGAGCCATTTGTAGGCATAGGTGATTATCTCGAAAGTGACTCTTCTTAACGGGGAGCCAGCGGGGGTTCCGTAGGTGTTGGCTGATGTGCTTGTGTCGAGGGATGCCGAGGACGACTCTGGCTGCGGTGTTCTGTATCGTCTGGAGTTTGCAGAGTAGAGACTTGTTGATGCCGGCATAGAGGGCATTTCCGTAGTCCAGTCTGCTGGTTATGAGTGCGTGTGTAACTGTCTTCCTAGACTCTGAGGCGGGGAGCATGGGGGGAGTCTATTGAAGGTCTTACGGAGAATGCTGAGGGTGTTCAAGCACCTGGAAGCGACGGCGTTGACCTGTCAGTTCATGGAGAGAGAGAGAGAGGAGTCGAGTACGATGCCGAGGTTTCTGGCGTGGTTTGTAGGGTCAGGGGCTGCCGAGGGCGATGGGCCACCAGTTGTTGTTCTATGCTGATGGGGTGATTCCGAGGACGAGGACTTCTGTCTTCTCCGAGTTGAGTTTCAGGCAGCTGTTGCTCATCCAGGATGCGACATCCTGCATTCTTTCCTGGAAGTTGAGTCTGGTGGTGGTGGGGTCATTGGTGAGTGAGAGGATAAGCTGAGTGTCGTCTGCGTAGGATACTATGCTAAGGCTGTGCTGTCTGACAATGGCTGTGAGGGGGGCCATGTAGATGTTGAAGAGGGTTGGGCTGAGCAACGATTCCTGGGCAACTCCGCAGTTGATTGTCATGGGTTAGGAGAGGAAAGGTGGCAGTCTGATTCTTTGGCTTTTGCTGGTGAAGAATGAGTGGATCCAGATGAGGGTGGTTCCTTGTTTGCCGGCGTCATGTAGTCTGGCGACGAGTGTGCGGTGGGAGACCGTGTTGTGTGCTGTTGACAGGTCAAGTAGGATCAGGGCTATGGTATGGCGTTGGTCGAGGAGGGTGTGGATGTCGTCTGTGGCGGTGGGTAGGACGGTCTCGGTGCTATGTTTGCTGCGGAATCCGGAGTGAGAGGGGTTGAGGATGGAGTTGTCTTCAATGAACCTTGTTAGTTGTGCGTTGACTGTCTTCTCAGCGACTTTTGCCGCCAAGGGGAGTAGAGAGATGGGCCGGTGGTTCTTGAGGTCCGTGGGATCTGCTGAGGAAAAAAAAAAAAAAAAGCAGGGGTCTACCTGCATCCGCTCTACTTCCTGAACCAGTGACTGATCTTCCCCCAAACTAACATGGGGTAACTCTGGAAATAATGAGTTTCAAATAAAGGGGAGCATCCTGACGAGGGGGGGCATTACTATTAGAGTGATCAGTGTCTCTGTTGCTACAGAAGGGGAATGCCTAGGTCAGAGGTGCAAATGGGGGGGGGGGTGAAGGAGGAAATCAGTGGACCATTTTTCTGTGGGCCTTATCCTTTAACCATCAATCTTTAGGTTATTTTGGTAATTTTACAACGGGGTTTGAGCAGGGCCAATTTAGACCTGAATGAGTTGTGTCCGAGTCACCAGTGAGATGATGCAGTTCTGGGACAGGTAATGGATATCGATCAGAGTGCCGTAGAGCTTGGCACTACTATTTTTCAAACACTCATTTCACTGCCGGGCTTCTGGTCATTAGTATTGCCTCGGCTGGGGCAGTTGGCTGAATGAATGAGTACTGGAAGCTAAGGAGTGGGTGACTGTAGACTGATTGATACTATATTTTTTGTTTGTTACTTTTGGGCAGATTTCAGTCCATCCCGCTGTTTTCGATCATCATGGCGTGGAGCAGAGAAAGTCAGTCCGGGCTGAAGGAAGTGACCCAAATAGGATCACCCGGGTCACTCGCGACCACCTCTCGGCCTCCCAAACAAATCAAGAGTCGGTCAGACAGTAGAGAATATGAAACCAAGTTACTTATTAGTATTGCGCTGCTGCGGAACCCAGTCTGACCAGCCTTATAAGATAGCTGCCGAGGGACTAACTCCCCCCAACATAACACAAGATATACATTTCCAAGCTCCTTAGAACACGCCCAGGCTTGGAAATCCCAGTCCAGGCACTAGCAAACAAAGGAGGTACAGAAGGATGAGCTACAGCTCTGGGACTCGGTACATGTTATTTGTGCTCCAAGGTTATTTTGCTCATGTCCGCCATTCTAGAGGTAAGAACGAGCCTATCTAACAGCAAAAGTATGCCACAATAGAGAGTACATTCATTAGTGCAGCTGAACTATGCCTTGGAGAAACACATGGAAGGGGACAGTTTTCTTCTGAGGCAAGTAGGGTGAGTCAGGAGCTTAGATTTTATCATAGAACATTAGGCCGGCTACTAATAAAATGGTGCCATGAATGCTAACTTAAAGCAGAATGAGACTCGAGCAATTGAACAATAACATTTTCAATTCTAACAGGGCACCCCTTTTCTCTCCCCTCATGCCGACTTACTTTCCCTTACCCACACACTGATACTGTTAATGCTGGGAGGCTACACGTTCCCACTTTACTCTCTTCTCATTCCCTGCTTGCGTTTTTGCATTTGCTTTAGAGGCAAGGGCCCATTTACCTTTGATCTTGATATTTCCAGGAACTAATCCTCAGAGGCAGTCACTTGTTCCTCCAATGAATTTTTTAACAGTGCTGTGAGGGGCCCGGTATAGGGGATCCAATCCAGTTATCCAATGAGGACCAGGAATTGCGTAACTGACCTACACACTCGTGATTAGATTCATGCATATAACTCTCAAGACTATGCTGTACAAATAGAAGATTATTACTGCTAGACCAAATCTCCCTCATTAATCTTATATTGCTATGCACAATCATTTATTGGAGACAAGTCATAGAGAGATGGAAACAGGATTTGAGGGTGGTTAGAACTTTATCAGTAAGAAAAGAAAAATAAATGCAACAATATCAGGCAATTGAATTTAGCAATTTAGAATAATAAAAATGTATCTCTTTCCGGCCATCCATTATAAGAGTTCAAAGGAAAGAGTTCAGGAAGGGACATGAACCTTATTAGCTCAAGAGTCCTCTCCCATGGGGGAGAAGTGTCCAGGAGGATCGCACCCAGCATATTTATCAGACCAAAGAAAGCCAGAGTCCGTAAGAATCAAATGGTGTCTCTCAGTCTGCAAGGAAGCATTCCTCAATGGAAAGGTGGCAACGTGTCTAATGGCCCTCCTTATCATTCTAACATGTAACATAATTTCCCAACTTCAGGGGTGACACCTCCTGGGTCACCTCATCTGGTCAGATCACTCAGTTCATTGGTCAGTTTGTATAGGATGATTATCATGCAGCATAAGGAAGACTCATTTTTTAGCAAAAAGGTGGAGATCATCAGGTAAACTGTCAAAATATTCGAAATGCATCATTAGAAACAATCGGCTTTTAGTAGAGCCACATGAGTGAGTTGAAACTGACAGTTTCTCATAGCAGATGTTCCCAAAGTAATAAAGTAGTTGCAAATAGTCCTGGTATGTGCATGGGAACTGTTCTTATGAAACAGTTTCATCCCATATTGCAAATATATGAGGCTTTCTCATAAGAACCGAATTGAGCAAGAGAAAAAAAACGCAGGCCCAAATTGAATTTTAGTACATGAAATACAGAGTGTAAATTACGGAAAATAAAATTTTAATTCTAGAGTTTCTAAACCCTAATATTCTTTCTACAATTTGTTACATGTAAAGCATTTTTAATTAGCACGTGTGATTATGGCAGACTACTACATTTCAAAGATACCAACGTATAAAATGATTTCAAAATGTGAAATAACTAAATCGTTTTTAGTAATTCTCATTAGTACATGTATTATGATCATTCTCTGAAAATTTCAGTGAAATTGAAATTAACATATACGAGCAGCACCATTTCTTTTACTCAGGTGGTGTAAAATTTTACATGAGCAAAGATAGTGTTAGAACCAAACTTTTCAATAAATCGTTCATAAGGTTATCAACATAGCATTTAGTTCTGTTAATTCTTCACATACAGAGATATTCAAAATTGTGTGCATTAATGGAACTTCTATAACACAAGTCATCAATTTCACAATTCTATTCCACTGTAAAAGAATGCACCATGGAACTTAGTAAACACAAACCTATGTTGTTCAATTGAATATTTTCATCTAGTCTACTCTCTTCTGCATGCTTTTACGATGCAGTAACAATATTTCTTTATGACCAATTTCTCATGAATCCTCAACTTACTATATACACATGTTGTGCAGCTTTGTCATTTTTCTCTCAAAATGTGTCAAGATCGATTTTGTGTCAAGTAAGGATTCAGCAGTTTATCTGCTTCGTCACACCCTTTCTACTGTTTGCTTTATATACTGTCCGTCCCTCCTTGTGCCAGTTGAGGTTAGGCTAGCATTCATTTACATGGACCCAGACTATGGTCATGCCTTCATTATTATTTTCTTGTTGTTGTTTTATATAGCACAATCACTTTCCAAAGGTATTAGAACACTTAACATGAACACCAGCTATATTTCACAAGGCGCCACTTCATTTTTATGCATGAAGAGATTAAGTGGTTTGCCCAGAACCACAGTATGTTAAGCCGATGCCAAGACTCAAACCTGGTTCCTCTATTTCAAAGTTGGCAGCTCTGGCCTTAACACCATATCATCTCCCCACAGTTTTAAAAAGATTGTTTAGGGAAAATGAGGTGGGTGTCTGATGAGTAGATATTTTCGTCCTACCTTGACTACAACCTTGCCTGCAACCTTGGTGAATGAGATGGTGGTTGGGTGAAAAGAGGTGTGGTTGTGCTGTGGCTGATTGGTGGTAGTTTTCACACCTTCCACCCACAGGCTTTCAGTCTTTCATGCTAGGTACAGTCACACATCTTCACACCACTACCCCCCTCTACCACCTTCCTACACACCCTACTCAAGGGCTGTGTGAAGTAACCAGCAATAACATTCTAGTAACCCACGGTACAAAGAAGTGGATGATGCTCTACAGTTGAGCAGATATTAACATTACTATACATACTTCACTACCTTTGTCCTTGCACATAAAAAGCTCTGCTTGGCACACATGCCTTATGACACACAATTGACCTTGAGTTCCCAAATACAAGTACATGACATCACACTAAGGGTAATTAATTCTATCCATGCTACTACATTAAAAACCAACACCAGACACTACCTCAATATTGGCCCAATTTTCCAGTCACTAATTCCAATTCTTCTCCACCCTGCCAGCAAATGTGTATCTGTTGACCATCCTGGCCCAGCATCTAATACAGAACACTTCTCACACAAAGAAACCTCTTCGGGTACTTTTTTTGTCGAGCATTTGAGACCTCTTGTATATACTTTGGTATATACTTATATACTTTAGTATATACTTATATGTGTATGTAGTGTGTGGGCTCTGGAGATCAGCCCTAGGACTTGTCTGCTTCCACTTAGGGACTTCTTTTTCTGTTGAACTGCCTCTATTGACTGTCTTGATAGAAAACGATCAGCAGAGGTCAGTAAAATACCAGAATTGCTTTCTGCTGAGGGACTTTCTTTTTTCTATTTTTCTGACAACTGCATCTATTGAACTTTCTT
Organism: Lissotriton helveticus; assembly: GCF_964261635.1. Taxonomy (NCBI): domain Eukaryota; kingdom Metazoa; phylum Chordata; class Amphibia; order Caudata; family Salamandridae; genus Lissotriton; species Lissotriton helveticus. Next base: position 537,311,132 of record NC_136057.1, on the reverse strand, counting down.
GATAGAAAACGACCAGCCGAGGTCAATAAAATACCAGAATCACTTTAGCCTTCTCGAAATTCTAGTCCATAGAAATGGTCTCCAACGAGCACCTGCAGGCAATATTTTTTTCAAATCTTGTATTTTCAGTGATATGCCCACCTAAGGCCCTGATTTTATAGTAAAAACAGAGCTTTGGACTATACCATTTCCCGCTGAAAGGCAATATGTCTCTCCAGGTGTTCCCATACCTGGTGTGTCATGCAGTTTGGTGCTTACTTTCCCTCCATGTTGAAGAATAGTAGATGTTTCAGCGCCCAGGCTAATGTGCTGCATAGCTTACTACATTTAAGTTCCCAAAGGCGAGGCTGAATGCATTGCAAATGCTTGTGTTTAAAAGGTGAGTGACAAAATAAACACTCAAATTTCTACCAGTCCTACACCAAAGCAATTTCAAGGGTTGTATTTTTGGAAGTCGCTTAACTAATCTTTATTGGCATTATTTTTTCTCCATCCATTTCAGGTAAACTTTTTCTTGTCTGCTTTTATCCCGGACAGACCGACTGGAGCCCCTTTAGCCTAATTGAGAGTATGGGGTTCTGATCTTGTAGTGAATAGCAGGCAGGGTATTCCCAGTGCTTGCAATTTTGTTCTTCATGTGCCCAACAGGTGACATCCTTTAACTAATGAGACTCAATCCATGTCCCATACTGGTGGGACTGTCGAATCTCCCCTCCCAAAGATCTTAAAAGAATGAGGGGTGGGTATCACTTCTCGAAAATGTAAGGAGACTTTGTTTGGGAGATTTCAAAACGCTCACGATAGAAGTGGGTGTGAAGTCTAGTCACAGGTTAGACTCATTAGAGGTTGGAGGATTTATGTGCTTTCTGCAAAGCACAACTTGTACCCTGCAGGTCGTAGATTTAAATGTTACGTAGTTCGCTTTGTGGGTTGCAGCTTTTGCTGCAGAGATCCTTGTGTTGCATGCAGATCACCAGTACTGTTCCTTGCAGTGTAGTTCATTGAGTTATGACCTGTCATCATAGAGCTCCAAGCAAACCGTGTAGCCTAAATATAGACCTTTAATTTGTTCTCAATCTTTTGTTCAATTGCTAGAAAGGGCTTCTTCGTGGAAGAGGTGGAGGATAGTTATTCATTAGTTCTATATAAATCTTTATTGGTTTAATTAATTATGTAACCGATAAATATGACCTTCCTACTGTATATATGCATATGTTATATATGTAGACTGGAATCTCAAAAAAACTCCCCAAATAACAGTTTAGCTAAACCACTTGTGTAGTATCAAGCTGAATATCTCAGTTTACTGAGGGCACTGGATTAACAGTGTTAAGCTCCTTCTAGCCCCCAATCGGGATGAGTCTTAAAGAAAAGGGGTGCGGATGGTCCTTTAACGGAGGCATTGGTGGTTGGTCCAGTGTTAGACCTGGCACCACTGGCGTGGGTCTCCCTTCCATTTTTGCTGTTGCCTCATGTGTTTTTGCTGGTATTAGATGCTTTGGGCACTGTGCCACTGCTATTCAGTGCCACAGTGCAAGTGCTCCCTACTGTAAATTGATGCACTAATCAGTGGTTCCATGTTTGGCTATTTGGTTTACTTGTCAGACCCTAGTCTAGTGCACTGTGTGTGCGCCAGGGCATGTAATCCAAATGCTGCTAGTGGGCCTGCAGCACAGGTTGTGCCACCCACAGAAGCATCCTTGTAAAATGTGTCTAAGGTCTGCCATTGCAGAGCCTGCGTGCATTCTGGTACTGTCATGTTGACTGGGTAAGTACATCCACTTCCCAGTCCCTAAACCTTCCCTTTTCTTCATATCAGTCACCCCTATGGTAGGCCCAAGGGCAGGGTGCATTGTAAGTATAAGGTAGGAAAGCCCTGATGTGTGTGGCATGTCCTAATAGTGAATTACAGCCATTTTTGTTTTTCACTATTGCAAGGCTACCTGTTCTCCATAGGCCAGAATGGGCTGTTAGAATTGTTACATTTTATAATCCTAAAAGGCTCGGAGAACATGGTAGAAATTCGAGTTTAGTATGCCTGAACTCAGAATAATAAAATACATCTTTTAGTAAAGTTTATTTTAATATTCTGTGTTTGCAAATACCACTTTTAGAAAGTAGGTATTTGCTTGTCTAACCATTCAAACCTGCCTCTGCTAGTTTGTGTATTCCTATGTCTGGTTCTGTGAGTGTCAGGGCTGGGGAATTCCAGGAGACAGGCTGAGTCACCCAGTGGTGAATAGAGAGATCTGCATCTTAATTGGAGGGAGGAGTGCACCTGAACTCTGAATAGGGCTGTGCCTGCCTTCCACAATGCTGTCTCCACCCCCTGGGGAGCAGCTGATGGCTCTGCCTTACACACTGAAAGAAGAGAAGGAGTCCTGTAAACAGAGTGCTCCAGGACTGTACTTGACTTCCACAATGCTGGCTCCAACCCCTGTGGGGTGTCTGATGTGCATGCCCTGCACTGTGAAAGGAAAGGAGAAGTCTGGTAAACAGAGTGCTTCAGAACTGGTTTGCACTGGGCAAAGGCCCCTCTCCACTCAGAGAACAAAGGAATTCTGGGTATAAATATTGGGACCCTGAACCCATGAAATTAGATCACTTTTGGACTACAAGAAGAAACCTTTATTGAGGAGAGGAACCTGAAGAAACTGAGGCGAGACTATTCCTAAGCTGAAGTGCTGCTTGGGGGATTGGCCTGCAGTGGTTGCCTTACTGCCAAAGGAAGGAGAAAGGAACTTTGTGTACTTTGCTTTCAACTTGTGAAGGATCGCCAAGGGCTTGGAAAAGAGCTAGCCTCCTGTTGAAGTCTCAGGGACAACAGACTTCACCCTCCAGCTCCCCAGAGTTCTTGTGGAAGGGCCTGCTGCTGTTTTGGGCCTTCTGAGGAACTGCATGTCGCAAGGAGCTGGAAACGCGACTCAGCGAGAAGAAGCGTGTCGCCGTGCCTGCCGTCGCAACTCTGGAGAAAGGAGGGTGTTGCCGCTGGAACTGTCGCACTGTACCGCATCGGAGAGAAGTGTGCCGCAACTGCACCGCATCAGGAGAAGAATCTCGCAACGAGGTTGGAGCGTGTCGCCGTCACTGTGCCTGCTGTCGCAGTAATCTTAGTGTGTATTTTTGTCGTTTATGGTCTTGTGGTAACTCTATATAAAGTCTACTTATTTTTTATATAATCCTGTGTGGTGTCCATTTGTAGTATTGTCACTGGGTTACTTTATGTGGTCACAACTGCTTAACTTACAACGCCTCTGAAATAAGCCTTGACTGCTCGCGCCTCACAACCTAGAGGGTGAGCAGGGGTTATTTTAGGTGTGTAATCCCCTTGTCCTGACTAGAGGAGAGTGTCCCTGCTTGTCACAAGTACCTACCTGTGCCAACCAGAGACCCCCAAATCTAACATCCAGCTACAGCTGAAAACAAGAGGGCTGCCTCACCTAGTGCATACTGCTTCGAACAGGCAATTTGTGGTCACTACTGAATGTGCCCTGGTGTTGTTAAATTGTATCAGGACAGGCTACACATTTCACCTAGGCTGGTTTGGGTCTGGCTCAGTAATATCAGCAGGATCCAGATGAATCCCCTCATGTCTAGCACCGAGAAGATGTAATACAATAATTATTAATTTAGGGGTAAAAGCCTGATTCTTATTGATTCCTAATGGGAGAAGGGACATTGCTTATGCAACACAATCATAACATTTCACCAAAAATGTGCATTTTGATCATGGTTCTCATTAAAAAGAGAGCTAGTTTTGTGAAGTGTAGCAAAAACGGGACATAGCTCCAATGAAGCCATATTTTTTGTAAAAAGTTATCAAGAGGCATACATTTCAGTCTCAGTTAAGGTCTATAAAGTACTGGAATATAATTGAGTTCACTGACCTCATGTCTCAAGACCATTACATTCTACCTCAGTTCAGCGGAAGGGTAAAATCAAGCTACTTGTATCTCAAACAAACATTGGTATAGCCAATAGGTCTCACCTTTGGGACCTTATAAGTATTTGGTTATCCAGTACAATATCCTTATACACTTATAAGGTCCCAAAGGCGAGACCTATTGGCTATGCCAATGCTTGTTTGCTTAGTCCCAGCAAAGTCAGAAACTCTATAGAACTACTACACAGCTTTATCTTACTTCAGGACACCAGTTCTGTTTTCGAACATCAGGACACAGTTCTTTTGCATGATAATTTCAGGTATTGCTATAATGTGTGGAAATTACCGGAAATGCATTATTCTAAGTGAGAAGTGTGGCACTTGGCAAGGCTTTGTCTAGATGAGACCTAAAAATGAATGCAGGCAATTGCAAATAAAGTTCCAATTAAAAGTAACAGGCCTTTACATCAAACACACAAAATGTAATAGAAGGATGCTTGAATTGAGTCGAACCACTGGCAATCACTTAGAGTAGTACTGCAATCCTTCGTTCTCTTGCCCACCATGCCACCTCAGATTTGACCCAGATATGCAAATTAGTCTAGATCCTGCTCCAATAGGAACAGCCCTGAGCCCAGTATACACTGCCAAGTTAAGACCTCTCCAAACCGGAACATATGCCAGCCAAGACCGGTTTCACCCTGATTGAGGCTCTTCTTCAGTCGGGGGCAGCTTGGTTGGCTCCAGTGACACAGTGAGTGTCGAGGTATAACTTTGGCCACTTTGTAGAACCTGAAAACAGAACCATAAAACTTTAATAGGTGTCGGGTATCTATCGCTGGGAAACAGGCAATCCTTGGCCTCATGGCGTGTTCATGCTTCTTGGAAGATAGAAGTTCTGTAAACGCAGGATGCCCGCTGGCGCTACGTGCTTCCAATTTACCATGCCATGCACACCCGCCGTCAAAATAGTTGCACGTAAATTGCCATCCAGTTGTACAATGACTGCAGCGTACGGGCAACGCTAGTCCACAAAAACGCCACACTTCCAACATTGGAGTCTGTTATTTAATTTTCTAATTCTTACGGAGGTAGCACTCTGCAGTCTACCGTGTGATGGTCATCATGGTCATCACAATGTGGAGGCCTGCCTTCATAGTTGGTATTACAAACGGAAGAGTTACGGTGCTCCTCTTAGATTGGTGGCTGTGTTATAGTTGTCAAGGAGACGCAGGCTATCTCAAAGCCTCACTGTTTCCCCACGGACAGGTCATAGCAAACCCGTCCCTTAAGAAGTTTTCATTGGCTGTTGCCATGGACACGTTTACTGCCTAGTGCAGTACCTGCTTTCAGTGCTTTCCAATTTTGGTGCAGCGTCTGTCTTTTCGGAGATCAGTGGGCAGAAGCCACCGTGTGAAAGAAGAGCTCGTTTTCAGTTATGTTTGTAACCTTGGAGAGGTGAGCATCATTTGTGTTAAGGAGAGATTAGCAATTTTGATCGAGTACGTTTATGTTAATTTCCCCAAATAGGGTCAGAGGCTGTGGCCACCTGAGTGGCCCATCGTGTCAGGGGAGATGGCTTTCTTTGTGAAGGTACTAGTAAAAGATGTGGGTTATCAAGAGACGATGTAGAAGAGGCAACATGTACAACAGCCCCGCGGGCGAAACGCAAATTAACCTAAACTCTGCCTTCTCTGCTCTTGCTCCCTCCCCATCTTTTTGTGATTGAACATAGGCATATCTCTATTCTATACATAGATTAGCAAATGTAGCAGCACACAAACGGAAATTTTGCCACACAAAAAAGCAAGCACGTTCCTCGCGCTAAAAGGAAGCAGCAGGGGGAGGGGCGAGAGGAGGGCGCAGCACCAGGACCCACAATTGCTAACTTATGGTGCCGCGCGCTCCCTCAAGTGAATCGCCACATGTGCATACGTTGCCATTGAAGGCAGTGGAACGTGTGCACGTTTTTAACTGAGAAGCCAAAGCGATTGCAAAAGGTCTTTTTGCCTATGCAGCCCATGCGCTCTGCGTAGGCGAGACCTAAAAAAGAAAGTTTTGTTTTTGGCATAAAATAGTTGTGCCTACGTTGCAGGACAAAAAAGAGCTCTGAGAAGGCTAATTATTACCATTTAGTGTGCACCAAGGCACATGAGAATTCTATTATTTTAAAATATTTGGCCAATTTTGGGGACACGGTTTTGAAAACGGTCCTAACTAAATAGGTACCGATAAGTAATTTACCCGAGTCATTAAAAACTGCACCTGCAGTACAGACCTCAAAAGCTCACATTTTGTCTTAAAAACCTGTCGGTATGGAGAAGCTTGCTGCATGTTCCTTTTCTGTTTGCTTGGTTTGTAATGAGGAGATTGGTAAGCTAAGCCATGTGGTATGGAAATGATGCTTATTATGCTCGAATGGTGCAAATACTGAAATCCTAACCACAGAGGGTTTCGCCTCGAGTGGCTGCCTATCAAATGATTCCCTAAACTGGGTCTCCCACCAGTACCCTCAAAGGTGATTAGAAATCTGGGTGGTTTGCAATGTAGTATACTCCTGGCTACTCAAGAAACTCAAACTATTTGCTTCGCTTCAAATAGTAGAAAACCAGGCAGTCGAAATGTACCTTTTCTAGGGATGAACAAGCACATCAAATCTGCCCTAAAAATACTTGTTGGCTTCTGGTGAAATCCAGTAAAACCCTTTTTTGCTTTTGACTAGCTGGTTTGGGACTTTTTCTGTGAGAAATTCTCACTACCTGAGTTTCACTCAGGGCAAATTCAAGGTAAATGGAATGAGAGTGCTAGCCATCAGTGTCCAGCTTTTAAGATCAGGCTGCTGCTGTGTTACTAGGGTAAGAGGCCCTGGACTGGTCACACATTTACATGTCAGCACACACTTTGTTCTCAAATGGGCTCTGCATGTGGAACTACCAGTTTGCGCAGCCTGATATTTCTACTAAGTTAGCCTGTCGCAGAACAGACCTTTCATGTAATTAGTACCGACTTGGTATTGGTCTTATAATATGGGCAATCATAGTAATGCTTAATGAAAGTCTGTGTGCTACATAACTGAATTATACTTTTTATAGGCCACTTAGGCCAACTGAGTACAGTGAGGTGTCTGGCTTTGGATAAACATGCATGTTGATTCACAGTCACTCTTGTCATAATTACACTCATTATAGCACTTTGAGAATTTTCAGATTTCCGTGGCTCAGTCATAATCTGACTCCAAGTCTTTCTCTCCCTCTTCTGGGCAGAGTTAATTACTCTACTGCCCAGAAGGAGGATCACAAATAGAGCCATTGATGGTGCTTGACCCAGTTCCTGGGGAAGGAAGAGGTGGGGAGGAAATCTGCATCCCTTCATAAGCTTGTCTCACTGCCTCTGGGTTTACATGGCCCAGTCCTACAGAAACAGAGGAGGAGGCGGGTGTGATCTTTGTAGCCCAAACATTAGGGGATTTCCTTTGAAGATTTAGTGGGATGGGCTCAGGCAGCTGTGTCTGCAAGGGGCTAGCTGGGGCGCTTAGGCAATCTCTTTCCAAAGACCACTTGAATTAGCCATGTTGGAATGTCCCAGAAAGCTGTGCAGCAGGGTTGGGAGAAAGATGGAGTGATGATGTGACATCTTAGCATTGGCTTCTAGAGCTTTCCACCGCCACTTAAAAAACACTGTACAAGAGAGAGACCGAGGCGAATACACTAAACCTGGGAGCAATGATGGTTAAAGAATGCCCAGCTGGAAGAAGCAGCCCCCCGATGTCCCTGCAAGGATGAATTGAAGAAGGTTACTTGTAGCAGTCCCCCAGGACTTGGATTGGTCTATCAAGGGCCAGTGGAAATGGATTCTTATGCTGCCAGGGGAACAATTAAGGGAATGGACTAGATTGCTGGGAGAACCTAGACGGTTCCCATGGGACTTCTGAGGACTGTCTCTTGACTCCGCTTCAAAATGCCAGGAGGCTGTAGGACCTGGGGAGTGTTGTAGGATTGTGGCAGTGGGGATGCTCTGTATGCTGACGTGCTGTGAACAACCCCTGCCTCCTACCCAAGCAAGAGAGATAGCACCAGGAGCCAATGAAGAGGACTTGTCTGGCAAGGGAGCAGTACAAACAGCCAGCAGGCTTGACACAAATGCCCCATGTGGCAAGGTCTGGCCTCAAGGAGCATACCTAAACTATTGTAGACGGTCCTCAGTGTCAGCATTGTCGCCTTTTAAAGCCTGGTTCCCCAGGTAGACGAAGCAGAGAACAAAATGTGTGGCTCTTCGCTGTCTTTTCCTCATCAGGAAGGACAAAGCCCCCCCTCTCCGAGGTCATCACGGTCTTGATTTGATAATTTCTTGGGGGAAGGGCACCTGTGGAAGACCCCTGCCCTCCCTAACCAACTTTTGTCCCTGGGAGCCCATCCCCTGGACAAATTAGAGGGAAGAAGCTGGGACACCACCACTACCCGGTGCATTGCCTGTCTCCATGCCTGAGGCAGTGGGGAGTGCTGATGAGAAGACCAAAGGCATGAGCTGAAGAGTGGTTCAAAAGAATTATGCGGGCTCTTGCTCTGGCGCAACCATGGCACCAGTGAACTGGCAGGGGCCACGTCAGAACTGCCGCTGCGTAGCAACCGACAAGACTGTGTGCCTGTGGGTGTGTAGTATCAGGGCACCCAGAAACTAAAAAAATAAAACTAAATGCAGCGCTAAGCTAAACTACAGAAATAAACTAATGTTTTAGATCTTCAAGCCCAGGGCTGTGGAGGGCTCATGGTCTGCATATTTGCTTCTTCCTGTAGTGGCCCAAAACGGAAAGTGTGTGTTAGAGCTAATGAGTGCCAAAGCCCCTCCCCCTCCACCCCCGAAATGTTTTTTTTAAAATCCCCTCAAGTATCTCAGCAGATTAAATTCATGACCCAATAGAGGTTGACTCTGTCTTCAACCACTCTTGGAGCTAGTGCTTTTGTACCCGGGCTCTGGATTGCAAGGACCTGTGTTTGAAAGGGCCTGAAGCTGCGACAGCAGCGTAGAAGAAGTTAAAGAAAGGCTCAGGGTCACATGTTATTATTATAATACTTATTGATATTGTTGGGGGTTAGCAGTGCAAGGTTTAGCATGTAATGAATGCTATTGAATGTTTTACTGCCCCCATTGACTTCCCTGGTGGGTACTAACATGTATAACATATTGGTACTTTCCCCATTGTTTTCAGTGTTTTTGCAATGGTGAAACAGGATATGTGGCTTCTTTTACTGACGCGGAGACACCCTGGTAAACCCTTTGATAGTGACCACTCCTAATATTGTAATATTGCATCTAGTTTAGGTAGGACGTACTGCGGTTAGAGAGGTAAGAATCCACTGAGGTCGTAATGTGATAGAAGGGTGTCATCTCAGATATTTCCTTCTACCAGATTGTACATATTTTGTATTTAATGCATAGTATTTAGTAGGGAATATATAATAAAATTACTTTTTCTTTATATAAGAAAAAGCACTGACTGAACAAAGATTTGTTGTGTTGCATACCAGCGAGCTAGTATTGCCAGCCTACCCTAAGTAGACCTTGGACTTTTCTTCTTCGCTACCCTGAGAGAGTCAAGTGATACAATGGGGGTACTTGATTCCCAGTAAAAAGACAATTGTGGACTTATTACTTGTGAAGGACTCACATCCTTTGCAACCAATAACCCGATTTCCTACTTTTTTCATGATGTGTTGAACATCAGAGGCCTTTGATACCTCCAATGTTATCATTACATACCAACTAAGAACTGGCAGCCAGGTTTCTCTTAGCTGATCCAACAGTGCCACTCAAGAGGTTTGAACCTTACAGATGGTCCATAGGCGTCCATGTCCTGAGGCTGTGGTAAACCTCAGGCCTTGCCTTCAAGTTGGGGGCAATTACCTTCAGTTGCTCCATGCAGAATTTAAAACCATATACAGATGGGGAGCAAATGGAAAATGCTAGTTTAAGGACCTATCTAGAATTAGCTCTATCCTTTGTTTGCCTCAGTTTCTTTATAATCTATCAGCACTCTGAAGTAATGTACGTTTCAGGCTAGCGTTCTAGAAAAACTTCTAAATAATTGATCTATTGCATTGTCAGAAAACATGGTGAATGCCTGTTTAATAGTGCAACTCGCACTGCACTATATCATCATCATAGAACTTTATTTCAGATTTGCCATAAAAAAGGCAGAAAGTACAAACATAAAATGTTATATTGTAAAACAAATAAAAAAGAAAATTACTTTTCCTCATAGCCCCACTTATAAAACAAGCAAGGTTACAACAGACAGATTCATTGAAAGAAACTGCAAATAATGCAGAACCGGCATGGTCTGTGTAAAATTCAATCCATTTACCAAGAGAAGAATCCATCCATAAAACAATACAAAATAAATGGTGGGTTGGTTTAAAAATGAATCATAACCCCGCCTCAAATCTATTACAGAGTGTCAACCCCTTGGACTCGCTAAGAAACAGTGTAACACATTAAATCTAAATCTAATTAGCAAGTAGCTATGGTTAGTTTTAGTTACAAAAGATAAAATACAATTCAATGAAGAAGCTGGTTCTCTCCCTTCGGCAACACACTGAGGTGGACCTCGCTCGGCTTTGGCATCACTGGGAGGGGGCCTTGGGGAGGGTGTTTACAGATAGAGAGTGGACTATCGTCCGAGATAACCCAACATACATTCCAAGTGTGAGAAGTTGGCCTGATATATGATGTTTCCAATTCTGGAACCACCTTGTATCAGTCCAAACAATCCCTTATGGTGTCTGGTTGTAAGTCAACCTTATTAGACAAGCTATCCTAGGGGTAGCATGGACTAAGCAGCCTAAAGGCTTAACTTAAGAGGTCGTGTTAAGCGAGCTGTTTTACCACATACAATCCTGTAATATCAAATGAAAGGACACCACACAAGTATATATTATAAAAATATATGTATTTATTACTAAAAACAATCCCCAGTATTCTTTATGAATAAAGGGGCACAAGCGTTAAATCAAAAGCACAGTATAACATACAAAGTTGCACAATTTTGGATGAGGCCAAGGGGCCACTCAAACCATATACTAAAAAAATGGTATAAGAGAGACCATTCGATCAGTGGTTAGGCCTAGGGCCTAGGGAATCGCTGGGAGCAGTCGGAACAAGTAATGCTGTAGTCGGGAAAAGCCCGCGGGATTCGGGTGCAGTGCAGAAAGTGCACGCATGCATCAATGTTAACCAATGGTGCGTAAAAGTTACAAAGTTAGAGTTTAAGGACACTTCCGCTGAACCTAGAGGAACAAAATTAAGACAGACCCTAGAGGTGTGTACCAGTGTGGGAACACCGGCGTTGCAATGTTACCTCACCCACAGGAAGTGGGTGCACAGGGTCGAAGTTGAGTCGGGTTTCGTCACGCAGGCTCTTGGTGCTTGGAGCTGAAAGGGCTGCAGGCGAGGTGAAAGAGAAGTGTCCGGTGGAGTCCAAGGGTGGACTCAAGTCGAAAAGTACCTGAAAGCAGAGGGGACAGAGTCTGGGTCACTCAGCAGTGACCAGGGTGGAACCAGGACGGAACCAGGCAATGTCGGGCGCAATCAGGTGGTTGTCGAGGAGCTTCTCTCCGCTGTCACGTGGGCTCTGGGGCATCTACGAAGTCCAGGAGCAGGTCACGATCTGTCCCACGCAGGCTCTCGCCGTCGGCTTCAAGATTGGAGCAAACAACACTTGGCAAAAGCAATCCACGCGGAACTGGAAGATTGCTTCTCACTCGGGCCAGGAGGGTCAGAGTGGGGGCTCCTTTTCAGGGGAGCTGGTGCAAATCTGGAGCAACCAGAATCACAAGTCGAATTTCAAGTTTCGTCGGCACAGGGGCCACAAGCCAGCTGGCAAGGGACTGGCCAACGCGGTGAGCCAAAAGAAGCAGAAGGGCCCCACGCAGCACTCGTCGAGTGTAGGGGGCTGAACTTCGGTGCAAGAGTGGCTCAGGGTTGGGGCTTCTCAAACCCCGTTGTACAGCTTCGAGGGTCACTCGTGGGCTGCACGGTCAGCGTCTCGTGGTCTTTCCAAGATGGCGTGCCCCACGCTTCCGGTCGCCTCCACGGGTCTCAGCTCTGCAGGGACTGCGGATCGGGCTGTTAGAAGGCAGGCAAGCTTGATCTCGTCGATCTCTGTCGCTTGAGTTCCGGCGGGAACTGCAACAAAGTAGACGTCGAGGGCTGGATGGTGCCTGTTTGCACAGGGTGGTCACTCCTTGACCACAAGGGAGATTTTTCAGTCTTCTACGTTGAGTAGGATGTCGAAGGGTCCAGAGTTTCGTTTCTTACGTTTCATCAGGATAATCTGAAGTGCATTGGCACTGCTCCCACTCTTATTCGAATCTGGGGGGCTGGATTACCTGCTAGGTCCCCTCCTATGGGTGGGACCCAGGAAGTGGGTGGATACACCCCCTTCCTTTGATCCTGGCCGTGCTGGGACGGGGGCTGGAGTGCCCCAGAACCGGTTTGGCCGGATTATGCAAGGGGCAGCCTTGTGCTCCCCATGCAGTGTCTGGTTTCTTTCAAACCTCCCTGCTACAATCCACTATCTCCTGTCTGGGGGGTGGTAACACCGCCCTGCGACAGGAAACCCTTTGTCCAGGCCCCTTGGGCTGAGTTTCAGTCAGCTTCAGGGGGTCAGATTTGTGTCTGTGGCAGAAGCATCCATTTTGTGGATCTGAGGCCCTTTTAGAAATTAACCGCATTTAAGTAAAGTAACATGTCTTACCCCTCTAGAGGGGTGGAATGCTATCCCCGTCGCCAGAACTGGCGAGGGGATAGTATTCCAAATCGTATGACACCTTACACGACATGTTTTGATAAAGCCAAACCAGAGTTGCTATATAACCGCGAGGATTATAATGCACTTAAGAGTATATGGTATGGCATTATCCTGAAACAGCTTAGGGATTTGTTCCCGACGGCTGCAGACAGGCTCAGCTCATGCTAGAGCTCCATCTCACATTAAACCACGCACTCTGCCTCCAGGATTGATAAGGCCTTCCATAGGAGTGGCTCACAGGTTTATATGTGTCCAGATATAGGTTTAGATATAGGTATACTATATCTAAGCAAGGGGTGATTACACCACCTTGCCCCAGCTGAGTGATCAGCCAGTTGTGTCAATTTAAGAACCAGCCAGGGGTGGCAAAAGATATGCTGCAGCCCCTGGTAGGCCTTGGTGGCACCTATGCCCTGGGCACCTATAGTGCATGATACAGGGGCTGACAAGGAGTCCATTTCCAATTGTGGTATGTACCTATAGCACATGTATCAATAATTTAGAGAGAGAACAGCAGGCTGGGGGTCTGATTAGCAGGCCCACAGCCTCAGTAGTCTAAAACCAGTGAAGCAAAAAGCAAAAATTTGGGGTGACCATAGGATAGCAGACCCTACTCTCCTACACCAAGTAATCAATGGTTCAAACAAATTCAATTATGTGTGCAACATCGGGCTTACCTTACTCCACCTCAAATTAACAGGTACTTCCTCCGCACAGATGTGGCTTGCCCCCGCTGCCGGCAGTTAGATGCTGACATCCTCCATATGCTCTGGCATTGTCCGGTCTTAACTGAATACTGGAACAATGTGACGATCACCTTGACTACTTGCACCTCCCGAACCATTCCCCTTAGCTGGGAAACCCATGTATTACACCTTTTTAGTAGAAACAAAAAATATAGAGCCGCCATACGCTTTCTAGACCTGGGTCTAATAGCAGCCAAGTGATTGATCACCAAGCGTTGGAAATCCTCTCTGTTGCCTCAACCGCTTGACTGGCGCCACTCCCTGCTTAATTTAGCTAAAGTGGAGGGTGTGGCACTCCATAGTTAAGACCTGCTTGGCATTCATACATGCCCCCTAGCACCTCAGTGGGACACGATGGTTTCCAAGCTCCAGGAAATAGTCACTGATGCAGGGGACTCGAATACTTTATCTGGGGCCGGTACTCAGGAGCCATCCCTTCCCGACGGGGACGTAGCGTAGCACTGACTTCCAGGTTGATTTATCTCTCCTGTTTCAGAACTCCATTGCCTCTAAACCCTGGCAGCTCTGGCTCCCCGGCTACACTAGATGCGGCAGCAGGTCTTAAGCGACTCCTGTTTTCCTTCCTTGGCTTATGTTGTCCTCATTTTCTTGTACCCTATGTCTCCAGTTGAGTTCGAACTACACCATATTTGGCCCGTTTGCATGCCACCCGCTGGTAAGACTCGTCAGCACTGATCCGCCCTGTCTGGGGATCTTAACCCATGATTTCATGAGATTGCCATGAACTACACGCCTGTTTCTCCTTTTGCTCTTGAGTCCTGCACATTATGCTGTTGGCAATCACTTTTCTCTTCTCTCCTTTTTGCAGCATGAGCACTGTTCTGATTGTATGTTTTTTAAAAAATGTGGAAAAATGTTCATAAACAGATTTAAACAATGAAGAAGCTGGTTCTCAAAAGAGAATGTGTGTGCATTGTCTGTTTACCAAGATCACTCCAGTCTTTTTCCCTACAACTTAAATTTGTTTTCTATCCATCATAGCTCGGCTCTAGCAGTAGTATTTGGAGGGTCAAATAATTCAGGGTGACATGTGCTGGCAAATGTGGACTTAATATATTTCAGCCAGGGAATATTTAAGCCACCATCTAAACTCAAACAATCTCTTAAATTTGAGCAGTTAAACTGTAGCTCCCCCTTAGCCAGATATGAAGCCACCTCAATAATAGGCACAAAGCAGGAGTGTTTGTAAACCAGCCCAAGATCTTCATGTAGAAGAATAAAGATTGAACTACTCGGTTGTAATGAAAACAATCTCTTAAATATGTTTTCCACCACTTTGAGATCAGAGGTCTCTACATACCCCCATAAATCACATCCTTAGGAGGTTGCTCAAACACATTTTGCTTGATAAAGTTAAATTAATGCTTGACTTGGTCTATCCCCTAATCTCGTTGCAAAGTCAAAGACTGACAAACTAAATCTAGATATAACATTAAAAAAAAGCATTAAATGGGAAGTAGGTTGCCTTACGGTCAAATAAACCACTAGATATGGCAATGCCCAGTAGAGACTGTGTATGTGGAAGATAGGGTCAGTTAAGTAGCGGTATCAGATGAGAAAATGTGTTCCTCGGGCGCAAGTACGGCTTCCATATCATCGTATCCCAAGCAACGATTTTATAATTGCTATAAGGTAAAGCCATGTGTGTGCCTCCTCATGAAAACTAAGATCTGTAGAAAGTAATGATTTTAATTTTTAACTTGATTTAATTCATTCATTTACCTGGAACATGAAATGCCAAACCTCCTGGATGCATCCCTCTTATAGGAGCCTTTGTGCATGCCCCTGCATCCCCTGCCTGCCCTATCCATCTCTCCACACCCCTTGTATGTATTCAGTGCCCACTCTCGGCAGCCCCTGCCTCACTTCACATCTCCTGCACCTCTTCACTGCCTCCTCTGCAAAGAATTTGTCACTTCATCGTTTCACTGCCTTTTCACATCATCCCCATTAATGTCTCCACAGTCCCTGTATCTTTTCATTGTAACAATTCTCCACAGCCTGTTCATCGCTTCACAGTCCAGTCTCACTACAGGCTCCACATATCTTTAATGTCACAGTTCTCTACAGCCCATGTGTGTCTTAATTACTCTGTTTTCACAGGTCTTGCAATTTATTGCACTGCAATATCTCTTCACAGACCCTATATTTATCCACAGCCATATATCTCTCCTTACACAGTCTCCTAACAGTCCACTCATTGTTTCATAACCCTTTTCTCTCTGTACTACACATTCTTATCTCCGGAATTGCTTGTCGACCCAACCTCTCCACCTTCATTTTACCAAACCCCAGCTTGTGATCTGAATCCCATTACAGCCCCAGCATCTCTCTACAGTCCCACCATCTTTACCAAGGGATGTGTATAAAAGAGTATATGTTCCTAGCCATCCCTTGTCTCTACAGCTCTAGCAACTTTTTTATAGCCCAGTAGCTGTTCACATCTATCTTTTCTACGATTACATTTCTCTGTAGGTCCACATCACTCTAGTGTCTCAGCATCCGCCTCCTGTCTCACTCCTGTCTTCTCTCCTTAGCATCTCGTTACAGCTTTGGTATATTTCTATACATTTTTCTTTATTGTAAAGTCATGTGCAAAACTCTATTTTTTGGGTAGGTAAGAGAATTACGCCGTGGACACTTACTTGGAGGCAGACAACATTGTGAGTACATGCTTTTGAGTGGAAGTGAAAAGGCACTCCCACCTCACCCCAATCCTGCTCACTTACATGTGCCCATGTTTCAACATTGGTTACTGAGCATTCTTCTGGTTTGAGCTTGACTGGATCTGTTCTGGCGTAACTGCTATGCTCAATCAATAGCAAAGTACTCTGCTCATGAGAGAAGTCCACCCCAGTGCGAAATTATTTCAAGCTCCACAGATCTCTGCTCTGATACATGCCTAGGGCCTGTTTGACACCCAGCCTCCCCTATCCCAGACTGTCCCCCAGAAGTAAACTTTGAGCCAATCCCCATGTAGACACTGCCCACAAAAAGAAAATCTAAGCTGAACACTACAGAAATGGTTGCTTTTGGTGCAGGGCAGAAAGAGCCACCCTCCTCTTTAGGCCCTGGTGCAACTGCACCAGCTGTACCACTGATAGCTACACTCCTGTTACAGCGAGTCTTTCTCTGTAAGCTCTTCAAGGAGGGATCAGAGCAGACACTGTCAGGAGGTTAACATATCTATCTATTGTGTTTGCTATTTGATAGTCTATTCTTGAGTTTCCATATTCCATACCATATTAAGGTGCACTGATGCTCACAAACTGAATCTTCTTTTCATTCTGGATAGGTCTACCAATCTATACAACTGTTGTATGACTTATTGTTAAATATCTTGATAGGTCATAATAATAGACCACACTATATGACCAACATATGATATATTTGCCATAGAAGCTTAGGAAAGTGCAGTGAAGCGCCAACCTTTCATACACTGTACAAGCTTATGGTGGGGCTCTCACTACTTAATTGTAGTGGGCAATTTTAATCTTACGTATGAGCTGAACACCAGATCATAGTATTTATCTCACAAAGAGTGCGAACTTTGAGGTTCTCCAGGGCGAACAACTCAGTTTAGTAAAACCTTATCCAGGGCTGGCCTTCCGGTGTTGGACATCACTTTAGCCCATGGGTTGCAAGCGTGCAATGGCCACTCGCTTTTCCAACATTTAGACGTTTGCCTTATGTACTTTTTTATTGAATATGTTCTTTTAGATATTATGCAATGGAGGCAAATGGGGAATTATGGCAGTAATAGCACAAGAAGAGTGATCATGATCCCTTGTTACTAAATATCCAACAGTTGGTTTCATTAGTCCTTACAACCTCAACTGGAATATACAATCAGCAGTTGAAGGTAACAAGCAATCACAGGAATGTGAAATGGGAGGTTGGGAATTCTTCTCCAAATATTATGTCGGGCTTGTACCTGATCCTTGCTAAGCAGATGGAGATGATGTACAATAATTGGGCGGACAGTAAAATGATTTTTGCTGAGGACAATAAACTCTTTGATAGGCTCAGGGATATTTTTCTTTCTGGGCCAAGTAGTACAGGAGAGAGAGAACTGTGACTGGGTGGTTTACTAAACCTTATAGAGAGGCTAAAAAAGCAAACAAAAGTCAAAACAGACCTGGGATCACGGTGTGTAGAGCCCAGTACAGGTGATAAATAAAGCAATCGAAAGCCACCTGAGAGTGTACATTTTGGGCTGACCTCCTTGAGGGTTTATCAGCCAACGAACAGAAAAACATTTCTCGTTTATAGCGCTAGTGGCAGGAATTCTCAGACTTCTTCAGAGACTTATCTATATTGCCCTGTGAGTGGGTTGCCCATTTGTGCAACCTTTATTCATGTATGCCAAATACTGATTTGACCCAAACTGCATCTGCTCTTGTACCTAAGAGGGACGAGCCTTTTGCTCCGGCAGAGATTTCCTTGGAATAGACTGCTTTAACTATTAAATGGCTGAAGCAATGGAAAACACTGGGCTTAGATTAAATTCTAGGTGACCTTTATAAATCTGATGGTAACGTCTGGGTCCCCTATGTTAACACCATCACTTATGTAATTGCACCAGAGGCACCGATACTGCCATCATGGGGGTGGGGGTGCTGAGATTGTTCCTGTTTTCAAGAATACACCAGGTGTGCCATCCAATTACCACCCCATCATCCCAGTGGACAACATTTAGAAGGATTTTGCAAGCAAATTCTGGAATGGTTATTGGAATAGATAAATGAAAACGATTTAATTTCCAACCTGCAACCAGCAAAAACCTGCTCTATTGACCGGGCTTTCCACTTTCTTCTGGTCAAATTCAAAACAGTTGATATGAGTGGGGGGTGACCTTTTTGTGGCACTTGTTGACCTCCGTGCCGCTTTTGATCTGGTCCCTATGGAAAAGCGATGGGTGACCCTGCAGGAGATGGGGTCCCATGTGACCTGTTAAAGATTGTAGTATGCCTCTATGAGGGGAACTATGCCAGGTTTGATGTGGTACTATGGGGGAACTGCCTGATCGCAGTTCTGCTAATAGGAGCATCCTTGATGGGTGCAACATCGCTCCTACCCTTTTCTTCTTTATATTAATAACTGTGTGAAATACTTAACTGTGTCAGTGATTCCCCTACTCTTGCTGGGTAGAAAATCCCAGACCTCCTTTTTGCCAACAATACTCTTCTGCAGGCAAAAACAAGGGTGGGCATTCTTAGCCTTGTTGACAACTTCTGTACATTTAGTTCAGACTAACGGTCTTGAGGTAAGTGCTGCTAAAAGTAAACTAGTGGTCTATACCAGGGGGAAGAGGGTGAATGGCACGGAAAAATTGAGGAATGAAGAACTGGAAAGGGTAACTGAATTTGACTATCTAGGGGTCTTACTGGCTTATTCTGGATCATGGGCACCGCACATGGCAAAAAGCTAACACTCTGTAAACTGTAGGGTGGGACTAATAATAGGATGGGCATAAAGTCTGAGTGGTTTCTTATCCTTCCGGCAATAGACATGTTTAAGATGCAGGTGCAAGGAGCGGCATGATATGGAGCACAACTTTGTGATTATTGTAATCTGAGCGTTTTGGGCACCAACGAGAATAACATTTTTAGTGCTGTTACGGGGTTAGGAAAAGAAACAACTTTGTATGTTGCACTTGTCGCTATATCGTGGTATTGATTTTGTAACTAAATTGGCATCCATGAGACAATGCTATATTGGGTACGTATCTTGACCACCAGTGATTTACAAGAATACAGAGTGGGCCTCACTGATATTAGGGCACTGCAATCTTCCAATAAGATAATGTGGCTGAGTAATGTAAAAAAAGAAAACTTGAATAGAGTTGGGTCTACCTGATTTTTGGAAAGAGCCCCCGTCCATCCATCTAATGCAGCCTCTATGGTTAAACTTAGGTATTGAAAGAAGATAGCTGCACAAAAAGATCAGACAAGTTATAGTGCGAGACTCACAAGTTGTTTTTAATGTACAAATCTGTTCCCAAAGCTGAGGAATTCCTAGACTAAATTCGTCCAGTGCATACTCGTACTCTGTTCTTGTTGTTTAGATCTAGCCAACTGCTGCTTTTCCTGAACTATGGGATTTCTCTAAGACGGGCTCGTCAAGCTGTAGCTTTTTGCGCCTTCACTGAATTGAGAAACCCTTGCTTTTAGTTTGTTCTAGGTACTTAACCCCTAGGCGCAGGTGGATTGCTATTCAGGCATTTATGCTACAAATTGAGTAAAGGTCCTTAGAATTTGCAAGAGTGATTCCTCACCTGTGGTTGTGGCGATACTCTCTAAATTTCTCTATGTGGCAAAATTGATTAGCACAACGGCAGTAAATAGATGTTTAGAGGAAGGTTTTGTTGAGCAAGATAATTGTTTTAATTATATATGTAGTAGATTTTTATTAATTATGGGCAGCCTAAGCTTTGCAAAATGAATCCATTTGTGAGCCTGTTTGTACTGGTACTTTCTGGTTGGCTGAGGTGGTGCTCAAGCCCGGCAGAACCTACCACTCCTATAATGGTCAAGTGATTACACTCACTGTATAACCTGTTCTCACCCTAGGGTAGGCTTATCAAAGTGGCAATGTGGAAAGCCTTGGCACAGCACACTAACACAACATGAACGTCCTGTCTTTCTGGTCATAAATCATGCTTGGAAATATTAGCTGGCAGTACTAGGCCCAACTCTGTTAAGTGACATCAGTAGTATGCACTCTTGATAAAAATCCTATTTTACCCCCTGCAACTTTATGCAGTGCGATACGTTGTCAGTACCGGGCCCAGCCTGGCAATTAATAAATAATAAATCCTCACATTTCTAGGGTGCACCCCAGGTCACAACGATATCAGGAATGTGTACACACAGGAATTTATAACACTTTTCAGCAGCATTGTGGGCCAAGGCTGCACGGGTAAAACCAATGTCAAAACGGAGTATTCATAATGTAATGAAACAAACCAGTAAAACAACACTGCTGCACAGTGAGCTAAAGAACAGTGATGGATTCAACCCAGATTTGTGACTGGGGGTGAGTGTCTGAAAAGTTTCAGCGCTCTGTCCATCATCTCCTTGTATTTGCTTTGTTCGCCCTAAGTTGGCAGGGTATGCCCAGATGTGGGTCCCTTGCTCACACTGCCATTGGATGCAAGCTAGCCTGGCTGATGAGGGCTGTTAGCCTGAACCGGTCCCAGGATACTTGTTTCCGGTCCAGGGAGGACATGGCTTGGCAGTTCAGGCTGGGCTGTTCCCATGAGGCACAGGGTTAAGACTGATTTGCATATAGCTTTGTCTGAACTGTGGTGGCAAAGTGAGCTAAAGAACGATGATGGATTTAACCCAGATCTGTGACTAGGGGTGAGTGTCTGAAAAGTTTCAGCACTCCGTCCATCATCTCCTTGTGTTTGCGCAGTACAACTATTAGCAGGCTGCTCTCATGTAGCACGCTCCCACACACTCATACAGAGCCGTAACGTGGTGCACAGGATATTGGCAAGTCCGTAGGAAGCACACACACGCTCGCTGCAATGTAATGCGGTGCAAATGATACTCAGCAGATCAGTTGATAATATGAATGTGGACACAATCCCTCACACACCTATCAGTTACCCCCCCCACACTACCCTGCCCATAGGTTTAGAGTCCAAATCCCCCACCCCTTACTATACCGGTTTAAGGCCCGAAGAGCAGTTTTCAGGGGCCCAGGGCAGAAGGCTGGAGTATCTATCCGGGTAGCCAGGCAACGTTCGTCGAATGGAGGATTGGCCACCACTCGGTAAGTTCACCCACTTTATGCGGAGCAGAAAATGGGCTAGAGGCTGTTCCAGTTCAATCAAAAGGTCCCTCAATTTGCCTTCCAGCACCAGCCCAGTTCTGCAAAGCCCAGTGAAGTCATGCAGTCTCTCGACCCGCTTCTGATCACTCTCTGAAGTGTTCCTCAGCCCAGTCACTTACGCACACCACCCAGGCCTGGTCCAGGCAATACTACCTGGCAACACAGTCGTCTGGCCAGGTGAAGAGAGGGCAGTTGATTTGCAACACTGAGAGCAAGACTGAACACTCTGTGAATGGTGAGCGCAGCTGTCCTGCACCCCACGGGAAGTGATGAACAGCGTCTGGTGCGCATTGATCCGAGATGCACCACACAATTCGGTCACAAAGAACCAAAAGTTGGGTTCGCTGTACCTCCCTGGAATTGAGGCTTGACGTCTGGTGCGCGATGATGCAAGTCTCACCAGACAATCTGGTTGCAATCAACCAAGTCTGGTTCGTCGTACCTCCCAGGAATGAGGCACAACTTCTTTTGCACGATTGTATGAGTTGCACCGGACAATCTAGTCCCCCACACATGGTCACAAGTTCAGTAGTACCGCACGAGGTAGAAAGAAGCACTACTGCGGATGCGCCCTCCTGCCGAGGGGCACAACCTGTGAATTGGGCACTGCATTTAATGAGCATGTCGTTGCCGTGCTGCTCAAGTGAAATGCCGCTCGGTCGACAAAGTGGTCCATGCGGAGTCCCGCGACCGGTGAATCCGCTCACCACTAATGAGACACTCATGCTTGCTGAGGCCCCACAGTGCAGGGGCCACACTCGTTAGATGTGATCCTGGTTTGGGGCTCCGAAGAAGGCAATCCAGTCTCCAGGCACAATACTTAGTTTCCCACTCACACCACGCTACAGTCCGGATCCAGCAGGCAAAGTAGGCACTTGAGAGGGCACCTCTCTCCAAGTGAAAGACGTAGGTGGTGTAGGTCCCTCATGAGACGTATTTGATGTCCCTGAGACCTCCACAAAGAAAAGGGGGCAAGCCAACAAGCCCTTGAAGAGCACACTTCAGGGTGCTACACTTCATCAGGTAGTAGGCCCAGTCCGGCCGCTATTCAGGCAGATTACACAGTCCCTACCAAAAGCAGTCTCCTCCTTGTGCACGACAGATTTCTCGGGTTGCTTGCACCATGCAGTCCAGGATGGCTGGTCCCACATCCCCACAGGTGTATCTCCACCCTGCTGAAGGATGGCACCAGCAGTTATGCTGTGGTATGCCTTTGAAGTAGAGGGCGGTTCAGAGAGTTCCCCTTTGAACTACAGATGTCTCCACTAATGTCAGTTCTGTCTGCCTTGATGCCTTGGAATGCAAATCTTAATCTTTAGTGGGGCTATGTTCTGGCTTCTAGAGTCTTAAGTGTTGAAACCTCTCCCCTCAATCTATCCAGCTAAGTCCTCAATTGGCAGAGGTATTTCCTATGTTTATGGCTGTCTCTGCAGAATGCACAGATGTGCTCCCCCAGCCTCCAGTGTGGTATGGAGCTAAACTAAACGGCACAGTGACACAAAAGAGTTTAGCTCAGAGAAATTCCCACTTTCAAGGAGTGGCATTTTTAAGCTATTAATGACAGATCCTCCTTTACTACAAGAGAGGGTTTGTTATTGTGAATCCAATAATAGCAAACAACATAAGGCTGCTCCCACTGAAAGCTATGACAATAGAATACCTCAAAAACCAGGAGAAAAAAAGCTACATTTTAGGGAAACCCTCTAAGAAGGGCCATGTCAGACAGGTTGTCTGATTGTATATTTGTCCTCAATTGAAAGTGTTTTTGGGTTTTGATGTTTTAGCGTGACTGAACGATGCATGTTCTCTGTTTTTACACAGTTTCTATCCAATTGCAGATGGCACAGGTTCTAACGAGAGTTCCTTTTTAAAATTCCTGTCTTTTGTGTCCTTGAGGATTTTGTGTCCGTCTGTAAAGGTACATGCTGTAGCCTCCAGGTATCAAAGCATTGAAACTGAAGCATTTGCATTGCAAAATCTGATTCACGGACTTCCTTATGTAGTTAAGACGTTGAATGGTTTTGATTCGGTTATTGTTCCCCAATTATGTTTCATTACATAAGCTATTATGGCTATTTCCAGTGCCGTTGATAGCACAGACATTCATAAAACCATCCGTCATTAGACTATAGCGAGTTTTAAATGTATCGGTTACATTCTTGTTGACTTCATATCATACTGTAAGTTGCCTTGCTTTTATCTGAAAACACAGGAGCTAGATACATATTTACTTAATGACACAATAGAGGAAACTTTGGTCAACGCCTTAGTAACAGAAGCTAAGCAGCTTTGCACAATATTGTGAACTTAAACACATTATCCCTCCCTTTTTTTAAACTCAAAGGTCATTTATTATCAGACAATACATTTCTCAGTTAAATGTCTTTTAATTGTGTGCAGTGTAGTCATTGCACAGTTACAGAAACCCTGTTTGTATGTTTGGCATATCTAGGTTAGTCTGTAGTGTTAAAACCGTAATGATTGACTATGAATGTGCGTTTCACCTCAAAAGTGGTGCCTGAAAACATCCAATTATCCAGTAGGAGTGCACCCCTTCAAAGGTCCAATCGATACAGAAAACTTACTTCTCTAATGCCAGTCTTCTTGCATATGTGCTTTATTCCACATTTTAGGAATAATACAAATATTCCAGGTTGAATGTTAAACCCATCAAAAATAAGGATGGTCGTAAACCTACCAACGAGATCTCATAAATGGGTTAGTGTCAGCATTGCTGCCTTTATTGCCGTGCATTCCAGTCTTGAATTCTTTCTTGTTTGGATTAGTGATGATCCCAAAGGAGCATGTGGAGTGGTTAAGGTAGATTAATAGAAAATGTCAGCTGTTGGCAATGATTGTTTTTAAGCAGTTTTAATACTTCTGTGTTTCGCAAAAACAAATGCAATATGTGGTATATGTCATTTAGCATGCACTACTGCCCTGTGAACTCTTATGGCAGCACGTATGGGCAGTTTCCGACTAGGTCTGTACAACTGCAAAGACAAGAGCCAAGAATGCTTGCATAATATGAAGAAAACGCTTTATTAGAACTTATAAATATCCATGTTATTCTGCAGCTCAAATGGCAGCTTTGCTCAAAAGGGAATTCCCTTCTTGCATTCTAAGTGTTGAACAAGTGATACTCTCACTCAGATCAACGGTGGGTTAAGTGATTCCCAAAATCTTTGATAAATATTGGTCCATGTAATCCAATTAGACTGTTGATCGTCACTTTCAGTAGAACCTGTGCCTTACAGATGGGCCAGAATTTCACTTTATTTTCTCATTGTTGTTTCAGGGTCTGTGACTCTGCATGTAGCAATTATATGTTGCATGAGTGGACAGTTACCTTATTTGACAATAGACCACTAAAGCCCTTCACAATGTGTGCAGTAGTGCCATCCCCACCGTTTTTTATAGGTCTGGAGTTAGCTAAGGCCTTTTGTTTTTACTAATATTATACGAATAATATACCTAAAGGGGCTTCAGCCATCCCTCTTCATCCAGGTTTGTTATTGTCATTCACGTTTTTCTTCAACATACCACAGCATACATATTGGAGCCCGCGGGTCAGCCCACTTCACCCAGTGTCTTCAATGTGAGAGATGGCCTTTAGCCCTTTCACAAGTAGGACATCCACATGCCAAGAATTTCCCTGCTTTTCGAGACCAAATGAACATATTTTTGCTTTTAGCTGACCTTTTTTTTTTTGGTTGATGAGGTCTTGGCAGCGTCCTCCAAAAATTAAGTTTATAAAAAAAATTACAATGCAAGCATTGACAAAGCCAAAAGACTGGCTTTGAACACCAGACATTTTCCATGCTCGTTTCATTTGTCTCTAAATGTTGCACTCTTATTTTTGATTTTTAGTAACTGATTGAGGGGCTTCTGATCCTGTGGGACACTTAACTAACCTAAAGTTCTTGCTCTCAAATGATCCTTATTTTGAGGTCCCAACCCTTAATTTCCAATCAAGAACAACTTCAAGATGTGTCCCCAGATACTGATCCAACCCATTTCATGATGCACCAGACTATCTCTCACACAATGCATGAATACTTTTTGAATCATATCATTTATTGAGATTTGTCAATTGTGTATTAATGCTATAATAATGAATATATAACACTAAAGAACAGAAAATGTAAATACAACCAAATGTGCAAAATTAATTTAGTGTCCGCAATCATACAATGTTTAGCACTCTAAAAATACTTGAATATCATTGGCAGCAGTCTCCAATAACTGTAAAGCATTTATTTTAAAAAAATAAGTCCTAAAGACATTCATAGCTTTCTTACACGTTTGCTAATTCCTCCTACTCAGTGTACAGTGACCACTAGGCGAGGTAAGGTCTAACCGAAATGTAAACAAAGCCAAGAACACTATAACAATATGTTCAGCTGACTTCGCCAGATTCCTCTGAGCATTGCACCTCTACCGATCCAAGCCAGCCACCCCGATTTCCAAAAATATTAAGTTTCCTAGGCAGAACATCATGAGCTATGCTAACATTAGGGACTAGCATACATCAACAAAGTAATATCAAAAAGCCAATTGGGTGTTTCTCGAACTGTTAGAGTATCCTTGTTCATGTTTTGAAATGACGCTTATATTTCTTTAATGGATTGATTTCTCAATAAAGCATATTGCATACATGTAGTGTATATTAGAAATGGCAGTTTGACACCAATGTTGATAACTAATCGACATGAATGAAGATTCACAGTACAGCCGTTAATGGTGTCTGATAAGGAGTAGAATATACAATATGCAGCTTATTCATAGTGAATATCATAGTGAAGTATTGGATAGTATAGGGGTAAAAATTACTATTTTAAATCCAGGGGGTGCAAAAGTAGGGTAAGTGTTGGATAGTGTAGGGGTACTATGCCTTGTAATGGTATGCGTTGTAATGGTATGCGTTGTAATGCCTGCAATGCAGTGACATGCAATGTAGTGTCATGCGATGTAGTGTCATGCGTTGTAATGCCTGCATTGTAGTGACATGCGTTGTAAAGGATGTTGCGGTGTAATGACTGCATTGTAAGTGTAGTGCGATGCAATGGTTGCGTTGTAAAGGATGTTTCCCGGCATTGACCAGCAATGTAGGGATGGGAAACAGGTGATGTAGAGGTCTAACTAGCAGAAAAAGGCAAAGAGTAATTCTAATATCTCTAAAATGGCCGCCCCACCTCCCTGGTACATCTGGGTCAAGTGCAAGACCCCCTCCTCTACTAAGGATTCCTCCCTCTCTCTAAAATGGCTGCCCCCTGCTCTTCTCTTGATTAACTGGGTTGATTTTTTCTCCCTCCTACCTCTTTACCCTATCCCCTTACCTGCTCCATTCACCTGTACCCTATGTTCTTTAAATGCTTTTCTTCATGTTTATGTAACTTGTAACTGATGTAAATTTGTAACCTTATTGTTCCTCATGTAATATGCTAGCTCCTATCCCCTCTCCCCTGAATCCCTCCCCTTGCCTTCTACACCGCCTAGCCCCCAGTCCTTTGTCCCCTTTGACTAAGCACTCCTTCTCCCCTTGTTGGGGAAAGATCCAATATTTATACTCTGGAGTCTCAGCGAACCCTCTGAGAGAGTCCACAGCGCCAAGGGAGCCACTCACAGCTGAGGTATGGTATGGCACCCCTTGCCAAAGCACTCCCTCTCCCCTTTTTGGGGAAGGATCCAGTATGTAGGCCTTGGAGTCTCAGAGACCCCTCTGAGAAAGTCCACTGCGCTTAGGGAGCCTCTCGCAACAGAGATGGGGAAATGATACCACTTCCCCTGGGATCACATCTTACTGGACTTTGGACGCAGCTTTGACTCGTCTACCGGTGTGTGTCCCCGTCGCCCTCACACTCCGCTTTCCATGTTGTCTCTCACCCTCCCCTTCCCTTTCCCTCCTTCATTCTCGGTCTACTTCCCCTGCTACTACCCCCCTCCACTGAATCTCTCCCCTTGCCTGCTTTTTCCCTTACGTATATTGTGCTTATTGTATATCACAACCTTTTCAAGTAACTATGTTGCTATGCTCTAAAACCATGTAACCTTTGTAACGATGTAACCTGCAACTATGATCTTACTCATGTAAAGTGCTCTGATACCTCCGGGTCTAGCCAGCGCTATATAAAACCTTTAAAATAAATAAAAATTAAAAAATATCACGTATATAATTGAACTAAGAACAGAACTATGTGACAATGAAACATACCTGGTAGTGCTATAGAAATGAGTAGATGTACTGTCTTTATAGATGCTTGTTAAGGGTTTGACCAGCAAATATCTCCCTCGAACCCAACAATCCGAGGAGGATTTTAAGATCTTCAAATGTCTTTGTCAAACGTTGTCAACAGAGTGCCAGAATCTTCCCGAGAGGCATGATGTTTTCAGTTTCGAAATCCAGACAAAGTATTGCTTGTCAGGCTCACCATAGAAAAAATAGCATTTGTTATAAAGAGGAACAAGCAATATTTGGCTGATCAGCAAAGTCAAAAGGTACTGTTTTATGTCATGGAAGTGTTTTGGAGCAGTTGAGCTACTTTGCATGCGTTGCCCTAAACTGTCCCAAACTGTCCTAGAAGGAAAATACTGTAATGAAGCAACATCTTGTGATATAACAGTATTGAAGCTGAAAGTAGGACCTCTTTGACCATACTTCATGAGTAGGGTTAAACTCAGCCCTCAAAAACAGTGTGTTATGAAGAGGAGTTCAAGTTGATGGATGCATTGTAAGTGGTGATCTTAAAAGCAGTGACTGGGGAAATTCTGCCACCCAGTCATACCTATTTTCTCGTGGTCCCTTACTTCCTTTTGCAGAACTACTTATTTGCTTCACTGTAAAGTTACCCAGGAACCTCTATTTCAATATGAAAGAACCCTTTTGCCTACAGGTAGGTTTGCCTTCAGCTCGGTAGACTTTCCCCTAATTAGATGGGCTTTTCCCCCACCTCCTGCGGGTTCTCACACCACTGCGACTGGAACCTGGCTGTATAGGAATGCCCTGGGAGATAATTGGAGAAGCTCTCCGTCGCATTACCAAGTCAAAAGAGGTCGTGCTAAGGCTGGCATTTATTTTCAAACTGGCCCCTCTCAGATAGCTAATCCTTGCTAAGTGGTCAGCAGTTAATACCACAGTGTCCTTCCTGGACTCAGAGGCATCTCATTGTCTTCTGAGTAGGGTGATCGGTTGCAAAATTGGTTTTAAGACTGCTCTAGGTCAGACAGCCTAAAAGTATATTTTAATAAGTTACTACTTCACTCAGGTTATTAACAATCTGAGTTCACCATTAAATTAGATCTTCAAATATAGTGAGGAAATTCCTTTTAATTGCTTTAATTGCATTTTCTCAGGCCGAAAGATGGTAAGATAGTCTTAATCACACCGAGGTTTGCCTAATGGAAAATGGAATGCCTTTTCAACCTTTAGTTCTGTGTAGGCACACTTTTTTAATACATAGTGTTTTCCCTGTCGCAGGTACTTACTTTTGATTTTATATTTGATGCGACATAATTCTAGTTCCTAAAATAGATAAATCACTTTACAGTGATATCTTACCAGGAGTTTATTGAACACAAAATGCTTACATTGGGCCATTTTTGTGTTCTGTCTCGTTTGGGTATCCGAGATTGGAGAACCCAGCGCTGCTTATGTTTTTAATTATTTATATTGCATTACCCTTGTTTATTTACATTGTTTAAAATTTCATGAGAACAATATCAGTTCGTGGCATAACTTCAAGACTGAAGTCCTCAATATATTTCCACATCGAGTTTTCCTGTTTTATCCAGTATTCCAGAAAAGCTTGGGGTTTTCACTTTTTCCGTACAAAAACAAGATAAGAAGGCCTCAAACTTTTATTTATGCTCTAGGAGGTTAAACTGGAAGTTTGATGATCCATTGTGCCATAAAATACAATGCCAGTAGCTTCCTCTACATAGAGGGATAGAAGGAACAGACCAGATGAAAGGGAAAAATAGCATGAACACCTGGTTGACTGATAAGGTATGCACCCAGTGTTTACCTTTGCTTTACTTCGAAATTATGCTCAGGAGAACGTTATAAATGTGATCACATTCTAATCATAAATGATTGGGTCTCGCTCTACATTTGTTAGCTTCTCCAGTGGGGCAACAAGGACCAGTTGACCTGTTTCATGCAACCATTGAGCGTCCTACCCAAGCAAGAGAAAAACTGAAATCGAGTTTCACCATTTCTGTTTGCTGTTCCACCTCAGCAGAAATCAAAGTAAATCAGTTGTTTTCAGGTGTGATAAAGTTGGCATCCTTCTTTAAATTTCAGCAGGTCAAAGCTGCTGGAATTTTACGAGTGGGAAGGGCCCAGTGTTTACAGGGACATGCAGATTTGGTACTTGAACACTAGAATCTGCATGTTATTCCCCAAAAACTGTAAGTATTGCATCCAATAAATCCTTTGGTGTCTTATTATAAGTGGATGCTATAGTCATCCCATCAGACAGGCCCCCTGCTTCGGTCAGGAGTGCCTATGGGAGAGGGTTGTAGTGCCTCGCGTTCATTCTCTTACCTGTGCCTGGAGTAAGGCTGCTGTCGGGGTGCTCTTTGTCAGTAGCTGTGTGCACGCTTGGATTATATAACCCGGATCTGTGCCGGAGCAAACCGTATTTATCTTCACCTTCCAAGTCGGTGCAAACTACATGAGCTCGGGCAGCGGTCCTGCCCGAGCTGCAGCAGGTACTGAACCTGGTCATTATGCCTATTCTTTGCTTCTGTCGTCACTGGAGTTGCTATTTTGCATGTAATGTACCTTTCAACGCTCCATGTCGCAATTTCACAGTTCAGACTCCAAGGTTTCGAAGCCTATTGTATCGTTTCCGGCGCTACCCCGATCTCGTGCCAGCAGTAATCTAAATTCCTGCGTGCATACGCAGCGCGCTTTGTATTCCGATATGCCGGGCGACGCCCCTGTGCATTCATGGCCTTGCGCAGCAGTCATTCTCCGCGCCGATGTTAATAATTTCCCAGGCACTTGTGTCGGATTTGCTGAGAGGAGGAGGTTTCCACATGACTTTGCTGAACTGAATGTGATACTGTATGGGGGGTGTTTTGTTAAGTCCTTTTGGGCGCACTCGGCTTGAAGCTTTATACTATGAATGCGTCTTTTCGACGAGGAGGGCAGAACAGCAGCTGAGACGAGGTTTGTACAAAAAAACTACGTAATGGCCTGGATTTATTGTAGAGTGGAGGGGCGGGCTTGGGAGTACTGTAGGCAAGAAGATCAGCCCACCACTAGATTTTGTGGTGGGCGTGGCAAAGGATTAATTTAGTGATGGAGATTGTGGTTCATGGTGGGAAATGATTGTAACTATTTGTAACTGTTGTGCACTAGGTCTCCCTTAGTATTTGTTTGACGCAGTTTATTGGAACCCCCTTTTCCAGTGTTGAGATATTGTGTACGATTTCGTTATGCGCTTTTTGTATTCTCTTTCTTCTTTAAAAATTCACCTTCGGAGTGTCTACTCATCTCTTTCACAAAAGGTCAATGGGGATCTGCTTTTGACTGATCTTTTGGGATGACCATTTCATTCTGTGCCCCAAAGACAGCGTGAGAAGGTTCCTGTTTTGCTCAGTTGCTTGAAATATGAATAAAGTCTGTATCGAAGCTTAGACTTTCTGAACCTTTTGCTAGGAAGCAAGAGTGAATGGTGAATGATGTAAGCTGATACTTGGCCATTTTCCTCACCCCTGGAGGACTGAGTCATTTGGACGTATCTTTTGTGTTTCCCTCAATGATCGCTGTAAGTTGGATCTTGACCCCCTTCATTGAGCCCATTTAGGAAAAACACTTCATCCGCTACTCTATCTTGCTGCAACCCACGTGCAGAACTTGGGATGCAGGGAAATAAGAGGCCAACACAATGGAAAGCATGAATACTGCCTACTCAGTAGCATGGGGTAACTTCAAATCAATCCTAAAAAACCCTCTTCACGGTGCTAAGCTGGACCAAGTGAATTTGTGGGGTTGCAGCTGTTCAGGTTATGATAAAGGCAAATACTAAATACAAGAGCACAAGAACCTACAATACTTAAAGTTCAGCATAATTCTGCTTGCTCTAGAAACTGTAAAAAGTATCTCCTGGCCTATCAGATGTTGGTAGATCTATGGTGTATCAGACAACTCCAGATCGTAAGTAGAATTAAAACAAGTTGTGCACCTCTTCAGCCTGGAAAGCTAACAATCTTTTAGTATGTGTTACTGCCATTTGCCTTACACAGTTAATCTTTCCACTTGAAGTAATACTTTGAGATGAGGAAAGTGCATTGCACGTGGAAAAATTACCACCAGGCATGTCACATTTGCTCTTATAGTTGTACTGCTTCTAACCTGGTCCCGGATCTCTGCTTCCTTCAATAATTCTTCAGTGATAGTGATGTCAGGTGTGGTTGTCAGGTGTGGTTGTTTCAGTCAAAGATTTCCAGGCACATGAGGATGTAGAAGTGGTGGTCAATGCTCACTTGAAAGCAATGGTGACTGATGATTTAGAGAAGTGTCATGAGCACAGTGCCACCATGCTGCATGACGAGCCGAGATTGTCACAAGCACCCCAGTGCCCCGCGCGGCCCCCCTGCGTCGCAGGGGAATTATCCCCGCGGCAAAGGGGTTAAGAAAGAAGAAAAAACTTCCACCAGGGATGAACCTGGTTTCTGTACCAGACCCACATTCAATCTCTGTAAGCCTTAAATAGCACCTAGGTCCCGATGAAGCACAGCCAAATGACCACAGTTGGTGCTTAATGCTTTTTTGGTGCGGTTTCCAAGTACACCTTGAAAAATTCACAACTCCTATTCCCCTTATTTGATTTTTGTCATTTTGGTTTCATTTTGTTTATCAAATTATTCTCTGTTTTGATAAATGAAAGTAAGATTTTAACATGTTGTGTTTTTGACCTTTTACCAGTTTTGATACTTTTAAATGCTTTACATATTTTCTTAAATTATGCCTATCCACTCTGTGCCATAGCTACCAGGGGTTGAGCTCAGGTTTAAATTACTGAAACCACCTTTTCTCAAGTGATAAATTTAAATGAAACCTGAAAAGGTTGGGACTTCCACAACCAAGTTCCCCTCCAACGCCACTGATATCGTCCCAGTGTGGAAGGAGACATTATTTGCAAAAGATTGAGTTCTCTTATACTACCACTTCAGCAATGTAGTAGAGACATGCCATCCTTTCATGAGGATATGCAGCAAAGTTTGTTATTAAGCAACAAAGAAGTGAAGCTAATGAAGGGCCAGACTAGAGTGTGGCTGATCTGGTCAATACTAAATTCAGAATGACTATCGGCCAACTACGTTTTTATGTTTAGACATTGTAAGACTAATTTATAAAGAAAAGTAGTACATTTTCATCCACAGTAATGCAGTTTGACTACTTTTGACATTCTCAAATGTTTCCATTAGTATACCTGGAAAGAGGTGCAATGCACAGACTTACAATAATAGTATTGAGCATATTATGTGAAATATTCTCCAAGTTATCATTTCCACAGTGTATCATTGTACATAACTGTACATAGTGTACAATTACTCACTGAGGAACATTTAAGTCTTGTGCTATGTGGTCTAGCCTGGTTAGGCTTTTTTGGCCTAAGTCATCATGCAATGTCTAATGGTATGGGTTGATAGCAGCAGCTACATCTAGAGGAATCAGATTATTAACATCAGCTGGTAGCAGTGCATTATTTGGGGTTAAGCTGCTCAGCAGATCTTCAGCGGGAGTAAAGTACGTTTTGTAGTTTCTGAGACAGAAAAGTCCTCTGCATAATGAGACTTGTACCCCTGGCCTGAGTGCCCAACTGTACTGCTGCCTGGATCCCTAATGCAGATTCTTTTTTGTCATAGCTGAACACCAATCGTGTGTGTGCGTCATAACATAGGCCTGTTTCATTATTGTGGTCTGGTTGGACCGAGAGGGGTGCCCTAAGCGGTGCCCCCATAGTGGTGGAAGGCTACTGCCTTCACCAGGAGGTAAGCAGCACAAGTGCTGTGATAGCAGCATACCTTGTAGTGATCAGTAGTAGTGAACAGAACCTTTTTGCTGTGTGTAACTGGAGTAAGGCCTACAGGCTCATTTCCCTTTTTAAATGTTCAGTTGCTGTGTGCTTAACTCACCCCTGGCGTACATCAGGTAGATGTGGAAAGTTTTGAGTGATGGAAACGTGCTGAGTGCATGTGTGCTCACAAGATGTACAGTACATAAGGTTTGAGGGGAGATATGGTAAATGTGTGTGTGCTTACAGTGTGTGTTTTTAAAATAACACACGCTGGTACAATGCAGAAAGGCTGCAGTACTGAGCAGTGCACACAGACTGAATGTGTTTGCTGCATGGAGTTATACCTGTGGTGGCATAATACTTGAGGATAACAGTCCTGTGCAGTAAGTGCTGTGGATGTATACTGAGTGCAAGTATTCCTGCATTGGTACATTGCATGGAGGTCATTGAGTTCCATTTTGGGAAGCCTTGGCCTACTCAATGGAAAACATGAGCAGAGGAATCCACCCTCCCCAGACACATTTGTGAATTGCTGTATTCCTGTAAGCTGGGAGGGTTATACACTGATGTGTGGGAGAGACAGGCTCTTTGTGCATTTCAAAGGGATCTTTCAGTTACCTGGGCACATTGCGCCCATTGGAGTAACACACAACCTTCAGGGTTTTATTCTGGCAAGGGTATTGTCACATTAAATACACCCTTTTCATAACCCTTAGCCAGTTTTAACTTGCACACACACTTATCCACCCTCCACATAGAACTCACCATACACACCCTCACGCATCGGACGGTAGTTCTCAAAAGATCTCTGCTAAAGTGACTCGCCGGGGGACCCGTAGGGCATAGCAGCGCCGTGCCGACGAGGAGCACACGTCTAATGATGAAGCATGACATCCTTCAGGGTGTGTGAGGGCCACAAGAGGCATGACTTGTTCTTCCCTCTAACTAGTGGGTTCTAGGCCAAGGATCCCCCTCTTCTGGCTTTCGGTCTCTCTCTTTTCCATCTTGCACCCCCTCCTTCTGAACAGTGTCCCCCCGTTTTGATCTAATCTTTGATTCAATGACATATCCCAAGGAAGGGACATGGACGCATCTTGGGAAGAGAGAGATGGTGCGGATGAGGGAATCATAAAGAGTAGGGATGAGAGCCCAGAATTATTCTTTTGATAATGATATCACTGTGGCTGACCTCCAGTGCCAAGATTTGCCACTCCCATGAATCTTGTTGAGGGATAATCAGCTTTGGCATTGTCTGCTGTGACAGACATCCTTCAGGAGGAAGAAAAAAAGGAAAGATGTCCATTTCAAAGAAGCTGAACCCCAACAAAAAAATCAGAAAGACTCTGACAATACATTATATTTTGTGTCTAGAGCAGTCAGACAGGCTTTGTGAGGAGGGGAAGCTCTGCAAGACTTCTGCCTGTGACCAGGACTGGGGGCCTTGGCCTGCTAGTCTCCCTGCTGGATGAAGGGTCATTACCTAGGGAAACAAAGACTGCCTTGCCTGGAGCGCCAGCGACTGCCTATTTGCCAAGTCCAGTGTGTCCTGTGAGGAAGAGCGTGTCAGAAGGAGCAAGGTAAGGGGGAGACCTATTTTGAGAGCTCCCTTTGTGAGGTGTGAGGAATCTGTTCTTGCTCCAATGTGGCCTTCGCCCATATGTTGGATTGATTTGGTGACCCACGTGTGCCTGGAGGGGTTGTGTGGAGGGCGGCAGGCCTGCACAACCTTATGATGGGTGGGTTGTGTGCCGGAGGGAGGCTCCCCATGAACATCAATGTCAGACCAGTGTGACTGGACTTGTGAGTTCCGTGGTGGTGACCCCAAATGTTCGGACCGTCTCCGGGGACTGAGAAACTGCTGCTGTGACCAGCCCACATACTTTGAACTTCATTAAAGAAAGCCAGAGGATCAAAGCACATAGTTGGTGCCCTGACAGGGCAAAGAGATCCACCTGCCCCTACTTCTTCCCCTCTGTGAAAGGAAATGTGACTTAGAATGCCATCATCAAAGTGGGAACAACCTATATCGCCTGAGCCAACCAGTAGCGTGGCTCAGAGGAGAGAACCTGCGCCTGCCTGGGGCTACCGTTTGTGACCGCATGAAGCCCTACTTCGAGGCGCCTCTGAGGAGTTCCATACTGCCGGAGCGGGTAAACCATGAACTGGGCCTTTCAGACCCCAGAGGTCTTATTCAATCAATCAATCAATCCATTTGTAAAGCGCACTACTCACCCGTGAGGGTCTAAAGGCACGTGTGGAGGGGTGCTGCTACTGCTCGAATAGCCAGGTCTTGAGGAGCTTCCTGAAGGTTAGTAGGTCCTGGGTTTGCCGTAGGAGGATGGGGAGGGTGTTCCAGGTCTTGGCGGTGATGTTGGAGAATGATCTGCCGCCGGTGGTCTCTCTTCGGATGCGGGGGACGGTGGTGAGTGCGCGGTCGGCGGAGCTGTCGGTTTGGGGTGTAGAAGGTGAGTCATCTGTTGAGATATGCCGGTCTGGTGTTGTGGAGCTCTTTGTGTGCATGGGTGAGGAGCTTGAAGGTGATATTCTTGTTGATGGGGTGCCAGTGCAGGTCTCTCAGGTGTGGTGTGATTGTGGCGCGGGATGTCAAGGATCAGGCGTGCAGAGGTGTTCTGTATGCGTTGTAGTCATTTCATGAGTTTGGGCAAGGCTCCTGCGTAGAGGGCGTTTCTGTAGTCCAGCCTGCTGTTGACGAGGGCCTGGGTGACCGTTCTTGTTGTTTCGGTGGGAATCCACCTGTAGATCTTGCGGAGCATGCCAAGGGTGTTGAAGCAGGAGAATGAGACAGCGTTGACTTGCTTGGTCATGGAGAGTGTTGAGCCGAGGATAAACCCCAGGTTGCGTGCGTGTTTGGTGGGTGTCGGTGCTGCTCCCAGTGCGGATGGCCACCAGGAGTCGTCCCAGGCTGAGGGGGTGGAGCAGAGGATGAAGACCTCTGTCTTGTCAGAGTTCAGCTTCGGACGGCTGTTCTTCATCCACTCGGCGACGGCTTTCATTCCCTCGTGGAGGTTGGTTTTGGCGGTGAGGGGGTCCTTGGTGAGGGAGAGGATCAGCTGGGTGTCGTCGGCATAGGAGATGATGTTGAGGTCGTGCCGTCGGGCGACATGGGCGAGGGGTGCCATGTAGAGGTTGAACACTGTCGGGCTAAGGGATGATCCTTGGGGTACGCCGTCAATGATCTCGGAGGCTTCGGAACGGAAAGGGGGAGGCGGACGCTCTGGGTTCTGCCGGACAAGAAGGAGGTGTTCTATTCCAGGGCCTTGCCTTGGATTCCTGCGTTGTGGAGGCGTCTGCGTAGGGTGCGGTGGGAGACAGTGTCGAAGGCGGCTGATAGGTCCAGGAGGATGAGGGCCGTGGTTTCGCTGTTGTCCAGCAGGGCCCTGATGTCATCGGTGGGGGCGATGAGGGCAGTCTCGGTACTGTGGTTGCTGTGCAACCCAGACTGGGACGGGTCCAGGATGTTGTTCTCCTCGAGTTAGCGGGTCAGCTGTCTGTTGACGGTCTTTTCAATGACCTTTGCTGGGTACCGGAGCAGGGAGATGGGCCGGAAGTTCTTGAGGTCCCTTGGATCCGCCTTGGGTTTCTTCAGTAAGGCATTGATCTCAATGTGCTTCCAGCTCTCCGGGAAGGTCGCGGTCTCGAAGGAGATGTTGATGGTCTTGCGGAGATGGGGTGTAATGGTGGTGCTAGCTTTGTTGAAGATGTGGTGTGGGCATGTATCTGATGGAGAGCTGGAGTGGATGGTGTTCATGATTTTGATGGTGTTGTCATCATTTAGGTTGGTCCAGGTGATCAGGGGATCGATGTGTGTGGTGGCCGCGGGCTCTGAGGTGTCGCTGGTTGTCGCGGCGGTCAGGTTGTTGAAGCTGTCGTGGATGTCTGCGATATTGAGATGGAAGAAGGTGGCAAGGGAGTCGCACAGTTCTTGCGAAGGTGTGATGTCGTTGGTGTTGGAACTGGAGAGTTCCTTCACAATGTTGAAAAGCTCTTTGCTGTTGTGCGCATTGTTGTCCAGTCGGTACTTGAAGAAGGCCCTTTTGGCGGATCTGATGAGGTGATGGTGTCTTCGGATGGCATTCTTGTGGGCTGCGTAGCGGTCTGATCTCTGCCATTTCATACATACAGCATACTCTTAGGCCACTTGCACGCATTATCGCCACTTTTTCACGGCTCTAGCTGCCGTTAGGGCTTCAGACCGGGGTCAGGGCTTTCCTCCCACTGCGGCCATCTTGAGTGTGGGCCAGAGCGGTGTGAGCGCTCTAGTGTCCCACATAAAAGGAGCCCAGGGACAGCGTTCGTGAGATCTTATCTCAGATATCAGCTAGAAACGCTACCTGTGAAGCGCTGAGCACGCTACCTTTATTCACGAGCTTTGCGAGTAAATCTGCTCGTTTTTATTGTACTTTTAAAAACTGTTTATTTCCACTCTGTATTGCATACAGCATACTCTTAGGCCACTTGCACGCATTATCTCCACTTTTTCACGGCTCTAGCTGCCGTTAGGGCTTCAGACCGGGGTCAGGGATTTCCTCCCACGGCGGCCATCTTGAGTGTGGGCTAGAGCGGTGTGAGCGCTCTAGTGTCCCACATAAAAGGAAACGGTTGTCTCCCGCGCTAGCGGTCGCGTTTGCGGGAGCGCCGTCCCTGCTCCGGAGTCTCGCCTGAGTCAGCCCGTCTGCACCCGTCAGCGTCCTGGAGGCGCTCGAGGCGCGAGCCAGGTGGGTCTCATTTAGCACTTAGTAGGATGTACACTAAAGAGGAACTTCTGTCCTATAATACACATACTGCTCCATGTCAGCGAGTCATCCCCTATTCCGCAGGGGCTATCACTAAATGTTTCATGTGCGGGTGGATTCCTGGTTTCACCGACACCCCTCAGTGCAAGCTCCCCCCTTTAGGCAGCAAGTGTGCATTATTAAACACCAGGTCCCTTCCCCAACACGCTCTTGACATCCATAATCTCCTAACACACGATGAAACGGATTGTCTCTTTCTCACGGAGACATGGCTCGGTGAGGGATCGGAACCTGACCTGGCCATCGCCATCCCTCCTATGCATGCTGTTTTCCGTCGACACAGAAGTAAGGGCAGGGGAGGCGGAGTGGCGCTCATTATTAAGAGGCACATTCCATGTACTATCCTGCCTGTGGATGACCTACCAGGCTGTGAGACCCTAGCCTTCTCCTTGTCCCTCTCCTCCCATCAATCCTGCTTTGGGCTCTTGCTTTATAGACCTCCTGGCCCTCTCGGCTCTTTTACCGAGGATTTGTTCTCGATTATTTCCACACTCAGTCTTAGGGCAAAACACTGCCTAATCCTAGGGGATTTTAACATCCACATGGATAAGGTTGAGGATCCTGAAGTGCTAAAATTCCTGGTTATGACATCTTCGGTGGGATTTCATATGTACTTGCAGGCACCTACACACGAGAAAGGGCACATTTTAGATCAAATCTTCTCGACCGTTCCGGTGTCCCTCTCCTCCCTTGCCCCAGTCCTCTGGTCGGACCATTTCCTAGCGGACTTTGTGATAGTACATCATTTAGCGTCCGCTCGCAATGTGCAGCGGCAAATAGCACGTATGCCTAGAGCCTTCCACAAAGTCACCCCAGCCATGCTTACTCGAGCCTTAGAAACCTATCCTTGTGCTCTTACAGGCAGGTTGGAGGACGATGTAGTGTGTTTTCAGAACTTGCTCACCGCACGTTTGGAAGCCTTGGCACCACCCCGCCTGGCTAGATCAGACCTGGCAAGAGCGTCGGCCCCGTGGTTTTCTGCTGCCTTGGCTGGTAAGAGAATGCACTGCAAGAGGCTGGAGAGAATTTGGCGGAGGCAGTATGATACATCTGCTAAGCAGTCTTATAGAGAAGCAGTGAGGGAATATCATCGGGAGATCACAGCAGAGAAAAAATCCTTTTTAGCTAAAAGAATTGTGGAAGCAGATAACTCCTGCAAAGAGATCTTTAAGATTGTTAAAGAGTTTCTCTCCCTCCTGCTGTACTCCCACGTCTGTCTTCTCGGAACCATGGATTACGGAGCTGGCAGCATTTTTCACTAATAAAATTCGTACCATCCAGTCGGCCTTGCAAGGAGCTCATAACATCTCGGATTCTGGCTCTGTGGCCGACGGCTCTCTTAATCCCTGGTTACACTCATCTGCATTGGACACGGATACCTCAGGTCCTACCCTTGACTGCTTTCCTGTTTTAGAGCTTCATGCCTCGCTTGACCTCTTGTCCAACTTGAAATCTGGCTCTCCACTTGACCCTTGCCCCGCCAAGTGTCTTGCGACCTTGGCTCCTGCTCTTAACTCTATTATCAACCCTATTATTAACTCATCTCTGAGCTCGGGCAAAGTCCCCT
Organism: Lissotriton helveticus; assembly: GCF_964261635.1. NCBI lineage: Eukaryota > Metazoa > Chordata > Amphibia > Caudata > Salamandridae > Lissotriton > Lissotriton helveticus. The sequence continues at coordinate 537,271,421 of NC_136057.1, read as the reverse complement.
CATCCTGGAAGCAGGCCCTAGTCCTTCCCCTTATTAAAAAGCCGAATGCAGAGGCCAAATTGCATTCCAACTACAGGCCAATCTCGTTGCTGCCCGCTTTGGCCAAAATAGCGGAAAAGCATGTACACACCACCCTAGCCAACTTTCTAGAGGTCAATTCATTGTTACATCAGTCACAGTCCGGGTTTAGATCTAACCTGAGTACAGAAACCGCTCTACTCGAGGTGACCGAGGCTGTGAAGGAAACTTTGGACAGGGGTGGAAAGGCCTTGCTCATCATGCTTGATCTGTCGGCGGCCTTCGACACTGTTCCCCACGACCATCTCCTGATAAGACTCTGGGAGATTGGCCGTTCGAATGGTTTCAATCTTTCTTGGCCGACCGCAGACAAACGATCTGGGCTCCCCCCTTCTCCGCCCCTATGCCGCAGCTTGAGGTGGGGGTCCCGCAGGGCTCCATACTCAGCCCCTCTCTTTTTAACATCTTTATGACCCCTTTAGCGGCGCGAGTAGAGGAGCTAGGGGCTCAGATCGTCTCCTATGCGGATGATACACAGCTCCTGTTCACTTGTGACAGGGGCTGTGACTTCGATGGAGCGGCCATCCGGAAGTGTCTGGAGTCTGTGTTTGATTGGTTCGGGAAAAGCGGCCTCAAATGCAACTCAGACAAATCCGAGATATTGTTTTTTGGTTGTCCTGCCGACCCGAGATGGAAGCACTGGTGGCCTTCGGCCATGTTCCCCCCTGCCAGGGATTCCGTTACAGCTAAGAATCTGGGCATGCTGGTTGATAACACCCTCTCCTTCAAGGCCCAGGTAGCTGGCCTGACGGGGAAGTGCTTCGCCATCCTAAGGATGTTGAGAAAGTTTCTGCCGTACCTATCTTTGGAGCACAAGAAGATAACGGTGCAGGCCTAGACTATGCCAACATCCTTTATTTGGGTCTTCCTGAATATCTGTTGACCCGCCTGCAGGTAGTCCAAAATTCGGCAGCCAGGGCAATCTTTGGTCTTACCAGAAGAGCCAGGGCGAGCAACCTCCTTGCTACTCTGCATTGGCTGCCGATTCGTAAGAGCATTTCCTTTAAGACCTTAACCACAGCTTTTAAGGCGCTACACAATTTCGGCGCTGGCTATCTGCAGCGAAGGGTCAACTTCTATCTTCGATCTAGACCCTTGAGGTCGGCTGCCCAGGCCAATGCAATCGTGCCGGCAGTGAGACGTGTTCGTTGTGGAGGTCGCTCTTTTAGTTATCTGGCCCCCGTCTTTGGAACACTCTGCCCCTGACGTTGCGAACGTGCTCCAATTTGTCTACCTTTAGAAAGGGACTTAAAACTCATCTTTTTGCCCTGTAAGTTGTTTTTGTGGATTTTTAGTGCCGCTTTGGCTGTCTTGTTAGTTGCTGGTATTTGTGTAATGATCTACAGCGCCGGGACGCTCTTCGGAGCAGCTGAGCGCTTTACAAAACCCCCAGTAACATAACATAACATAACATAACATTTCTTCCCTAGTGTACAGCAGGTTTGCTTGGAGGCCTGGAGGTCTGCGGTGAACCAGCTGGCTTTATTGTTAGTTTTGGCGCAGTTGTTGATCCAGCGTCTGAGGTTGCGGGCGGCAGGATTGGCGGGTGAACTTCGGGCGAGGGTGGTGTTTAGCTGGTCTTCATTGATTTTTCACCAGCTGCGGTGGGATATCTGAGTGCGGTGGTGCTTGGTGGATTTCCGGAAGGTGAAGTGGATGCAGCCATGATCAGTCCAGTGGAGTTCGCTGGTATGGCTGAAGGTGACATGGGGGCTTGCGGAGAAGATGGGATCAAACGTGTGGCAGGCGGAATGGGTGGGTGTTTTGACGAGCTGCCCGAGTCCAAGGTTGGCGAGGTTGTAAATCAGGGTGGTGGAGTTGGTGTCCTCGTTGTTCTTGAGGTGGATGTTCAGGCCTCCGAGGAGCATGTAGTCTGTGGAGGCAAGGGCATGCGTGCTGACTAAGCCGGCAGTGGAGTCGCTGAACTGAGGCCCGGGTCCGGTGGGTCTGTAGACAAGAATTCCTCTGAGGGTGGTGTTGGGATCGGTGTGGATCTGGAAGTGTAGGTGTTTGGCAGTGCTGAGGGTGTCGTTGGTGCTGGTTGAGACCCTCAGGGTGTTCTTGTGGATGATGGCGATTCCCCCTCCTACTCCGTTGGTGCGGTCCCTGCGGGTGATCTTGTAGCCGTCCGGGATGGTTATGGTGATGCCGGGTGCCGAGGAGGCGTTCGTCCAGGTCTCTGTCAGGAAGGCGACGTCCGGGGAGGATGTGTCGAGCAGGTCCCAGGGTTTGAGGGCGTGTTTGCGTGAGGAGCCGGTGTTCAGTAGTATGCATCTGAGGTGGTTGCGTCCTGTCACGGTGAGCGGTTTGGCAGCTCGGAGGCTGGTGAAGCTGCAGCTCCGGCATGAGAAGGGTCCTTTGGTGTGCTTTGGAGCGGCCGGGAAGCAGGTGTGCGGTGTTGAGTGCGTGGAGCGTGTTGGCGTCGTAGCGGCATTGGGTGTCATGGCGTTCCCGGGGGCCATGGGATCTGACGCAGTCCAGTTTCGGACAGGTGCACACAGCCTTGCCTAAGGCGCTGCTTTGGCACGCCTGCTGCGCGTGTCCACTGCACGGCCGCACAGCTCACGCCATATGAAGGGGGATGGGAGGGAGGAGCAGCTGAGAGGTGGGAGCAGGGGCGGCGAATGGGCGAGCAGGGGGGTGGGGCCGCAATGGTCGGAAACAGCAAGAGGGTAGAGCAGGTGGGGTGTACTGAGGCAAAAAGGGCACAATAATAGAACAACAGTAAAAAAAAAAAAGGAATAAAGGAGAAATATAACAATGCAAGAGCAGACAACACAATCACGGCAGGGCTAACAGGGAAGATAAGAGGGTTTTAGGATGAGTGGTACACAGTAAAATAGTCGGGACATGCGGAAATATTTATATTTGGTTTCTTAAAATAATCTCCTGTAATTATACCATTGCTTCCAGAGCGTTCCATATAAGGCAATAAACATACATTGAATAGGAAGAATGACCAGGGCAGGACTGGCCATAGCAGGCACCGGGCAATCCCCCGGTGCACCGCACAGATGGGGGCCGGTTTTGGGCCCCTAGGGGCCGATTTTGCAGCAGAGCTGCAAAATCGGCCCTGTATCAAAATCAGCCGAAAATCGGCCTTGGTAAAGAGCTCGGCGGCACCTTCAACCCCCCCCCCCCCTCTCCCCACCCCCCACGGCCAAGCACTTTGCCAGGGCCGATTGTAGTTCCCAGTCCGGCCCTGAGAATGACTGAGGACATCCCTATGTATTACCATGTTGCGATTTAAAATAAGGTTAAACATAATCATTTGTGAAAATGCTAGCCTCTAGTGAGTTATCGTTTAAAAAGGTGATGAAAATAAATACCTGAAATGCTGATTAGGATTCACTATAGCATATTATTCTAAATTAATAAGGATGGTTAAATACATAACCTTACACAAAAATGCTTTTTTCCAAAATACTTTTTTTTAAACTGACTAAATGCTAACTTTGATTTATTTTGGGTAAATGTCTCCAAAATGACCCAGTTCCTTGTGTGAAGTAATTTCAAATATGGAAACTGTTGTTTTTCTAATATTTTTGCGTACTCCTTTGTGTCATTGATCCTCGCTCTAAAAACTCTTCTAGTGGTGCTTATACCTAAAATGGAAGTATGCGCATTCAGTATCTTCTGTAGGGTTCAACATGCAATAGACCTTTACATATTTTTGTGAAACGTTCTCTTCCTGATAAGCATGACTTCCAAAATGCCTGCTAGTGATTAATATTTGACTCTTCTGTCACATTTTTCTGTTTTTCTAAGTGTACATATTTGTCTGTGATCGTGTTTGATTAAAATGATGAACCTAATTGTGTTTATTGGTTCATCATGACATGTTATTTTAAGTCTCCAGCTTTGTTCAACAGATGTGTGTATAACATGTTTGACTGAAGGAGCTACAAACATTAAGCTACATTAATTGTTATTGAAAAGTGTAAATCCACTGTCGTCATGGACAGACAAAATCAAAATTAAAATCAAATAAATAATGTGTGGATAGACCTATGACTCCCAAAGATCATGGAGCTGCTCAGTTTGTGGTATCCAACAAGTAACGCAGAATGTAGGTGACCTATATTTCTAGAATGATTTGTGATTTCAAGCAATAGGACTTTATAATGATTTTTTAACCTAGTGCAATACAATGTTTATTTTGACACATTTTTTATCTAAAAAGCCCGACTTTAGTAATTTCCCCAGTATATGTGTCCATCCTCCAAAACATCCGTGGAAGGGTTGAGTAAGCCCTAAGTGACAGAATTGTGCTGCACGCACGCTGCTCCAGCTCCAACGTAGAGCGTCAGTAGAATCCGGGATGAGGACTTTGCACTGGCTCCCGGTTAGGGAGAGAATCAAATTTAAAGCCATGTGCATCTCCCACCAAGCCTTCTGGAAAACTGGCCCCAAGATTAACCACCCTTTGCTTTCCCCGTACCACCCCAGCAAACAACTCCGCTCCGCTCATGCATTTTTGGCCGTAGCTCCTCGGATTAGGAGATCAAGAGCAGGAGGCAGGTCTTTTACTTTCAACGCCGCCAAGCTGTGGAACTCACTCCCTCTACACTTAAAATGTAATCCAAATTTTTCATCTTTCCGCAAGCAGCTCAAAACCTTTCTCTTCATTAAACAAGACTAACTCTTAAGCTGTTGTATCATGAGGCACTATCCTTTTTTTCTTGGCGCTTGGACGCCCCAGGGCAGCAGTCGCGCTTAATAAAACTCCTTTTCATTTCATTTCATTTCACTTTCCTTTTAGAACTCATGCTAGTTAGAGGGAAATATTGACTGTTTTAACAGAGATTCCAGGTAATCCTCACAAGTAGCAATAAAAGGATCCTTAAGCCATTGTACTTTTTTCTGTTTCCAGGTTCAGCTATTTTCCTTGGCAATGAACACGCTACTTTACTGACGTGGATTAAGGCAATGGGAACGTCCCCAAAGTCCTGATTCTACCAGCGGAGACAGCCCGCAAGACTACAGCAAACAAGTAATTACAATGACTCATCTGTGTAAAAGAAGGGCATGGACTGATAGTTGTAATAGTGTTCTATGTATTTGTTATTTTGGTAAATGAACTCAACAGGCCTATTTGTGTATTTATTTAAGGTGCAGACCCCCTTCCCAAAAAAGTGTTAACGGACTACTTTAGTTTATGAAGGTTTTCAAGCATCTGCATACTTAACTTTTTACATTTTAGTCAAATGCCACTTAAGAGTAACTGGAGGTTGCTATTGCTACACCTGTTTTTATTTTCTTTGTTTTAATGTTAGTTGTTCTGTGCTTGTGGCGAATACCACACTACTAACTTGCCGCAGCAACGAGTTTCCAATCATTTAAAAAAAATTGCCAATATCAAAAACTGCAGTGTGTTGTGGGAGCAAACCCGTTGCTCCAAAATGTAGACATCCCAAAATTTACCTCCTTCAGTTCTCCCACAGTTTACTAGACTGGAGATGGTGTTAAACCTAAATTTAATGAGATATTGTGCCTCAGAGTTGAGACACATCCCTGAACATTAAATTAGCAGAGTAAACAGCTCATTAAGTATTAGGATCCACTCAATCATTTGAGTTGTTGATAAATGTAAAGGGTTTTATTGCAAAAAATGTTTTAAAAAATATATATAAGCAGTACAGTCAATGCCAGGAAGGCTCTCAGATGCAAGCTATACAGAGTATATAAAATCAGAAAATATTCTAAGTCTTACTAAGCAGCAAAATCAGAAAGAATTTGGGCAGCATCCCTAGTAGAACAGGAAAATCTTCCGGCTCACTCTCCAAATCACGTTTTTTAGCAAAGCAAATTAACAATATTGGCAACTCATCATGGTGTGAGCAAAAGTATCATTTCTTTAGCAAATCAGAACACAAGAAAAATAAACATTGCCTTAAAACATATGCACCACCCAGAGTCTCTGAATAATTATTCAGCACCCTCCATACTAACGTCAACCGGATATGTCAAACAAATACTACATTTTGACAGTAAGACCTTTTCTAAATGGGGGACCCCCAGTGGCGGCTTGGGTGGGAGCAGTCACAAAGTGGGGCGTTGTGGAGGAAGACGCGATCCGGGAGGAGGAAACGAAGGGGACGTGCAAACACCACATATCTATGGAATGGGCGCAACTCCTATTCCCAGACTGCATCCACCACACCGACAAAACCAGTTGGCAGACGTAACGAGCCAGAGCACACGCCTGCCGCAGATACCCCCTCACAGTCCACACCGTAGGGCTTAGCCCAAGAACCCGACATAGGAATTAGCTAAGCCTCCCTCCCCCCGTACCGACAGTCGCCAGCCACCAGAGTAGCCCCACACACCTTCACAGAGGACCTACTTACTCCCGTCCCTCTCCGCTGACCCCAAACGAGTACCCCAGTTCAACACCCAGTTTTTTTTCAGTTCAGGATACAAACCAGCAGTTTAGATAACGGCAACAGGGGACAGGGACCGTCGCCCACTCACTTGAACGGAATGCTAAAATTCCCACATGCACCATGGGTAGGCGTAGCACCATAACCAAACTACAGGCATATAGAGACATCCCAGGACACATGAGTCTGCCACAGATAGCCTCAACACATGTGCAATACCGGGATTATGATAACACATAATGGCAGCTAAGAAGGATAGCAATTACGAATGTACACTCAAGTGCCTAAATTGTTCCTGTCTACCTATGCGTGTAAATCAAATTTGGAACACTTTTCTATGCTTCATTGTATCTAAAATGTTAAAAGTTAATAAAAAATGTAAACAAAAGACCTTATCTAAATGAATAGGACCAGTGAAGGAACGGAACACATGGATACTTGTTGCAATCTTACATCCGCACCATAGAAGATTTAACACTAATAAGCTAACTGTTAAAGTACAATTAAATGATAATGACATACGCTTGACTGTAATCTGCAAAGCCTGTTGCGAAAGGACACCAATCCTGGTGAGTCGGTCAACCTGATCCCCAGATAATCAAAACTCTTCACCCTCTCAAGGGGTTGATCTGCAATCCTAACTGTTCGTGATTTACCCTTACCTTTCCCAAAAGCAATAAATATATTTTTTTCTACTTTAAGTTCCAGACTCCGTAGACTACAAAAGATCAGGCATTTATCTAATAGGTTTTGGAGACCCATTAGAGTTGTGGAGCCAAGTAAGGAGTCATCTGCGAACAGTTGGATCTATATTTTCTTTCCATTCAAGAAGGAAACTTTCTGCAGTCCAAGAGCATATTGGCAGCTTCGTTAATATACAGAGAGAACAGGGTAGGTGGAAGAACGCACCCATGAAGCACCGCACGATGAATTCGGATCTTGCTAGTTAATTCACCCAGTTTTCCCCACCGTACTTGAGCATAGTTATCCTCATGCATTCTTGCTATCAGATTTACCAAATTAGCCGGGGCTCTCAGGTCTAGCATGGGTCTCCATAACTTCTCACAAGGCACAAGCTCAAGCGCAGCTCTCAGATCAACAAATGCTGCGTACAATTTTTGTTTCTTTAGCAGCACGTTCTTCCATGTAAGTAGTATAAACCTAAAGGTCTGATCACAAGTACTTTTCTTAGTATGAAAGCCAGCCTGATAGAAAGACAGAATCTAATTTTCGTTCATCCAGGCTTACAGTTTATCTATAACTTGCCTTCCAAAGACCTTTTGCAAATTTTCAAATAAGCTGAACGGCATATAGTTGGAGGGGACTTTGGCATCTTTTTTCTTGTATATGGCTATAATCTCAGCCCCTTTCCATGTTTCTGGGATATCTCCCCAAGCTGCTATACAATTAGACGAGATTTATTTAAAGAGCCACACCAGGGGCTCAGACTTGTACAAGTCGCCGGGTATCCGGTCCGGTCCAGGGACCTTTGCTACCTTGTGTTTGAGTTGTTTTGTGCTCAAAGGCAATGCACAGAGCAGTCCCAGTACTTCTGAACCAAAACATCTGAAGATCTACATTTTGAAGATCCACATTTTGTTAAGGCTAACATATTTTCGAGTTTGTGGCTCTCATTGGCCCAATAAATACCCACACGTGGAATTATACCACTAATCCATCTATAAACACTTGTGAAAATTGTCAAGCAGGGCGGAATGTGTTAATAGTATTGGAGTAGGCCTCTCACCTCACTGATCATAAGATCCTTTGGAAAAATATGCATGGCTTTTCCAGGCTTGGGCAACAGGAATGTTTAATGAATTCTTAATACAATTTTGTGAGAATGTCTTGAGATATTGTTATGCCTGCTGGCATTATGAAGGCCTTGTTAACAACCAACAACTGCGGGTAGTAAAGTCTTTGTAGAAGACTTGTTATTCTCAAATTCCAAATTGTTTTTGATCAACTTGTTCCCAGTCTGAAATACCTGATCTTCTTGATATTTTATTCTTGGAACACTTTCTTTATAAATGGCTGTTGGGACATCATGGACTGAATAGTTGAAAATGAATTCCAAGTTTTTTCTGAAATTTTATTGTGATATAAGATCTTGGTTTTCATCAACCATCTGTTGAAATGCATTCGAACTAAGAAAGGAGTACCTGTTGCAGACTAAGATTGTGCAAAATGCATTTAACAACCATGGATGGTGTAACATGATTGGTGCACTCTGCCCTTGAAGGCTCGAGTATGTGATTATCTTGCAGCTGAAACATAAAACGTGTTTCGTTTGCTTTGGCATTTCTGCTTGGATATCAGTAACTCTTAGTTTAGACTACCCTTAAACAGCGAGAAATCACATAGTAAATGATGCATTGATTTTCCTTATATGGTCGGTTGGACGATGTTCAATGTACACCTATTTATGCAGTACTGCGATCTGGTGTTAGCCAAGACCTTTTTATAAAAAAAATATATAGATAGATGGATATCACGCACACAGACCAAACTTATTTAAAGGGGCTTTGATCCAGCTTTCAAGAGAAGTGTTGTCCCTGAGATCCCCTATACTGGTAGTAAGGTAAAAACAAAACCTAGAACATGCATTTGCTAATACATGTAGATAATAACTCTTAAAGCATTCAAAGTGTATTATTGAACAAATACTAAGCGTTCCTAGGAGAAAAGACCTTAATAGTAAAGCAGAGCACCACCTTGAAAAACATACCTACCCCCCCGAAGCACTTTGTAGTGCAATATGTGACACCAAGTTTCGGTTCTGTGCTAAGACAAATATCTGTTGAAACCATGATGAGAGAAGTAATATGACAAACCTCTCACAGCTGCGGTTGCCATTTTAGGTAATATAGTGTTCAAAATTAACATTGCCAAATTTAGAGAGAATATAGTGATATATGTATTAAAGTGGCGGAGAAGCATAATATTTGTCTCCATGAAATTGTAATTGATCACAGAGAGTGGATGTCAAGTTAAAATTTGAGTGTGTTCGGTTTTTGGTGATGCAATATTTTAACTAGGTCATATTACGGAAAACCACTTAAAGCCATTTTCGCCATCGTATAATAAAGATCCCAGATATAATGAAATTGGTGATCATAGAGAATGAATGTCATGTTTAAAATAAAGGTGTGTTCTATTTAAAGGATTGTACTACATTCCCGTAGGCCACGTGTATTAAAAAAATCACCCAGGGCTACAGTGGCCCTTCTAGAATAAATATCCAGTGCAAATTTTTTTAATGGAAATTGTATGTTTAAATGATAGTAACATGTCCCATCTAGTCTAAAAATAATTGTGAGGGATCAGATCATGTTTACCGGCTCATGGTCCCTTATGATTTTTCGTGTCCAGGAATTCTAAATGGAAACTAAATGCCAATCTGGTAGTACTGTGCCACTTACACACTGTAGGGCTATGTGCAACATGGAGGACATCATCTGCCCTCTGTACCTACTGCTTGTCATTGATGGTAAACTGGAGTGCTAGAGGTTTATTTGATTAGGAATGCTTCTTATTTAACTTGAGGATAGCAGTGTTAGCAAATGTATTAAAAGTGGCTGCTTTCACATAAAAAACAGCCAATGCTGGGAGTATAGAGGGGGTATCCAGTGAACCACCATCTCATTGGGTCTACCACGAGGCTTCGTCACTGGGGACGATACCCACTCTCCTGCCAGCAGTAATAGTTCTCCTATGCCCCAGTGGTGCTAACCGTTTGTAACAAGACTTAGTTTATGAAAAAGATGATGCAGTCCTTGACCTACTTTACAGGTCGCGGGTTGAGGACCGAGACATATTTATGAAACCTTGTCCTTGTCTTTGTTGGATGTAGCAGTCGGTTTGCATTTTTGCTGTCGTATGATTGTGTTGCAAATAGTCTACATTTTATGAAACTGATTTCTTTTTATACTTTGATTTCGAATTTTAAAGCTACATATTCATAAAAACTAGCAAATCGAAAACATTTTATTAATGACTAGAACTGTTTTAATTCAGAATGTCCTGAGATAACGTTTTCGAGTACATCAGGCAGGATGTTATGTGCTACCAATGTGGTGAATTGCATGCATGTCCATCTCTGTTTGGTTGGTCGCAACATGGATTATAATAACACACTCTCCCCTTGTCAAGGTTATAAGCGTTGCACGTAGTCCCTTCAGCCTGCCAGACAGTAATCTTATCCACCCCAGGCTGACTGGCTGCTGGCCAAAAACATGGCGCTGTACTTATTACTTATCGTTTTGCTAATTCTTTTTCCTGAGCACCTGCTTTGTTTGTTACCATAGTTCTCCTCTGCGATTACAAAAGCATGAAACCTACATTCCACCATCTGCTACTAGCGTAAAAACTCTAAACTGCCCTCACATGCATAAAGACACCAGTCCTCCAGCCGCGTGGTCTTCCACAACTGGAACTCACTCCCTTGACCTGTGGTAATTTCTAGTCTCCCTATTTTCTACTTCCCTGAAATTCCACCTCTTACATCTTAAGAGGAGCAACTGAATGAAGAAACAAAGGATGTGTAAACCACATTATTGCAAACGTGGTCTACTCAATAAGCTTGTTGATTGAGGAAAGCAAAGATATATTCGTGCATGCACCCTCTCTTACAGAGTGAGGTTACTTGTCTCTGTGCAAGTGTTCCTAAATACATTTCAAGGTTTCCTAATCTTGAGGATATGTGGAACATGTTTGTCTTGATGAGCCCAGGGAGTCCTACTCTTATACTGCTGAGGTGTTTTCGGACCTTTGTGTGACGTATATTTTCTGTCGCTAATCATCCACAGTCAAGAGGATGACAACGTATATAATTTTGAAAATGTCATTTTTATTATTAATGATGGTATCTTCATAGTTGCTGCGTTTCTTAAGTCTAATTGGTCAAAGTCACTGCCATTGCACACACCTCAGCAGCAGGCACTTAACTTGCTGAGCTATTTTACTGCCAAATAAATGGCATGGCATTCTGCTCATAAGCATGGTTTGTGAGGCCACTGCAGTTATGGACTGGAATCGACTATGAAAAGGAAAGGCAGGATCAAGGGAATATGTACTGAATTAGTTTGAGTTTGAATAAGTCTTGCCAATTGCAGCAACCAAGGGAAAAAGAGGTCTTCAGCCAGAAAAAAATCGATTGTTTTAGTGGTATAGGATGCTTGAATGCCGAAATGGACCAGCTGTAGCTCTGGAACATTCGAAAAGGAGACTGGGGGCCTACTGCTGGTACAGAGCCTTGAAGGAGCCATATAACTCCTATCTGTTCGTGAATTGCCAGCTTGTATTTATCAAAAGGCCTCTGACCCTTTGTGGAGTAAAGTGTATGGGACGCTTATTGCTGCTGCTGGTCGCTTTTGCCTGACTTGGGATCACACGCCTACCAGCTCTCTGTTTGGGGCCCTGGGACGTTCCTGCATCGCTCTTGCCCTGACTGCTCTCCCGCTGTTCTTGCTGGTGTGGACGCGGGCGGCCAAGGACTCAACTTCCCGGCAGCCCTCACTGGCGAGCAACAACCACGCCACGTTACGTCATCACATAGCGCCAAGGGGCGCTTAAATCCACACCGAGCCTCCCGCAGCGCAGGACGCCTATTGCTGCTGCTGGTCGCTTTTGTCTGACTTGGGATCACACGCCTACCTGCTCTCTGTTTGGGTCCCTGGGACGTTCCTGCATCGCTCTTGCCCTGACGGCCGTCCCGCTGTTCTTGCTGGTGTGGACGCGGGCGGCCAAGGATGTAACTTCCAGCCCTCACTGGCGAGCAACAAGCACGCGCTTAAATCCACGCCGAGCCTCCCGCAGCACGGGACGCGCGTGGGCGTGCCCGGGCAAAGCCCGGGCCAAGGGCTGGCCAGTCCGCGCCCGTAGGAGGCTGGGCTGGGCTCACCCCCTAACATTGGCCCCAGAACGGGTATATTATTAGTAACACATATTTTGTATCTTTGTTGGCATTGAGCGATTACCGGTCATACTAGGAAGTCATTATACAGGAAACAACATGAGCAAAAGAAAGAAGACCCAAGCTGAGGCTAAAGGTCTCCAAGATTCACAAACCGGGGGCCAATCATCATTGCTTTCATATCTGGTGGGAGCTATGGGCGTGATATAAAAACAGATTATTAATGTTGAAGAGACCTGGGGGAAAGAGATAGGTAATCTGGATGTAGAGCCCATAGCACCCACACAACTCCAGGATATTCCCCCGAGAGAGAATCACACGCAGGTTAGAGCAAATAATGGATGTATACAACAGTTATCAGAGGATATTGAAGTGAGCTCTTCAGAAGAAGAGGCTCAACCCCCGAATAAACGTTCCAAGAATCCTGTAAGTATGGCGGGGGGAATAACAATTCAATGACAAATTCAAGCATTATTCATATAAGTCCTCCTAAGGAGCATTCTAACAGAAAAAGGTCTAAAGGGAAACAACCTGGCACAAAAATACATACTCGCAGGCCTAATAAAAACATTGGCAAGGTGAACCCGCCCACTCAAACTGAGCGTAACATAATTGCAATTGAAAATCTCACGAAGGGCATAGATACTCTCCATTGCACTTTTGTTGAGGCACTACAGTCCCTCGCCATTAGAATGACCAACTTGGAGGTGGCTCTTAAAGAGAAATGACTCGTAACGAGAGAAGATAATGATAGGCGGACACAGACTGGTACCCAAGATAAAGTTATATCCAACTTACAGCTCATAGTTGATTTATCTATGGCAAAGCCTTTATCAGTGGATAACACAGAAATAAATTCCAGACCTAAGAAAAGTAGAAACTCACCATTAGCGCATTCTGATTCAATAAACCCTTTAACCAAGGCAGCCGGCTCCAATGAGACTGGAAGTCTTGTCACCACCTTAAAAGATCCAACTAATATCAATAATCCACCCATGAGGGACTATCTTGATTTACCCCCCGCCGCCACGCCTTATGTGGTGGTATTGGCTAACGTACCTATATTATAATCAGCAAAGTATGAAACTTGGAGGGAACTCAGGAATAAGTCCCTATATTGGCTGGGAAACCAAACTGGGTTAAATAATGAATTGTTCAATTGTTTTAAAATGGCAAGAAGGGTAGCGTGGGTGGGAAGGGAAAATAAGACTTCGCCCGGAGATTGCATAGTCCTGACCTTTAGTGACCCTAGACTTGTACATGATATTTTATTAAGAACTACATGTATTCCTACACATCACAATTCCATAAGTATCAATTCATTGGGGACCTTTTACCCCCATGTCCACTTATAGGTAGGACCCCTATATACCATCAGGGCAGCATGCAACAAGCCAGACATACACCAAGGTGGAGCATACCTTTACATAATCGTTATGAAGTTTTATCAGGCATGGATGATCAAGATTGACAAGGGAAGAATAGTAGGGGGGAGCAATTTTCTGAGACGACTAGCCCGCTATTGATACAACTAAATGGGCACCAGGTGCAGGAAAGTGTAGAAAGTAATGAGACAAAACAGGACGACATAGATAAATCAGACGTAGTCGTCAAAAAAATCCAAATTACAAAGGCACCAGGCATATCCTTCAACAAAGGCAGGACCAATATTTATTAAGGGAGTAAAAAATGGCACAAAAAAATGAACCATGAAAGGGTATTCCCAGAAGTGATAACATCTAAGAGTAATATTTTATGCTGGAATGTTGCTGGGCTTTCAGACAAAGTAACTTATTCCCCATGGCTGGATATAGCAACTAATTACAGTATACTATGCCTCCAGGAAACGTGGTCCATTAAAGAAATACTTATCAATGGGTATCAAACTTTTAACACACCGGCCATTGTTAGTTAGCAGGGTAGGAATAAAGGGGGCTGTGTATGTATAATTCAACCTCTGGAGGGATCATAGTTGCTAAATTCATGTCAATGGAGTATTATCAGATCCTATTAGTTAATTGGGGAGATTTAAAAAAACATGGCGATCATACATTTTTATAATAATATTCCAACACCTCTATTGGAAAATGCTATAAATAATCTTATGAGCAATTTATCTAGATTGGAGGAACAGGTGACTGGAGACATGGTCCTACTCTGGGTGATTTCAACTGTACTTTATGCTCCCGTAGCGCCACTGGTATCTGCGGCCTAGGGGACAATAAGGAGGATACCCCCACCCGTTTCATCCACTCAAAACTAGGGGATTTGTTAAACAATTTGATCTTCCATTTTTATTTGTCATATGTCAACGAACTATATTCACCTGTAATACCCTTCCAGCCCACTTTTAATGGGAGAGGGTGCAACTCGACCATCGATTTTGCACTTTTATCCTTGAGGTACTCGGGGCTAGTATCATCATGGGGAATACTTGATACCATGATGAGTGATCATTACCCTATCTCCCTTGGTATAAAAATCAAAGGGGTGGAGCAAAAATCGACGGGAAATGTTCCTTATAACCCTCCGATCATCTTGTCAAGCAGAAACGGATATTCCATTAAATGGGATAAAGTTGAGCCTGTGGCTTTTCTTCAAAATCTAATGATAAATACTTAGAATCATATGGTTATTTGCCTTTCACAAAAAGAGGAAAGCCACACAGTTCTTGATTCCTTCAATAAAATCGTAGCGTAATCTAGAAAATCATTAACAAGGGAATACCGTCATAGTACAAACAAAGCCCATTGGTGGTTTGATGAGGGTTGCACTAAGGCACTTACCAAGCTGAAACGTGCCTTACACGATTCCCCAAGATCAATCGAATTAGTACGGCATGCTAGAAAATCTTATCATATCGCCATAAACAACAGGAAAAAACAACGAAAGAGGGATGCATGTCTGGCACTACATGAAGCATGCCAAAGAAATGATAACACAGCTTTCTGGAAAGCGGTTAACGCTCCATTCTTACAAGATAAGGAGACAGATGTAATTGATCTAGCAATCACAGGCAAAACCTGGGTGACACACTTCAAGGGCCTTTATGAAAAGGTCAACATAGATGACTCTGGAAAAGTAATTGAAAATGTAATTGGTACATCTGATGATAATAATCCACTTAGCGCGTTCCCTCTGGGCATTGTATTTGAGTGTGGGGAGGTTATAAGGGCAAGTAAGGAAAGTTCCCCAGGAAAAGCACCAGGCCCGGATGGCATCCCGATTGACGTTCATAAATTTGAGATAGACCTATGGGCACCTTTGTTAACTAACGTGCTAAATTGTTCTAATAGGCTTGGATTTACCCCAACTTGGCCAGACGCAATTGTGATCCCGATCTTTAAAAAAAGGGGATAGGAACGATCCTACCTGCTACCGCCCAATATCGCTACTATATGTGCTGATGAAGCTGGCAGGTAGGATAATTCTAAATAGGTTACAAGAGTGGGTGGAGGAGAAGGATGTTATCTCTAACCTTCAGTATGGGTTCCGGGCGGTTAGAGGAACAATAGAACAGGGCCTTAACCTAGCACTATTAATAGCCAAATACGCACTGGCTAAGAAAGGAAACCTTTTTGTTACTTTTGTTGATTTAAGTTCCGCTATTGACTGTGTGGATCATGGGAAATTATGGACGAGACTTTGTGACATTAGCGTAGAGAGACAAATCCTTTCTTTCATTAAGGAACTGTATAGGGGGGCGGGTGCCAGGGTACGCTATGGCAGGAAGGGTGAGTGTTCAGCAAAGTTTGAAATAAGGAGAGGCGTGAGACGGGTGCATTTTAGCACCCCTCCTCTTCATCTTGTATATTAACTCCGTAGGGCAACACCTCAGTGAATTTCAGTATGACTACCCAATGGTAAGGGGCATCCCTGCACCAATCCTCCTGTACGCGGATGACGCTGCAATTATGTCACGGAACAGGATTGGCCTCCAAAGGGCGGTAACAAAATTTGCTGATTATATGAGTTACAGAGGGTTAAAAGTTAATGTCTCCAAAACGTATTCCATGACCTGTGGAAATACGGCAAAGATCATCTGCCCGATTTTTCTGGATGGGAACAAGATCGAGAGTACCAACAGATTTTCCTACCTAGGAATTAATTTCGACTGAAAGGCTACATGGCAGGCAGCTGTGACTGCAAGGAAACTAGCTTTCTCCAGGGCCACAGGAGCGCTGACAAACTTTGCGAAACAACTGGGTTGGAGACCGGTAAGAGAACTTTTAAAAATTTATAAATCAAAATGTGTCTCTACCAGTACTTATGGGGCAGGTATCTGGGGGATTGAACAAACTGAGCAGATTCAACTCTGCGAGAACCATTTTATCCGCTATTTATTAGCAGCCCCCAAATCTACAGCTACTTGTATCTGCCATAGTGAAGTGGGACAACCATATATCTCGGATACCATCAAAATCTCCCCTTTACTCTTGCAGCATAAAGTTTGGGTAACGCCTGAGACAAGTTTAAACAGAGATGTCATCATAGACTGCCTTAAGCTAGATGGAGCGGTCAACATAAAATGGACTAATTATGTAAAACATATGATGAATGACATCGGGCACCCAGAATTTTTCGATACTCCTGTAAAGTATGGAAGGTGTGCCTAGAAGCACATTGAAAAAGATGGTCTTAGAACATCTAGATAATAAAAGGTGGCTTCTAGAAAAGGTCAAATGTACAGTTGCGGATAATCAGCTACTTACCATCAGCGTAGGGATTCAACCTTATTTGTTATTAAAGTTAAGCTGTTATACTCGCATGCTGTTGACCCGTTTCCGCACTGACACTTTTTTCAGATTGATAACTTTTCCACAATGTAACGATTGGACAAGGGACAGGGTAATTTGTCCATGTGATGATATCTCATACCAATCAAACATTCATTGTACATTGTTTTGTAAGTTTTACCTGACCCAGAGGAAGAGGTTTTTGAAACGTATATTAAAGGCCTGGGGGCTTCGGCGCTGTAGAGGGGCATTCCTTAAGTTAAAACAGCTAGAGAATGAATATGTTACCAAGGCAGTATCCTCTTTTTTAAAATTGCTTATCAGCTACTGGAATACAATATAATGTATATGCACATTTAATTTCTTTTGGAAAGTGATTTGAAAGATTGTACATGGTGTATAAAGAAATCGTAAATACTTTAAACTGAATATGCACATAAACATGTTCTATCTTTCCTACTTTGATATTGGTTAAACAAAAGGAATCGTGCAGAGTGATTTCTCTCATAATGTTTGGTCCTGTATGAATTGTATCCTAGTTTTTTTAATATTGGTAATTTTTAACTGTAAATATCTTTTTAACACTGCTTTTTTAATGTATGCTTTTATGATTTTGTAATTTAAAATCGAATAAAGCTTAATTGAATTGAATTGTGTATGTGCATGTTGCATTGTATGCCTCTAAACAGGAGTTCACATGACCAAAGAACTGGAAATATATAGTACACACTGCTTTTAAAGAAGTTCTTTTTATGTTTCAACTCTTGAATTTGAAAAACAGTATTGAATGTTGTCCTGCTCGAGGAATTGTTTAGAAAACATGCCCTGAATGACGTCACCTCCCGCGTAGGTCTGACTAAAAATCCACTCTGGACAGACTCGGGTCAGTTTTTTGCTGGCGACGAGAGTTACAAGTCAGACGATTCCGCACGCTTAAAACGCCTGGTGAATATCTGCTTCAAGATAAGGCAGGTATGTTCTTACGTCGTCTTTCGGACGTCAGTTTACTGCCGTACGTTTGCTGAGGACAAAGGTTTAACAGCTGTGAAGCATAACGAGTGACCTTGAGTTCGCTTGAAATGGTGACTCGTTTAACTTGTGCCCTTAAATGCTTGTGGTTAAACATTGCTGGAAAACATCTTGTTCTGCCGGAGCAAGGTTAACTTTAGGACTCCTAAGAAGACTAGTTTCTCAGAAACAACTGAACACAATCGAGAATCAGAGTAGCACTGTTTTTAATTGAGGATCGCATGTTTTACTTTTTTGCATAGTCTTGCATTTCTCTCAAAATGCATCTTACCACTTAATATCCTTGATGATAAAAATGTATTTGCGTTTGTAGAATCAAGAAAACGCTTACCTATCTGTAACAAAATGTATCTATGCCTGTAGAATCAAGAAAACGCTTACCTATTGGTAACAAAATGTATTTACGCCTGTCAGTACTTCAAGTGGTAACAAGGCTGAAAGATGAGTGGGCGATTTCTGTGCAGTCTTATCACAACATTGGTTTTATAGTTACGAAAAGCAGTTCAGCACATTCTTTGACATATTAAGAGAGGGAACATCTGGTTGCGCTATCGCAATACACAACTAAGCGGCCAGGGATAGTAGGGGAGCGGCCAGGGATAGTAGGGGTGAAAGCACAGGCACATTGAAGTCCTAATCAGATTATTTGCGTTGGAGTTGATCAGCGATGCCAATTATTTGCGCTTTCCTCATTTTAGGTATTTCACATGGCGCAGGTCGCACTAGCAATGGAGTTTCTAACCTGAGATGCCTTGGACAGAACAGTGCGCACCATGGTCTTACGTTGATACCAGGTTGGACAGACTCGGAGGTGTAGAATTGACATTTATTTATTTTTGGATGTTGTAAACTGCTACAACCCGCTGAAGTGGTCTCGTGGCAGAGGTTGTGGAGTTTGAAGTAAGGAGAAGACAAGTGCCGCAGAGTTGTTTTTTTAGGTTGAGCCTAGCGGCAGTGCGCATGCGCTGCGAGCTCTGCAAGACTGCTGTAGTAGAGTATTGGACAGAAGCCGCGCCCACTCTCCTGCCATATTTTTCATTAGCCTGTGTCATTGTCTTTCATAAATGCTGCCTTCCAATTTGTCAATAGGTTTGTTAGTCCCTCCTTAGTATGGCTTTGTCTTCATTTGTAACCTCCTATGGCTACTGGCACCTTTACTTCGGTTGTTACACGGGACCTGTTATTTAGTCTGTAAGCACTATTTTATTGAGTTTCCCT
This sequence comes from Lissotriton helveticus, assembly GCF_964261635.1. Lineage (NCBI taxonomy): Eukaryota > Metazoa > Chordata > Amphibia > Caudata > Salamandridae > Lissotriton > Lissotriton helveticus. The sequence goes on along the minus strand of NC_136057.1, from coordinate 537,252,063 downwards.
TAGTGCAGGCCAGACATGCGCTGTGTTTTTTAAGCAGCTTTCAATCACAATAACCTGGCATTATCTCGTGTCTGTTTCAACCCCCTCTCCCCACCCCCAAGTAAAATGGATTTGGAAATGATTAGCGAAATAAGTCGTGTGAATTCCAGGTAGCACATAATCATGTGCTAATGGGCTGAAGCTGACAACAGCACATCTGTATTACATGTCATCTGCACTAAGCCACCTGACATGTTGTTTTCAATAGCCTGTTTTATTAACATCATCACCAATACCACCACCACCACCAATACCACACCAATACCACCACCAATATCCCCACCACCAAAACCACTACAACCACCACCATCAATATCTCCACCAATACCACCACCACCACCACCAATACTACCACCAACACCACCAATACCACTACCACCAATCTAAAACCACCAATACCACCGCCAATACCACCACCATCAATACCACCACCACCACCACCAATACCACCAATACCACCACCAATCCAATACCACCACCACCACCAATACCACAGCAAATACCAATACCACCAGTACCACCAATACCACCACAACCAATACCATCACAACCAATATCACCATCAATACCACCACCACCAATACCAGTACCCCCGCCATCAATACCACCACCTCAGCGCCTCTCGCTCACTAGTAATAGCAGGGGCACTGTACGAGGCTAGAATTGCAGCAGAGACCATCCATCCCTCCCTCCCTGTACCCCTCCCTCTATGCCTGCCATAAGGCACAGCCCACCCTGCAGCAGGAGGAGAAGGCAGGGCCCTACTACAGCTGGAGTGTTTTTTAGTAGGCCAAAGATAGCAATGACATTACGCGATGCCACACTGCACACTCAAATCACGGAGAGGGCAGGAAATAGCTCCCCCTCCAGCCCTTCCTCCTGAGCCACGACTGTGTAATCACACAGCGAAAGGTATTGGAGAGCTTTGTTGGTGTTTATAGCTCGGATCATATAGAACTCTCACTTCACACTTTGTGCCTGTGTAATTTACGACACTTACGCATTTTCTTCACTGCACTATTTATCATTACTTTGAAGTCGTCGCAGGCCGGTCTCTTCCTCTGATGTTTACAATCTAACAAGCGGTCGAGAAGGCCCTTTATTGCAATGCAATAGGTCGCGCATTTGCGTGTGTTTAATCTAGTAGTATTGTAAACGACAATGCCTTTTATTTATGTTTTAAAACCCAAAACATAAATAAAAGGCTTTGTCATTTACAATACCAGTAGCTCAAACTTATCGCAGTGCAAATGCTTGTTTCAGTCTTTCTGTCCACCAGTGAACGCCCTCCCTGCCACCTCAGGGATTGGTCCAGACATGGCGGGTGGTTTAGCAGATCAGAAGGTCGGGCAAGGCCAGGTAGAGGCGGATGACGTCATGGGCGATGAATCTATCTACCTGCCAGCATGTAACACGATGATGAAGGTCATGGGTAGTGGTTAATGTGCCAATTAGTTAGCACATTGTACAGATGAATTTGTGCATTATTGATGTTTGCATTGCATGTTACATATGCCCATTTTCAGGCAGAGACAAATTAATGATTTTGTTAGAATCAAGTTAATTGAGAATTAAAGCTTTATCCGAATGCTTAATCAGCTGCAATTATATAGTATTTAGCAATTAATGGATGGTATTTGGTGGCAATTTATCCTGCTTGAATTAATTTCAAGCGTCTGTCTCTGCCTCTTAATATTATTTCTTTTTTGGATACAATCACTTTGTCGTTTCCCAGGTACAGTAATTCATAACCACTATACTCAGTCACCAGTTGTCAATTAGCTGGTATTGTAGATTGAATTCTTCACCTCCAACAGGAATTCATATTTCTTACCCAATCATAACTTATGATTGCATGGCAACTGTCACCTACCTGGTACCTCAAAATAACAAATTACTTTTATGTAGTGTGTTCTAATACTGTTTTGCTGTTTCATATTGTTGTATATGACAAATGTTACTTTTTCGCTTCTTAATGGAGTGTTGCCGTATGGCTTACACAGGTTTCGTTAAAAGCTCATAAATAGATTGCAAAGACTGTAATAATCATGCTGCTCCCCATTGACTCCCTGTAGGCACACTGCACACAACGGTTGTCTCACACATGCAGCCCAGACACGTACACGTTTGCTTGTAACCAGCCCAATACTGCTTGCTCTAGCTGCTTTCAGTCCAATTTCTGTGAATTTACCTTGAATCAGACTATGGTAGTGAGGTTCACCCACAGTAGAGGTGGCATAAGTGAAAAAACATTGTGAACTAAAGTGGCAAAACCAACTACCTAATTCTCAACACAGACAAGACGGAAGTGCTGATTTTTGGGAACACCTCCCCATGGCACAACATCCTGTTCAGCAAACTCACCATGAAATACCAGATCAACACAGTCTCCCCTGCCTGCTTCCACCCCCCTCTGCAAGATCTTCAGATGGCTCCCTGTCGGCACCAGAAAACAGTCACTCAAGCCCTAGTCATAAGCTGGGTAGACCACGGCAACACACTCTACACAAGAATCACCACCCAACTTCCCAAGAGACTTTAGATGATTTAGAACTCAGCTGACAAACTCATCCTCAACCTCCCCAAACGGACCCACATCACCCCCCACCTCCGGAACCTCCACTGGGTCCCCATCCAGAAAAGATTAATTCAAGATGCATACACCCCTACAAGGCCCTCCCTGGCCAAGGGTTACCCACCACCTGAACTTTCACCAACCCTCCAGACACCTGTGCTCCGCCTCCTTTGGTTTCGCACACACTCCCTGCATCTGCCAGATCTACAGTGGAGAACATTCCTTCTACCTTGCTGCCAAGTACTGGTGCCGCCTTCCCCTTCACCTCTGAATATCATCCTCTCTCCCGGAATTCAGAAAGGAACTCATTACCTGGCCTTTTGACTCATACCAGCTAGCACCTGGATACCCTTGCAGGTAAAAACTAGCGCTTTATAGATCGGAGTTGATTGAAAGACCCAATTGCTATACAAAGTATCTATACTACTATTATAAAGGAAGAACTTTGAACCTTTGAGGCGGGTAAACTCTGGAACCACAGCGCCAATCCACACACCCGATACATCGTTGTAATCGTCAGGGTGTGCAGATGGACATAGGCTATATAAACGTAATAAATATACGTTATTTAAAAAATTTACCCCCAAAAAAAGTAGTCCCATGGAAGAAGCGCCGGCCGCGACGTGCGTGCCCGACGTGAGGAGCACGGGGAGGAGCGGCATCCAGGAGCGCGAGGAGTACCGGCGGACATGGCGTGGGGAGGAGCGGTGAGGAGCGGCGGACAGGCGGTGAGGAGCGGTGGACAGGCGGTGAGGAGCGGCGGACAGGCGGGGAGGAGCAGTGAGCGGCGGATGAGGTAGGTTATTTATTTTGGAGCGGTGAGCGGCAGAAAAATGAAGCAAAAATGAAAATCGTGAGCAAGAGGAAGCAAACGGAGCGTTACAAAAGTGAGCCAAACGCTGCATTACTGGAGGAAAAAGTTACGTGTGCAGGTTACAAAAGCGTAGAAAGTAAACATAGAGGTATAGGAGGAAAAAGTGACGTGTGCAGGTAGCAAGAGGAAGCAAACACAGCATTAAAAAAGTGAGCCAAACGGTGCATTACAGGAGGAAAAAGTTACGTGTGCAGGTTACAAAAGCGTACAAAGTAAACATAGAGGTATAATACTGCAATATATGGAGGAAGGCTCCGGGGGACCCACGGACAACGTCGGGGCGGGCGGGGGCCCTGAAGCCTAATTGCTCCCAGACAACATCGGGACGGGCTGCTAGTTATTTTAATAAAACAGATGCAAATGAAAGGAAATTATGATTCTTGTGGTGCTAACCAAAAGTACTGGTTTTGAATTACTATTACATCAATTCATAGCTGAAGCACCCCAGAATAACAATAATTTTTTTAAAAGATAAAAAATATACAATGCATATGACGTGTGACATTCCGCAAATGCTGGGAGACCTCTATGAAGAAGGCCGACTAACAGGATATGCTGCCTTCTTCACCAGGTGTGAACTAGCTCTAGATGGCTGTTTCCTGGCCTATGCTGGCCTAGCCGAGGCTAGTCGCAAGGCTTCGGTGGGATTCCTGCAGGAACCAGACACCCACCTATATCCAGATGCTTTCTGATTTAGGAGGAGAAGCTTGGGCTTATATACCTTATTGCTACCGAACACATTGCGAGATCACGATTGCCTTTCTATACTAATCAACTGCCGGATGGTTACACGCAATGCAAAGTTGAAACTGATACTTTACAAGTGCGTATACAGGGACTATGTCACACCACACTGGCTGAATAGACTAGAACCCTCTAAACCAGAGCACTGCCTTAAATACAAGGTGGCACCAGATACTTATGTACAAATGTGTTGGGGGTGCCCGGAGATAAAGGGATTCTGGGAGGCAGTAATTCATTTTCCTTGATGTGCACATCCTCCAAAAAAAGAAGTTTGCCAGTGCTGCGTTTCAACATTCCTGGTAATGGTTGTAAACCAGGTTCAGCTTCATCTTTTGTTTGACTTCGATTGAATATTGTTGACGTGTCTGCAAATGGGCGTACTGCATCACATGTTCCTCCAATGGTCCCAAGTGTATTCATTTTCAAAATGGGTCTTGTTAGTACATTTTGTTTGTCGGCGCCACCATGTAAACGTGAGCTATAAATCGGTTGGCCGCAAATGTTTTTTTGTCTACATGGCCGCGCATGTGTTTACTGAGGCGCCACAAAATGACACATAGGTGCCATATTTACAAGAAACAAGAATCGTACATGCATAATATGATGGATGTTCACGAGGGGTGGGAGTGGGGGTGGAAGAGTATGAAGGAGATAGGTGCGTGAGTTCAGGGGGCGTGCCAACAGAGCCACTCCATTCATTCTGTTTTTTAATGTGTTTGGATTGCTCTTGGGGTCTAACCGGTTGCACTTATAAGCTTGTTTAGTTTAAGAACTATCTGTATTAGCACGTTTGCTTTGCTTTTTATATATCATGAATTCACATTGCGGTTTTCGTCCGTTATAAAAAATAACTTGCTCCATGCCCGATGGCCTTAATGCGCCTGGACACCATGGCTCACAGTCAGAGAATTAATACTTTCAAGTACATAATAGATCATTTCAAATAATTCGTTCTTCTGCCTCCAGAGTGCTGTTTTTCATCTGGCTGGTGGCTGCGTGTTTCAAGTGGTTGCATTATTTGAACGAGGGATGTGCCTTTTAGCTGCAGTCAGAGGACAGACATCATGTGTTTTAATGCCTGTGTGAGGAAACAATTAGGCCAAAGGCTTTGAATTTCGGTTGAATTGGTTGTGCGGTGGCACTGAACTACACCACATGAGGGGATCAATGACAGCACATCATGTAATATTTCCGCTGTTTGAATATGTTTGAGCATCACAGCTGTCTATCATCCACATAAATATGGCCAGGACTTCTCTCTTAGTTAACATTTTCTCTCAGTCATGTTCTATTCGGTAGATGTCCAGACATCAAAAGGCTTGAAGTGAGACGCAGTCATACAACAGTCGCATTGAAATGAATCGCCCTTTATTAGCAAAATGCTGTGTGCGAAACTCTTGAATATGACCGCATGACTTCCTCCAAAAAGCACCTTAGCATGTCCACCTTCAGTCAGTAGCCCACCTGAACTCCAGCTGGAGGTTCCTCTCTCCCCCACAATAATAATTATAATAGACATTTTATAAAGCGCTCAGCTACCCCATTGGGGTTACCTGGCACTAACATGTCAGGTCAGGTCTATCCAAGACCTGCCACCTCAGAACAGCCAGGTCTTCAGCTGTTTTAGAAAAAACGTCAGTGAAGGACAGTTTATAAGAGGTTCTGGCAAGTCCTGCTATAACTTGGAGCACTGACATGCAAAAGACCAACCTCCCATCTGTGTGCGTTTGACTATGGGGACACCGCACAGGGAATGTGCACTGGACCGGACGGAACGGGAAGGTTTGTAAGCAGTAACAAACAAATTATTGCAGACATTGTTGACCAACCTCTGATCTTGCTCTGTGTACATAGTACAAGGCTTTACATTTAAATATCTACTCCACTGTAAGCCAGTGGAGTTCCCGTAGAAGACAAGTTGCCGAGGCACTTTTTGGGATCTATAGAGCATCCCAGTCGCCGAGTTCACGACCACTTGCAACCTTTTGATGGAGGCTTTATCTGCCCTCAGATAAAGTATGTTGCTATGGTCCAGTGTTGACATAATGATGGCCTTAACCACTGTCCTTTGAGCTGGGGATTGAAGGAGCCAAATCATTTTCCGCAGCCATTTCAGGACTGCAAATCACGTGGCGAATACCTTTTCCACCTGGAGTTTCATGGTCAACTTCTCGTCCAACATGAAGCCAAGATTTTTGACCTGAGTGGCTGGGTCCGATAGAGGGCCCATGATTTATGGCCATTGTTGGGGGACTCCAGAGGGACGGATTCTTTTCCATTACCTCCGTCTTATCTCCGTTTTGCTTAAGTGAATGGCTATTCATCCAAACAGCGACCCTACTCAAACAGGAGTTCAAGGCCTCTGAGTTGTGGTTCTGTGCAGATGAGAGCAAAAAGATGATTTGCATGTCATCTGCATATGAAAATAAGCTAAGGCCACAACATTCCACCAAGTCTGCAAATGGGCACACATAGATGTTAAATATTGCCAGACTTAGGGAAGATCCTTGGGGAACTCCTGAAGTCAGGGCATGCGTCTCGGGGGAGGCAGTGGCTGAGCACACCTGAAAAGACGGGTCCTTTTAGATGGATGTCATCCAAGAAAGGGCTGTTCCCTGAAGTCCTACGTCAACCAGCCTCTTAGGAGAGTTATGTGAGACCATGTCAAATGCCGCACTGAGATAGAGTAGAATCAGCACAGCTGTCTCGCCCCCATCCAAGAGCTGCCTAACATGTTCTGTGACTCCTGGAAGAGTGGATTCAGTACTGTCATCCTAAACCCAGATTGCGAAGGGTGAAAGAGGTCCTGGGATTCTGTAAAACTGGGAAGTTGTCTCTTGACATGTTTCTCCATTATTTTAGCCAGGATGAGAAACATAGACACTGGTTTGTAATTCAACCAATTGTCAGGGTCCAAATTAGGTTTCTTCAAAAGGGGTCGGACCCTGGCATGTTTCCATGCCTTTGGCATATGCCCCTGCATTATAGATGAATTAAGAAGTTCCACCAGACACAGAAGAATGTCTGAATTTAGGGCACTCTACTTGGCAGCGGACGGGTATGCCCAGTCGTGGGTCCTGTGCTCTCCATGCCATGGGAGTCAAGCTATTCTGGCTGAAGAGGGGTGGAACCCCGAAACCGGTCCTAGGATGCTTGTTTCCAGGGAGATCCTGGCCTTACAGTTCGGGCTGGACTGTTCCCATTGGGCACTGGGTCAAAACTGATTTGCATTTGGCTGGGTTCAAACTAGAATGGCATGGTGAGAAAAAAACGATGGATTTAGGCCCAGATCTCTGTACTGGGGTGAATATATGACATTGTGCTACATTCTGTCCATCAATTGTTCTTTTTGCATTTGGGATCCTATAACTGCCATTATTTTCCAGGTGTACTACTGGTGATATTTGTGAATTGCACTAAGTAATGCACCTTCTCCAGATTTACTACCTTTCTGTGAGTTAAGCCCGGCATTGGGGGTTAGGGAGTTCTGTCGCTTGAAAGTCATGAAACACAACCTTGAACTCTTTACTTATTGATATTGGTTTTGGTGGATACATTGTTAGGAGAGCTATGGTTCTGCATCTTCTTTTGTTGCAAGTCTACGCTTCGCTTTGTAATGGTTTGCCGAAATGTTGACACACATCCACATTCACTTTGCTAGGGACTCCAAATCCGCTTTCTGCCCTTTTGAAAGCAAGTGAATCCTTTCCCAGGATATGATTTGGCGTTCTGGCCAGAGCTGTCAACGTTGGAACTTGGGGAACCAGGTTTGGGGTAGGCTCACTATCTTGTGATTCTGGGTAAATCACTTAATCTCCCCATGGACATCCTTTCGAGGTAACCATGGGCTGCAGCTGCGACCTCTGGCTTGCCCCTTGTGACCTTTTGCACTGCCGTTGCAACCTCTGGCCTCAGAGGTGGGGGATCAATGCCAAGAACATGGGGGCGGCTCCACATTCAATTTTATGCCCATTTTTAACTATACTGATAGTGGATAATACACTATTAGTATAATAAAAAAAAGGTGCACGTTTAGCTGAAATGGGACATTGAGTGGCAGCTGTGGTAAGTAAAATTGGTTTTAAATGTATATTTTGTGTGTGTGCTTCTGATTGAGGGTGTTTGTCAGGGAGTATGTGTGAGCTTCTGTGTTTTTATGTGGAAGCTTCTATGTGGGAATGTGAGTAAGTCAGAGACAAATGGTGAAAGACCGGACTGTCAGTAACTATGAGTGAGATAGAGTGAATGCAAGTGAGTGAGAATGCAACATAAGAATGAGTGTTAGGAGTTTAAGAGAGTGAGAGTGTGAGAGAGAATGAGTATGAATGTGTAAATATGAAGTGATGCTTGCAAGTTTTTAATTGGTCCTGACATACTGAAGGTAATTATATTCTTGTTTTTCTTAGTGCGCCATACACATAACACTGAGGGGTAATATAGTTCATAAATGACGCAAGTGTTAAAATACTAGTATTGCCATACTAGAGGAAATTCATGACATATAATGCTCCCTTGGAAAAGTACTTGCATACTTGAGAACATTTTTGGCATGTGGACCCTAGTGACAACATTTTGGTACTAGCTCATTTGAGGTATTTCTAATGCTCTTTGTTTTGGCCTGGGTCAATGATTGGAACTAGAGATAGGTACAACCTGATTTTTGGTAATGCCAAAAAAGCCTTCAACAAGATAAGAGTTCTCAACTATTTTTTTTAAAGAATGCTGTATTTAAGTTACTTGAAGTTCTTACTCTTTTTAAGTAAAATTCAGGCTATCTTGTTTTCATTGTTTAATTAGCTGTAACTGTACATCTTTTGGGCAAACTGTTTATTCTACGAAATTCAATAATTCCCGTTTAATGTAGATACGCTTTGACAGGGTTTCTTGTCAGTTGTGGTGAAGTCTGTGAGAAACTGCAATGTTAACTGAGTGAGAGCAAGTTTTAAACTACCACAGTTTGTAAGCCATTGCCTTGTTGAGAAAATACAGTTTCAGTGAGAAAACATGACATTACCTCTGGTGGCTGTGGTATCAAGCTGCTAGTGTTTTCTCAGAAATGCGTGTAAAATATTTGAGCAGGGTCAAAAACAATAAAGTTTGGAAATCTGGAAGAAAAAAAAAAGACTGCAAGTTCTCCGTATTCTTGTCTTCTCCTGTTTTTCTCTGAGATGATAATGGTGGGAAGCCTTTCTTAGAGTGGTCCCTATCGAGTGACTGACAATAGACCCCAATCATATCCCAAAACGTTCCCATAGTCCATTCCTCTTGCAGTAGTTCTTGTCACTTGTTTACAGATATTCCCAGCTAATTAAGGACTCTCCAAAAGACAAAAACCATTGATTCTTTTACATAAAATCAAAGAACTTCTGGTCGGTGTTTGAATAAATCGCACATGGGGTCTAATTAGCACTGTAACAAAGAACACACCCATTTCATATCACTCCAAACCAATCCCATTATCTCTGCTCAGATCTGTGGAACGGTTGTTGCACGCTGACACAATCTCATAAACACCTCGTTGTCACAGGTCATAGTCCTTGTGTGTCTAAAAATAGGTTGGGTAACACCACTACTAAGAAAACCAGGGTTGGACTCGAGGGACCTTAACAACTTCCAACCAGTCACCAACCCTCAACTCCTAGCAAACGTATGAGTGCGCTGTGAAAATTCAGTTCAAAACGACCTAAAAAGGGAATAACCTATTAGGTTTTCTACAAGGTTTAAAGCACAAAATAGTACAGGAACTACAGCTCCAAAAATTACATCCCGGACAATGGGAATTCATACCTCATCATACTGTTAGATTTATCAGCTGTTTGCTACAGAAAACCAAACCTTGCTCGTAAAATATTCGAGGGGATGGGTATAAATGGCTGAGTACTGAGATGGCGATCTTCATTTTTGAAAAACCGTGGTCAATGCATCAAACTAGCCCCTCTTTCTCCAACACAGCATTGCACAATCATTGGGTACCCCTGGGCTCAATGATTCTGGTAGCACATTTTCAAAATATTGATGGGGTCTACTTGCATATCATCCTAAATCAATCAAACGCACAGCTTTATTTGAGAATGTCTTCTTCACAGGACATCAGATTGATGGAACAACTTATCAGTGAGCTACAATCCTTTGTTACACTGCCAATTGAAACTGCACTTCCTAAAGACAGTTTCTGCTCATCTATCCTCCCACATACCTGAAATAAACTGACGAAAAGAGCCATTTCTTGACAATCCAATCATTATAGAATGCACTAAATCCTTAGGCTTGAACTTGGAAGAGAATCTGGACCTACAGCAGCACATTATTATTCCTGCTAAGAGATCTATTATCAAAACGAGACTGCTGTTGGGCATCTAAAACTTCATTCCTGAGCAGGATTTTAGAGCAGTAGTTAAAAAATTAGTTCTTTCAAGGCTAGAGTGTCGGAGCTCTACACATGTAGGCATTCCCATGATCCACCTTGCCACACTCAAGGCAGATGAAAATACAGCCGAAGGATTGGAAATAAGGTTAAAAAATGTGACCATGTATCGCTCTCCTGACTGGTTAGATGGCTCTCTATAACAGCCACCTTAGTTACCTCTTTCAGAGAAGACGGATCTCAGGTGACTAATGTCAGTTAAGAAGTTTTGGCATCCTTTGTCTAGAAACTCCAGTCCTGAAAAAATTCCCTGGATGCAGACAGAGAATCCAACTTTGAAAAATGACTATCCATGCTATAAAAATTATGAATGAAATATATAAACCCCTGAATTCTTTCTTCTGATGTGGAAGGTTCACTGTGGCTGCATGAAGAGCTCTGAACTCACCTAGGATTGTCTAATTGAAATGACACTTTTCCCCTTACTGTCCAGTTCTAACCCACAGCCCATCCCATTTGGTGAATGGAGACAGTTTGCATAGGAATATGGTTCCATCACAGGTCCTCCTCACAAAAGAGCTCTTTTTACAAACTATATACCATCTATCCGGGTCCTGTCTGCTATTCTGTGAACCTCTCTCCCATAAGCCAAGATAGGTAAGGTTAGATGGCCTGCAATTGACTCTTCCTTGCTCTCCTACTGGCATGCAAAAGCCTGTCGTTCTCCAATAAAGGTTTTTTGCACATTTTTAAGGGTTTAATTACTGTCACAGGAGAAGGGATTACCTTGCAGAAATGAATGCATCCAGTCTTTCGGGCATAGAAACCCCAGTTTAGCTGATTCAGTTTTACAATGATTTAACCCCTTAATCGTAGTGTAAATCCCGCTGCGGTGCTGGAATTTTATTGCGCGGGCGGGGCAACGTCGGCCAACGGACGTGCGCAGCACTACCGAGGTAGTGATAACAGTTCTATAGAAATCAGGAGATTTCTATAGGTCGCCCTTTAATCAGAACTGTATAACTTTTAATCTTGAGTGGGTTTTTTCAACTGGAACATATTACTGAGTACATGCGAAAATATCACTTTTAGTCGTGTCACAGTCAGCATTCATATTTGCCGTGTACAAAGTTTACTCAACTCCGGCCTTCAGTGCATGCGTTAGGGGGGGGTGACTTAGTGTAAGTTACAAAAAGAGAGATAGGAAGGACAATGTGGTATGTCCTTTTCCCTGTTTAACAGTAATCTAGAACAACGTGGACAGACCCACTAGTGAATCCTCATACCAGGACGACTCCGTACCATACACTGGAATGCAAGAAACCAAATAGGATTGTAGTAAGAACCCTCACTCACCAACCTAGTTGGTGGCATGCTTCATCATTGGGTTCCCAGCTGGGATGCCAAATGCAACCCTGCTGTGCTTCGATGCCTGAGTTACAGCGGAGTTTCAATCTGATATGTGCTCAAAGTGGTGATGTTAAAAATGCCTCTGGGATCCCCTCCTTATAATAATTTATTTTTGGGGTCCAAGGACACAGTTAAAAAGAGAACAGGGATATAGTGAAGATGAACAGTTGGACTTCGTTATCCCCTAAACACTGGTCAACATGTTTCAGCCTCATCAACAATAATGAGGCTTTCATCAGGACCATACAACGTGAAATGTGATGTGGCAAAAAAAGAATAAAGCCACATTCATTTTTTCAGCACACGCGCTAAGTTTTTTTTATTTTTATGCAGTGGTGTAACAGTACTTATGGACCCACCATCTGTTTAATATCTGGAAGACCAAACACAATACAAAGGACAAACAAAAAATGTAGAAAAGCATAATTGTGACTGTTAATTTCTAGCTTCATTATCCTTTTGCTCGTGATGTGCTTACCTATGTATTCAAGTGCACTCCGTCAGTCGGTTTCTAGGATTCTTTTCATATTTTTATTCTCACATAGACATGCGACATACACCTAGTGTATGCAAATTCATTCATGGTGGTGGGTGCAAGCATGCATGCATGTCTGATAATGAACATTCTAAACTGGCTTACGTGACAACATCTCTATGTGATCGCAGCTTGAATCAGGGTATTCTAATTGAAGCTACTGTTTAGACTCTACATGGTAAATGTTATTACCAGCAAAAATGAACTGGTGGTCAAGGAATTTGGTCAAGGAAGAAATTTGCCTTGCTGTGAATGCATGCACAATGGAAAGCATGAGATTGTAAAACATTCATGTCACAAAAGTAAACGTATATGTAAACGTAAAAAAACAGAGGTATCTTACACCAGCTATGTGAGTAAAGTAGCTGTAATGGATCCCGGAAGGGGCGGACTCCTGTAGTCAAACACTGTTGAGAAACAAATGCGGCATATAAGTGATTACTGGACTCCTACACAATGGAAATTGTGGCCATGTGGAGCCAAATCGGGCCCAAGTCTAATGGTGGAGACTTACTTCATCAAGTCTGACCTCCCATCTTCCTCACCTATTCCGGTCTTCTTGGGATCCTGCTGGTAACTGAAAACAGCGGCTACAGTTCTTTAAACGCTTCCCAGCAGTGCCCCGTGTACGTATGACGCGGTCCATGCCATTTGGCAGCTAGAACGCAGACTTGGGCGGAAGTCCATAGCTATGTTTAAATTGTGAGAATGCGGAAGGGGATGTTTTTGGTTAATGCCGCCAACGGGGTTAATATATTTAATGCTCCGTCAAAGGGTTAGTGTGCCGGTTGGCTGAAATGTACTACGGAACGGCGGAAGTTGATTATGATATTAATTGCTAAGAAAGATGTCAAAATTATTACGGCCTGTGAATATAATGTTCCATCATAGGGCTGATGTGCAAGTTGGTAATGACTTGCACTAGGTAAATGTTGTTTTGTTTTGTGTTGTAATTGTCCCGGAGACAATTAAGTTAAAAATAATCAAACAATGTTACTACAATGTTGGAATGAGTTTTAGATGGTAATGGCAGCTATACATTACGGGAGGTGTCCATTCTGAGTGTTACCATATAAATAAATAAAAATGCAGTTAATGGTGAACTAAATCCGTATAACTATCATATTACCACGTGTGGATGTATATAAATCCTGTGCTCCCAATATCGAGACACAAAAGTGCTGTTCCATTGGTGCTGTGTCTGTGACTTCCGTTTAAACAGATTCAGGGTTTCAACAAAAAAGGGCAATGGATGTGGACAATGGTGCTAGTACTGCCACAATACATGCTCAGTTTTGGGAAAGGCACAATGGTAAGGGCCTTAGTAATGCTGCCCTATAATACCATGATTAATTGTTAAAGGCCCTTTCTATTGAGGTCTGTTCAATGAATTCCATGGAATATTATCGTTGAGTCCATTTTTGTGTTGAAAACGGTAGACCCACGGTTGTTCCTTTTCTAGAAGGCGGCTCTGTAGATTGGTAATGTCCTTCTCCAGTTGTTCAATGACGACCCTGCTTATGTTGTTTGTTGTGTGTCCAATTTCAAGGAAGTGGTCACGCATCTTTTTTTTTTTTTTTGTCCTCATTTGCCTGACCTCGATTCCAAGAAAAGGACGCCAACCACTATACATGTCAATAGGCCAAAGGTAAGATCATAATCCTTATTGTAACCTAGACATAGAAACCGGACTGGCGGTAGACACTTTCTGGAATGATCGAGGAGGGAAAGATATTAGGCGGCCTGCCAATCCACTCTACAACTCCATCGGGACTAGTTAAGCCTGTAAGACCAATTGCTTTCAAACGGGACCACCACATTGGACCATGGAGTATATAGGCATAATCATTGGACCCGGGAAAAAAAAAAAGAAGAAAAAACCCCCGGGGATGATGGCACAAAAGTTACCTCCACTGAACCAACAAATTACAAAAGGTGAGGTTACGATTACTGCAGGATCTGGCCAGATCCACCTTTGATGTATCATAAAGGGACATCAGCCAGCCAGCGTGTGATGGTGCCTTAGAGTCGACCCAAAATTTTCAAATCTGCCATCTCGCAAGAAGAATTGCATCGAACAAGAAGACCTTTGCCTGTCCAGTAACATTGTCGTCGAGCCCAAAAATAATTAGAGGTAGTGTGAGAGATAACGATGTTTTAAGAATCGATGTCCAAGGTGACTTTTATCTCGTCCCAAAATAGCTTAATTGGGGGGCACTCCATAAACATATGGATATCTCAGGTGCCGGGGAGGTTACATTTATTACAGCATTTTCCTGGCTGGAATTTGAATAGCCTTTGCGGGGATAGGTAAGCTCGATGGACTGTGAAGAGGTGATTCCGCCTCAACCATGCGGGCTTAACGCTTTTGTACAGAAGAGTGAACGATCTTACCCATAAATCCTCGCACTGAAGGCCCATGTCACCTGCCCACTGCTCATCGGGTAGGGTAAACTCTCCATCCATCTCCTCCAACATGGTCCAATACCAAAAGGCTACTTCTTTGCCCACCGGTTGTCTTTCTACCAGCTGGTGTTCCAAGTTACTACTCCTCTCCAAATGGCCTTTTTCCTGATCAACTCTCTAGACCAGCTGACGAGCTGTATATATTTGAACCTGGACAATGCCGGGCCCACTCTCTCATATAGCTCTTCCCATTCTACCAATGCCCCTCCTGCTAGCAGTTCACCCCATCTTAGGATCCCTGCCTCTTGTAGGGGTACCGCAAGGCTGTCCCTAAAACAGGGGGAAGCCCCGGGGAATCCCAAACTGAAGCGAGATTTGAGAAGTAGGCCAACCCAATTCTTGCCTTTATCAGCACCCAAGTTTTGGCCAATGTGTAGGATATTTAACCTCACCTTTTTGAAGAACTTCTGCTCCCCAAATTTAAATAAAAAACCATCGAGTGGTAGGTCCGCCCCAATCAGCATGGCCTTGTACATTTTCCCAATGGAAGAACTTGACGGGGGTTTCAACATCCTAGAATGCGACATTTGAAACGCCCATGCGTAGTCCTGTATATCTGGTAGGGCAAGCCCTCCCTTTTCTCTCCTCCTTCTCAATTTCTTCCAGGCCAGTCTGGTAGCCTTGTAATTCCAGACAAATGAGTTAATTTCCTGTTGGCATTTTTGGAGTTGCTTGGAGTCAAAGGCTAATGGGATGGTGTTGAAAATAGACATGAACTTGGGAAGAATGGAAATTTTTATTAAACTTATTCTCCCTAGAATGGTCAATGGGAGGAAAGTCCAAGATTTTAGAAGCGACCAGCATTCACAGAGGACCCTTTCCAGATTGATCTTTGCAATGTTACCAATTTCTTGAGTGATCTTAATTCCCAGATAACGGATTGATGAAGTTACTGCCAACTGTGTGTTACAGATGTTCCACATCATTATCTCGGTTTTCCCTACCTTGATCTCGTACCCCGAGATCCGCCTGAATTCTTCCGCCCTTTTAACAACTATGGGAAAAGCTTGTACAGGGTCAGAAGTATAGATAATGATGTAGTCTGCATAAAGTCGTACCCGCTTTACCCATCCTCCAAACTCAAAAGAGGGGATGTTATGCTCCTCTCTCAAGATTTGCGCAAAGGGGAAAGCGGGCAGCCCTGCCTGGTTCCCCTCATGATTTTAAAGGGCTCTGTGAGGATACCATTGACCAACAGTTTAGCCCTGGGGTCCCTGTACAGGAAATCGATGGTTCGACAAAAATTGGGCCCAAACAGAAACTTTCTCATAACCGCTGCCAGATAGGGCCAATTGACCCTATCGAATGCTTTAGTAGCATCCAGAGTGAGCGTGGCCAGGGGGAGGGAAAAAGTAGAGGCGATATCTATGGCCCCAACCAGGTCGTAAGTTAGGTCTGCCAACTGACGCCCCCTTATAAAAACCCTTCTGATATTGGTGGATAATTGAGCCGATCTCGCTCCCCAATCGTGCCAACAGAATGGCTGCAAAGATCTTATAGTCGCTATTTAAAAGCGAGATCGGCCGATAGGACCCACAATCAGTCGGGTCCTTGCCAGGCTTAGGGATTAGCACAATAATCGCCTCGCTCTATGACTCAGGTGGCGCCAAG
Organism: Lissotriton helveticus; assembly: GCF_964261635.1. Taxonomy (NCBI): domain Eukaryota; kingdom Metazoa; phylum Chordata; class Amphibia; order Caudata; family Salamandridae; genus Lissotriton; species Lissotriton helveticus. The sequence continues at coordinate 537,235,445 of NC_136057.1, read as the reverse complement.
CCATTTAGAAAAATACCATTAAAGAGGGTAGTCAGTGCTGGAACTATAGCCGGACCTAATACCCGGTACTACTCCTCTGGTAAACCATCCGGGCCTGCCGCTTTGCCTCGCTTCAACTGCCCGATAATTTTACTAACTTCTGCTTCTGAAATTTCCCTATCGAGAAGTTCACACTGATCCTTTGTAAGAGTAGGCAATTGAACCTTTCCTAACCAGGAATCCCTAACCATGGGGTCATCCGTAATCTCCTCCTTATAGATGGTCTGGAAGAATTCCTGAAAGGCGCTTCCAATATCCGAGTTGGAAGTCCTAGCTTTTAACTGCCCTTCCCTTTTAATTTCCCCAATATGTTTTTTGGCTTGGTCTGATTTTATCTTCCAGGCTAGGACCTTACCGGCCGCCTCTCCGTACTCAAAATTTGAGAGTTTGCTCGCCTCCTACCTCTTTGCAACCCTCTCCTGTAGTACAGTTTCCAGTTTTTTTTTCAGTTTGGCCCGATTCTCACAATCTTCTGCAGATCCTCCCGCAGGCCCACACCTCTGATCAATAGTACGCAGTTCCTGCTCTAAGTTTTTGATTGCCTCCCTATATACCTTCCCTCTGTGTGAGGCTCTGTTGGTTATACACCCTCTTAAGTAGGCCTTAAGAGCTTCCCACACCGTTACTATGCTAGCCGAGTGCAAGTTAATTTCCAGGATGGAAGTAGACTCCGCTAACAAGAAGCTTTTCTCATCCTCTTCAAGCAGGATCGTCCGATCGAAAGACCAAGAGGTGTCTGATCTGTTGGGAGTGTGTCAGGATAAAAAGGATAGCTGAGTGATCTGAAAGGTGGGAGGGAAGGTATACCAACTCCTTCAATGCCTCTCTAAGATTATAGCTAAAGAGGGCATAGTCGATCCTCGACTTGTGGTTGTATTTAAAGTTTTGGAAAGAGACCCCCGGAGTATTGCCCGCCCTCTCCCTCCATACATCCGCTAAACTTAGAGTTGACATTATTGATAGAAGAGCGAGCCTAGATTTGGAATGCGTCACGACTCTGGAATTCGGGGACTTATCAAGCCTGGGATTTAAGACTTTATTGAAGTCTCCGGCCCAGACTAACGGATCTTGGGAGGTAATTAACAAGCTCTGAATCTTGTTTAGAAAGGATACGTCATCTTGGTTCGGGCCGTAGTAGCCCACTAAGGTATCTAGGACTATTCTAGTCAAGAGCCATCTCCCACTGAGGTCTTCATCTTGGTCCACAATCTGTGCCTTAGCTGCCCTCTTAAAAATGATGAGGATCCCTCGAATATTGGCATTGTAATTTGTGCAAACGAATTTGTCCACCCACCTCTGCTTTTTCAACATTTCATTTACTTCATGTTTAAGCGAATGTGTCTCCTGAATGATGATGACCTGCGCGGGGGAATCTCTCAAATACTGTAAGATTCTGTGTCTCCTCCCCCTCACACGCAGGCCATTAACATTCCAGGATAAAAATTGGACCGCAGTCATAGCCCTTTCCTACTACCACTCATCCCCCCACAAGAAGGACTGACACCACTCAGATGTATGAAGCGGAATCCCTTGACCAGGCAGACATGACTCCGGTGACGTTTGGAGTACTTTCTCAAGACGAGATTAACGAGAACAGGTTTACCAGGACTTTTTAACTTTTCACCCCCCCCCCTGTACCGCCTCACCCCTCCTCCCCTGAAAAAACCCTCCCTCATTACGCTGGCTAGATAGATAGCCAGGTTTGCGTCCTTGGACTTCCCCTCCCCTCCGCCTCACCTATGCTATTTACAGGCACCGGCTAAAAGGCAAGCCTATTAAGAGCAAAAAAAAAACTTGTGTGTGTTGAAAACGGTGGACCGACTGTTGTTCCTTTTCTAGAAGGCAGCTCTGTAGATTGGTAGTGTCCTTCTCCAGTTGTTCAATAACGACCCTGCTTATGTTGTTTGTTGTGTGTCCAATTTCAAGGAAGTGGTCAGTCATCTTTGTAGTGTTTCATTTGCATCGGATGTTGCTTCAGTGTTCACATATCCGGAATTTGAATTTGTGACTGGTCATGCCGACGTACCAGAGAACACAAGGGCAAGTGATCAAGTAGATGAAATTACAGGAGTTGCAGTTTGTATGTTTTTTAATCTGCCAGGTTCTCCCTGGTTCCAGGTTCAGGGATTTAGTGGGTTTGGTGAGGTGGCATACAAATTGCCGGCCACATTAGGGAGTCCCCTAGCATTTAGCACTGTTAGTTGGATTAACATGGTATTGTGGGCGTGTCGCCACCAGGCTGTTTTTTAGGCTTCTCGCTCTTCCGTATGAGAACATGGGTTTTTCCCAGTTGAGTTTGCCTGTTGCCAGTATCTTCCAGTTTTTTTCTATGATCCGCGACACTTTGTTAGAGATGGAATTATAGGTGGTCACGCATGTTAATGGTATCGGTTAGGATGTGTGTTGCGTCTGCTCCAGTAAACCTTCACTGTTTTGATTTCTTGCTTGTTTTTGTGCTGTGCAGATAACTTTATCAGGATAACCTTGTTCCTTGAGTTTGGTTGTCTATGACGATGCTTGGTCCTTGTAGTCTCTGATGTCGCTGCAATTTCTGCGCAGTCTGAGGTATTGCCCAACAGGTAAGTTTTCTCGCAAAGGTCTGGCATGGAAGCTATCAAAGTGGGGAAGATAGTTTCTGGCTGTAGGTTTAAAATGTGTTTGTCTTTAACTAACCCCCCTCAGTGGTGATATCCAGGTCCAAAGAGGAATTGCTTTTTTTTATTCACAATGTGGGTGAATTTTAGGTTCGGGTCACATCAATTGACCCATACAATAAAAGAGTGTAGTGTGTCTTCCAGACCTTCCCATATCAGGAAGACATCATTGATGTACTACTTGTAAAATTTGATGTTGGCAGCAAATGGCATCCAGGGGTTGAGGAGATGTGTTTTCTCAAAGTTGAAAACATGTAATGTAATGTAAAGGAGCACTTGTATAGCGCGGCTATCACTCCAAGGAGCATCTTGGCGCTGTGGACCAGAGATAGATGACAATGCTGGTCAAAAACTGCTCTTATTAGTGGGCTCTGACAATTACACTAAGGCTTTGCACGCTGTATCAGAAAGACTGTAAATCCAGGTCTTAAGTGATTTTCTGAACAGTATTTCGGTGGAGATTTGACGTAGTTGGCCGGGGAGTTTATTCCAAGCCTTAGATCCTATAACTGCCAAACATTTCCCTCCCTTTGAGGTAAGCCTGAAGGTAGGGATAGTTAGCAGATTCGCGTTTGAGGATCTAAGGTTACGCGATGGACAGTAGCGGCTAAAACCTTTCTGAAGGTACTTGGGTCCTTGTGAATGAAAGGCCCTAAAGGTGATAACCAGTACTTTAAACAAGATACGCTTGTGCATTGGTAGCCAATGGAGAGCATCCAGTGCGGCTGAGGCAGAGGACTTCCTGGGCCATCTCAACACTAGCCGAGCAGCTGCATGTTGGACCATCTGTAACCTGTGTAAGACTGCTTTGTTTGATCCTGCATACAAACTGTTACAGTAGTCCAATCTAGATGTTATCAGCGCAACCACCACCGTTCGTCTATTTGCTAGTGGGTTGTAAATCAAAGAATGTCCTCAAGCCTTTTATGATGTTAAAGCAGATACCTGCCACACCTGCCTGTTGTTTGAAAGACAAAGTGTCATCAAACTTAATTCCTAGATTACGGGCAGTGCTAATTGTATTTTGGGGCGCCTCTGCATCCTCAGGCCACCACCGTTTTGGAATAAAATGATTATGTTGTCCAAACGGCAGGATTTCTGTTTTACCCGAATTACATTTCAGGTGGTTGTTTCTCATCCATTCAAAGGTGGCTGAGAGGCAGTTTTTAAGATTTTCCTCTGCATCCATCATGTCTTTGTCAAGGACTAGGATAAGCTGTGTATCGTCCGCATAAAAGATGGTACTAATATTAAAGGACGATATTAATTTGATCAGGGGAACCATATAAAGATTGAAAAGCGTCGGGCTCAAACTATGTTATGTTATGTTAATATTATTTTTATAGCGCGCAGCTGCCCCAGCAAAGGGGCGTCCTGGCGCTTTAGACCGGTACTATAACATAACACAGAAAAGGAATAGGAAAGAAAAAAAAAGGGACAACTACTCAGAAGCAGAAAACAAGAAAGTTTTGATGGCACGCCTGAAGGTGAGCAGATCATTCAAAGCTCGGATGTGCACCGGGAGCGAATTCCACAGCCCCGCAGCAAGCACCCGGTAAGAGCGGCCACCCATTCGGCAGAGTTTAAAGCGAGGGCAAACTGCCAGATAAAGAGCCTCTGATCTTAAGGATCTCAAAGGGATGTAGGGAATAAGCAAGTTAGTCCGAGCCGGCGGCGACGAAAGTTTCATGATTTTAAACTAGAACCCTGAGGCACCCCTGTCGTGAGAGCTTTTTCTTCTGAGAGGAAATGTCCTAAAGTAGTCACTTGACGTCTGTTTTCCAAGAAGTTCTTAATCCACTCCAATACGTCTCCTGCTATGCCGGAAGTTGCTAGGCGGTCTATGAGGATAGCATGTGAGACCGTATCAAAGGCCGCCGATAAGTCTAATAATATCAAAACAGCCTTCTTGCCCTGATCCATAGCAGAGCGTAGTGTTTCCACCGTAAACAGGAGGGCAGACTCTGACAAGTGCTGGGCTCTAAAACCCGATTGATTGGGGTGTAGGATGTTATTGTCCTCCAGAAACGTGGTAATCTGCCTGTTGACACATTTTTCTGTTTGCTTGCATAGTACAGAGAGAAGTGAAATAGGCCGTAGGTTTGAAAGAGTTGTCGGATCTGCCAGTTGTTTCTTCTGAAGAGGTTTTACCGCAGCGAGTTTCCATTCCATAGGAATCTCGGCGGATGAGAGTGACGAGTTTATGATGCTGTTGATAATAGGATTTGCCGTATCCACTATGGCTTGTAAGAAAGTAGGGGGACAGGGATTGAAAGGGGAGCCCGATTTAATGGATGATATGGCCTGGTGGGTTTCCTCCAGACTAATAGAATGAAAAGTTCTCATACAGGCAGTATTAGTACCTTCCAGGGCCACCCCATCAAAGATTGGTGAAACGGGGTCGGGGAGGGGGGGGGGGGGTGGGAGGCTTTGATGAGGGCCTGTACCTTTTGTTCAAAGAAGTCGGATATGGTGTTGCAGAGACTCTGAGAGGGGGGGATTTCCTGCAGCAGTATTTTAGGGTTTCTAAAAACATTTACGATCTTAAAAATCTCTTTCTGTTTGTTTACGGCAGCTTCAACGGCTGCCGTAAAAAAGTCTATTTTAGCAGTTTTAATCAAGGCATGATAATGTCTCCTAGCCGTTTTATAGTTACTAAGGTCCTTCCTTTCATAGTTCCGGCGCCACCTTCGCTCTAGCGCCCTCACTTCGCCTTGCATTTCTTTTAGAGAGCATGAGAACCAAGGTGCGGACATTTTCTTACAACGTGGCTTGTTGTTCGGACCTGTGGGGTCCAACTGCTCACAGATCCAGTCCCCAAAAAGTTTATTATCTGTTATCGTGTTTCCTGTCATTATGGGTTTCCTTTCATTGGCTCTTATCGGAAGGTCAGGCTGCCCTATGATCTTTTTCCAACCGGGTTTAACTAGCCGAGAAGTCTCCACAAGGCCTTTGCCTATGGCACTACCCTCGACTGAAAGGTCAAAAGGAATAAATTTGTGGTCTGACCAGGTTTGCGTGAGCGGGGTTTTTACTTTAAGCATGTCTAGGTTCGAACAGATGCAGTCCAGAATGTGGCCAGCTCTGTGTGGAGTCCAGGGTGTGTAGCGTTGGGCCAAGGACGTTCATGATGTCCTTAAAACAGATTGCACTTGGATCTGTGGTTGAGTCTAGGTGGAGATTTAGGTCGCCCAAAAGCGTGAAGTTAGCGAACCTGAGAGTGAGATTACTAAGTACCTCCCCAATGCTCTCCAGGAACTCCTTTTGCTGACCTGGCGGGTGATAAACTAATGCTCCTGCAAAGGTAAAGGACTCATGGACCTGCATACAAAACCCGATACTTTCTGCCCCTTTAATATCTGGAAGCTCATTTATAATGCATTTCATGGTGTCTCGATAGATAATTGCGATGCCCCCACCACGTTGTTCCAGTCTATCCACCCTTTGGATTAGATAACCAGGGGGGAGGGCGTGCACAATATCAGGGTTACACCAGGTCTTCAACCAAGTCTGTTATAAAGAGACAATCAAGTTCCCCCTCAGTTATTAGGTCGAAAATGTGCAATGCATTCTTGCACATCGATCTAGCATTTATAAGTCCCCCACGTAGGACTTTAGGCCGGCCTTTTCCCATTGATATTTGCTTGCAATCAAGTGGTACTTTACAATGGTAGCAGCTAATAGGCCTCACCCAGGTAGCCACGTCCAGGGACTGATGGCAGAGCTTGGGATGTTTGTTTAAAGATAATAAAAAATCTCTAGTGGGATGTTGTTTAGGGCGTGATTGGGCAGCATGTTTGACCCTCGGCCCCGGCGCTGACGGGCGCAGACGGTCTTGCTTTGGCGCGCCTGTGGCACGCGAGCAGCGGGCCCGCTGCGCTCGTCCGCTGCACTCCAGTGCCATATGAACTTTAAATAGGAGGCTGAGACCGGTCCCAGTGCAAAGACTAGACCGACACCTCAGCCAAGATGGCCTCCTCTAATGTGCCCCTGGAAGTGAGTGTCATTCACTCCCTGTGTACCGCGCTATCTGCCTCCCTCCACACAAACAGCACAAGCTGCGGTGGACCGGGTAGAGAAGCGGTGCCCGAGACAGTAAGTTATAATGTGCCTGCTAACTTAAACTCTAAAAGGATTTAAAAAGCAGATACTGTGCAGAATAGTCAGTCATTCAGCAAGCAGTTACAAACTGCGATATTAAAATACATTAATGCAATGGCATCGCTTCAGCTGCGTGTCAGGAACTTCTAAAAGCAGTTTATGCTTCAGCGCGACGGCTCCACCCCCTCTAAATAGGAGGCTGAGATCGGTCCTCGTGCAAAGACTAGACTGACACCTCAGCCAAGATGGCCTCCTCTAATGTGCGCCCGGAAGTGAGTGTCATTCACTCCCTGTGTACCGCGCTATCTGCCTCCCTCCACACAAACAGCACAAGCTGCCGCGGACTGGGGAGAGAAGCGGTGCCCGAGACAGTAAGTTTTCCCAAAAATAATACTATTATAATGTGTCTGCTAACTTAAACTCTAAAAGGATTTAAAACGTAGATACTGTGCAGAATAGTCAGTCATTCAGCAAGCAGTTACAAACGGTGGTATTAAAATACATTAATGCAATGGCAGCGCTTCAGCAGCGTGTCAGGAACTTCTAAAAGCAGTTTATGCTGTGGCAGTAACATACAGCCCCGCCACACTAGGGGCGTAGGTGCTACCCATCGATGTGCCGTATGTTTGCAAAAAAAGGTAGCCTTCAAACTCAGAAAAATGATCCTTATGTGCCAGTTCCGCACATTGTAGCACAAATGATCTGGAAGTGTTATAATCCCAGGCTGTTGCCTCCGATGATAATTTGAGAACGTTTAGTGTGTCATCTTGGGAAAGGCTTGTGTACAAACTCTCTATGTGCAGGCTGACCAAGAAGGAGGTGATTGGATCAAAGGTGAAAGTCTGTAATTGTCTTAGTAAGTCTTTCATGTCTTTCAGGTAGGTAGATGTTACCTGCACAATGGGTTGTAGGTAAAAATCACAAAAGCATGAAAGATGATCCAGCAATGAGCCAATACCCGAAACTATTGGGCGGCCTGGTGGAGGGTACTTGTTTTTATGTTTTCTAATAATGATTTGTTCCTGGGGTCCTAGGACAGAGTTAAAAGAGAACGGGGATATAGTGAAGATGAAAAATTGGTCTTCGTTATCCCCTAAACGCTGGTCGACCTGTTTCAGCCTCATAAAAAATGAGGCTTTCATCAGGACCATACAAGGTGAAATGTGATGTGGCAAAAAAAAGAAAAAAGCCATGTGAATTTTTTCAGCTCACGCCCTAAGGTGGGACTCTAACCTCTCATTTCACCAACAAGTTCAAACAGTATCAGCTGCCTGTTTTTCCAAAATCAGGATGGTGAAAAAATTCATCAACTTTTTACCTAGTAACACCAGGAGGACCATTGTTCAGGCACTTATTACCTCCCATCTAGATTACGCCAACGGCCTGTACATTGGACTGACCTCTGGTCTTTGCCACCGACTCCAGACAGTCCAGAATGCTGCAGTACGGTTGGTGGGTGGCATTTCCCTTCGTGAGCACATCTCGCCACACCGCCGTAAATTACACTGGCTACCTATACAAAAAAGGGCAGAATTTAAAGCACTTTTTCTGGCCCATCGCGCAGTTAGGGGAAAAGGCTCTGCCTACCCTTCCGCCTGCCTCTGCCCCTACTGCAATGTCAGGCCTCTTCCGTCTTCCTCAAAAATTCTCCTCACTACCCCTAGATTAAAAAAAGCACGCTCCGGCGGTAAAACCGTCCAAGTGTGCACTTCTGCCCTCTGGAACAAGCTACCCATTTTCATCCGGATGATCCAGGAAGACCCCCCCTTTCAGAAAGCTTTAAAAACCTACCTCTTTTGCTAAAATTCCCTTTTAACAATCTGGCTCAGCATATGGGACACCCCGTTGGGGTAGCTGCGCGCTATATAAAATACACTAAAATAAATAAATAAAATAAATAATAAAAATAAGGTGTGCGTTGCATGATCCACGATGAAAGAAGTGAATCATTTCCTAGAGGGGGTCATTTGAATGTAGAAAATGGCATCTGAATATATATTATAGTAACATTGTGTGTGAGATACTATTTGATAGTATGAATGGGGCCATTAGAACTGAATGGATCAAGCAGGTGTATATGGGTTTATTGTAGCTAATTAAAGTGAGTGTTGAACTTTCAGGGGTCGGGTGTAATGCTATCACTAGAAGTAGGTTTTAGTTTGGTTGTAGAGTTAGTATTTCAATAGCTGAAAGATACTAACTGGATAGAGCGGAGGTGTCTGTACATGAGGTCTAGTCCTTTATTTTTGATGATAGATTGGGATGCATGGTGGCTGATATTTGTAGTTTTTGTTAATGAAAATATTACACAATAAATGTTATGGACTGCACTTGGGGGGGCTTCCGGTTCTCTTGCACAATAAAGGCACCAATGCCAGGCTGATCGATTCACTGTTGGTCCGCTGATCATGTGTCCATGCAGATTGGACACCAGGGTCAGGTACCTGTGGCCTTTTATCAGCTGTGCCCCAGCTGCACACTCTCACTCACTTACTGAGCTAATGGGCCCTGTGGCATTTGGAAGATAGCCAGGCAGCTGTTTTGCGTGATAGGCAACAAGTTAACCCACCTGGAGAATCATGCTCTGATTCGTTGTTACCACATGCCTGCTAGTTTTTGCTCTAGAGTCTTGGCCTCCAATTATATTGAGGGGTAGTTGAGCAGAAGGAAGAAGGATCACAGTCAAGGTCACTTGGTGGCCCATAGGTGACCTAGATTTTCAAACCTGTAGTGATTCAGTATTGAACCGTTGTTTCTTAGCCTTTTACTGTAATCTAGTATCACAATACACTATTTTGGTTGATGTTTTTATCAGTTTGATATTTTTCCCATTTTGATTATTTTGCAACCATTATTAACAATAAGCTGATTACAATTTTCTTGAGGATATGAATATTGAAATCAGCCTTGATAAATATGCACTTAAGCTGCAGCCATTTTCTAGCTCAGTTGGAAGAAAGCATGACATTTGTTAACCCTTTTTTGCAAATAATGAAAATCATCACATCCATCTTGCTGTTAATTATTTTGATGGCTTTCATAATATATATTTATCTAGACATATTTCCTCTAACTACAGACCATTTGCTTATCTTTATTTTTCACTTAACATGGGCTGCATCTCAGTGTGGTAAAATGTCATTTTACTTATTTTCGCTTCAACTTCGCATCTGATATTTCATCAATTAGGACAGCATTTCAGCTTTAATTGGAGGTGGCTCTTTCGCTATGGCGGAGGAATGTCGCCTAACTGCTTAAAGGCAGAAAATGAAAAAATAAAACGATAAAACACTTTTATTATCGTTTTATTTTTCATTGACGCCAATTTGCTGAATCTGCTGAGCTTGGGGCGAGGCAGGGCCAGGTCGCAGTGTCACCAGCAGGGTAGGGAGGAGTAGTAGTGGGCACTGAAAGTGTGCATGTTAGTTTCGCTGGCCATCCACGGCCGGCCAAACCGCCATGCACACTTGGATATCTCCAGGCTATTCCTTGGAGATATCTGCAGGCCTCAGAAGCACAGGCTCTCAGTCCCTGCTGGAGCGTGAAACCAGACCGCTCTGCCTAATCCCAGCACTTCTTTAATCATGGGAGTAATCGTATGAGAGAAGCGATTGGATTGCGGGGTGAGCTGGGAGGCTGTGCTCATGGGAACTGCAGTGTCGAAAGCAGAGGAGCAGCGAGGCGCGGTGCGGGAGCAGAAGGTAAGTGTTAATTTATTTATCCCCATACCACCCCTCCTTCCCCCTCTTCATAGAATACGCAGCAGCAATGACTGGCTTTAAAACCAGATGCTCAATACTGTTTTCATTACTAAAGCCACTCACTATATAACCTGATTAGAAACGCAAACCTCTCTTCCTCAGATTTTGATATGATTCTCTATTGTAAAATATGATACTTTTTGGGGTACATTTAATGTGTAGAGTAGAATTTTTTATCCTGTGGATGTTTTAGTAAGGGACCGTTGGAAATTGAGTTAATGGGTTATTGGTTGAGGGGGTGAAAACTTACCAAGTCAAAAGCAAAACCCCAAATTAAGCTGTGCTTAACTCTTTAGTAGCTGGCCTCAAAAGCAGCCAGCCTTAATTTAGAGGCAATGTGTAACACATTCATGCACCACTTGATACAGTAATAAAGTAAAAACACAAAAAAATCCCACCCCAACTTAGATAAACACAGCAAAACTTTAAAAATTTGACACCGAAACGAATCCAATCACAAAACCAGAAATATATGCTGTATTAAAGAATTAAGTGAAGATAGAGCTTAAAAGCACAAATCCCCATTTGTGCTTATCTAGTCGTGCTGGACCAGGACAAAGTCAAATTTCAGGCCGACACAGGGACCAGGTTAGGCCCACTGAGCAAAGGAAACCTAAACCCTGGTTCCGGAATGTTGCGAGAACCCGTGTTGAGGATGCGTGGCGCAGCAGCGGTTCTGAGGAGCTGCGATATGAGGTCTTGTATTGGTATCGAGGAGGTAATCGATCAGGGGCTTGCGATGCAGAGTCCTGCGTCGAAGATACCGTCGCGCACTGGCAGTTCTGAAGAAGATAATGTGCGGAGTCCTGTTTGGGGGAAGCAACGCACAGCAGCACTTCTGAAGTAGAGCTGCGAGGAGATGCTTCTGTTCTGCCCAAGAGCCCACAGCTGGACTGGCAAAGCACCTTCAGGTCCACTTCCAAGGGGCTAGGACTGGGGTTGCACCACTTGGGGAACAAGACTCTCAACAGACTGAGTCCAAGTACCCTGTTCAATGTAGTTGGAGCCTGTTCTGTGTGTGAGGCTTCTGATCAGGAGGCCAGCCAACAAGCCCTTGGAGTTCCTCTGGTGTCCCTGGAATTAAGATTCAGGTCCAGCCATTCTTATGTCGTGGAGTGGAAGAAATCTATGAGAGAGTCCGAGTGGAGGAAACTTCAGGACTCCTGGAGCAGAGCGACACCAGCCTGCTAAAGTTGAAGTAGTTTGGACAGAGGAGGCGGCATCAGCGGGCGTCCAGCTGGAGTCAAGAGTTAGAGGTGAGACTGCGTGTGCTCACACCTAGGGGAAAGCGCTAGGGACCAGGCGCTGTGGTTCTATCTCGGAGCTCTAAACAGGGATCTCTAGACATTGTATGGTGGGCACTACCATAAAAAGGGTTGCATAGGTCATGGAGAAGAATTGCTTTGCTAGTGTATTTTCAAAACTTGGGCTGTCCGACTCATACCGGACATCAGGAAAGTCCCTTTTTTACAGGTTTCTCATCTGTCACACTGAAGCCACAGGTTTTGGTCATATTGCGTCATAGATATTGTGCACTAGGGGGTAGGTGACTGGTTGTTCCACAGACTATGACCTGACCACTAAAGCCGGTCTTTGTTTCCCCAAGGGGTATCCCAAGCAAGTGAAGAATGTAGTAGGCACTGGAAGAGTCGAGAGGAGCAACCAGACTGACCAAAAGCCTAGCGGACAGAGGGATCATATTATAGTGTTGACCTTCCTCCTAAAAAAGGCTGTTCACAATAAAAATACATCATACTTTACTATGCTGCTTCCGAGTCATATCTGGCACCCTACTAAACCCACTTGGAAGTAGGAAAAGGCCCTGGAGGTTTCCAGCCCCAGAGGGGTTGTAATTTCATGTATCCCTGCCCTGGTAACTGTTTTGGGTCACAAAAGACTAGTGTCAAAACTCTTTGTGAGTTTGCTGGGCAGAGCCTTTGTGATTTGCCAGTGTGGTAGGAGACGGCTATTCCCAGTCATCAGGTCAGAGATGGCCCATCCTGCTTACTATTCCCTTTTGTCTCAAGATCTGGGAGCAATACACTAAGAACTGCCAGCTACACCTAGTCATGTGACCCAGAATGCAGGCACACACCAAATGGTTTGGACAAAAAAAATGCCAACTTTCTAACAGTTTCAAGCAGCTATGGCTTCCTGGAGATATATATTAAGCAAATTACCCTAGTAATGCAGCTAGGGTAAATTGTATAATATATCACTTTCTAAAAGTTACTTTTTCAGACTTGTGACTTAGAATCTGTTTTTACTATTAATAAGGGCTTTAAGTTACAATTCTTTAGACACCCAACTTGACCTTCCTACCTGCTTCCAATTGAAAGTTAGAACTTTTTTAATGTAAAAAGGTAACCCAATGTTATCCTTTGAGAGAGGGAGGCCTTGCAATATTGAAAATCGAATTTTAGTTTTTCACAACCAGGACATGAAAAAATTAGAAGTACATGTCCAAATTTCTAAATACAATGCACCATGCTCTGTTTAGAGCCTACCCTAGGGATGGCTCATATGTTATAAAAAAGAAGGTTTAGGCCTGGCAAAAGATTTATTTTACCAGGTTAAAAGGACAATTTAAAACTTCACCCAGTCCTGCAATGACAGGCCTGAGACATGTTTAAGGGGCTACTTCAGTGGGTGGCACAGTGAGTGCTGCAGATCCACTAATCGCATTTAATTTACAGGACCGGTGTACATGTAGTACCACTGTACTAGGGGATTACAACTAAATATCATTTGGGTGTCTAAAGGAGAGAGCACACACACTTTAGCACTAGTTAGTACTTATAAAGTCTACACAGTGCTAATGCCAAAAAGGAACAAGGCAAAATGTTTTGGGGGAAGACCAACCTAAGGCTGGCAGCTCTAACAGGGTCCATAAGTCACCTTAAGGCAACTTTGTTTGAATTTTAGGCGTTTGGTGGACTTACACCAGAAAAAGAAAGGGCTAGTAAAATATTGTTAAAAATGTTCAGTGAAGTTAATAGTTGTTTATTATGATAATTTACTATGGCCATTTTTTTCTCTCCAGTGGTCGACTTTCACACACCAAAATAGTGCATTAAAAGCAGTGTTCTTAATGAAGGAGGGAAGATTCATGTGTATAAAACTGACACTTAAGTTTTCCTAGATCTTTAATTCAAGTATGAAATATCAACTCGAACCTCATTTTCAATTCCATAAAGTGATGTCTTCTAACATATTTTATCCGATTGTTTTATCAGTGCTGTAGTATAGTCAGTATACTAGACTTATGTCTAGTGGTGTTTATTCATTTTGGACTCAAGGTGATATACCTATTTTGCCTGCATGTTTGCATATTGGATATGCAGTGCAACCAATGTCCTGAAATAGAGGTGTGTATTTATTTATTTATTTATTAAGAGTTTTGTATAGTGCGAACAAGACCCTTTGGTATCAGAGCGCTTCACATTACATGAGGTAGTTATAGTTCTGCATTGTTATCGTAACTTTCACAATATTATGCGGTAGGTACATATATGGTACATAAAGCAACAATATCAATAAAATTTCTACAAAGAATATCAACATATAGTATGACACAGGTTTTAGTATATAGTAAAATATAATGTGCAATAGAATCAATCGATCCTAACGGTCTATTTCCTGTGTATGTTTCAGCTCCAGTCATTAAACATAAATTCTGATATTCCGTGCCTCGTCTATGGAAGGAATTTACTTATTAGGAAGATCTTAGTTTCCCTCTTAAAGGATGCTGTGTCTTCAATCTTTCTAATGTTTGAAGGAAGTGAATTCCAGATTCTAGGAGCTGCTCCTGAGAAAGCCCTGTCGTAAGTTTTCTTCTTCCGGAAGATGGCTGGTCTCAGCATTAGCTCTTTTGTGCTCCTGGCTGGTCTGTTACCTCCAGATAGCTTAATTTTCTGAGCAAGGTAGTTGGGTGTATTGTGGTGGAGCGGCTTATGGGTTATGCATGCCATTTTTAGCTGGATTCTGGCTTCGTACGGTAGCCAGTTTAATGCCTTCAAATGTGGCGATATATGGTCAAATTTCCTTGATCCGGTGATCAGTCGTGCGGCTGCATTGAGACATGCTTTCAGAGGTGCTGTTGAAATTTTTGGTAGACCTGCTAGTGTCGTGCATCCATATTCAATCCTCGCGATAACTAGAGACTGAACTGCCAGTTTGAGGTCTGCTTTAGATATGAATGGTTTCACTTTTATGATGTAGTTCAGATGGTAGCGGGCGCTTTTTGCCATTGCGTTGATATGGGCTTTCATGTTTAGTTTCTCATCTAGAGTGATTCCTAGTGATTTCGCTGAGCCAACTAAGGTAGGGGTGCAATTTAATGCTGTGATCATATTGGACCATTCCTTCACTTCTGTGTGTTTCTTTGGTGGAGATATTAGTAAGAATTCAGTTTTTTGTGCGTTTAGTTTCAGATGGTTGACAGATAGCCACTGTAATGTCAGTTTTAAGGTCTCATTCATTCTTATGATGTCTTCCCTGGATGTGATCTTGATATAAATCTGGGTATCATCCGCGTACATGTGGTAGGAAATATTTGATTTTCGAAGGATTTCAGTGAGAGGTTCGATGTAAAGGTTGAACAGTGATGGTGATAATGTAGAGCCTTGAGGGACTCCAATTGAGTTAGGGCACGCTTGTGAGAGTGTTTGATTGACCAGGAATCTTTGCGTTCTATTCTGCAGGAAAGATTCAGACCACTTTAGCACATTTCCAGTTATTCCCATCCTATCAGGAAGCCTGTTCAGTAATGTTTCATGATTTACCGTGTCGAATGCTGATGATAGGTCCAGGAGGATAAGTAGACATGTTTGGTTACGGTCTAGTGCCTGTAGTGCATCACCGACAATATGTAGGATCGCTGTTTCTGTGCTAAGTCCTGTCCTGAATCCTGATTGGCAGTTGTCTAGCAGCGCGAAATTCGTAATGTGTTGGCTTAGTTGCTTTTATACGCATTTCTCTATTAGTTTGGCAAGTATAGGGATGTTGGTCACTGGGCGAAAGTTATTTGGATCTGCTGGGTCCGCTGTCGGTCTTTTGATGATGGGGACGACTTGACCTGTTTTTAGGCAATCTGGAAGGATCCCTTGTGATAGAGAGACGTTTATTATTTTCATCCAAATGGGAATCACAATATGGTTTATTTCTTTGACTCATTTAGAGGGTAGAGGATCACTACAGTGGTTGTTAGGTTTGATGTCTGATAGTGTTTTGGCTATGGTACTTTGATCAAGTAGTGTGAAGTTAACCCATTGTGTCTTGTTTTTTGTCCTATTGTGGGTGTTTTCTACGGTGCTATTGGGGTTTTGTCTGTCCGTATTGCCAATGTAATCAGCCTCTTTCCCAAACTCTCTTTCCAACTTGTTGGCCTTATCTGTGAAGAATGTTGAGAATTCTTCACAGCTTATTTGCGTTTTTGTGGTTTCTTGGCTGGTTTTAGCTAAGTGTGTGTTATAGGCATATTATTAACTGGGGAGTTCAGATGTCTGTTATGCAGCGAACATTTGAAGTAATAAAAGTGTAACATTGCCAACATTGAAATAGTAAAAAGGATTAAAAAAAATTATTAAATACAAAATAAATTGCACTTTTTTTTATAAACACTAAGAATTCGGTTACCTGTGTGGTGTATTCCCCCTGCTTTGGTATATTTCCCCCTGATTTTGCCTGTGAAGGAATGAATTGCAGCAGCAGCCCACTTGTTGTGAGGCAGACTGTTCTGCTTTTCCGCACCTTTTCAGTACCATCTTTCTACCCAGGTTTGTTTCTTTCCCTCTTAACAGTTAATCAGTAGCTTAGCCAACAGCTTTCTTAAAACACGACTTGTCAACTTTCAGCCAAAATTCTATAAATGACTTTCAGGTATAGAAATACAACCAGTGTTTTGTCTAGTGACGAGTGAACCCTGCCACTAGATACAACTCTGATCTCTCTCTAGCAGGAACATTAAAAACAAGAGTTATATTGACATGTGTATTGCTGCCTGAAAACTGGACTCGCAAGTAACTCAAGTGCGACCCCCTTACATGAGGTCAATGCCCTCCCTTCCAGGTCAGCGCCGGTCGCACCACCCTAAAGCCTACCCTGTATGTATGGAATGGCGACTAGAAGCATGGAGGTGTAATTCAAGGCAGCATGTTAAGGATTTTGAGATGGTGAATAAAGACATATATTTTAGCTGGCAATATTTAATCTAAAGAGGATGCATTCTGGTAATGAGATTGTTGGAGCACTCGAAGTCTTGCATTGAATCCAGGAGTGAGAAAGTTGAATTGACTGTCAAAACACAGATTAAATTCATTAGGGAGGATAATGATTTTAGAACAGGTTTTATCACCAATGTCAATATAATAGAATTGTGAATTAGGGGTTGAGAGGCAGTGCGCTGGCACAGTGCATTTTGATTTTGTTTACTTTTTTTTTTAGCAGCCACTGTATAAATCTTAGGATGTTTATAAAAAACATTTTTTAAATGATAATTTCTCTTCAGAGGTGCAGAAGGACACTCGTATGGGTGTGTATCAAATATTGCAAAGATCTGCGTAATATATGTATAATTATTCAGATTCCGATTTTGTTTCTGATGTGGTTATTGCGTTTGCAACACAGTTCGGTGTTTTACTTGCTGGCTTCGAGACACTTCTATTTATAAAGTCTTGCCTTGCCATTGTGATATTGAGGGAATTGTGATCTGCCTCCTGATATTACTGGGCTTCTGCTGTTTAACAGTCACCAGTTGATACGCATCCACAACCTGGATTCTTACCTAGGATTCACTGGTAATGCTCTTCATTGGTCCCGGTGGTGTCGCCCCTATGACGCAATAGGCGTGACCAGCAATTGTACCATTGGCTGCCCCGGCCCAGGGGTAATGTTTGTAGGCGCCCCTGATACCGCTCCAATAATGGTATTGTCCCGGTGCACGTGAGGAAGTCAATAACGGTGAGCCCTCCCCTTCCTACTTTTCCAAATGACGCCAGTTATTCACATGGGCATCTACATATCCCCGACAAATCATTATCTGCAGAGACAGCCAGGGTTCAATACTGTTCACTTTCAACTTAGACTTTACATGGATCCTCTTTGTGCCCTGCTCAGAGACTACAGCATTACAATTCACCAATATGCCGACGATACACAACTGAATTTGAATGTTCCCTCCACTCCAGACATCCAACGCCTTAGACACTGCTTGAAACTCATCCAGTCCTGGTTGTCTAGCACCTACTTGAAGGTCAGTCCCACTAAGACAGTATTCCTATTATTTGACAAGAACAACAAGCACACAAGTAAGAGACCTGGCTCCGAGACATGAACCTTGATGGTTTTGAGCCCCATTTTTCACTAAAGGCCGCGCCACTTTGATTCACCCTGGTCACCAGCTTCAGCCTTATGGAACACTTTGCTGAAAAAAGACGTCTGCTACCAACTCTCTTTTACAGAAGCAAAACCATTTCATCCACAAATGGACTTCAGGACTACTTTTCAAGCCCATACTCTTGCATCTGGCCTGTGGTAATGCCATGCTCCATGGCCTGTTAGACTCTACATTAATTCTACCCTTAAGGGCATCTTACTTGTGGCAGCACATCTCATCCAGGGCCTTAAGAAATATGATCACTGCACCCTCACCCTGAAGAAACTCCATTGTTTCTGCTTGCATTCCTACAGCATCTTCAAAACATTCTGCATCATTTACAACATTTTCACAACTAGCACCCCTGCTTATCTTGCAGACAAGCTCACCACCTTTGGTGGCTCTCAGCATACCTGCAGCTGGGACACCGTCAGACAGGAGAGTAAGAAGTGTTCATAAAGAAAAAACTAGGCAGCGGGCCTTTTACCTCTATGCATCATGGCTTGAGAAGAACATCCCCGTATCCATCAGGACGTTCCCAACACTACTTTGTCTCACGAAAGAGTTGAAAACGCACCTCCTCAAAGAACACCACATCAAAATGCAGTAAGTGTACCTTTCTGCTCCCAGAGTCCAGCTAATTCTCCCAAGACTCTTTAACTGTACGTTTGCCTTTGACCTTGTAGAGTGTTCTGCTGCCTTTTTGCTAGGTTCATGCTATACAAGTACCATATACATAATTATATTACTGTGCCTGATTTGTCCCCTAACTACAGTAGCATGTACACATGAGTAAGGAGAGATAAAATTCACATTCGGTGGGTGTTTCGACCCCTTCCAAACAGTTTCCTCATTCGTTTTGAAAAATCAAAAGGTATTTTTTATTTTGCAGTTTTATATAGCGTGAACACGACTTTAAGGTAACAGAGTGCTTTACATGAGCACCAGTTGAACAGATGTACACATTAATTTTAGGCACCCGGAGATTACATGATGTGCCCAGAGCTGTTAAGCCACATCTTCTCTGAGCATCTCTCATTGTATGGGTCTGACATTTGGCAGCATCCATCTCTGCATCCTCTGCTGCAATCAACCCAGTGCTATCGTGGCCGGGGACTCTGACCTGGTAGGCAGCATTCAGCTACCAGTCTTCCCAGTCCACTTTCCTTGCAGCAACAGCCACCAAGCCACTTTAACTTGCAATTAGTGGTGCACGATCACCCTGTGGAAGGCAGGATCTAGCACTTTCTCTTAGCTTGGCAATCAATCACATCAGGCAGATTCGTCTTCCATATTGTTCAGCATGGCTATGCCCTACACTTTCTGCTCTACCGAAATCCCGCCCCTCCACCCTCCCCCCACCCCCACCCCCCCCATATCAGAGCAAATCTCAGGGGGACATCTATCCATTTGGTTGCAGGAGGTGCAAGTTTACCCTCTCAACGTCTCCTTTAACAGAGGAGCTGTTGAGAGGGTTCCAAACCAGGAAATGGGAGAGGGTTACAACTCTCACTATTTCCTTGTCAAAGAAGGATGGGGGCCTTTGGCCCATCTTAGATCTTTGCCTTCTGAAAGCCTCTCTACAGAAGGATAAATTCCTGCCCTGGACCCGAGCAACTGGATGATGTAGTTGGACCTGCAGGGTGCTGATTTTCATTTACCCGTTCTGATGTCCCACAGATTGTACCTGCGTTTCAAGGTAGCCAGGAGCATTTTCAGTTTGTTGTGCTCCCCTTCAGCCTTACCACTGCTCCTCAGGTGTTCATGAAAGTGATAGTGGATGTCGTCACTGGGTGGCAGTATTCCCCTACCACAGCGACTGCCTTTTGAAGGCGGGCTCACCACAATCCATCATGGACCACCTTCAGATGATGCTGAATTTCCTGACATCGTTGGGGTTCACGACCAATGAAACAAAGTTGCACTGGACTCCTCTGCCGAGGCTTCTCTACATAGTTGATGTCCTGGACACGATTCCGTTTAGGGCCTTCCCTCTTTTGCAATGAGTCCAGGACATCCGGCCTATGATCCTGAAGTTTCAGCCTCAGTACTTGAACTCGGTGAGGGCAACATTGAGGCTGACGGACATTTTACCCTTCTGCATTCTCCTTTTTGATGATGAGAGTTGGGCTATGCAGGCTGTGCTGTAGAATCTGCCATTCCAATGGGTTCAGCACCAAGGAAACCTGTCAGATGCTATTCAGAATTTAGAGGGCACTGCACACGATTTGCAGTGGTGGCTACTTCAGCAGAATTGTACTGGTAGCAGAGCCCTCTCTCTTCCCCACCCATAGTTGACAGTTGTGACTGATGGGAGAGGTGGAGATCAAATGGCTGGTCTTTTGAAGAAAACCTAGCTTTATATCAGGTTGCTGGAGTAGTGGACCATTTGTCTGGAGATGAACGACTTCCTGCCATCCATAAAGGGGAGGCTAGAGCAGGTTCTTGTGGACAACACCACTGCCATAAGATACTGCAACAAGCAGGGTGGACTTAGTCATCGTTCCTGTGCCTAGAGACTTTCCACCTCTGGAGTTGGCTGGAACGTCGGGGTATTTCCAGATTAGTGAGCCACCTGGTGAGCTCCATAAATGCCAGGGTGGACAAGCTCAGCCAGCGGCACTGAACAGATCACAAATGGTGCTTACACCCAGAGGTGGCACAGACCTTCTTCTAGCAGTGGGGAAACCTGGCTATATCTTTTCCCATCATCATGAATGCACAGTGTCGAAGGATTTGATTATTGGAGTTTCTTGTTAGGAAATCCATTCCGGTCAGAATGACCGCCAGTCCTTCCCACCAGGCGCGAGTTATAAAAAAGATCATAATGATTAGGCCCAAATCATTCTAGTGGCTTCAAATTGAGCAAGGAGAGTTTGGTACCCAGAACTTCTCTGCATGTGTACCTGCCCTCTGACCAGGCTTCCATGTGGAAGATCTCCTATTGCAATAGATTGTGGCAGGGACCTTTATTCAAGCCTACACAATCTACATCTTCATGCATGGATAATGAGCAGCCACAGTAACCTGAAGTAGTGGCTAACATCCTGATGGCCAGGAGTCTTTCCACTAAGTCCATTTATGCTGGGTTCTGGCACAGAATTTGTGGCCTGTTGGGCAATCCTCAAGACAAACCCCTTGCACTCTAAACAGTTAGATGTCCTGTTTGTTAGTTCTTTGGCCCAGCAAGGCCTTACTAAAAGTACGATTAAAGGTTATTTATCCTCCCTTTCAGCTTTTTATTTGCATTTACTGGCCAATCGTCCTAGTTTGTCACCTTTAGGGATGTAGCTTATTAAAGGGTTGACACACTTGTTTCCTACCAAACTGTTTGATGCCACAGTGGAACCTTAATTTGTTCTTAATGTTTCTCATGTGAATGCCCTTTGAGTAGACACACAACTGCTTGTTACGTCTTCTGAACCTAAGACTATTTCCTTATTGTGAGAACTTCAGCTCTTCAGTTATCATTCGTGCACCCGCTCTACACAAGCTTTTTTTTCCTGACAAACTGGTACTGATTACTAGAGTGGCATTCTAGCTAAAGTGGTGACTCCTTTATCACATTAGGCAATCTATCACTCCCCTAGCTTTCTTTGCACTGCCTCACCCCCTCCATTGATTAGGCCCCAAAGGAGCTTTCATCTTCAAGAGAACATCGGGGTGGGGTTGTATCAGCTTTTCTTGGAGTCTTCCAGGACAAAGAAAGAGAAGGCTGTGTATAAGTGGACTCTGTCGAGGTGGGTAGTCCTCTGCATTAGGATCTGCTATACTTTGGCTAAAAAGCAGATTCCACAAGGACTGAGAGCCCCAGAGTCAATGCTGCTACCACTGCTTTGGAAAGCAGACCTCTTGTCCTTGTCATCTGCCAGACTGTGAACATGTTCACAAAGCATTACTACCTTGACAACCAGGTCCATTTGGTCCTGCATAAGTATTTAGTTTGAGTCCTGTAGTAAAGTGCCCTTTTTGTATGATCACCCTCTCCCCCCCACACAATACACTTTTTGCTTCAATGTTGACAGTTATGATTCTGAAAGTGCACTGGATCCTGCTGCCCAGGCCCCAGTACCAGTGCTCGCTCAATAAAGCTGTTGTGTGTGAATTGGCAACCCCAATTGGCAAAGACTATATCCCCTTATAAGTCCCCATAATATAGTACCAGTTGTACCCAGGGCATTGGGTTTAAAGGGGTCACTAGGGCCCAAAGCACTGTTTGAGCCACCCTGAGTGACCCAAGTAAACTACGGACAGCAGGCCTACTATTGCAGGCCGCTCAAACTCAACTTTGCCCTCACCATGTGAGGCAAGGTGAAAACACTATCTTTAATATATTTTAGTCACCCCTAAGGAAGGACTTCTCAGCTCAGGAGGCAGGGTGCATTATATTAAGGATGAGGATATGTAAGTGCATGCTTTTATGACCGTGTAAGTGACCTTTACCATTAAACATCACTTTAAGTGATAGAAGGTCCATAGGATAACATAGGCTGGCACCCAGGCAAACCTGAGGTTGCCAGCTCCATTATGGTACCACCTAAATATGTCATGTTTGGTATCAAACAACATGCCTTCTCACCCCTGACACAAATATGATGTTAGAGGTGATGTGGCATGCACCCAGGTGGCTAGCTTAAAGGTTGCCCACCTGGTTGCCCCAGCTTTCTTGTGCTTTGACCGCCAGTCTGTGCTTGCTGCCATCAAGAGGCAGAATTCTGACCCCCCTACCAGGAGGCGTGAACACTCCCAGGAGTCGAAAACAAAGGCCTGGGTGGGAAGGAGGTCATACCTCCCTCCCTGAAAAGATGGCTAGTGAAGTGGCACAGCAAAGCGGTGAGATTAAAAGCTTTCACCGCCTCTGATATGTATCCAGGCTTCCGCCCAAAGAAAGGAACACCCATCCCCCTACCCCAGGCACAATTGCACCTGAGCAGGTGGGGAAATTAGTTTTCAGGAGAGAGAGAGAGAATCTTGTTTATTTAGACCATGATCTTTTAAACAAAACAAAACAACACACAATCAGAATCCAAGACGTACGAACAGATAACATTTCTACTATATCATAAATAATTAAAATTCAATACAGGTTAAAAAAGAAGGTTAAAAGAGGGTGGCGCCCTCCAACACACAATTCATTTATTTATTTATTTATTTATTTATTCAATGTTTTATATAGCGCGAACAAGATCCCTACAGATATCAGAGCGCTTCACAATGACAGGGTAGGGGGACGTAGGAGTGAACAGCGATAATGGAAGCAGTATAATAGTCACTGACATAGTAGGATAAAAATAACATACATCAAGCATATCAATATACAAACCAATGACTTAGAATTTTTTAGAAGTTCTCACATCTCTAGAAAAATAAAAACACAGATTCAAATTTTATTAAAAAAAAGCTTAAAAGGACTTAAAATCAATGTCCCTCCTTCGATAGCTCCCTTCCAAAATCTTTTATAGCCTTCAGGAATTTACCCAAACCAATTGCATTTTCTAACGAATGCATATCTGTAAGTAAGCATATCGCCTGGGCATGTGAAATTATCTTATGTGATAGGAATATAGGACGTAAAAACAGTTTCCTTAAATCATGTACAAATGTGCAATCAAGCAATATGTGCAACATATCATTTCTTAGGCCACGCCCACAGTTAGTTACCTTCTGGGCCAATCAATACGGACTTTAATTTCCCATCTATCTTCCAGGGGTTAATCCCCACCCAGAATCTTAGTATTTATGTCTTAACCCTTGGTTAGGTAATATATCCAGATACGGGAACCAACCTTCATTTACCCAGGAGTTCTTTGACCACTGGACCGATTTTTTTTTTTCTCCAGCATGTAATCTAGGTCCTGTTTCCTTGAGAACAGCTGGCCTTGTTCCCTAGGTGTTCTCTTTGTAAAGTCGCCTATCTGGGCGTTCTGGGTAAATCTCACATTAAGGCGCCCAGATACTTTCTGGAGAGTTTTTCTCACATCTTTTACCCACCCGAGATTACTTATTTGGATTTCCTCTCCACACAATTGAGAGACCTTAGGTGTCAATCCTGGTTCTTGGCACTTCCAAAATCTTACCAGGGCCATTTGGGATTGTACACTCCAAGAAGTTGACCCTATTTCCATTCCATCCATTAGTTTTCAGGAGGCTTACACCCCCAGAAAGGTAGCTACACCTGTAGGGTTGGCTATCTAGTCTGCATAAAAAAATAACAGAAAGGAGGGAGTAAAGAGGTTTTAAAATAGCATCTACCTCCTGTACAAGTATTAATAAACAATATGATTCTACCCTGTATAGGAAATCGTTTTATGTTTTATATTTTATACTTTGTGATACAGAAACAGTTGAGTGTTGCAGATCCTTGAAATGTCAAGTAAACGCACTGTGTTTTTAAAATACCCCTCACACACTTAGAGTCCCGTAGTGTTATGCTGCATTATAGGGGTCTTCCTGTCCCTCTACGGGGAAGGGCGTGCTTCGACCTACGGATACGAGGGAGCACTTGGTTTTATGAAAACAGGCTATGTGTCGTGTGGGTAGTGAGAGTGGTAGGGTCTGTGAAAGATACAAAATTGGGGGATTCCCTGGCTAGTGGGAAAACAAATTTATTCACTTCCCCAGCTGGAAATACTAAAAAGGGGATTTTGTAGGGGGTGTATTCCAATATAATGCCCCCTACTGGGTCAACCTGTTTCGTAAGCAGTCCCCACTGCTTTACTCATCGGGACCTAATATGATCCGTACTACACTCGAAAATAATGTATATTTATGAGTAATATGCCTATCTTCCAAAAATCAGACCGCAAAAACAGGCAGTCTGAACAAAAGGGGGTAAACTTGCCCCTATTAGTACAAATAACCAATTTGGTACCTGAAATTATAAGAAACACAAAATAAACAACCTGTCTGAATGTTTTTTCAACAGATTACCATAACGTGGAATCACATTTGTTAAATAGAAATCTTTGTGATATATTTTTCTTTGGTCAATGCACTGTTGCCATATCGTGGCTTGCGAATGTGCTACCCATTAGAAGGTGACTTCGAGGTGGTTCCTTGGAACTAGTACACTTACAATAGACAAAACAAAAATAACCACATGAACTGCACCAGCCCTCTACCAGACTCCCCAGTATCACACTTCTTTGAAATATAAATTGGGGTGGGGTTTAATGGTCACATGCTATATTAGGAGGCACAGATTTGCACACAGTTTTCTTCTGGGCCTATTCAAAATGAGTTTTCTTCCAACACCACCTCGCCGACTTATTGGAAGCTGATGACAGCAGCTATGCGGTTGCCTTTGAAACACGCAGAATTATGGTGAGCGAAGGGTTACACCCAAGAGGGTTTAGGCGAATCGGTTTCTCCTTTCCTTTTATAGGTCTGCGCCTAAGCAATGCGCATGCACTGCATAGGAGGACCTTTAGCCGTCGTTCAGCTCTTTTTGGAAGCACATACTTGTGGCGGCATACAGCTTGCGGGAGTGTGCAGCAGCGCGCCACAAGTATGTGCTTTCAAAAACAGCACACTGCTCATGCACGCACGCACCACTCCTGGGCTTGGGATTGTCTCTCTCGAGCGCACATCGCACACACTTTAATCGGCACTGCCTGCGCCGCTGCTTTCCCCTGTAATCCAGACTGGTTTGTCTTGTGATCCGTCTCTCTTGGTACGGCATCTATGATGCACAACGCCAGCGTGATTTAATGCCACGTTTCCCAAATTGAGACGTGTATGCCTTCCTTTCGATATCCGAAACCTCGCTGCTGTAATCTCCCTCAGCTGCAACTTTTCGTGCCTTATTTTAACACTCACTTTTTCTTCCCCCCCTGGCTCCAGTGGGATTGCTAAAATACGATTTAAATATTTTGAAACAACAAAGGAGCCCAAAAAGGCTACTAGGGACCTTGGGAGTTAATTATTCTAAACAAACAGTGATCCCCAGAAAGGAATTTAGACGATAATAAAATATAGACTCAATCGTTACTATATTTAAGTGGACATGTCAAGCCGGACAGAGGTCAATTCTTTACTTTTTATGGAATGTAAAAGATAGTACAGAAAAATACTTAAGGTGGGACACAAGCCTGTGCCATACTTAGCCAAGGGAGGAAAAAAGACCAGGAGAACAAAAGGGCTTCAGGCAAAGCTAAGGTTTGTTACACACAAGGGATAAACAGTGTCAAAGAAACAAACAAATCGCAATTTACACCTTTACAACAAATAACCACATGTTTAGGCGTATAAAGTGTCTACAGTGTCGACAATGTTTCAATCCGGCGAAAGTATGAGCGGATCATCATCAGGACAAGAATTAACATGCCGGTGTAATTAGAGCCTCATATGCCAGTGGGCGATTAGACATCCCGTATAGGGAACGTAGAAGTAGGCTATGGCCCGGGCAGGTTTTCATTAAGATGCTCCTCGGGAGGAGCTCGATATGCGCTCCTCGGTTCCGGTTATGGAGGAATGAAAGCGACGCGGTTCAGTAATGTAACCGGCACGATCGCCGATTTTAGGGACAGGAGCGCGGTGGCACGATTTCATCTGTTCAGTCGATGTACACGATAGTGAGTTCAACTCTACCGTAGAGTTAGAAAAAGTACGATTTACAGTTGCTGCAAACCTAGGTCTTCACCTTCCACTCGCTCTCTGCTGCTCTGTGATTTTCAACTTATTGCTTCTGTTTTATTTCACAAAAATGGTGCCATGTCCCTGTAGATGTGTGTCCGTACACAAAACCTGGCCTGGATTCAGGGGCAGTGTGGGCTATTCTGAACGGTTAACATAGAAGTAGAAAACAGCGTTCGCTTTTGCAAGCTGCGGTTCACGTCACAAATATTAAACATCATTCTATTTGCCTAATAGTCCGCAAATATTAAAAGAACCTCCAAAAGCATATGCAAAAAAAAAATTGCTGTCTATTAGACATTTCCTGAAAAATATGGCATGCATCCGAATAATGTTTTAGTATGGACCCCGCACGCTTAGTGCTCCCCTAGCACCCCTATGGCCTCAATTCTCCCCTAACCTGTGGCCTACGGGCTCCCCGGACCCACTCCCTACAGTATCAGCACTTGTTTTATTCTGTAAACGGGTCACTTGTAAGAAGCTGAATTTGGCTTGTAGGGACTTATTTCTATATCTTACTTTGTTAACAGATTTGTTTTTTGATTATGGCATGCCTTAAGAACCAGAATAGGCTTATTAATTGAAAACAATACAATATCAACGTTCTTAAGCTCAGCCTATCCCATACAGTGCTGCCTGGGAATAAAAATGATTATCTTTTATATCATTTTTGTGTATTTTATATCAGATTGCAAACACTTTACTCCTGCGCTCTTTTAAAAATAGGCTGGGGCTGGGGCTGGAACAGGCTGTCGTGAGTATGTGCCAAAGTTTAAAAAAAAAAACATGTCTGTGCCAAACACAAGCAAACACCTGCACAAATTAAGCACTGGTAATTGGCCACAGACAACTCTACAGTATCTCTGAATGCAAACATATTACCACCCTCAATCTCTCCTCACTCGTGTTCCTGCCCACAACATATCTCTCATTGCAAACTTGACCACAAAACAACAGACCGCTGTAATCATACAGAGGAGACCTATTCATGTGAATACACTTATTTTTCTATTTTTAAAGCAATGAGTGAACCTACAAACACAAGCATACTATATGAATATTTAAAAAAAATACTCATATGGGCTAACATTATAAGTGCATGTTCATTGGCATGCTGAAACACAAATTAAGGCATGCTGAAGCTGCTTCCGTTGTTTTTATTTGTATTTCAACCTGTCTTATTGATGTCAGATTTACAACAACGAGAAGTCCCACCTAGTATCTGCTATGTGGCAGCAACTCAATGTGTGAGTAAAAGAGACCTTGTGTCTCAGAATTTATAATGATTATCAAAGTAACCATTAGGCCATAATGGAGGCACGAAGTTTGAAAATACAATATCAGTGCACATACAAATATATTCTGTGAGGGGAGTTCTATGTCAAACAAATACGACCACATGTAAGTATTTTAAAAGATTGTGTTACTTTTATTATTAAAAAACATAATAGGGATAGCCTCAGTCAGAGAAAAGAAATGCAATATACATTATTACAGAATGAATAAAAACATGTTAAAATTTCACAATAATTTCATAGAAAAACCAAAAAAAGTCGACGCGGCGTTTCGGTGCTTGCATGAAGATGTGACACCTTCTTCAGGACGGTTAATCTTGTTAATTAAAAACAAATGTTGTTCAAGTAAGAGATCACTCCGTTTGGTTTCAGGGAAAGTGCTCTTATGGCTTCCACTTGTATAGGTAAAAATGACACCTGTTGTTAAAAATCAGGGCTGGTAATGAAGCTATATGGAGAATGGCCACCGTATCTTTTTCTTACTGATTGAAATTTCCCAGTAGTTTCACCTCATTAGTCGCCGTATTTTACTCATGGGGACTTCTATCTTCAAGGGTCGGCAGGTAGTATTGTATATTTCTACTTTTTCGCCTGGAATTGCCTTTTGGAATTAGTGGTATTCTTCAGCGCGAGTGTCGGCCTCCCTGCCTTCTCCGTCATACAGCTTCCGGGTCCCGATAGAGTAAGGGGGAACTCCCTGTTTTGTTTTGATTTTGTTATTGATGTCAGAGACACATAAAAACATGTGTGACGTGGTACGTTACATTTGTCATCTTGTTATGTTAACTAGCGTTTAAAGTAGCCTCTTGGGTGCTGTATAAACATAACACGAACTAAATGCAGGAATGTGGTAAGAACATTTCGATTTTATCAACTCTAAAGTGCGTGCAAATGGTTAGTTTAGCTTAAAACTGGTTGTGCTTTCCCCAACAGTTTGTATTTTTACAGCGCTGGTAAGGATTTGATGTTCGTGCCTGGGTTAGGGGGGAGGGGTGACCTTTACTTATGCTAATCACTTAATTTATCACATTCATATTTTCCTCAACAAACAGGCACTTGCCAACGTTAAATGGGTGTGTGAGATGAATGAGTTTCGCCGCCCCTTCTATCTTACCGCCCCAGGTACATCTCGAAGAGTGTTATATTAAAGGTGGGCTCCTTACACCGTTATGTGCAGTGGGGAGATGCGTTCCTGTCTCGCTGCCCCCTAGCGGCAAGTTTTCAGCAGTTTCACATCTACTTTGCCACCAATGAAGACATTTTATCAACGGACACCGAGTCCTGTCAAAATCACTGAATAATGTCAAACTATGGCTGAAAGGAACAAGCATTGGCTTAGGCAATAGGTCTTGCCTTTAGGACCTTAAAAGTGTTTAGCCATGCAACAGTTAATGTTGTTGCACCAAGGATATTGTGCTTCAGAACTAAATACTTTGAAGGTCCCAAAAGCGAGACCCACTGGCTATGCAAATGCTTGTTGTTTTCTTAGCATGATTCACCAGAATGGATTTGGACTATTTTAGGTATAGATGCCCTGCTCACTTGCAGGTTCGTTTTCGTTCATGTTTATTTTTATTTTTTTTCTTTCTCCTCTGTTTCTTTTTGGTTTCCTTTTGGTAGTTTGGATGATGCACAGAGCACATCTAGTATGAATGGAGGATGTGTGCACAACTCTGATATACACATTTCTATGTGGGTACAGAGCCCAGTTTAGCATGTTTTTGCATTTGCTACTGAATTGTAGATCAACAACGATCCATTTTGTTGTTGCATGCCATCCTTTTAATCTCTGAAGGGCTTTTCCATACGTTTTAGTTACCCCTGACGAAGGACCAATGACGCCCTAAATACATTGGGTTCCCCAGGATATGCAGTGTATTTCAATATGCCATAAATAACACCTGGATGGGCACTTCCTCTCATGTAAAGCGAGTAGTTATGCTGTTCCTACTGTGAATGATAAAACCTGAAGAAAATGGATAAATTAAGATTATGTTTGAAAAACTGGATTCCTGTCTGTTGATTTTCGCATAGCAGTGCATCTTGCTTATGGGGCATGACGATGCTCCTGAAATCATTGCAACTGTTTAAAATAGGCATTTTCAATATTATAATTTAAAATCAGACTTCACCATAGGTTAGAGTTTTACACTCCAATCCCAGAGATCCCAAGCATGTACTGGTTACCTGTTCTCATTTGAAAATTTCACTTACACAATTTAATAAGTTGACTCCAATTTTATCCTATGGGAAAGATAGACCTTGCAGTAGTGAAAAAACAAATGTTAGCTTTTTTCACTACCAGGCGATGTGGAACTTAAAGGTACATGTCCTGCCTTTTAAATACATTGTACCCTGCCTTCTGGACTGCCCAGGGTCCACACAGGGGATAATTATATGTAGGCTGTGGGGTTTTAGGTTTAAACCTATCATAACTGATAAAACCCCACTGAAAGAAAAATAGCCATCACCGGTGAAAACATATAAACACTGAAAAAACACCTGCACAACCACAAACTAAATGCCATTCAAAGAAAGGAAAAAGAAAGTGAAAGAGTCATTTTGTTCTTTCTGAAGGGGTCAATAAAATGTAACTTTGTTATACAAGCTAGCAGTAAGAAAGACTGGCTAACATTATTCTGCTTGAGTTTTGTTCTTTAGGGATGCCACTAAAATATTGTTTCTTCTTCCCTTTACTTTTTTCAGTTTTATGGCCTTTGGTCTAAAGATGCAGGGTTTAGTTTCACATTTTAGGTTTAGTTTAATTATTTTATAATCTGTAGAGAATCAGGACATATCAAACTCACATTTGATATTTTGGCTGCATTTGATTCTTTCACTGATAGGTAAATGGCTAGTTTCATAAAAATCTTTCCTAATATGTGTCATCACATTTACCCACAGAGAATGGGTAAAAACCCTTAATACATCAGACCATAGTTTCTAGTGGGTCAGTATTGATAGTAGGTGAATTGCCAACACCTCAGGCTTTAAACATTAAATGCAAGGTATAGTGACAAGTATATATATCACCAGCATCTGGGAAAGTGGTGAAAACGTGACACCAGAGGTTTGGAAAACATGGAACGCAGTGTCACTTATTATATTCTGAAAAAAAGGTTCTTTCCAAGTTCAACAAAGATTGGAGTGATATTATTTGTATTTGTAGTGATTCAGCTACGCATATAAAAAATTTGTGTGACGACCTGTCAAAATTGATACCCGGGCTAAAGTGATTCCCTGTAGGAGATCATTGCCACTTGTTAGATGGTATGCTGAAAGCATCTTTACAATTTTCAGAGTTAATGAGGGATGCTATTGACTTTTTAGTCCATTCTGGTGCACTGTTTTCTTATGCCCAGGAACTAAAACGCAAATATTTATCATTTCGTGCTTTATGTGGCATCAAAGAAAGAGTCATCCCAACTGTGCCCCAAGGGGCTATGAATGCTGAGAGGGCTTTTTCACAGAAGTTTACATGGGAAGGAAAGCGCAAGCGCACATGACCAAAGTCTCACTGAAGAAGTATTGTATGGTGTACTACAATAAGATTAATTTGCAAAAATCTCTTTGAACCTCATATACACTATATGTACACTGCCTATATACCATGTTCTTTCAGTGCAGAAAGCAAACAATGATAAAAGCAAAACGTTCCATAAACACCGGCAAAAAACTTTTTCTGTTGTTTTTAGTGGCGTGAAAATGTGTAACCACTGATAACAACAGTTTTTTAAGATATTGAAAACACTGGGAAAAAAACACCAGGATTTACCAAAAATAGAAACTGAAAACAGGACAGCCTAATTATATGTATTAAATATAAGGTTTTGCCCTGGCAAAATGTTTACTGTGCCAGGTCCAAATGGCAGTTTAAAACTGCACACACACAAGCTACAATGACAGACAAGAGACATGTTTAAAGTGGTTGTTAAGTGGATTGTACAATCAGTGCTGCAGGCCCACTGCTAGCATTTAATTTATAGGCCCTGGGCACATGTAACACCACTTTACATGGGGCTTAAAAATAAATTAAATATACCAATTGAGTGTTTTAAGGGGAGAACACAAGCACTTTAGCATGGGTAAGCAGTGGTAAAGTGTGCAAAGTCCTAAGGCCAGCAAAAACGAATTCAACAAAAAGTGGAGGGTAAAGCCAAAAAGTTTAGGCATGACCATGCAGAGAGGGCCAGGTCCAACACTTACTTGACCCCCAACTCCTCCATCTCTTATTTCGAATTTTAGTGAAAATGTACCAGCCATTCAGATGACATTTGGTATCTGCAGAGGGTGTTTAACAATTTCAACATTAGGCCTCAATCTGCGCTTTCCTACCTGATGTAATAGCCAGCTAACGACTATAATTTCATTTATATTCAAATGGTTTTGCAACAGGCCTGTACAACCGCCAAGAATGATTATAGCGCAATTATTTTTGCAATACTAGATTTTGCAAAACGATACTCTGTATGGAAAGCGTTGTCGGCCACTGTTCTCTGGGGGATGCCAATTGCTATTTGTTTGAATGTAATTTAAAGAGCGATGCACTAATATAAGCATAAACAAAGCAAAAACCCAAAGGATGGCACGTGCGTCACTGCGGAGAACAACAATACAGGCATTGACTGATTCTGGCTTCCATCCTGTTTTACATTCAGAAAAGCATTTTATGGTTGGCAGAGATTCATGGGTTAAAGTGATGTTTAATGCCACTGCGAGTCTGGTGCTTTTCAAGGTTTTCACAGATAACGCGGTAATGACAGGGTGGCTTGCTGACGTCTGATTGCAGTCTGAGCCAGAGTGGTGGTGTGTTTTAAAAATACTGCGACCCGAGCCTCCAACCCGTGAATGGAGGTAGAAAGGTGCAGCTCGGGAAGATTTCCTGTCGGAAATAGCAAGTTAGTACTTCGTGAATATAAACAAGGGTTTTGGCGAGGAAAGACTGGCAGGCTGATGGCAGCACCCGAGAGTTTTTCCAGTGCCAGACGCTTTTGTATTTCCGTGTAGGAGTGTCTTGGCATGCCCAATCGAACCGTGCTTGGATGCCACACGTACACACTGGACTGTCGGTGCTTCGGTGGTACAGAGAGGGAAACGAAAGTTGTCAGTGACATTTGTGGGAAGCTAAACATTAACGGCAGTTGCCTGAGTAAGATGGTACAGCGACTTACAGAAGACTAAACCCTACTACTTGACATCAGTGCTTGCATATCGTTGCAAATAACACGTGTAATACCCACGTAATTAGGCTGATATTATCGACCTCGGGAGGATGACTTGTAAATGTGCGCTTTGAAAGAGCGTGCACGCGCCTCTCACCAGGTCTCTCACCAGACACTGCTGTTTAACAAAAACACAACAGCATGGTTTGGAGAGCCCTAACTTTAGGGTTTACATTGAAGGCGGGGCTTGATGCAGAAACAGGACATAAAATATAAGGACAATAAACTATTTATGATTTTTGTTCACAATAGATGCGAAAGTATTCTAATCTGTGGACGTACATTCGAAGTTGTAAGAAGTGCTTCGGTTTGCACTTGGCCCCGCCAGCCTCTGACCTCTTAATTATGTCTGAAAGGAAGCTTACATTGTCAGCCCAGGTATTAATAGACTGAGGGATCTCGACGACTTAATGTCTTTAATAGTTAGCTTACTTGTGCGGTCAGGATGCGTCCGCTGCTGAGGGTCTCATTAGTGCACACGGTGTCACGTGTGTGAAGTGCTCGTTTAGGGATGTTGACTTGGCACAGAACGGAGGAGAGGAATCCTCAGCCGCTCAGGTAGAAGTCTACATGTATGTTATAGTATCCTCGCATAATCCTGCTCCTCAGACTCGCCTCCCACAAAGGGCATCATGGCATTTGGACCACAAAAATGTACGAATGAATGAGGCCACTACCTTTGCCTTCCACACACACGCGGTGAATGCAACGGCTTGTGGGAATAGGGCTTTGACTGTTCTAGTTACTTACAGATCTTTAATTCAAGCAAGAGGCAAAACGCCTGTGCCCCTCTATACATCATCTAATCGGACCGGAGCGCAGTTCTCTTATCTCTAAGGGAGGTTGTGAGGACTGGGTTTGGCTTGAGACAGCTTTGCAAGAGAAGTGTTCTAAGGACATTGAGGAATTCATTGAGAAATCAACACTTTTAAACAGCCAGTTCCACAAAAACCCTCTCAAACGCTGGGGGAAAATTTATTCTGAACATATGATACATAGAGTGGTAAAATTAGGGAAAGTGGAGGGGAGAGTCGAACAAAAACTGAGTTATTAAGGTATTACGTAAACCTAAAGGGAAAAAAAGTGAGAACATCGAAATGAAAAATAAACAAGTATTGGAAATGCAATCGGTTCCGCATTTGTTTGAGTTAGAGGTATTGGCGTTTTAAATAATGATGTCTTTTACCCATGTGTTATGGAGTGTTTGCATGTGGTGTGTTGTGGAATTATGTGGGCTGGGTGGGAATAGTTGTGCAATTGTGTGGTTTGTTGTGGAATTATGTGGCATGGTGTGCAGTGGAATTATGTGGTTAGTAATTATGTGGTATTGATTGCAATTGAGTTATGTTGGGTGGGGTTGTGTTATGGAGTGTAATTATGTGGAATTGCATTTTGTGTTGTGGAGTGGTATGTAGTGAAGGTTAATTATGTGGTGTGCTGTTGAATTTTGTGGCATGTTGTTGAATTCTGTGATGATGATTGGATGTATGTGGTATGTAATTGTGGATTTGAATTGAATTATGTGGTTTGGAGTTGTATTGTGTGGTGTGGGTTGGAAATGTGTGGCGTGGAACTGTGTGGATAACTATTATTTCACTTTCTAGGACTTCTCTGCTTTGCATCATCCATCAAATACTACCAAAGCTATGCTACAGCTCTGTAGCTACCAATACTAGTGATGTTCATTTTTATCAAAACCATCACCTCCCGTCCTGCTTATCTGTTGTGTACGTCCAACATGAAAGTGCAATTAGCGACATTTTAGCAACATTGTCTGGAATACCATTCCCGGTTAGGCTGTACATGTGTGCCTTAAGTATCAGCTGTAAGACTAGCAACCCGTTGCACTCATATAGGGGTTGGTCATGGAAGGGTGTATCAACCCCAAGGATTCTGGGACATTACAGCACATCAGTCTTTACACCTGTGCTCCTTGGACTTGAGCGATGTGTTTATGCTGATGTAACCGTCATTTTTTCCTGTAATGTATGGAATTTTTTTACATTTCACATGATAAGACAACATTCTGCATACGTTTTAACTGTGGAAAAACTTGTGCTAAGAGACACAAACACCCCAGCAGGGCCAGTGCGATAATTGGAATATGACATCTTTGCAAACTTTTATTTCACCTTCTCATCTGCAGTTTAAAACCTGTTTACATTTTTAAGCATTTGTTTTACAATTCACTACCATATCTCACACTCATTCCAAACACATCTTTGCAGTAATATTGTCGTTTAAGTTTTAACAATAACATTGGGACTAAGGGTATTGTAAAAATCAGGAAACTGATTACATTGTTAGAAAAGTGTATTTTTGATGCGAGAAATGCATATGCATTCTACTGCAAAATGTACAGACCCTTCTTGTTCGTCCTGCAAACAGGCGCTTAACACAAACGTGGCTGCCTCGAATAACATTTAATTCCAGCCTGCTTTTTTTTAATGACCGTGTAGTTTTGACGTGCCGCCAGGGTCTAGAGCCCTCAGCTGTAAAGACATAAGTCTGGCTTGTCCTAGAGTTAGGGACCCTCATCAAATGTCTGCAGCCCACACCTGCTCCCAGTCCTTTGGGGCTTCACCTTCTGCAAGAGAACCTGGACTGGGATAATGGGATTACCTTTCAGCAATTATATGTGTACCTCTTCATCCATTCCTTGCGCTAGTCCAGACTAAAAGGAGGCTGGAACAGCTTTGATGCTGTCGTATAAATAATACCATTACACCTTGGTAATACAGTCAGTCATTTTTTTTAATTTCGGCTATACAGGTTATAAAAGTACATAAAACGAAACGATATATGATAGCGACATATAAGCACTTCATGTAAAAGTCTATATATGTATTTTTTTTAACACTATATACATTCATAACTGCATTCTTGAGTTAGCTCCCCCAAGCATGCTCAGTATTCTGTGGCAGGAAATTGTACAATATGCATAGAATACATAATTTCTACGTTGGCTACAAGGTGAGGAATAATATTTGCTGTAACAAATGACTATTTCATTAAGAATTAGAACACCTATTTGGTGCAAAAAAAAATTGTTCTTATCTAAGAAAGACTAAAATAAGTATACCAATTTAAGATATTTAAAATGATAGGAATTGTAAACACGTTGGCAATATGTAAATTGCGGTAGGGATAACCATGCAATACAATGATTACATACACTCATTTTTCTAAGTCAAATGTGCATAATGTAGAGTGACTGATAGTTGTTAAACATCTAAGAATTTCCTATAGGGACTTTCTTTAGAATAGCTCTACGAATGCACCACATAGAATATAAAAACCACGAGATGGAGAACCCAATATGCACATCGATATCACACTTAAAAAGCCTAAACACCTCAGAACAATGTCTAGTCCCCATATTCCTGCACAGTTGTAGCAACCACCGAGACGTTGACTTCCCATAGGCAGGGCAGAAGAAAGGTACGTGCATTTCAGTTTCCTCTTCTTGGTCACACCCTGGGCAATCTAGAGTATGGGTGCCCTGCCACTTATTGGTAAATGATCTAAGCGGGAGCACCCCATGTCTAAATTGAAGAAAGAGCTTCTTTGCTAGAAGCGGTTGAATATAATCTAGCGCCGGTTCTAGCCTATATTGCTGTTTTACTTCCAAGAACCTAGAAGTTAGGCAACCAAGCTTTGTCCCCGCCATAATTGGGCCAATTTAAATTCTCTATTGGGTCAGGAGGAGTGCCTTTCTGGGGATCTTAGGACAAATTTTTCTAGCAGGCGTCCACATGTTTACCCTCCCCAGAGCCTGGCAAGTGTTCCTAATATAGGCTAGCCAAGGGAGTTTCTCCGCAACTTGTAGCCTCATAACATCCTTCAGCTCTTTGTATTCGGCTAGTTCGGGGGTACTCCAAAGGCGTCACCAATATAGGAGAGGTCTGGAAGAGGCTACATCTGCTATAGAGCTAATCCCTAGATCCATACTGAGGGGTGTTAATGGAGAGCTAGTGGGGAGACCCAACAATTTCCTGAGAGATTCCATTTTTTCATTCCATTTTTCAGTTAGTGTAATCCCTAAATATTCAAAAATAGACACTTTTTCTAGGGCCCTTCCATCTAGTCGGGGATTTGGGCAGTTCGTAGTATTCACGTTGAAAACCATATACTTGGTTTTTTGTAAATTGATCTCCAATCCCCGGCTTCTACAAAAAGTGCTAAATATATCAAGAACCCTTTGTATGCCCATAGGAGATTTGGAAAGTAAAAGCGTATCATCGGCAAACATAAGTGCTGGAATTTTACGGTTCGCTAACCTAGGTGCATCAATATCTTTTCCAGCCAGCGAGGATTCTATTAGGCCGTTTATAAAAAGGGAAAAGAGTGTCTGGGCCAGGACACATCCTTGGCGCACCCCTTTCTCTATGGGGAAGGGGGCAGAAAGTTCACAATTTTTGCCATATCTTATTTGTGCATAATTATCTTGGTGAAGGCATTTCAACTGGTAGCAGAGATTCTCTGGAACTCCCAGGTCCAGAAGTATACCCCAAAGTTGATCCCTCTGAACTAGACCGAAAGCGGATTTAAGATCCACAAATGTGAGGTAGAGGCTGCCACCTTCTAAGACCACGGTTTTGTAGTGGATGAGTTGTAATCTAAAGATGTGATCAATAGTAGAGCTCTTGACCCTTAACCCTGCTTGTAGAGGTGTTAATACGATATTCTCTTCTATCCATGATTGTAAACGCCTCAGAAGTACGCGTGCAAAGATTTTTTTGATAACGTTTAAAAGACTTATGGGGCGATAGTTGGCTGAATTAAGCGGTGAACCCTTTTTATAAATTGGGATAATTTCTGCCCCTGCCCAAGTAGAGGGCAGCGGCATGCCCTGCAAAACTCCATTAAAAAGGGACCACAAGTAGGGTGCCCAGACTGAGGGCTTGGAGCGAAAAAGGTTGTCAGGAATCTTTTCCAGGCCTGGTGCCTTAGCTGGTAATAACTTGCCCAGTGCCTCTGTGATCTCCTTCAATGAGCAGAGTGGCACATCTTGATTTGGCAACTCCGAATAGGTATGGATTGTTTCTACCCGACGACTTCCTCAGTTGTCCTAGTCTATAACGATTTTAAATGGGCTCACCAAACTTCTTCCCCTAGATGTGGTGCAATAGCCAGTTTACCTTCGGATTTGCCTGTATTCATTAAATTCCAAAAGGCCCTCATGTCATGATTGTCTAGCGCGGTTTTAATGGCATTCCATTTTTCACTTTCCCGGTTAATTTTGGCATTAGCTACAGTAATTTTATAATATTCCCTGGCTTCCTTAATTTGTGGACTATCATTGGTTCTAATCGAGACTAAGACAGCTTGCTTGGCTACCTCTCAGTGTTTATTAAACCATGAATGCCTTGGTTTAGAATTCAACCTAGACCTTTTGCTGTTAAAGAAAAAAGGTTCCAGGACAGAGAGCAAATCATGTTATTTGCAATTCTGGTTTGAGAGGTTGAACTGCCACTCGTCACAGAAAGTTGGGACGCAGCATAGAGAAATGGAACAATTAGTTGGTATAGGGAGGCCACTTTGTCCTGTGATTGTGCAAGTTACCCCCAGTGTACTCTCCTCCCTCCGTTGGCCAATACTAAGTCAGAATCAGATTTTGAAGATGTGCTATGATGACCTTCAGCTAGCGGCGAGAATACTTCTAAAACCAGAGCATTGTGGTCACTTTCGTAACGAGAAGTGACCTTAAAGTAGAGCACACTGTGCCAATTATCGAGTGTCTACCAGAATTTAATCTAAGATCGATGCCTGCCCGAGTCTGTTATAGGTAAAGTTCCCGTGGCTATCAGATACCGATCAACCATTACTGGCCCTCAGTGAGTGGCTCAGTACAAGTGCGTTCATTTGAAGGACCAGGTGAGTCCATGCCCGTGTTGGTGGAATATTAGGATCTGGAATTGCCCAAACCGAATCCTCCTCACTGGTAATGCTTGTGGACAAGCTGTTCAGGGGCTCACATTGACAGTTAAAATTCCCACCAATAATGACCCAATAATTCTCCAGTATAGTTGGGAGAAAAGAGGTTGAGTGGTCACGAGTGGGGGAAACTTGCCTGTGGTAAACCGGCCATGAATAGAAATTAATTAAAGCAATCCTAGTTGAGGTAGAGAAGGACAGAAAGACACATAAAATATCAGGTGAGGAAGTCTCTATCTGTTTGACCTCGCAACCAAGGTGCACGCCAAACCAGGGGCACAGGCCCCCAGAATGTCTCCCCCTAGCCCCCTGGACTGCTGTGATACTATACGACGCACAGCCCTCTCTATGTGCATCTACCCTGGCCCATGTTTCCTGGAACATATATAACTCATGCTGGTCTATGAATGACCCCCAATCTGCAAAATCCAGTTTCGAGCTATGTTCCAAGATAATATCCGCATGCTTGATGGTCCTGCTTCGTTGACTAAAGGAGCTTGAGGAGGGGAGGCTTTCTCTTAATTGGGCCTGGTGTAAGTCTTTGGGCTAAATCATAAGGGAGACTGTTCCTAGTGAAGGGTGCGGTGTGTCACCCAGTCTGGAAGAGGAGGTCAAGTCTAGAATAGAGGAGATGTAGAGAAAGGTGGGTAAAAAAGAGAGAAAGACAGAGGTTCATCCCCAGTATCAAGGATCCAATCCCGAAGGGGAAGGCCAGGTCTTGCCTCTTAGTTGCCCTCACACACCCCGATGGATGTCATGCTTCATCATCGGGCTTTTTTGCTCCTCGTCGGGCCGGCGTTGCAATGCCTGACGGGCCCCCGAAGGGTCTCTTTGACGGAGATCTTTTAAGAGAAAAGCCGTTAGGTGAGTGTGGGTGTGTGGGGTAGATCCAGTGAGAAGTGGTGGTGAGGTGCGTGCAGAGGTGAGTAAAATTACCTAGGGGTTTCCACTGGTGGGTTTTTTAATCATGTGGTACCCCTGATAGGTTAAAAAAAAAACAAAGGGTTAGTGAGTTACAATGAGGCCTAATGTGCCAGTGTAACTAAACACAAGGTCGACATGTTTCACGCTATGTATGTCCTAGTGATCAGTAGCGTTTCTTCAGGACCTAGATAAGAGAAGTGAATGTGCACGTCAGAGGGGGGCGGGGTTCCAGAGTGGTAACCCCACTGCTGTGTAAGGTAGCTTGGGGTGGACCATAGGAAAGGGAGGTCCACAATCTCTATAAGTAAATAAGTCCAAGCGATACCCTCACACTACACGGGAAAGGTGTCCCACGGCTAAGCGATGCTGGTTATGCCAATACCATATTAAGGTTACGACGGTTGCCGATTCCTGTGCACTTACCCTCTGCCAGCGGTTACCACTCAGGAACCCCGTCCCTCCCTGACGTGCACATTCACTTCTCTTATCTAGGTCCTATTCTATTCTATCCTATTCTCTTATTCTATTATTTATTTCTTCTTCCATATTCTTTAATTCATTTTTTATTTCTTTGAGTGTTTTCTCAATATGCTTAATAAGAATGATCATTAATCCTATTGAGGATTTTAACAGGTGCTCCCCCCCATTCTTGGTTGAGTTCAACACTGGTATCCTGGTGACTAGGCATTAAAGTAAACCGGAGGCCTCGTGGGATCCTTTTAACTTCGACATATTTCTGTAAAGTGAGTAGTTCCCACCATTTGTTAATTTCTCTTTTCGACAGTCTTTCCCAGCATCTGAAACTGTCTTTATTGGTGTTAGGGGGAGTGGTAGTTTGACCCCTCTCAGCTCGAGGTGTGGCAGTGGCTGAAAACAGATCACCCATTTCTGCTATTCGCTTTGCTTCTCTTTGCTCCATGACCGATTTAAACTTTTAATTAGCACACTGTATTTTGAACAGGGACAGCAAAATCTCTCACCAGAGAGTAGAAAATGCCGCAATTCTGCAGTACAAGAAAGCGCAACATTTTAACTTCAGAAACTGTTAGCACTAACACTGAGCATAATTGTGATTAAAACAATTAATATTCTTTGTTAAAACACAAAAAATTTAGTAACCTAGACTACATATACCAAAATGCATCAGTCTGAAAGCACAGGAAGTAACTGTGCAATGGTAAAATAAAAGGAGGACTCGCACAAGGGCTCAATATCCCGTGATCAAGCCTTTTGTAAAGGTGAAACGTGTTGCACGAGCGAGTGCGTTTTTATGATCTTCCTCGGAGGAATATATATATTTTCGTGAAGGGAGACATGCCCACTGGGGAAATCATATATCAACACCACAACAACCAGAATGCCGTGAGAGGGCCACGCCCATTGTGGGAGGTTGTTTTAAGCAAAAGGAGGTGTGTGATGAACTTTGCCTCCCTACACGAGCACACGCCACTGACGAAGGGATTTGTTTCCAGAAACGCGTTTGGCGCTGCATTGACTTTGGTGTTTTAAACTGCTCTCTGCCTGCGTGCAAATCGTCAATAAATGATTTAAGAATGCTGATGTCTGAGGCTCCACTCGATTATGGTTCACCTGCGTGTTCATGATATTTACGGCTCGTTCCAAGCCGTGAGCGGAGCCCACTGCTGGAGCGGGTCCTTCAGCGCGCCACATGGTGATGGCTGTAATGGGAGACATACAAGTTTTGGTGCTACTGCAGGATGGCACCACCTTGGGACTTAAATTGACGATTGGAAAGCGGAACAGGCGGAGGGCAGAAGATGACATCAGCCCACCTGGGATTTATATTGTGTTTATTTTCGTGAAGGGAGACATGCCCACTGGGGAAATCATATATCAACACCACAACAACCAGAATGCCGTGAGAGGGCCACGCCCATTGTGGGAGGTTGTTTTAAGCAAAAGGAGGTGTGTGATGAACTTTGCCTCCCTACACGTGCACACGCCACTGACGAAGGGATTTGTTTCCAGAAACGCGTTTGGCGCTGCATTGACTTTGGTGTTTTAAACTGCTCTCTGCCTGCGTGCAAATCGTCAATAAATGATTTAAGAATGCTGATGTCTGAGGCTCCACTCGATTATGGTTCACCTGCGTGTTCATGATATTTACGGCTCGTTCCAAGCCGTGAGCGGAGCCCACTGCTGGAGCGGGTCCTTCAGCGCGCCACATGGTGATGGCTGTAATGGGAGACATACAAGTTTTGGTGCTACTGCAGGATGGCACCACCTTGGGACTTAAATTGACGATTGGAAAGCGGAACAGGCGGAGGGCAGAAGATGACATCAGCCCACCTGGGATTTATAATGTGTTTATTTTCGTGAAGGGAGACATGCCCACTGGGGAAATCATATATCAACACCACAACAACCAGAATGCCGTGAGAGGGCCACGCCCATTGTGGGAGGTTGTTTTAAGCAAAAGGAGGTGTGTGATGAACTTTGCCTCCCTACACGAGCACACGCCACTGACGAAGGGATTTGTTTCCAGAAACGCGTTTGGCGCTGCATTGACTTTGGTGTTTTAAACTGCTCTCTGCCTGCGTGCAAATCGTCAATAAATGATTTAAGAATGCTGATGTCTGAGGCTCCACTCGATTATGGTTCACCTGCGTGTTCATGATAGATATATATATATATATATATATATATATATATATATATATATATATATATATATATATATATATATATATATATATATACACACGCGCGCACGCGCCTCCGCCAAGAAACAGGGGACCCAAATTTTTCTGTGAGTAATTTTATTCCGCAACAGACAGCATAACGTTTCGGCCTACAAGAGGCCTTGGTCACATGGCGCCTTAGAGGGCGGTGGCAGAATTTGCAAGTGCTAGTGACTACGACATTTTCATTGGATGTCAGACGGATGCACTGTAAACATAGTAAAAATACTAAATATTTTCTTTGTGCAACTGGCAAAAAACTATATATATATTTTTGGATTCTTCTCACCTCGCTCCAGGCGATTAAAGTCACGGCACAGCAACAGGTAGATTTTTAAACAAAAGTATATTTATTTACACACCATGTGCAAAAGAGCGTGCAACGATTAGGACGGCCTACGCGTTTCGGCTACTACAAGCCTTCCACTGGACCATCAATATATATATATATATATAATGTCCAAGATAGTTAGGGTCCTTCCGAGACCATTCCTCCCATACTCAGGCGGCGTATTACTCCGGTGAACCCAAAGCCGTTAGTATTTCCCAAGTTGCTAAGTCCAGCAAATACGCACTCAGAGACAGAAGTCTGAAGAAAAAGGGTGTTTATTCCCAAATTACGCTACGCGTTTCAACACAATGCTGTGCCTTGCTCACAAGACACAGCATTGTGTTGAAACGCGTAGCGTAATTTGGGAATAAACACCCTTTTTTCTTCAGACTTCTGTCTCTGAGTGCGTATTTGCTGGAATTAGCAACTTAGGAAATATATATATATATATATTTATATACACTTTAAAAAACGTTTACATTGACGTTATAGTTGGGTTCAGAATTTACACACACAAAACCATAGAAATTCTGCAGTTTTTATTAGGTCTCGCGCCTAGCTTTGCAGTGCTCAGCATTGCTCCCACAGCAAGAGACCTCATGTAGGGACTTCAGAAAGCTGACCACATGCTCGTGCGTGTGCTTTTGTTTTCGTCCGCTGCTATTGGGTTTTGCATGCGGTTTAAAAAAAAAAAAGGCAGCACGTCGCTGGTGAAAGGCGTGTGCATGTCCCTGCTTCTTTAGAAATGAAACCGCCCATGTCCCAGTGGTGCCTGTTATGGGCAGCTCAAAGTAAGGAAAAGCTACAAGGGATTTAGTTTTTTAACTTAGTTGAATTGATTTACTGGCATCAGTCAATAAAGTTAGTTCTCAGGAATCTAACTCAAATGTAACCATAGGATAACGGTACAATTTCTTTCAATGAGGAAAACATTCAATGACAAAAGCACATGAGTAAAAGAAGCACACGGAAAAATATTTATATCTAAAAAGGTATTTATATTGAGTTAATCAGAAGGTTTGTATCGTTTGGGAATCAGACACAGATGAATGTGAGCAAAATAAGTTATGAACAGATATATGCATGAATCAAAAGATCAGTACATCAACTCCTTTATTTAGAACAATGTAACCGAGTCCATTCATGAACAAAGGTATACTTTTGAAGCGA
Organism: Lissotriton helveticus; assembly: GCF_964261635.1. Lineage (NCBI taxonomy): Eukaryota > Metazoa > Chordata > Amphibia > Caudata > Salamandridae > Lissotriton > Lissotriton helveticus. Next base: position 537,191,300 of record NC_136057.1, on the reverse strand, counting down.
TGTTTAACTTTGGAAATGATGATTTGGTCGACGTTTCGGTCTTGGGTGCTGTTGTCTATAAGACCATCATCAGGACTAACATTTTTGCACAAAAGTTGCCCCTTAGCAGTGCGGCCAAGAATTATTGGGCCAAAAGTACAATAAGAAGACTTGGGTACCACAAGTGTGTTTGCTGGACTGGGTGTCTTCTGTAAAAGCATCAGTTATGCGAGTAGTAGGTCCAATATATGGAGACCAAAGTTCACGAAATGGTTGCTTATATAAAGATATCTGTACACAGCGTTTCGGGAAAATGAATCGTCAACACAAGCAAACGCCGGGATATGTTATGCTCAGCAGCAGCACAGACAACAGGATCCCTCGCCCCCGCTCCTCTGTGGTGCGCGCGCACCACTGTTCCTCCTTGGATTGGCTTGTTTTCGCCTCTTACACCCGAGGCCATCTGCCATGATCTGCTGCTTCCTTGATAAGAGGGGATCAGATGGCAGTTCGCATGGAGTCGGCTCCCTAATTGAGCAGCTGCCTCAGCACGCAGACTCTATCTACCAACCAAACACAGCAACAACATGGGCATGGCAGTTCCCATTCACATACAGGGCGCCAAGTGGCACCGACAAGAGCTTCATTTTATAGCCACAGTCACAAAAGCCGGCTCCCTGCTCTCTGTGCTCGGTCACCACGCCCGTGTGGGGGTCGCTGGTGCTAGCGCGTGGTCGCTGGTGCTAGCGGAGGTGCTGAGACAGGAGCCACATCTCCACCGTGATTCAGATCCCATGACCCTGTGAGGGAATGTGCAGCCTGCTCTGCATGCGCCAAAGGCACGGCTCGGCCGGCCGGCGCTTCCTCCGAGGGAGCAGAGCTATCTGCTGCACTCTCAAACTTTGTTTGCAAACCAAGACTAGCGCTTACCAGCCCGGGCTCCCCCGAGCACATGACTGCACAGGATGTGTGCCGTGGGGAGAAAGGGACAGTGGTGCGTGCACACAGCAACACGTGCACATACTCACTCACATACAAACACACACTCAGTCACATACACCCAAACAACACAAAAACACATCACAGTCTCATACACACACGCACACACTCACATAACCCCCCCAAACTCTGTGTTCACATTTAACAATAACATGAAAATACAATTACAAGGCTCCTTGACTTTCCCTTTGCCACTTGTGATGTTTACAGAGGAATTCACTCACTCACCCCCAGCCCTGCAAGGCACAGAAGGCACACCCAAAAAACTGCCCCTTCTGAATTCGGGCTACTAATATGCTAATATTTTGCCAGGCACAATTTTGCTCACAGTGCCATGTTAAGTGTTGCTTCCTAAGTGCCATGCCCACGACAGCGTGTCTCTGTGTACCTAGGTGTGTGGAGCGTGGGCTGGGTGGGAGGGGTAGGGGAAATTGATTGCCACTTGGGCTTCAGACCCTAACCCTTTCTTGACAGAAGATGGTGTCGCTTTAAAGGGCTCTGAGCATCGGTTCAAACGCGGAGGGCTGTAACAGAGGCAACAGATGCAAACTGTAAAACAAAGATAATTAACCCCTCCTCTGCCTAACAGCTCCCACCCCAACCTCCACACCACTTCGCCCCTCTCGAGCTGGAAGACAGCTCTTCCTTACAGTGGCTTGGAAGCACCTAAACAACACCACTGGGCGTGTTAAGTTTCAGGAAGAGGCGCGCTAGAGTAGTTGAACTTTACGCACCAGCCTAACAAGAGATGATGAGGTTACACCACAGGGCAAGCGGTAGGTAAGTCAGTGTGGACCCTTCCACAGACCACTCTCGTCAATGACATTCTTTCTAAGGCAGGCGTGGGGATCTGCCTGTGGAGGGGGGGAGACTGTAAACTTTATCTTGGGCACTTTTAAGTTTTTGAGTGTGGCACTAGTGAACTCTGCATTGAGAGCACGAGATAGGAAAGTGGGCAGATAAACACATTTTCAAAAGCAAGACAACCTCTTTCTGGGCGGTTTCACATCACTCTTTCACTAAACATGCCTAATTCAAACTGCCAATTCTGCAGAGCTAGGAAACCCCCAATGCTAATTCCTGGCGTTCAACAACACGTGAACTCTAAGAAAGGCGAAACCGATTGGATTTCCAATGCAATATGTCTCGCATTTGTTCACGGTAGCGCTGTTGACAATGTTTTTATACTTTTGCTTTTTTACACCGTTGGCAATAGTGCTATGCAATTATAATAACTCCACTGCAAATAAAAAAAACAAAAGTAAAAAACATTGTTAGTTTCAGCACCAACAGCTGTAACTTTAACAAATGCGAGACCTACTGCATTGCAAATGCTTAGTTACCTGAGCTAATTAGAACTTACGCCACCCACAATGCACTGCTTATGCAGTGGCGTAGTAAGGCCAGGTGGTACCCGGTGCGGAAAATTCCTGGTCACCCCCGGCTTGACAAAATGTAAAAATATGTGTTTAAAACACATATTTTTGCCATTTTGTCACCCCCCTCAGTGATGACACCTGGGGCAGCCTGCACACACCGCACCCCCATTCCTGTGCCACTGAGCTTATGACCTCACATATTGCATCACTCATGACACGAGGGACTAAAATAATCAAATATTCGAGAATGTTTGATTTGAACCTAAAGAGGACGAAATCCACAGCAGGCATTTTAAAGGCTTCCAAAAAAGTTTGCATTTTAACTACATTACATTTAAACCGTGTGTGTGTTTTAGTACACTTTTTCTGCACCACTCCAAGTATTGGACGTTTTTGGATAAGTATGCCCATAATAAAAAAATGTACATCTGTTTTCAGAGATAAATTATTTACTTATTTTAAGTCTTCTCTTTTTTTTTTAGGAAACGTTGCCGAGGAAGGAAAGCAGATAATGAATGGGCATATTTCACTCTACCAACCTGGAGTCTATGGGAATTACTCTACTCAATTAAAGTAAGCTGATCGTTTTAGATAACATGTATCACAAGATTTTGGAACATCCTGGCTCCTGAATAATCTTTCTTGCTGCAATATATGTATATCGTACTGGATCATAGCACCATGATGTTTCTGTAGGTTTTATGGTTTCAGTGATTTTGACGCACATCAGTAACTAAAAATCACTAATTAAGCTTGTGCTATACCAGGCTATTGAAATTAATGGCTTCTTTTTTGGGTAAAAATCATATGGAATTCCATTTGCACTTTGAACCTCTAAAGATGACATGCAATCATTATGACACAACCCTGCGTTTGCTGTGAGAAATGGCCTCATGAAAATCTACTTTGTCTTTGGACGGAAAATTTACGTATCTACCTCACACCACCTCTGTACTATGTTTATTTTTCCTTTACAAATGACAGAAAAGGAAAATGTCCATTTAACTAGTTGTACAAAAGGGGGTGGTTTTGTACCGCTTTGTTCGCCATAAGTTGGCAGGGTATGCTCAGACGTGAGTCCCTTGCTCACTTTGCCACTGGATTCAAGCAAGCCTGGCTAAAGACGGCTGTAATGCCCGAAACCGGTCCTGGGAAGCTTGATTCCGGTCCAGGGAAGGCATGGCTTGGCAGTTCGGGATGGACTGTTCCCATGAGGCACAGGGTCAGACTGATTTGCATATGGCCATGTCTGAACTGGGGTGGCAGAGTGGGCTAAAGAACAGTGATGGATTAAACCCAGATCTGTTGACTGGGTGTGAGTGTTTGATTGGTTCAGATGCTCCGTCCATCACCACCCCCTTTTGTACCATTTAACTAGTTGAGCAAGCATTGCAATGTCTGGCTTTAAAGTGTTTACACATGAGCAAACATTCGTGAACGAATGCAAGCCTCATGTGTTAGTATAGTCAGCAACATAGAATGATTAGAGTGGTATGTGCCCCTGATACGCTAAAGAATTACCACAAAGGCGCATTAACCAGAGACCTAGAATGGCAACAATTGACATAGAAACAGCACCGTGGAAGAAGTACTGCATTAGCACAAGCAACAAGTGGTATTGGTGATCCACAATGCAGGATAAAATCAGTGACTTGGCACTGTGGCACATAACATTTTTGAGGGGCACACACAATGAGCAGAAACCAGTCTATCTGACCAATGCAATCAAACTCGAGCTTCAGTAAAATGAGGACATCTCACCAGGAAAATTAAGTAGTTGCTAATATTGAACGGTATTATTTTTAAACAAGATCTTGGTAGGGCTGAACCAAAAAATATGTTCTTAAAAATAAGACATGGGACATAATGTAGAGCATTTACTTACCTAACGTGGAGCTCGTCCTTCAAGTTCTAATGCAGAATGGGAATGCCTTCTATTCAAGCAACTTTCTGCCTTCACCGAACAGTCCTTGTAACATGCTAAAAAAATGCACTTCATGCAGTCCAATGGAAGCACTTCAGAGGAGGTGGAATGAGGCACCAATCAGCCAATATCATGATGTGAGACATGCTTACTACTCTGATGCCTACTGTGACGTCTTTACTTTTCTTTATCATAAAAAGACAGCTGCATTTTTTTGAGAATGGGACTGGAAAATAGTTAAAATACAATTTTGAACATATTTAATGAACAAGGAGGTACGTATATTATCACATCTGGACTTAATGTTTTATAAGAGTACCACATTTGGTAAAGACCACAATGGTACACAAGGCCGCAACATTTTAGAAGGATCAAAATTCCACAAAGAAATAGCAGCACTGAAGGACCACATAGGCAAATAAAATGAGCAACACTGAAGAACAACTACATAGGCAGATACAACCAGTGATAAAGTATTACAGTGGCACCATACAACCAGCAACATCGAGGAAGATGCCTAATGCCCACCCTTTGTGAATGGATTGCTCACAATGAAAAACAGTATGTCCATGCTGAATAATATATATTAGGTGGTTCTGTAAAGGAAATCATTTTATATATCCTTTTTACTCATCAAAAAATTTCTTTATTAATATATAATTTAGAGCATATCAAGTTTTTGATTCTACATGTACTAAGCATTTGCTTATAATGCAGAATGTGTTTTAGAAGGGAAGGCCTTATTTTCAAGTTGGCTTCCGCATTCACCAAATTGTTCCAGCCATGCTGAAAACAGTGAACCTCATGCACTGTAATGGAAGCCCTTCCTAGGATGTACAGTGATAAATAGCCAATAGCACTAGGGGAGAGATTTACTCCTCTGAAGCTGATTGGATGTATATATTTTTAGAAGAGTAGGTACAAAAGGTCTGGCAAATAGCTACAGTGTCAAGTCTAATCTAAAAAGTACTTGTGATATCCTGTTTCGGAAAGGAAAGAAGTAACTGAGGGAATACTTTTTCAGATTTTTGGAAATATGATATCTGAGCTATTTTTTGATTATCCTACAAAGCAATTTTAAGATGTTTCTTAACAGACTACTATAATGTATTCATGTTTACACAAACATATGTGCAACATGAAATAGGCCAATCAAAATCCAATAGGGAACCATCAGAAGAGACCCAGTCAAAATAACTTACTGGCAAGTAAATGTATTGCACTTTTGTTCCACCTAAAATTATTCAACAAGACGTGACTTTCCCCATCTTTGTCACAGTCGTATATATTGAAGTCTAAGGTTTTTAATTTACCAGCAGACTGTTGTGAATTTCCTGATTTTTTTGACTTAGTGAAGGCTTCTACGTTTTTTTGGTTTTACTTTGTCAAAGCAAATTTTGTTTCCCTGCATTGTAGAATAATTTTCACTACATAATGAGAACATTTTCACTTTAAATAAACCCAACCAAGCTGGAAGATTATACAATAATATATTAATAAATGTTTACTGTTGTACATAGCCCTTATTAGGGGGATTTCCATTAAACAAATTGCTTTTTGTCCTCTTGGGTTTTGCAGACTCTTTTTTCATGACATTAGGACTCTGGGCACTTTCCCACTGTATTGCAGCCGGAAAGTGCACACGCCCTTCCTAAACATGCCAGGAAAGGGTGCTTACTAGATTGGTTTAGGTGTCATTCCTGTGAGTGCCTTGATTGGTTTAGGTGTCGTACCTGTGAGTGCCCTGTTAAAAGGTACACCACATACCCAGGGCAGATATTGCACTGGCTAGTAGTGTAAATTGGATATGTAAATGTAAATGTATGTAAATGTATTGCGACTTAAATGTTATGTTATGATTATTTATTGTGCGCACAGCTGCTCCAGCAAAGGAGCGTCCTGGCGCCAGACAAGGTAAAACATAACACTACTAAGGCAAAAACAGAAAACAGGAACGACTATGGGGCAAAGCTAAAACAAGAAAGTTTTAATGGCCTTTCGAAACTGCATGAGATCCTCCAACAGACGAACCTCAGCCGGGAGAGAATTCCAGATAGCCGCGGCTCTCACCCGAAAGGATCGGCCTCCGGCACGACAAAGCCTAAACCGCGGGACCACGGCAAGGGCCTGGCCCACGGAACGGAGAGAGCGTGTCGGGACATAGAAGGATAAAAGATTGGACAGGATCTGAGGGGCAGTGCCTTTCAAGATTTTAAAGGCCCAACATAAAACCTTAAAATGAATTCTCCTCCTCACCGGTAACCAATGCAGAGCGCGGAGAGTGTTGGAAACGGGACAAAATCTGGGCAGACCAACTATCGCTCTGGCTGCAGCATTTTGGACACGCTGCAGGCGAGTGATTTCTGCCTGATTGGCCCCCACCAGGAGGGAGCTGGCGTAATCAAGCCGGGAGATTACCGTTGCCTGAATCACCAGCTGCCTGGTCGGGGCATCAAAGAATTTGAGGACAGGTCTTAAGCCCCGGAGAACGCCAAAACAGCAGGCCGCGATTTTCTTAGTGTGGCCAACGAAGTTAAGGCTCGAATCCAGCCAGACTCCCAGATTTCTTAATTCCGAGACCGGAGTCGGAGATGGTCCCAACTCCGGGGGCCACCACCTGTCCCCCCAAAGCTCCGCTCTCTTACCGACAATCATAATCTCTGTCTTTGTTGCGTTAAGCTGGAGACAGTTCTGCCTTCAGTCCGTTCTGAAACCTAGGGGCATCAAGCTCCGCATCCCCACTGAGAGTAACCGCCAGCTGAGTGTCGTCGGCATACGAGACCATAATCAGGCCCCACTGCCTTGCGGTCTCACATAAAGGTTGAATAACGTGGGACTCAGCGAGGATCCCTGCGGAACCCCCATGGCCAGAGGCTTGAATTTGGACTGAAAGGGTGGGATGGCCACGCAGAAGGAACGATTGTCGAGAATGGAGCGAAACCACTGCAGAGCCTGTCCCCCGATGCCAATCTCCTCCAGCCGGTGCAGCAGAATGCTGTGGGAGACAGTGTCAAAGGCGGCGCTAAGATCTAATAATACAAGCGCCGCCGTCTGACCAGCATCCAACACCGCACGCAGGTGCTCCACCATAGCAAGAAGGGCCGTCTCCGTGCTGTGCCCAGCACGGAAGCCATTCTGCGTGGAGTCTAGGACATTGGCCCGAGCAAGGTGGTCTGACAGGGCCAGATTGACATGGGCCTCCGCAACTTTCGCCGGCAAGGTAGTAATGAAATAGGGCGGTAACTTTCGGGTTTCGAAGGATCCAACGAAGGCTTCTTCAGAATTGGAGAAACCACCGCCTGCTTCCACTTGGTTGGAACCACACCCGAGGCCAGCGAAAGGTTAATTAGGGAACACACTGTGGAGCGTCCCAAAAAAGACTGGTCTCTAAAAAGAGCTGGTCTCACTGGATCCGACGGAGAGCCAGACTTAATTTGCAAAGCAAATTTATGGAACCCCTCCGAAAGTAGCATGGGAAAAGAATGCAAAATGGTGTGACCTTGGGTGCCATATAGTGCTCCCGAAGCTGGCCCTATACTAGGGAAGGCCTGGTAAATAACCTGAACCTTCTCCAGAAAAAAGGAAGCCAAAGCCTCACAATGGGAGATGGAACCGGCTACCAGGGAGGAAGTCCTTTTTGCCAAAAGATCTTTAACGGCTTTGAATATAGTCTTAGACGGGTTCGAGCTATAGCGGAATTCCAAGGCATAGAACGCCGCGCGAGCTCTACAGATAGCTCGATGGTAGAGTCTGACGGAAGCAACATATGCGGCTTTCTTATCGACCTCATAAGACTTCCGCCACGCTCTTTCCGCCCGTCTACACATACCCTTCAAGGCACGTAGTGCACTATCATACCAGGGACTCGACTTTCTAGAGCTTAATTTGCTCGAGACGATAGGGATCAGAGAGTCAAGCGCCCTGGAGATCCATCTACAGAACTGATCGTAGCCCGTTTCCACGTTGTCCAGAGGGCCTAACGGCTCTTCCTGTAAGATGCGATGCAAATCGTCTAGCCTGAGTTTGTTCCAATGCCGCCTAGGGACCCGACTGACCAATGGAGTGGGAGGGGTCTCAGGCAAAGGGTACCGAATGGACACAAGGAAATGATCCGTCCACCCTAATGGGGAGATGGACAGAACACTAGCCTCGGCCAAGTTAGTAAAAAAGGGGTCCAAAATGTGGCCCCCTACATGGGTAGGCTGAAATACCTGTTGGGAAAGCTGGAGGGCCTCAAGATCAGCTAAAATACTACTCACCGCCGGGATGGTCTGATTGTCGAAATGAAGGTTCAGGTCACCCAGGATGGAAAAGTTGGCACAGCCCATAACTGATGCACTAACGGCATCTGGGAAGGCATCTCTTAACGCTACATCGCTACCCGGAGGTCGGTAGACAACCATCCCAGAGAGCGTAAACTGGGGGCTGATTAGGATCTTAAAAGAGGCACTTTCACAACCAGCGATATTAAGGCCATTCCAATTGCAGGTAAAACAGGACCTAACTATGAGGGCAATGCCACCACCTCTAGTAGGCCGATTCAAAGTGTACATAGAGTACTCAGGGGGGCAGGCTAAGTTGATAATGGCCACATCAGCTTCCTGAAGCCAGGTTTCTGTGATGGCAAATATGTCGGGAGACTCGTCCTCAATGAGGTCATAGATAGCTTGGTGATGTTTTACCACAGATCTAGCATTCAAATTCAACACCCGAAGAGTGTGCACAGAGCCATAACTCCGGGGAACAGATGAAGTACCCCTCTGGCGGATAGGCACAGGGGGGTCAAGCATCCAGCGCACGTATCACCCGAAGGCATCAAGGCGCTTGCCTTGGGAACCCGTCCTGGCTTTTTCCCTGTGAGATAACCCCTACTGGGTATCCCCAGGGTGAAAGCCAGGCATCCCGCAGCGGGGTGGGCCGCCGTAGTGGAGATTAAGCAACTATTTCCCAGAGTTGCAGCGTGTGACCCCATGATTAGAATAGGCACCGAGGCGAGAATTATCGAGTCCGTGGACATTTTGGGCTCAGGACCTGCCGCGTCGGGAATTGAACCCTGGTCCCGGGCCAGACATCTGCATCAGAGTCTGCCGCTCTAATCAGTGAGCCACACTCCTCCACTGCAGATACACGCTACGTATATTGTCAGACTCCCCCAGACTTACAGGGTGCCCGGCTGGGCCCTATGTAAGTACCACTTCCTTCAATTACAATGCTCTTGGGTGCATGCACCACTGTCTGACAATACATCCATATCGTTCCAGGTGTCCCACAAATCATAGGTCCTGGTGAGACCTCATACTCCCCAAGAGGTCAAAACATCGTTGGTACTACTGCAAAGCGAACTATTGTACACAGCATCTGTCATTGTTACATGAGGCTGTGAATGTCTACTACAATTGGATTATTTGGTTGCTTTTTGCTTTTCTGTATTTTTTTTAAACCTTCGTGTATGTCACTAATCGTCACTTTAAGATATAGGTTTCAATTTCACTTTGGGACATCGAACACGGTTCTCTGAACCCCCCTGTTAGGACTTTTTTAATTCAATTTAAATTGCAATGCATTTTACCTAGTGGGCTCCAAATGTGCTTTTTTGAAAATCTGTGCATCTTCTCCTAGACTATCGCCATTGTGCTTAATTTGCATTATTATTATAAATATACTTTTTATTCTAATACCAATTCTACAGGTATCACCGTTTTCCTTGTAATTTCCTAGAAAGTGGGCATTCCTGTGTTCGAAATATATATGTTGGCTTTTTCTCTGAAGGCTGTGGGAGTACATGAGGGTATTCCCCAGCAAGTGTTATAAAACATGGGATATCCAACTGAAACAAAAGACCTCGGCCATTTGAGGGCCTGGCTGGATAGAATGGAGGAAGAGGTTTTGGCACTTTGCTTCTGGGAGCTAGATCATGGCATCACTAAAGATTAAGATCTGCAAACCATGGCAGAAAGGTCTGAAATTTAGGGGTGACATCTGTGGTTCAAAGGGAAACACTCCGAACCAGCCCCTCTTCAAAGGCACACCACAGTATAACTAATGGTGCCATTCCTCAGCAGGGGAGAGATACACTTGTGAGGACATGGGACCGGAGAACCTGGGAATTCGTGGTGCACTTTGCCAGAGGAATCTGTTGTGCACATGTAGGATTACTGCCATTGAAAGGGACCGCGCATCCTTCCTGAATAGTGGTTGGCCTGGGCTGACAACCTGCTGCTGTGTGGTACCCTGAAGTCAGTCAGTCAGTCAATCAATCTCAAGTAGTACTTATAAAGCACACCTGAGAGGGTATCCAGGCGCTTGCTGTGGATCTCAGTCGAAGAGCCAGATCATGAACGCCTTCCTGAAATATGTCAGCAAGGGTGTGGTGGGGAGGTGGAGGGTGTTCCATGCTTTGGTGGCAAGATGGGAGGAGGAGTATGCAAGGGTTCTGGGCGAGGTGAGTGGGCTCTCCTGGGGGCCAGTGGAAGTTCATGTGGTGGTTCATGTAGGAGGGTCCTTGGCTGTAGAGTGCTTTGTAGGCGTGGGTCAGGAGCTTGAAGTGGCATTTCTTCTGGACCAGGAGCCAGTGGAGGTCTATCAGGTGCTGGGTGATGTGAGTTCCCTTGGGCAAGTTTAGGATCAGTCTGGTGGTTGTGTTCTGGATTGCATGCGTTTGGTGGTGGTCCTGCATATAGTGCTTGCCATTGTCCAGTTGGTTGGTGTTGAGGACCTGGGTCACAATCTTCCTAGTTTTGATAGGGATCCTGCTGACATTTTTTTGAAGCATGTGAAAGCAGGCTGAGGAGATCGCATTGCTCTGATGTCTCATGATGAGTTTGATGTTGAGGATAATGCTGAGTTTGTGGGCATAGTAATTCAGACTAGGGGCAGGTCAGAGTTCCTTCACCCACCAGGAGTCTTTATAGAGGGTGGTGTGTCTACCGAAGATCAGAACTTTAGTCTGTCCATGTTGAGTTTCAGGCTGTTGTCCTTCATCAAAGTTAAAACGTTCTTCTTGCAGTTGATGAGGTTTGTCTTTGTGGAGGTGGGGTCAGCTGAAAGCGAGAGGACGAGCTGAGTGTCATTGGCTTAGGAGATGTAGTGTGATCTGAGGATGTCTGCAAGTGGAGACATGTAGACGTTGAAGAGTGTTGGGCTGAGGGATGAGTCTTGTGGGATGTTGCAAATGGTGTGCTTGGCTTACGAAATGAAGGGAGAAAGGCAGACTCTCTGGGTGTATCTTGTGGGAAAGGATGCCATCCATCTGAGCTCATAATCTGTGATACCGATCGGGTGGAGGCGGTCAATGAGTGTGAATTGGGACATGGTGTCAAAAGCTGCACAGTGGTCAAGGAAGATCCAGGCGGCTGCTCCTCCTCCATCGAGAAGGGTGTGGAAGTAGTCTGTTGCGGTGATCATGGCTGTCTCAGTGCTGTGGTTGGCTCTGAAACCTGATTGGGAAAGGTCCAGAAGGTTCTTTCTCTCCAGGTGTTTTCAGTGATTTGAAGGTTGATAGCGTTCTCCAGGACTTTGACAGGGAAAGGGAGCAGTGAGATGGGATGGTAGTTCAGGAGATCACTGTGGTCTGTCAAGGGTTTCTTGAGAAACGATCTGACCTCTGCATGAACCAGGTGTCAGGAAAGGTGGCAGTGGCAGAGTTGCAGGCTGATTTTTGTCCCTTCTGAGGTTGAAAAGTTGGTGGGGGTAGGTGTTGGTGGGTGATCCCGAGTGGATGGAGTTCATAAGAGTGGTTGTGTTCAGTGTGCTGAGCTGTTCCCATTCAGTGAGCAGGTGGTTGGTGGTGATGGTCAATGGGAGGAACATGAGGTTGGAGGGCTGGGAATCAAAGTTTTTGAAGATGGTGTCTGTCTTCTTGTGAAATTTGACGGCTAGGGCCTTGCAGAGTTCCTGTGAGGAGGGTAAAGAGTTTTCTGTGGCTGACGGGCAGGTGAACTCTCGGACGATGGTGAAGAGTCCCTTGGCATGGTCGGTACTGGTTTCAATCTAGTGGGTAAGGGCTTCCCTTTTTGCGGCTTTGATCTAGCGGTGGTAGTCGTTGAGGGCTGATTTGAAATGTGCTTGATTGGTATGGTTCCTGCTGCTCACCATCTTTTTTTTTTTTCTAGCTGTTTTCAACTGTGTTTAGACGTGATGAGTTCTGGAGCATACCATACTGCTTGTTTGGAGGGTCTGTGTGTTTTGGCTGGTTTGTTTGGTGACCCTGCTGGTGATCCAGTCATTGAAATTCTGTACTGCTTGATCCATGTTGGTTGTATGTATGTATGTATGTATGTATGTATGTATGTATTGGTTTTTATTAAGCGCCTATATCACCCGTAGGTCTCATAGCGCTAGCTGGGAGCCAGGTCAGAAACAGTGTTTTTAGAAAAGCCATGTTTTTAGGGCTTTACGAAATGTCTTGATTAGTTTCAAGACGGAGCTGCAACGGTAAGGAATTCCATGTCTCCGGCGCGGTTCTGGAGATGCCCACAGCTGTGAGATGCTGAGGGCATCAGTCCATTGTTGTTGAGTGACTTTGGACCAGCTGTAGAAGGGGGCGCTGTGGAGTTTGGGGGTGGTGCGGGCAGATCTGGCTATGGTGAAGTTTATGATGGTGTGGTCCGACCAGGTGAGTCCCGAGGTTTGACTGTAACTGATTCTATTGCTGGACATGAAAATGGGGTCCTGCATGCATCCTGCTTTGTGTGTGTGGTCAGTGACCAGATGCTTTCGTCCGTTGTCCAATATTTCCAGGAATTCAATGGAGTTGGTGTCAATGGGGTCGTCTAGGCGGAAGTTGTGCTCTCCCAGAAAGACGTAGTGTTTGGATTCGATGGTGAGCCGGAAGATGAATTCCGTGATGGTGTCACTGAGGCCGGGTGATTTTCTTGGTGGGCTGTATGCAAGGATGCCTCTTATATAGTGGTGTTATCATTGGTGTGGAACTGGGAATTCGTGTGTTCCGTGATCAGCATAGTTTTGTCGTTGGAAATGGTGCAGGTGATTGATTCCTTGTGAACGATTGTGATGCGGCCTCCGTGTCTGTTGGTGTGGTTTTGGTGTTTCTTCTTGTAGCCGGTGGGTGTTGCTGTGGCGATGTCAGGGGTTGAAGCGGGGGTGAGCCCGGTCTCTGTGATGAAGGTCACGTTTGGGTCGAGGGTGGAGATAATGTCCTAGACTTTCATGGTATGTTTGCAGAGCAATGTGGCTTTGATAAGGAGGCAGATGAGTTGTTTCAGGGGTGCCTGGGCCTTCGGGGCTGGCATGGCATTAGTTGCTGCAATGGTGGGGAATGCTGGAGTGGTTGTGAAATGGCAGCAGGGGCAGGTGAAGGGACCCAGTGTGGAGCGAGATGATGAGACATCAGTTGCTGCATCCAAGGTCCAGGGCCAAAAGGTCAGCGGCGGAATAACTCTGGGAGTACAGAGGGCCTGAATTCCTGGTGCTACGGTGCACCAGTGGCACACCTTCTGCACGCAGCCATGCAGTTGCCTCTTTTAGTAGTCTTGGGAGATGAGAAGGGCTGGCAGGGCAGCAGGACGGCGGTGATCAGGGAAACGGCAAACGGCATGAGTGAGAAAAACAGCCGAAGAATTACGCAGTTAATGGGAGAGAAAGCACCCAAGGGAATTTAAAAATACAAATGGCCAATAGCAAAATAAGTACCAGAAATTACTAAAATAACAAAGTAAACCAGAATAAATATCAGAAAACAACAATTGTTTGTTATTTGTTATTTTCCAATCATTGCACAGATGCACCTGAATAATATGGGCGAGAGTACCAGGGAGTGGTCACCGAACCTGAAGAGAGCAGTCTGGAACTGGCAGCTATGGGGCTGTGAGCGAGGCCACACACCCATGTAGCTAATCAGCGGCAGTGGGGGAGAAGCGAAAGACCAGGGGTCAAGGGCTACTCTTGTGTGCTCCCCAAGGGCTTGCTCCCTGTTCTTTTGGAGGTCTCATGGACATCAAAGATCTCCCACATGGGACACACACTGTCTACTTAAGATACTTGGGGAGTGGTGCCTTTTTAAGTGCCACCATTTTCTGCTGGATCCCAACTGGTAGCGCAGTGTGAACGTGTAACTTAGAATTGTGCATGGAGACAGGAATGCCTTGTGGGGAGCCCCAGAATTCTTGCCCGCATCTAAGGCTTGTGGCTCCTGCATCATTGGAACCTCAACATGCATAGGTGCCTTGTTGGTGGTGAGCGGATTTCCCGGTTGCAGGATCCAGCATGGATCCCGCATTTGTCGATGGTGCCTTATCTCTCGTGTGCAACATGCTGACTGTATGCGCGTGGATTCACAGGTCGCGACCCTCAAAGGTGGGGGCGTAAGCATAGAAGTGTCTTATTCTACCTCTTGAGACATTGCTAAACTGGTGCCGGTGTGTGTGAAAGGAATTGTCTGGTGCGACCCACTTCAATTCACACCGGGCATTGTTCCTCATTTCCAGGGATGTATGGAATTTGTAAGTCTATATAGTGTAAGCAACAAGGACCCCCTGTTGAAAATTTGATGATTTCAGGAACAGGGAAATTAATCATGTGTACAATGTCATAACCATATTATTAAGGCTGGGAGAAATTATTTTATCGAACACCAGAACAAGGCAATTATAAAAGTATATTTCCTTTTTAATAATAATCTTTATAGAATTAAAAAACATATAATGACCATACAAATATAGACAGGTTTTAAACAGATTAAACAATGATAATAACAAAAAAAGATTTATATAAAAACCATAAACATATCAATAACAGTTGACAATCAAAATTTATCATAAAATTAATACATGTTAAGACAATCAATAAAAAGAAGAGGAGGAAGAAAAAGTAAAACGTGGCAAATTATACTTTCTCGACGCGCGTTTCGGCGTTTAGACCAACGCCTTCATCAGGAGCCACATAAACATTTCTGAAATACATCAACATAAAGTACAATCAATTATTTACACTAACATCATAATTTAAAAATTTACAAAGCATTTTAGCGTTCGACAAAAATTTAGGAGAGAAATTATTAATTCTAATTTCCATCTCCCTTTTGTTGGGAAAGATAAACACACTCATAACTCCCAGCTAATTCATATCATGTAATATTCATTTAAACATAGAGCAGCAATAATATTTACATATTCGAGCAGTTGCCACATATTAACCTTGCTGACAAAGGGGTTTATGATAATGCTAATACTCGGCATAAAACACCCACAATATCGGATGTATATGTCCTAAATGGTCGTCCTAATGTTGACTACTGTTGGTCATTTTGACTTACATGAGCCAATCTATATTATAACATGCGGTTTATAAACTTAAAACATATAATGTCACAGGTAGGTCAAATAACATAAATCCTGTGAATGATAACTCGTCATTTTTTTATATTTTATTAAAAAAATTATTTTCCCTATTTCCTACATTTATTTTAGTATAGACACTAATTATACTTACCCAGTATTTTACTTTGATATCCGCAAAATGGTTATCAGATGTCGGCTTCCAAAGCGGACATCAAGATTCGCAAGTATTCTATATTAAGTGTTATATCCTAAATGAAGGAGATAAACGCTATCAAAATCTGTTGTAACTGTGATCTTATTAGCTGATAGAGAGCGGCATATTTCATTTCCTATGTAGCAACAACTGCGCTTACCAAACAATACTCGTAAAGGATCCTAGAGCCACGTGATGTGTAGCCAACTTCGAATAAAATTCACTTTCAATCTGGTTAAGAAAGTTTTCTTCTTCACCGAGCCTACAGATGTAAAACACAACCCCACAATTGGAAGGTCAGAGTCTGTTCATTATTAAATACGAAACGAACGACCTAGACTGTTTATAGCAAGCTTGTGGTTTATGGAAGATTGACACTTACTATTTAAAAAAAGCACAACGCAATTGTATTCTCCACCCGCACGTTAATCTTTCATGTCAGGGGTTGTAAACGATCGTCAGGTCGGGGACTTCCTGCCTTGTTTTTTCAAGTAAATCTGTATTTCAAAAAATATAATAAAATACAAATTATGTTAATATACACTAAATTATCCCCATAAGGAAAAGCCACAAATAACCTGGATACAATCCATGGTAGTCCCGTGGCATACTTTGTAAATCCGCTCCTTACCGGTGATAAAATTGATTGGCAGGGCTATAGACGGCGTTTGTAGATGGAAAGCGCCGAATAGGCAGGTTGATGTCCTGAGGGCTGGCGTCCTACGACCGTTAGGAAGGTATCAACGGCATTGACGGCTGACTTCCTATAAAACTATTCTATGGTTAGTCACATGGTTACCTGCCTAGGGTTCTTAAAGCGCCAGTATCTAAAAAGGTGACGATTCAGGGGAGGCTCGTTTTTGGGTAGTGTGTTTATTGTTACAGACACTTAATAGACCAAAAACATTGCAACTATATAGATAATTAAATTATCATTCCTCAATTAATATTAACGATAATGGTAAAGTAAAACAAAAATAAAAAATAAAAAATATTTCAAAAATACATCAACCTACTATGTAAATGTAAGGAACTCGACGTCAGTAATAGATTATTGCGGTCCTCCACATTACTGGCAAAGTGTATCATATCTCGCTCCTAGTAAAGGGGATCATAGATCACGAATATGATCGCCCAACGACTTTGACTAGTAGAGGGCAGTCTGGTCTTAATACTTAGGTCAGGGAGACGAGTCATGATTCACAATTATTGATGTGATAAGTTGATCAAAATATCGCATTCTCCCACGGAATATCGTTATTCAATCCCTTCTTAAAAGTATTAAGAACAAACATCCAGTAGACTTCCCTTTTCTTCCTAATGGCGCATCCCCCTTTGCCATCTGGAGTTCTTATTTTCTCAAGGATGCGCCATTGGAAGTCCTCAGGGCCGTGATTCTTTTCTAGGAAATGTTTCACTAGAGGTGCTGTCAGTTTTTTTGTCCTGATGGCTGATCTGTGTTCAGTTAACCGTGTCTGAATGGACCTACAGGTTTCTCCAACATAGCCAAGGCCGCAAATGCAGGAAATAAAATAAACCACATTTGTCGTTTTGCAATTCCAGATATCGTTGGCCTTAAAGGAAAAACCATTATGTATAAATTCAGCTCCTCCAATGATATTATTGCAAGATTTGCAGGAGGAACACTTGACTGTTCCTCGTACTGGAATATCATTCAGTAGAGATCTTTGGCTGAAATTATTTTTTGTCTGTGTTGTCCTGAATCTAGAATGTACAATTTTGTCCTTTAGGTTTTTATTCTTTTTATGCTCAAACATAGGTTTAACAAGTATCTTCTCGGAGTTGGGGTTACAATTTAGTATATGCCAACTGGCATTAATAATCTGCCTCACACGTTCATTCATGGTAGAATGGGTGGTGATGCAGACAAGTTGATCTTTAGGCGGCATGGCTTTAGGTGTCAACAAGGCCTCGCGGTCGTAAAAGCGTGCTCTTTTGTACGAACTTCTCACAAGCCTATGTGGATATCCACGTTCCAAGAACTTCTTTCTCATTATAGTGGCCTGTCTATCGTAATCTGCGAGATTCGTACAATTTCTGCACACCCTGAGGAATTGAGAAAAGGGGATGCTTTCACGCTGGCTCTTCGGATGGAAACTATTAAAATGAAGCAAGGTGTTACGTGCTGTGGGTTTTGTAAACAAATCCACTTCTAATTTAAAATCATTTTCTCTTATTATCAAATCAAGAAATTCTACCTGGTCGGTACTATACTGAGCGGTGAATTTAAGATTGTCATCAGTTAAATTAATCCATTCCAAGAATTCCAGAAGAGAATCTTTCCCATTGGTCCAGATAAAAAAGATGTCGTCAATATATCTGGACCAATGGGAAACTGATTCAAAAAAGGGGGCCAATTTGTAAGTCTTCATTGTGTGACCGAAATGGTCCGGTGCGGCCCTGATTAACACGTGCCAGATGTTGCCCCCGGATGGCCTGGGTGTGACTCTGATTGATGTGTACCTGACAGGGTGCCTGTTTCTTCCAAGAGGCTCCCCTGCTGCATTCCCCATTCAGCAATTGTTCAATTTCTGACCCTCAGCGCGGAAGACCAACTGCCCTCTTCTCACCTGGCCCCTGACAACGTTGTGTTTCCATGTAGTATTGCCCGGCTCAGACTTGGGTAGTGAGAGTGACTGTCTGGGTTGAAGGAACACTTCCGAGAGCGATCGCAAGTCGGCCAAGAGACTACTTGACCCCTCTTGTGCTTTGCAGACCTGGACTAGTGCCGGCAGGCCCTTGTGAAACCCTCTTGAGTGACCCAACTATTGCCCTCAATCCGCTTCTGCTCTGCATCCTGTGGGAAAACTTAGAGTGGGTGCCAAGCATCCTTGTGACAACTGCCTCCTAATTAGCCCTGCTACCTACCCCCACCTGCTTCCCTGGGATCCTGATTAAGTGTGATTTCGGCCAGATGCAGCCTAGTATCCAGGGGGAGGGCTGGTTATCTTCCATCTGTGGGCTTAGGATTGCCTGGGTGAGCTGGAGGGAGGCTTTTGCCATAGGGTCTGCAATGTGCTATCAATTGACCTGCTGGGTATAATTTGCACCACATTGCGGTGCTGAGTGTGTATGTGTGTCAGCACGTCCGATACGGACCTGCCTGATATCCTTTGCACTGTGTATCGAGCAAAGTGAATGAGTGAGTGTGCTTTCAGGTTAGGTCGCCCCCACGCCGCTGCCGCCTGCTCACCCCGGTCTCCTGCTGCCAAGGTGACCTGGTCTGCCCGCTTGCTGCCTCCGCCTGCTCCGGGTCTCAGCCGCTGCTGAACCAGGCCCCCTCACTGCACTTTTCCCGCCGCTGCCTCCCTGCGGCCCGCCCCCCTGACACTCCATTCGCATCCCCCGCTCCCGCCACCCAGCTGCTCCTCCCTCCCGTCAACACTCTTATGCAGACCACGAAGTGGCCGCGCAGCGGCCCCGCCGCTGGCGTGCCAAAGGCAAGCCCGTCTGCGCCCGTCCGCGCCTGGACCACGCCCAGAGGAGGCATCGCCATCGTCCACAGAAACACCATTCGAATCACGACCAACTACGACGACACCCTCGCCGCCACCGAGCACCTTCACTTCCAGATACACACCGACCCCAAGACCACCCTCAGAGGCACTCTCATCTACAGACCACCGGGACCCTGCACACAATTCAGCGAAGCCATCGCAGACTTCGTCAGCCACACGCCCTAACCTCCTCAGACCACATCCTACTAGGGGACCTCAACTTCCACCTGGAGAACAACAATGACAGCAACACCGCTGCCCTGCTGGACAACCTCGCCAACCTCTGACTCTAGCAACTGGTGAACACACCCACCCACTTCGCCGGCCACACGCTAGACCCCATCTTCTCCTCCAGCAAGCACATCGCCTTCAGCTACTCCACCGGACTACACTGGACAGATTACAGCTGCGTCCACTTCAACTTCAGGAGAACCACGACCCACCGCCACCCGCAACAGGTTCCCCGCAGAAGCTGGAGCAAGATCACCTCCAACCAACACACCACCTCCCTCAGCCAGAACGCTCCCACCAACACGAAGGACCCCACCGAAGCAGCCTGCAACCTCACACAGTGGCTCACCAACTGCGCCGATGACCTCGCACCACTGAAGAACCCTCCCAGCAGACTTGGCAGCAAGAAAGCCTCGTGGTTCACCAACGACCTCAAAAATTCCAAGAAAACCTGCCGCACCCTCGAGAGAGCCTGGCGCTACGACCAGACAACAGAAAACATGACAGCCCTCAAGAATGCCACCCACAAACACCACCAGCTGATCCGCACCACCAAAAGGACAACATTCAAAGAACGTCTGGACAACAACACCCACAACAGCAAGGAACTCTTCAGCATCGTGAAAGAGCTCTCCAACCCCAGCGCCTGCAACGACGACATCACACCCTCGCAAGACCTCTGCGACTCACTCTCCTCGTTAAAACAAGAAAAATCCAACATACACTAGCAAAGTTATCACTTTTAAAAAATTAAAAATATTTCAGTCACTTTTATCATGAAGTACCTGGGATGCGTCAAAATCAAAGATGTAAACAGGCGCAGGGGATGTGAGGCGCTGGAAAAGCAAAGTGAAGCATCGGTACCTTAGTCCTAGGGGATGTGATGCATCTGTTCCTTACTGCCAGGGGAGGTGATGCATCTGCTCCTTACTGCAGCGCAGTGGAGGTGATGCCTTTATTTATTTATTTTTATTTATAAAGTTTTATATAGCGCGAACGTGATCCCGAAGGATATCAGAGCGCTTTACTATGGAAGGAAGGACATGATTCCAATATCTCCAACAGGAAAAGATTACACAACAGGAATATATGCATAAGTGCAGACATATAATCACGAAAATCCTAAGCAGATAAATCTAGACTGGAATGTAACAGACTATGAAGGGGGTACATACTGCGGAAAAGAAGAGCATAGATCTAATATCGACATTCAGTAGGAATACACAATAGGAATACTCGCTTGTTTCTTAACCCAGAGAATCAAGGAGAGTGATACGATAAGCGTGAATATAACGGGCTACGAAAGGGGATACACAATGCGGTAAAGAAGGGCAGCATCACATGAGAGGACAATGGTTGTAGGAACAATGAGCTCGAGCAAATGATTCTGGGCCAAGTTAAGGTAAAAATGTGTTCATTAAGAGTCTTTTGGCTTCCGGCTTGAAAGCAGTCGTTGAGGAGATTCTGCATACTTCCGGTGGAAGAGAGTTCCAAATCCTTGGGGCTTCGGCGGAGAAGGCCCAGAGACCGGTTCTCTTTTTGCTAAGGATGGGTGGTTACAGGAGGAGAGTGGTAGCGCTTCTTGAAGCTCTCCCACTGGAGGATAGTTAAAGCAATTGCACTAGGTACCTGGGAGTTTTGAAATGCAGGGCTTTGTGCGCTAGAATAACAATCTTTAAATGAATTTGAGCTTCATAGGTTAACCATTTAAGAGATTTTAGGATTGGGGATATGTGCTCACTTCATTTGGTACCAGTGACCAGTCAGGCCATAGCGTTCAGTGATGCCCATAGGGGAGCCAGAGTGTATTTGGGAAGTCCACAGAGAGTAGCGCTGCCGTAGTCCAGCCTCGGCAGGACCAATGCTTGAATCACCTGCTTGAAGTCCTTTTGTGGAAGGAATGGCTTGATGTTTCGGAGTGTCCTCATCCAGAGATTAGCACCCTTACACACATTGCTAAAATGATTTTTCATATTCAGGTGTTTGTCCAGGGTGGTTCCGAGAGATTTGGCTGAGTCTATGATGAGAGGGGTGCAATTGAAGGTAGTGAGGTGATTCACCAAGGTTCGAGCTTTGGAATGTGGTTAGGGGGAGAGATGAAAAGGAATTCAATTTTGTAAGTGTTGAGCAGTAGATGGTTCTCCGTTAACTAATTTTGCGTAGTAATTAGGGTCGTGTTGAGTGAAATGAGGTTGTCCGGGGAAGAGATTTTTAAATAGAGTTGGGTGTCATCCACGTACATATGGAAGAGAATGTTTGTGGAATTTAGAGAGTTAGCTAGTGGTTCCAAGAAAAGGTTTAAGAGGATAGGAAATAGGGCGGACCCTTGAGGGACTCCCATGAGTATTATAGAGGGCTGCGAGAGAGAGTGGTTTAGCCTTGATTCTTTGTGATCTGTGGTGAAGGAAGGATGAGAACCATTGTAACACCCAACTGAGAAACCCATCCTGATCTTCAAAATGTGTAGAAAGTTGTAATTAACCGTAGCGAAAGCAGAAGAAAGGTCAAGGAGTATTAAAAGTCAGGAATCATTTTGGTCTAACATTTTTAAGATGTCATGCATAACATGCGTGAGAGCCAATTCGGGACTGTGACCCTTCCTGATGCCGGATTGATGTTGGTCTAGGAGTTGGAAATTATTTATGTGAGCACAGAGTTGGAATTGCATGCACTTTTCAAGTAGTTTGGCTAATGTGAGGATGTTGGAGAAAGGGCGGAAATTATTGAGGGCAGTTTTATCTGCGTTAGTTTTTTTAGTATAAGTGTTACCTGCACTGCTTTTAGGCAGTCTGGGATTGTGCCTTGTGACAGAGACGCATTTACAATCCTTGTCCAGGTGGGAATTAGCCTTGGTTACTTACTGTCAAGGGAAGTTACTGTGGGGCAACGTCGATGAAGAACTTGGCGCACAATTGCGATGCGTCAAAAATCCAGACGTGCTGGGTGGATGCGGCAGTGATGAAACAGGCGCTGTCCCATGAGGCACAGGGTCAAGACTGATTTACATATGGCTGGGTCTGAACTGGGGTGGCGAAGTGAGCTAAAGAACGAGGATAGATTCAACCCAGATCTGTGACCGGGAGTGAGTGTATGAAACGTTTCAGCGCGCCGTCCATCATCTCCTTTTTTTTCCTTTGTTCGCCCTAAGTTGGCAGGTATGCCCAGACGAGAGTCCCTTGCTCACTTTGCGACTGGATTCAAGCTAGCCTGGCTGATGAAGGGTGTTACCCTGAAACTGGTTCCAGGATGCTAGTTTCCGGTTCAGGAAAGACCTGCCTTGGCAGTTCGGGCTGGACTGTTCCCATGAGGCAGAGGGTCAAGACGGATTTGCATATGGCTGGGTCTGAACTGGGGTGGCAGAGTGGGCTAAGGAACGGTGATGGATTCAACCCAGATCTGTGACTGGGACTGAGTGGAAAGTTTCAGCGCTCCGTCCATCATCTCCTTGTGTTTTCTTCAAATAATCTGACCAGGCTTACAGCTACCCACCAACCTGCAAAGCCCCTGAAAATCCTCATGGGTGATGAACACAGTATACAAATAACATAAACACATTTGATTTAGGGTGTAAGGAGGAACCCAATAATGAAGCATGCCACCGTGGGGTGGGTGTGCATTTTTATACTAACAGAAGGCTGTCTCTTCTGTCTGAGAGACAGAACTGCTTCAATAGTGAGATTCTGCATGGTATCAAAGATAGACCACTGCGTATGAAAAATAATGAATGTCAAATAAGGTGTGAATTTTTTAAATGGAAAACACAAGGGGGTATATTATCAACAACTAGCGATAATTTTTGTCTCTAACTTGTTTAGAGACAAAAATTATCGCCGCACATCGGCGATTTTTATCGCAGATAAACCTTGCTATTAGCAAGGTTTATCGCAAATGCGATAAAAAACGCCCGCAATGCATGAATATCGCTGAAAAGTCAGCGGTATTCATGCATTATCGAGCAAATGCTCTTAGCCATGTTATCCACCTCCCATTGGATAACATGGCTAAGAACTGCTCAGGGCAGGTGTTAGCTTTTGGAGATATTCGCCCTTAGCGCAAATATCTCCAAAAGTTGGTAATAGGAGATAGCGATGTTAGCGACTGTTTCCAGTCGCTAACATCTTGGCACGCCCACTTTGCATATCATTAGTGATAAATATCACTGACATGCAAAGTGGGGCCCATGATGGTCGCTATCTCCTATTAGCTATCGCTAACTGGTGTTAGCGACAGCTTGGTAATAGGGAGATAATTTTATCTCCGCTTTCTTGGCTTTTAAAGCCAAAAAAGCGGAGATAAAACCCCTTGATAATATACCCCAAGGTTTTATAAAAAGAAGTGTTTACCCTCAACGAGCATGCATGAAGTTAATTTCCATATTCCTACAAGATGAATCTACTGAAAGCTTCTGAAGTCATAACGTGGTAAAGGTTGTCTGCCGAAGCCCACTTCAGCTACAATGGAACCTTTTACATAGGCTCTTATCCATAACACATACTTTGTTAGATGCACTATAGCACTCTGTCAGACTTTAGTCTATAAAAACTCAACTGTTCACCACATTTATTGTGGGTTTCTCACCCTGGAGATACTTTGATTCTCATTTCATAGCTCAATATGTAGTTCAACTTAGTGTTCCTGCAAGTTCTTTGTGTAGATATCCTACCGCATCTGCAGCACAAGGACAATGAGAGAAACGCAGAGATGTAAATCTATTATCACAGGAATTAGCAGGAGGTAATGGTCTTAAAGGCCAATCCGTAATTGTTGGTACCTTGCAGAGTGAGCTCTGCTATTGGTAGGAGCCTCCGTACGCATTCTCTCTTCCAAATTCTCATGCCGTAGATTCTAATCTACTTTAAAGCTTTCATTTAACTTCAGTAGCTCCTTCAAATAACTCCATCAACAGGCTGTTGTCAAAGTAGGACAAAATAAAATGCAACAATCTAAGAGTATAATGATCTTTGCCTAATGTTCAACATATGCAGGTGGTCTGTTTTATACATGTAGTTCTAAATTCAGTTTCTGATGCTAAAGCACTATGTAACAAACGCCTGTTCTTTTCTGCTGGCTAGTCTAATAAAATGTTAACAGGAGTCTCACTAGTTGACAATGACTTACAAATTGGCTGATAAAAAACATAGTGATTATCTTTCCTCACCTTGTGCCACTCCCAAAATAATTTAAATATCAAACAAAGACTTATGACTTCTGAACATGATATTCCCATGCTTCATGTGCCCTGTATCGTAGCCTGCTTCATTTAACCTGACCACGATCAAGAGCACTGATCTGCAGCAGGACTTATTAACCAGGTGCTAATAGAAGATAGTTTTTCAATGCTGCCAATTTTCATGTGTCAAGCTAAAGCACAGTTGCAGAGCAACACACTGCAATCATCCGAACATCCTCTCATGCAATGCATATGTCATGAAAGGAGTTGCTTGACGATTTTCCTTGGCAATTAGGTGCCTGTAAGGTTAGGCTGTGTATTCTGCGCTTAAGGACTGCGCGATTCTGCGCTCACGCGGTGATTTTAAAACTGCTTGCATAGCGTTGTATTTTTCTTTGGCATTTGTGATTTTAAAACAAATCTATCTTGTGTGCCTTAGCGCTTCTCCTGGCCCCTCACTTGCACGTTAAAATATTACCTTTGCACCGCTGTTTTGCGGGCCCGGTTCTGGGGTGGTGAGGGAGCGCCATATTGGTGTAACCATCGAAGCCTGACGCCGCCATATTGGTGCGGGTCGTGGCGCCTGGTTCTCTTTACTTCCGCCGGCCTACTTAAAGCTCCACTTTTTCAACGCGCAGCGGGGACGCGCAAGGTGGCGCCTTCCCTGCGCCTGAGTCGTGCCAGAGTCCTGCCCGTCTGCGTCCGTCAGCGTTCCGGCAGCAGACGGGGCAGGACGGCTGGCAAGCTCGTTCTTTTGGCTGGTATTGTACTACTATTAGTTTTAATAATGTGTTACTTTTATTCTTCAGAGACCCTTTCCGATCTTCGTCCTCCGATAGGGCGCTGCCATTCGGTTTTTCCGGGCCACCGGGCTTTAAGAAAAGGGTGTCAGGTCTGTGGCTGGCGAGCCCCTTTATATAATAGACCAAAACATACTTATCCGGAGACTACTATTACCTGTCTACTTCTCAATACACGTTCCCTAGGCTGTCACGCCCTAGATATATGGAATTTGCTTGAGAACTCCGATATATCCTGCCTTTTTCTCACTGAGACATGGCTGAGTGACACCTCGGCTCCAGACTTAGCCAACGCCATCCCACCTAATTACTCCATCATTAGGAGAGATAGAACATCTGGGCGCGGGGGCGGTGTAGCTATCATAGTCAACAACCAGTTGCACTGCACTACCTTTCCGGTAGACAATATTCAGAACACCGAGGCGCTTGGTTTCACTCTTCATTTGTCTCCTCATTATGCTTGTACCGGCATTCTGGCATATCGTACCCCTGGTCCTTTAGGCTCTTTCGTGGATGAGCTACAGATTGCTCTTGCGGTTCCATGTCTTAAATCTAAACATTGTCTACTTCTGGGCGATTTAAATATACACATGGACGAGGCTGCAAATCCCGACACGACGAAACTTATGGAGGTTACTGCAACATTAGGATTCACTCCATTCATTCATGATTCCACACATAACAAGGGCCATATTTTGGACCAAGTTTTTTCTACTGTTCCGATTAACGCACTTGTCCCTCAACCTGTATTATGGTCGGACCATTTCCTAATCACCTTTAGTCTTTCTAGTGTCTTTTCCGCCAGATCGAACCCCGCTACCTCTGCTAAACGTTTGTCTAGGCCTTTTCACCTGTTATCTAGTGATATGTTACTCCAGGCTTTGGCACGTTCACCTTGTACTTTGTCCGGTAATGTGGAAACTGACCTACCTCTCTTTACGGAATGGTTCACAACCATATTGGCGGATCTCGTGCCTGAGAAAGCCGTCAATCCTGGAAATAAACGTTCTTCTGCTCCTTGGTTTTCATCTACGCTTAGAGAAGCTCGTCAAAATTGCAAGAGAGCAGAAAGAACTTGGAGGAAAGACTACAACCCTCGCGAGAGAGAAAAAAGATCTGACCAAATTCTATCATAAGCTGATTTGGAGCGAAAAAAAATCCTATTTTGAACGTCGGATAGACGAATCGGATAATTCCTGTAAGGAGATTTTTAAAATCGTTAGAGACTTCACTTCTCCATCTTTAGCCATCTCTGTTCAGTGCCATTCAGAATCTTGGCTGAATGAATGAACTTGCTCATTATTTTGTTGATAAAATTACCACCATTCAAGCCGACCTTGCGACTCATTCCAAACAGCCTCGGGTTGTTGATCCTGATGCTTTTTCTTCTGTAAACCCCACTCTCTGGGAATTCCCGCAGTTAAGCCTTGCTGCTTCATTAGACCACTTGACAGGCTTGAAATCGGGCTCCCCTCTAGATCCTTGCCCGGTCTCTTGTCTCAACAAAATAGCCTCTGTGCTAAATAGTCCCATTAATTCCATTCTGAATTCCTCATTGTCTACTGGCATTGTTCCTCAGGCTTGGAAGAGCGCTCTTATTCTTCCATTAATCAAAAAACCAACTCTGGATCCCATCATACATGCCAACTATAGGCCTATTTCTCTCCTCCCCGCTCTGGCGAAGGTGGCGGAAAGACATGTGCACCGATCTATCTCTGACTTCATCGAGAATAACAACTTGTTGCATAGTACTCAATCTGGGTTTCGTGCGAATTACAGCACAGAGACCGCATTACTGGAAGTCACCACCGCCATTAGAGAGGTTTTAGACTTGGGAGGCAAGGCCATGTTGGTCATGTTAGACTTGTCGGCGGCGTTCGACACCGTTCCCCATGACACCCTCCTAATTCGACTCTGGGACTGTGGTCTTAGGGGGACGGTGTGGAACTGGCTTAAATCATTTCTAGCCAGTCGTCGACAAACGATCTGGGCGCCACCTCATCCGCAGCTATGTCAGCCCTGGAAGTGGGGGTCCCTCAGGGGTCTATTCTTAGTCCCCTGCTTTTTAACATCTTTATGGCCCCCCTTGCAGAGGTTGCGGAGTCGTTTGGCGCTCAGATCGTGTCTTACGCTGATGACACCCAGCTCTTGTTCACTCAGAATAAGAACGAGGTGTTTGATGGGACCCGTATCAGAGGCTGCTTAGAAGCAGTCTTTGATTGGTTCAAAAGACACGGCCTGAAGTGCAACTCCGACAAATCGGAGCTGCTTTTTTTCGGGTGTGTCTCTGAACCAAACTGGAAAAGTTGGTGGCCTCAGGATCTTTTCCCTCCTGCCAATGCTAGTACCAAGGCCAAAAATCTTGGCATCATTGTTGACAATGAGTTGACTTTTGGACCTCAAATAGCCTGTCTTGCAGGGAAATGTTTCGGTATCCTGCGGATGCTCAGGAAATTCCTCCCTTTGATTTCCGTGAACCATCGAAGGGTTATTGTCCAGGCACTGGTAGGGTCGCGCCTGGACTATGCTAATGCCCTTTATTTAGGCCTTCCTAAATATCTTGTAAGGAGACTTCAGGTTGTGCAAAATTCAGCTGCTAGGGCTATCTATGGTCTCCCTAGACGAGCTAGCGCCTCCAACTTGCTGAAGGAATTGCACTGGCTCCCTATAGCCAAAAGGGTGCTGTTTAAAAGTTTGACGCTAACCTATAAGGCCCTTCATGACTCGGGCCCCAGGTATATTAGAAAGCGTCTTGCTCTTTATACACCGAGCAGAGCTCTTCGTTCTGCCTCCTTGTCCAAAATGTTCGTTCCATCCATCAAACGAACTAGACAAGGGGGGCGCTCGTTCCATTACCTGGCCCCACGCGCTTGGAATGAACTTCCTATTGCTCTTAGACAGGCCCCTAGCCTGTTGTCTTTTAGAAAGGCATTAAAAACCTGGCTTTTTACTTATGAATTGTGATGTCTTTTATTCTCAGTTATGTTTCCTTTCCAATAAAGGTCCTCTTCGCCAAAGCGCCGGGACACTCCATTGCGAGTAGCCGTTGCGCTATAGAAGAGCCAATTAACATAACATAACAAAGTAAATATTATTGTGAGTTAGAGGCTCGGGTTATGCTATTAATGCTCAGTTAATCTTCTTAGTTATCGTATTCAGAAAATGATGCCTTACGTTGGCTAGCACTTATTGCCCATTTCAAACCTCTTTGAGACAGATTATTTCCATTAATTTAACAATTTGAATAAGAACATGAACACTTAGTGTCCTTCACATCAGCCCAGAGAATAATTAAAGCTTGGACTTTTTGCTTCCTACTCTATTTCTTCATGAGATAAGGTGGCACTCATACATATAAATATCCTGTTGTGTAGTAGTTTAGTCTCTCTGGGTCCACTAACCGCCTTTTGGCCAATTCATTACAGTGCTACACAGTGTGAAGCGGAGGTGGGCCCCGTGTTGTACGTCAGTATCAGTGGATTGCTCTCTGTGCATGGAAACTTAGATTGTTTACTGCACCACTAAAGGAAATAAAAGCTACTGGGTAGCTTTACCTTAAGAAATCACTGGGCACTTCACCATAACTAAACACATCAGTGCTTCCCTTTTGTCTGAAACATCAGTTGAAAATTAGAACTTTCTTCTGGGATGTTCTGCCTGGTAATCAGTGGTTGATAGTTGCAAATGGGATAGAACTTGATAGGAAAAAGTTACTTAAATATTAACATTGGGACTATTTTTATTTTCTCATGTGACCACTTCTGATTACTCTCAACTAAGACTATTGTACTAAGATCATTTCTGGAAAATAACTTACAGAAGATGAGGTCTGAGAAGTAGGAAAAGTTACGTACATTAAATATAATATGGCATGTGATACTGGCAGCTTGCTAGAAAGTAAATAGAAACAGCTTTAGTGATTATAAGTGGTTTGCACAGTAATTAAATAAAATCGGGTGGGTAAAGAAGGAGGCGGGATTGCAATCATTTACAAGAATAAATATAAATGTAAGTGGAGCAATCTCGATCTTTTTGAATGTGAAGCTGGTCTATTTAAACTTTGTCTTCCACCAAATTTCACACTTTCAGGTGTACTGCTATATCGTCCTCCAGGTTCAGCTAATGCTTGGGCTGCATCTTTTCCGGATCACATTGCCCCGCTTATGCTTCAAGCCCCAAATTTTATATTAGTGGGTGACCTAAACCTTCATTTGAATGACTTGACACAATCAATTAATACTTACTTTATAGCGGACTTAGCATCTCTAAATATCACTCTCCCCAACTCAGGGCCTACCCATAAGGCAGGAAACCTGCTTGACCCAATTTTCTCTAATCTTGACACTGTCCTGTGCAAACCGGCAATCCCTGTCCTCTGGTCCGACCACTTTTTGGTCGAATTTCAAATTCAACAGCAGCAGAAATGGATACATTTTACAATCAGGACAGGTTAAAGGTAGAAATTGGAAAAATCTGGATATAACAAAACTCAATTCACTTCTTGAAAATACGAGACCAGTCGATTCAATTACCACCTTGAATGAAGAAGCGATCATGCACTCTTGGCTAAGCTCATCTATCGACACATGTCTTCCTCTGTCCAATAGAAAGGCCAACAGTTATCACTATGCCCCTGCCCCTTGGTTCTCTGAGGCCCTTAAAAACGAAAAAACGAAGTGTAAAAAATTTAGAGAGGCAATGGCGGAAGTTGTTCGACCCTAAAATAAAAACACGGTATACATTAGCTTTGAATAATTATCATCTACTTTGCCGAAATGCCCGGGCAGAACATGCTAGGTGTACCATCCAAGAAGCTCAAAATTGCCCAATAACACTTTTCAAAGTAGTTAAGGAGCTTTCTGGAGCCACATGTCAGCCTAAGCCCCCATGCCTGGATGTTAAACACTGTAACAATCTAGCTGTTTTGTTCATCTCAAAGATCAATACTATTTATACCGCATTGAAAAACAGGTTTCAGGAGTACCCTCTCCCTCTAAACAATCTATCCTAAATAAAATGGATGTCTCCAACCACAACACGGTTGTCCTTGATCACTGGGTCCAATTTGACACTACCTCCTTTTGTAAAACCCTGAATAGCGTTAAATCTGGTTCTCCTAATGATTTGTTTCCCCCGTCAGTCTTACAAACCCTAAGCTCCTCAAAAACTAATTTAATTATGCAACTATTAAACTCCTCCCTAAGGGAAGCTGAAGTGCCACCAGCCTGGAAACATGCTATGGTTATGCCCCTGTTAAAGAAAACGAACTTGGATCCGGAAATACTATCTAATTTCCGCCTATTTCCCTTTTACCTATTTTCTCAAAAATTCTGGAGAAACATATTAACGCCCAGTTGGTTCAATTTATTGAGACATATAATCTCCTACATGACTCTCAGTCTGGATGTCGCACAGGCTTTTCCACTGAGTCCACACTACTGGGTGTTACGGATAATATCTGTTGTCAAGTGGATAGAGGTGAAACTGTGGCACTTATTATTCTTGATTCAAGTGCCGCATTCGATACTTTCTCGCACCCTATCCTCTTAGACACCCTCCAATCATGCGGTATCACGGGCTTGGCCCTAAAGTGGCTAGCTAGTTTTCTGACAAATCGGACTTTCCAGGTTTTCTCTGCCTCCTCTAAATCAGAAGTTCATGGGTCACAATACGGAGTTCCTCAGGGCTCAATATTGAGCCCCTTGCTTTTTAATATTTATATTAGCCTGTTGGCGGCCATTGCAGAGCAAGCAGGGCTCACGGTGTATTCTTACGCCGATGATACCCAGCTTATCTACTCTCTCTCAACCAATTCAAATAATAACACCTCTTTGCTAAGATCAGGATTGACAAGCATTGAAAACTGGATGCATAACAACAAATTGAAGCTTAATGGGGATAAAACGGACCTTCTGCTTTTTGGCAAAGATAAAACCCTTTGGGGCCCCCAACACTGGCCCCCCAAATGGGGCACCCCCCAACTCCGGTACAATTTGCCCGGAACCTTGGTTTTATGGTTGATGACCAACTAAACATGAGGCAGCAAGCGGGAAAAGTAGCCTCTGTTTGTTTTGTCATATTGAAATGGCTGAAAAAAATACTCTGGATGCTTACTTTGCCCACTCAAAGAACGGTAGTCCAAGCACTTATTACATCTAGGCTTGACTACGGTAACGTTCTGTATCTAGGAGTGGGAAAGGAGGTGTTACACAGGCTACAAATAGTCCAAAATGCTGCCGCCAGAATGCTCTGCAATCTCACAGCAAGAACCTCAGCTTCAGCTGCATTACGCGATCTCCATTGGTTGAAGATTGAGAATCGCATTAAGTTCAAAACCCTCTGCTATATGCATAGGATTAATGTAGGAATAGCACCACACTACCTTCAGGCGCTAGTGCATCAATATCGTCCCTCACGATCCCTTCGATCTGCAAACCAACATAACTTTCAAGTTCCGAGGATCAAAAAAACTAGGATGGGGGGGGGCGATCCTTTTCCTATTTGGTCCCAGTACTTTGGAACTCTATGCCTTTCTCGTTGCGTATCGAACCTCAGTACCAGAAGTTCCGCAGGGACTTAAAGACCTGGCTTTTTAACCAATAGACTGTCTGCACCGGTTATATGCTTATCTCTGCTTTTAGCGTTTTATAGCGCCGGGAAACCTGCGGGTAGCTGTTGCGCTGAATAAAATCAATTAATAATAATAATAATAATAATAACTTAATCATGTAAGGAAGGTGTGAAATCAAGAAATGTATAAGAGTTCGTATGTGAGTTACTGATGAGTTTTGTATTTCATTGCAGTGGCTTTGACAACTCCTCTGACAAGGATCATGGCTCCAAACCTAGTGCAAAAGCTCTTTATGGTAAGGTTTGTTTTATGTGCCTCTTGCCAAGTTAACTCTTGGCATATTTCTATTGGATTCTTCCCTGTTGTTGCATTAATAGCTTTCCTTTTTAGTTTGCATATTTGCTGAAAGTACTGAAATCCAACTGTGACTTTAAATTAATACAGTTCTGCAGGTCATGATCTTCTGTGTTCAGTACAATTCAATTGAAGTGAAGACAATCACATAACTACTCTTGTAATCTCAATTTCTAATTGGTAAGCCTAAATACCCATAATCAAAGCTATGTTTTCTTGTTTCTATTACAGTTATGTAGATTACATATCTTGGGTTTTATGGATGAATTGTGTGCATTTTAGAACAATTTAGTGAAATTGTTTATTTGGTTAGTTGAAATAAGCATTGAAACTTTCTTCACTACCTTGTGTAGTACATCTTAAAGAAATCAATGGTAGCAACTGTACATCAATGATTCCAATACAGATTATCTAAATATCTAAACCATTTAGACTTTTACAAGAGGGCTGCATGTAACAAGACAATCTTATTATGCTTCACAAATTTCAGAGACTATTATTCCGGGGTTGGACATTCTCAAAATAAGCCTAGGAATCTTACTGTTTTTAAGTAGAGCCTATAGCGGCAGCGCGCAGGCACTGCTCACTTTGTGAGGCATGCAGTATACAGTACCGAATGAAGCTTCGTGGAAGCTCCGCCCATTGGCTTATGTCTTTGTCCTCCTGTAAATGCGGTCTTCTGATTCATTTTGAGGCTTGTTAGTCCCTCCTCATGACGGCGAAGCCATCATTTGTCACCTCCCATAGCTATTGGCCCCTTTACTTCTCTTGTTACACGGTGCGTGTTCTTAAGTATCCCTGTCAAAGTAGCACTCCGGTAGGGCTTCAATTGCCTGAGCGCTTGGAACCAGACATCGGACCCCGACTTGAGACGCACAGCTTGGTGGAGCCTGCTGTCTCACTCGTGAGGCGGATGCGTCGACTGCGCGAGTGGGGATCGACAACAGAGGAAAACGCACGTTGCACCACTCGGTGTGGAGACATGAAGCAGAAGAAGGCGCTACGAGCGGGTCACCCGGTAAGAGACTGGGCAATTGGTGTTGCATCCTGAGGCCTGGGGAGCACCAGGCGTCGTGGCCCGGTCTACCGCAAGGATTAGGCGCTGTGGGCAAGGGCCACCTGCCCCAGAGAGAAGACTAGCAGTAGTGCGGCCCGGAAGAGAGAGGTAACAGGAGGCACTGCTGCTCTGACTTTACTGCGGTTGTAGGGGCGGCCCGATCCGGGCCTGCTCAGGCTGCGGATGCGCCGTTAAAAGGAAAGGGAATCGGCCGTGATTCCAGGATAGCTTGCAGCAGTTGCCGGTGGGCCCCATATCATGCACCTGCAAGAAGGAATGAGAGTATCGCTGCATTCAGTGCAGACTGGTGAGAGAAGAGACGGGTGGCTGTGCGGTCTGACCTTGGCCGCGGGTGTGGCATGGACCCTCTTAAGCTATTTGTAGAAGCGGTGTGTGCAGGAGTCCTTAGCCGTGCTGTGCACGCTCTGCCTCCTACAGGACAGTGTGCGGGCCCCAGCGAGCACTGCACTGAGGCATCCTGCCGGGGGTCCACTTGCACCCGACATCCTGGGTGTTAGCCATGCGCAGGGTCAGGTTGGGATTCACCTGAGACAAGATGGCCTCAAGCTGTGCACTCCGGTACATGTCGAAGTACTCACCGGTGTCAGCATAAGAGGCAAGATAACCCCACTGCCTCCAGCCACCCGCCTTGATTTTGGGGTTCAGATATGTTGTATGGCGTGTAGGCCGAGTATATGGGCTGTCCATAGCCTCATCCGATAGCGTAGCAGCCATAGTGTCTGGCCCTGAGGCCTAATTAAGAGCGGCAGGTGAAGTGTGCAAATGGCTCAATTAAAGACATTAAATTTATGTTTTTCAACCCACCTGCAGAGACAGACCCCCAGACTCTGCAAAAGCGCACAACAGTGGATAACACAAAGTTGTTTAGCCCAAATCTATACTTCTGGTCTGTGAAAAGTGTCTTGTTTAGCTGAACCCGTCCCTACCGTGTATGTTTTGCGAGTAGTGCAGTACTTATTGTAGCTTGTGGCTGGAGGCAACTCTGTCTCATGAAATGTTATCTCGCTAAAAATGTAACATTCAGTGCCACTGAAACGGACCTAATTGATAGGGCAACAGTATGTTAAGTTAATCTATAGTAAATTATTATTTTCCTAAAGTGGATCAATGTTGACCTGATTTTACTAAGTTGTATGGTGTCCTCCGTGGGTGTTTGTTGATAAAACAGAACTTTGAAATTAATTAAGAATACAGGTGCCTAGTTCGAGCACAATTTTAGCTGTGTAGGGACAGGCTACTATTGCTACATTATAATCTCGCTTGCAGAGCTCTGCCCATGCGTGACCAATGCATTCAGTCCATACGTTTTCTTTGCATTGTGGGATTTCCAGCCTCGATTTCACATGGGGCGGGCAGCATTACCAGTACAAGAATGCATAGTAAAACCATGGCACTATATTCGCTGCTCCAGTATAGACGTGGAGCACTTAAGAGCTCTGCGGTTGTTTGCCAACCCATGAAATCCACAATCAGGGAAGGTAAGGGGGCGCAGGCGATGAGGAGTCACTTACTCAGTGTCAGGTATCTGGTTGTTCGCCCAATTGTGTGTTCTTTACTTTGGGTTCTAGTATTTGTATTTAAAAAATTTTTTTTTTTAGCTTTGTGCGTGTAGCGCTACAATTAATGGAAAGGAAGAAAAAATAATGTAGATCTACTCAAACCTTGGCATGCGCAAATGATTTCTGCTAACACCGATTGCAGAAACATTTCTTTTCTCTGGATCAAAGTTGGCAAAGCCATT
Source organism: Lissotriton helveticus (assembly GCF_964261635.1). Lineage (NCBI taxonomy): Eukaryota > Metazoa > Chordata > Amphibia > Caudata > Salamandridae > Lissotriton > Lissotriton helveticus. Next base: position 537,156,066 of record NC_136057.1, on the reverse strand, counting down.
TGTATGAAAGCTCAGTTTTTGGAAAAGAAAGGTAAACATTCTGGGAGGCTCTCTAAAAAATATGTAGCCTTGACCCGTTTACTCCTTTCCCATCAGGCCTGGACACCCCACAGATAGCATGGCCTAAAGATCAAGAGGCACTCACTACATACACCTGGTAGAAGGGCTTCAGATGGTTAAGGATCCGGCACACTGCTAAACTGCATGCTCACGGACGGCATTTACTGGGGCAAAACAGGCTATGATGACTTCATGCCACATAATTTCACTACAGACATCCACTCCACACAATTCCACAACTAACAATTCCAATCCAACCCATGTAATTCCACTCCACACACATCCACTACACTCCAATCCAAATCACATAGGTAAAAGAAAATGTCATTTACATCGCCAATACCTCTCTCTCAACTGCGAGACCAATTTGCATTGCAAATGCTTGTTATCTACAAGTAGATACTCCTTGACAGCAAATGTGTAAACATTTATTTGAGAGTTTTATACAGCATGTACATGACCCAAGGGTATCACAGCACTGTACAATATACAATACAATGTACCCACCAACATTGGTAGTCACAATAGTTTTTGATGTTTCATGGATCGTTCTGTACATGTTAAGAGGCTCTGAAACGCACGATACCACCTGTAGTTAGACTTTAAAATTACACCTGGTGGTTAATGTAATAAGAGGAATATAGTTATGGTGAATGTATTTCTGCCTGATTTACATTGTTTCTGACACTGTTCTTAAAGTTTCCTGTGGATGGGTTTGTATGTATCTCCGGAGGAAAGGAGTTCCCGATTCTGGGTGTGTTTCCAGGAGCATGTGCATGAATTTTCTATCTTGAATCAAGTAACAAGCCAGTAGTAGTGTTTTGGAGCTAAGTGGTGAGCATTTTCTTCCTGGTCGTGTTAGTTTGTTCATTGACAAACTGCAAAATACCTTCGGATGTGCTTTGTGTGTTGCAGGCTATCTTAAAGATGCATCTTTGCTTCGATTGGGAGCCATTCTATCCTAGATAGTGTGGGAGCGATGTGGTCATAGCATTGTTCCCCTGACTCGAGTCTTGCAGTTTCAATTCGTGTGGCCTTCATGGGACCTAGGTTCAGTGCTTAATATGTTTTTGAAAACAAGTGCCTCGGTTCTCCTCAGGAGGCCACTGCAGCTTGCACAACACATTGCCCCTATCTGCACTGCCAATTATAGTAACAACAACACTAACTATCACACTCTTAGAGGTGTAACATTTCGTACTATTCCAGGCCCCCAGAGCTATAAGAATGGCTTGGGTTGCAGGTAATAGTGATTTTTTTTATGTATACTGAATTAATATTTAACTGTTGTGGTCATCTCAGACAGCGTCACCTTTGGCACAGTGCCACAGGTGCCGGTTTTGACAATTAAGTGCCGGTGGCGAGCACCGAAAACAACCAGCTTCAATTAAGCACTGGCTAGGTGGGATTTTGGTGTGCTGGTGAGAATGTCATTGCCATAGTCTAGTTTAGAGGTCACCTTCAGTTGTAAGACCCAAGCTATCTATATGCACGTCTCCGTCAAAATGAAATCCCTATATGGCCTATTATGAAGATGTCCTTTTTCAGATTTAGTTTCTTTCATACTATTAGACGTTGACCAGTAATAATAGAAAAATCTTTATTGTATAGTTAATTAATTAAAACCGTTACAATATTCCAAAACATAAAATGCATTCCTTCACGTGCTATAATACAGTAGATGTAAGTTGTTCATGCCACATTTTTAAAAACATTTTTAAAAACATTTTTTTAAACCATATCAAACTTGCTGAATTGTAACTGTAATCTTATTGTCCTTTCAATACATTCTCAAAATTGATTACAAATGTAATTATTTGACAAGTGAATTGTGGATCAGAACCAAGAGTAAATTACTGAATTATAACTGTAACCTATATTATCCTTCCATTAGATTCTCAAAATTGGTTACACTTTGATTATTTGACAAATGAATTGTGGATCAACTGAGTCAAAAACGTTTAGTATTGCTGAGCGCCAGGTGCGATTGCCTTTTTTCATTAAACTTGCTCCCGAGTAAACTCCGGCGATCGCACTCTAACACCGGGCAGATACATATCAGGTGTATGGAATCTTGAACTGCTGCTCCACACAGGTTACAATCCTTAGGGCCCGGGGTCTTCCAATCAGGTTTGTCGGCATTTGTGGGCAATTTCCCCATGCGTAGATTCAAGTACTTTGATTTTAAATGGGGAGGGAAAGCAAGACCTAGGTAAGGTGCTGGCTCCAGCCTTGTATACGATTGAAAAACCATCCATGCGTGTGCACGTCGTCTTAAGGTTGTTTTATCTGCAATCAACGAGTGCAAGTTGGCTTCTTTTTTCACAATCTGCTTGAATGATAATACTGGTAGTTTCCTTTGCCAGACGTCTGTCATCTTGGTGATTTTCAGAGAGGCATTTAGGTACTTCACATAGTGTGATTTAGGATTGTTTTGCAAGGCTGCCCAGAGTGCCAAGTTAATTTCTAAATCACGATTGAGCCAGATATTGACCAGTAAGAAAATAAACTTTTCTGCCAAGAATCAATCTTGAGGTTCCTTACGTAATTCTTGTCCACCAGAGGTTCAACCAGATATTGTATCCATCTCACTCGGTTAATATTTGTAATGCTTTTAACTTAACATTGCTCAGTCACTCAGTTCCTTCTTTTCTAAAATATCCGGTGGTTACACTGCTCTTGAGGAAAAAACTGAAATTTGATACATTTGAGACTTTCAGCTTTCTATATCCAGCCAACGTTATGGCAAAAAGGAAAATGTTCAACTTAACCAAACATAACATTTTATTGACCCCATTCCTTTTCTGAACCCTTTACAGATTGACTTGGATGTAATAGGCATATGTAACCGTCCTTCTGAACATTATTAAGAGGCTGAACTTTGGCAAAGGCATTTTAAAGCTCTGTCCGTTTACTAGACTTTCCTGTATCTTTTGACGTTGACCATCAACACGTGATCCTTGCTGTTTGGGAGCATATAGCTTTAAGAACTCCACACCAAGCCAACAGTATTTTTTTAATCAATCTTTCACTTTGTAGTCATTCCACCTCTTCCTTGTTCACCTCAGCATCTCTTCTACTATCTCCCACCAGTATTTTCCTTGTCTAATCGGATGTAAATGTAGTATCCAGCAAGATTTTCCCACCAAGAGGCTGCCTCTTTTAGCCACTATAAGCAATGCTCTATTCAAAACCACTTTTTCCTTACAGAGAAGTATTTCTTGAGAAACTTTGTAATATCAGATTAAATAAGATAGGCAGACATTATTTATTACTTCTATGCTCAATAAAAGAGCACATCACCATTGCCCATCAGCAGCATGGGCCGCAGTACTCTGGATCACCATTTATAGTTGGTTCACTTTGGTATGGTTAGCAAAATGCTTGTCTAGGGTGGACTGTGCGTCATTAAACTTCCCTGAATCAGTAAAGTAGAATGCCATTAACATCTCAGTTCAGCAGACTATCAATGCTACTTTAACCCGTTGACCGTGGCGCGAATTTTGCCATGGCGTGGGTGAAATAAAGGGTGGGCGTGGTTCGGACGGACCCCGGCTGTCCTCAGCACACACCTACTGTGACGTCGGACGGCGGGGGGCTGTCCGACGCACCGAAAGGGTTAAGACTCTGGATTCTCTTAATGTTTAGACTCGAGTGAAAATTGTCTTAAGCATTGTCACTCGCATCATCTGCTGTAGGAACTAAATACTCTGCAATACTGGACTAAATGCAGTGTTTTTTTTGGGCTGCTAATAGAATGCTTGAGCATTTTCTCTGAAATAATCTTAATCCCAGGGGTAACTACCATCTCAGGTCATCAAGAGACAGTTTTAGTTTTGTGTGTGTGTGTGTGTGTGTGTGTGTGTGTGTGTGTGTGTGTGTGTGTGTGTGTGTGTGTGTGTGTATATATATATATATATATATATATATATATATATATATATACACACACACGTTATGTTACTATAGTTTTGTATAGCGCAAATCACCACTGGTCTCTAAGCACTTTTCAAAGAAAGAAACACAACACACTGCCACCGATGGACCGCCCGCGACCACAGAACGGTTTAAAGTATAGATGTAGTCTTTTTAAACAGGTGGGTCTTTAGCGCTTTTCTGAAGGACAGTAGCACTGGCTCCCCTTGCAATGTTGCCGGTAGCTCGTTCCACATTTGCGGAAGGAGGACCGACAAAGATCTGCCACCCTTTGTTTTAAGATTAAATCTCAGTGGAGTAAGCTTGCATGCTTTGGAGGAGCGCAAGGCTCTGCCCGGGATGTACTTTGTCAGACGATCTTTAATGTATTTGGGGCTTCTCCATAGATGGCTTTATGGGCAATGCAAAGACACTTGAACTGCACTTAATGTTCAATGGGCAGCCAGTGCAGCTTCCGTAAAAGGGGTGTCGCTCGAGTTCTCCTCGGTAGGGAGAAAATCAACCTGGCCGCATCATTCTGCACTACCTGTAGTTTCCTAAGGAGCTTCTGCGTAAGACCCAAGTAAAGAGCATTTCCATAGTCCAACCGCGAGATAACTGTGGCGGACACAATGGATTGCAGCGTTGGAACCGACAGAATGGGTACAAGTTTCCGGAGTTGCCTAAGTAGGCCTATACAGGAGCCTGTCACCTCGGAAACTTGGGGGGCCATGGATAGATCTGCATCAATTTTTAGTCCAAGGCTTTTCACTACTGTTCCCGGAGTTGGCACCTCCCCTACTTCAGGGGGCCAAAAGAGCTCACACCAGGGGCTGACTTGTGTAGTGATAACAAGCACCTCAGTTTTATCTGTGTTAACCTTCAGGAGATTGTTTGCCATCCAGTTAACTGTTAATCTAAGAAGATTCTTTACTGAGTCTTGCGCCTGGCAGGTGTTATCAAGTTGGACTAACAATTGAGTGTCATCCGCATAGTTGAAAACTTGACAGTTTTTATGCGTTAGTTCCTCCACTAAAGGTTGTAGATAAATATTAAATAGCAGAGGGGAAAGTGCAGATCCCTGAGGTACGCCACAAGTCACAGAACTAGCAGCGGAGAGTTGATCTCCCATTTGCACTCTCTGAGTCCGGCCAGTAAGAAGGAATGAAGCCATTTATATGCTTGCCCCGTGATTCCCAAGTTCGATACACGGTTCACATGGCTGACAGTATCGAGAGCTGCTGACAGATCCAAGAGAATCAGGGCACAAGGCTGTTTATTATCGGCCCTGATTCTCAGATAGTCAACAACAGAGGCCATCACCAGCTCCGTGCTGTGCTGTGATCGAAACCCTGCCTGTCTGGGGTGGAGGAGTCCATGTTCCTCCAAATAGCGGGCCAGAGTATTCAAGACCTGCTTTTCCAGGCTCTTTGCTAGGAAAGGGAGTTGGGAAATGGGCCTATAGTTTTTTAAAGCCTTAGTGTCTGATCCTACTTTTTTCAGGAGGGGGATAACCCTGGCTTCCTTCAGCTTCACTGGCAGGTACCCTGAATCTAATGACTCATTTAGTAAATCCAGCAGCTGCTTTTCCAGGCTGGGCAAGGCCATTTTGAATATTCTCGGCGGGCAAGATTCCATTCTGGAACCTGATTTTATCTGATGAGCTATTGCCGCCAAGCTCCCTTCGTCAAGGCGTGGGATACTGTTCTCATTCCAGGCTAAGTCCTGGGGATTAGATGGGTCTAACACTCTGAGGTCAGCCGGGGTTCTTGTAATGTCCATGATGATATCTTGGACTTTCTGAAGAAAGTACTTCTAGAAGGTATCACAGTCCGGACGATCGTTTATTGGGTTTTTAACCCCCATCTGTGTGAGTTCCTTCAGGATGGCAAAAGTCTCCTTTTGCTTGTTCCCGGCTCGGCAAATTCTGTCCTCATAGAAGGCTGCCTTCCTTAATAGGATATCCGCCTTATATTTAGACAGGAGAGCTTTATAGGTGTCAGACTCCGCAGGGCTATAGTTGAGTCTCCACCTTCTCTCTGCTTGGCGCAAAGCTTGTTTTTTCTCTCTCAGAGAGTTATTGAACCAAGGGGCTCCTTTCCCTTTTGCTGTGGTCCTCTCCATCCGTTCAGGAGCTAGGGTGCCAATTGCAGCCTGAAACCAGGACATTAATGCTGTGCTTTGTTGGTCCAGACCACCCTCACTCAAATTTGGAGATGGAGTGGAGAGAAGCGTCAAGACCAGAGCTTCAGCCTCCACCCTCTTCCAAGATCTGACCTTCCTCCATAGGGGCTCTGGTGAAGAGGGAAGGCAGTCACATGGGACTCAGCATTTAATCAGAAAGTGGTCTGACCAAACACAAGGGCTAATATCGGTAATCTCTACCTGCGGCATTGGTCGACCACATCAGATCAAGGGTGTGGCCCGTAACATGGGTGGGGCCTGTGACCAATTGTGACCGGTCCAGAGAGGACAGGTTGATTTTAAACCCAGCCTCTATAGGGTCTCTAGGTGACTTATCCCAGTGGTAGTTGAAATCCCCGACCACCAGGAGATATTTATATCTAGATCCCAGGTCTGTTAAAAGCTCCAGAAAAGCTTCATTAAAATCTGGGGAGCTTTTAGGAGGGCGATACGCTACTAACAGCATAAAGCAGGAGGTTTTAAGGGAGATTTTTATTCCCAAAAGCTCTGCACTGTCACAATTTTCTGCGACAATTTGGGACACCATAAGAGTCTTTTTAAATAAGATTGCAACTCCCCCACCTCTGAGATCCCCGGGACGGTTGTACCACAATGCGTCAAATTCCAGCGGTAGTGCAGCCAGAATGTCCGGGGTAGATGATGCCCTCAGCCAGGTTTTTGTAAGGGCTTAGATATCAATATCCCCTTCCAAGAGGAGAGAGAGCACTTCGAGATGGTGCTTTTGCAAAGAGCGTGTATTGAGTACAGCGATTTTCAGGCCCTGGGTCATATACATATGGGACTGTTTCGGGACCCGTGCAGGTCCTTTCACTCTCCTCAGTAGTGACTCTTCTCTTAGCTTGGCTGTCGTGGTGCTATCTAGCTCCTCGTCGCCCGTTCTTAAGGCCAGAAGTGTCTCACAGGGGTAGATATGGAGTTGAGCACCATGGCATCAGTGTACTTAAATTTAGGTTTAAGTTTCCATAGAAAAGGCATTTTTTTCCTCTTAATAATGTTGGTGCTGTTTGACAAACCTGCTTGAAACTTTACCCCCAAAAAAACTTACCTCCACTTTGGGTCCTTCATAGCAAGTTATATATACTCCTACTTTGAGTCAGCCCTCTTCATCCATCGGTCTGTTTATTCACATTTCACTTCCGCCCACCAGGACATACAGCATTGGACGCTGGGTCAGCGCAGTTCAGACATTGGCTGGCTTGCAGTGTGAATGGTAACACTTTTACTAATCATGTGCAGATCCTCCTAAAAAGTAGTGCATTTTAAAGCCAGGTTTGGAGAACTAATACTTAACTTTATAAATGTTTTTCTTTCTATTCTGATTAATTTCTAAACTGTCTTCAGGTTACTGTAATTCACAGCCAGTAGTGCAGTTTCTTTGGGCCAATAAGAATCCGCTTTTCCTATGTTGAACTTTAAAACTAAAAAGGATTTAGCACTGGTTATATGTACACCTGCATGCTACAAAGCACCCATATATATTTGTTGCATTCACACTACAGACAGCCTTAGCAGCTGTCTCTCGGAAGACAGCATTGTATACCATAATAAACAAAGCTAATCTTTTCTCAAGATTAGATGGCTTTTGTGTTAATCTCAGCTCCCTTGGTCCCATTTGTTGCTTTTCTCCCTTTGTGTGTTTGACGCCCGCCCACAAGTGCTATTTGGTTTCGTTTTTGGTAGATTCAATATTCATCCTGGTCTGAATGCAACATTGAAAACAAAGCCACTTTCAAACAATACTAATTTGCAGCCTTCAGTGCCGTCTAGTGGGTCACCAGAGCAACGGTAGTAATAATGTGGAAGATATAACATCGATCTTGACAGTCTAGTATAAACAAGCATAAGCAATGCCAATCTTGCTGATGCATGTAAACGTTGGCGAAACTGATTAGTTTTGCCAGTGCTTTTTTGTTATTGCAAGCATGGAACCATAACGAATAGACAAAAAGCCCAATAGATGGATAGAATGCTGTACAATGTAAAACATTCACCCCAGTACAGAGACCTGGTCCAAAAGTCATCGTTTTTTTGCTTCTCCTCCCATTCCATTTTAAAACCAGCCATATGCAAATCAGTCTTGACGCTGCTCCCCATGGAAACAAGCCAGCCCGACCTGTCAGGCCAGGTCATCCCTGGACCAGAAACCAGCATCCTGGGACCGGTTTCGGGGTATTACCCCTCATCAGCCAGGCTAGCTTGACTCAAGGGGAATAGAGAGCACGGGACCCACCTCTGGGCATTCACATCCCACTGTGGGTGATAAATGCAGCCCGAACTGCCAGGCCAGGACCTCCCTGGACCAGAAACAAGCATCCTGGGACCGGTTTCAGGGTATTACCCCTCATCATGATTAGACAGCAGCAATTTCTGTGCCATTTTCTTGCAGTAAATAAATAACCTAATCTCACCAGCTTTTCCGAGGCTAGGCCTAAACCTATTCCCTTTACATAAGCATGCATTATTTTTTTCTTAATCTGCTATCATTTCACGTTTTGCCACAATATCAGGCACTAGAGTAATTATTTAAAAATGCTGAACAGTTTTTGAGATGTAAAGTTTTATTTTCTTTGTGATGGTGGGACATATGTCCTATTTCCATGTTATTCAGAATTTCCGATTTTAGTGGAACAGGAAGTCTGCGTCAAAATTGAGATTCCAAATAATTTAGTAAATATATTGCAGTATTATCATGCACAGAATCTTAACATACTTTATCAGGGTCAAATTTAGCAGGTTAAATCTGACCCAAAAAATGGCCCCGTAAGGAGTAATTTCATGTGGAAATATGTGAGGCAACACAGTTTTTTCCTGCCCAGTCCACAGGGGATAACTCTGAACTCTTAAGTAATTCTGAATCCAAAAATAACCAGTGCCTGCAGTATCTGTAATTGTGTGTGTGTGTGTGTGTGTGAAATTATCACATCGGGAATTCCAATGCACACGGAGAGTTTTATGCAAAAAATGTACTTTGGCAAACGAAAGATGTTCTCTATTACTGGCAAGGTACATATGTTTGAGTCAACCGACAGGCCTTCAAAAAAGCGTGCCTCCCAGGCCTTGGTCATGTAAAAATCGTAGAGCAAGAAAAAACGATTGAGGACATATAATTGGTGTAGTAGTAGTGTACGTTTGTTCTGCAACAATAATGTGGAGGCTTCTTAGACCAACATAAAGCTACAGATTTGAGTGTTACCACTATGTAATGGAATTCTAGAAAGCCAGAGAAAAGTGAAACATGCTTACAGTGTTACGAAGCAGATGGTTTACAGAGACAAAGAGAGATGCTAACTTGTTCATAAAATACGAAGTAAGCATTTCTGTAATGTGGACTGCTTAGATAGTAGAAGAGAAATGCCCTCTGAGAGAGGGTTAACACGTACAGTACAAGCCATCTTGATGCAGAACAAAAGACAGATCATTTAGAGTATTTTTATAATAGAATCAGATTCCACAGGGTATCTGATTACTGTCCAGCAATAAACACATGTAAAAACATGCGTTGGTCATTAATCAGTAACTATACCTCGCATCCTCGCCATGCACAGTTTTTCATCAAATATATAATTTCAGATGTTGCAGCGATCTTATCAATGATGTCATGGAACATGTCATGAGTGATGTAATATTTGGGGTCAAAAGTAGTGCATGGTGAGGGTGCAAGTTGTAATTACTTTGTCCCAAGTTACATTATGTTCCTTGAGATAACAATAACTGGTGAATTTCAGTGGTTGTGTGTTTTAAACGGTATGTTCTGACTGACATTTTCTCTTAACTATAATGTTCCTTTAACCTTTGCTTTTTTCTGTGAATTTCTAAGTTTAAAAAAAAATGCAAAATACGATATTATTACCACAACTAACTATAATATCACTTTAAACTTTGTTTTTTTTCTCCATTAATTTTTAGTTTTTTTTCTCTCAATGTAAAAGTAGTTTATTATTATCATACCTAATGCAAACCCATGCCACACACTGCTTTTGGTCTGTGGCCTTGTGCACAGCCCCTTGTGGGCATTCAACTCTACATCATGCAGGTCCTTCAGCCCTTCTCACTGTGGGTTGGATGCAGAGCCTGTACCCAAAGCCCCGTTGGCAAGGGCTTGGGCACAGGGCTTGGAGCACAAACTCTAGTGGGCACGTGGGTGACTGTGATGTTTTAATATAAACAATGTCATTTTAAGTAAGGCTGAATTACTGACTGTCAATGGGTCAGAACACTAAAATATAAAAAGTGGGCCTATTGACTTTAGGAAGGGGTCAGCATATCAATAAATATAATGTATACCTATGGTCAAAAATTCACCAATAATTATAATCAAATGTATAGCTCATTAATTTACACAGTGCAATGTTTAATAAAAAGTGATTGACATCAAATAAAATTGTAATAAGGTTTTAGTAAAAGTCATTTTTTAAAAACCATTTTCAAGCTACTACGTGAGCCATAGAATCAACGACAAAGAGACGCATGCCAGCCGAAGAGCGTAGAGCTCCAGCTGGGAGTGCTTTAAAGAAATATGGTAATCTCCCAGGTCATGGATTTAATGGCTCAGCAGGCTTACTGTTTTTAATGTTGAGAGGTGGCTAATGAACTCCCTCAGCCTCTCACCACGTTACCAAAATGCTTGGACGTGCTCTGTCACTTGTAGGGACGCCACCAGCTCCACAATTCTATCTATAAAGCTCTTGCAGAGCATTACAGGGAGCTCCTTGCAAGGAGCTGTGTGTAATAAATGAACAGGTTGTGCCACTTATTTATCATTCATTTTTTTAAATGATATTTTTTGGGTATCCCTGTGCCTGATGTTGACTTTCTGTTAGGAGTTGCTTGGAGAGCCCTAGGGCCCCCACTGCCCTGCCAACTCTTTGCAAGTGGCCCCATATGGGGCCACTTGCAAGAGTTGACCACACTACATTTTTATTTTGTCATTCATGTGGTGCCCAAGTGCCCACCCGTAAGCAATTCTTTATTTCCATGACCCACCTTGGGGTGTTCCTTTAAAAAAAGAAAAAAACTGGAGGCTGCTGCACTGGTTTAAACAAATAATTGTGCCAGAATCCACAACGGCAATTAATAAAAAAATAAAAACTGTTTTTGGACAGGGAGGGTAAGGTATCTCAATCCTACCCCCTATTTGTGACTACGGGCAGTACTTGTGCCAGTAGTGCCTTATATGCCCTTCACAATTCCAGCCAGGTTAACCACCTCTTTTTGCTCCACTTCGTCCTCAAACACATTACTCACATTCCCCAAGCTCAAATACCCCCAATTGCCCCACACCTCTGAATAAAGGCCTCCGTTTGGCTATTTTGCCCATTTTCCTTCAGATGGCTAGCCCCAAATTGCTCCCCTACCTCCTTTGTAAGCCTTAGTTCAACCATATGATTGTGCTCAAAATTGTGCAAGATTTCGAGCATGATCATATGACCGGCGGCTGTTTTGAAGGGTTGCTATAAAAACCACACCCCAACCATTAAGCCAGTTCTTGGATTGCTGGACTTCAAGAAGGCTAATCTTTCTTGCAAGAGCACCACTACCTTCACAACTCTGGACAGCAACATCATCCTCCTGGGCCAGCCGATTCCTATATTGTGATGGCCTATCCACATAAAAACGTTCAAAAGAGAGAGAATTACTAAAGACTTCAGGTTAGAGTGCTCGACTAATATGGGTCACAAATTTAGTCAACAATCTCTAGAGTGCAGAGAGCAAGACTGAGACTTAATATTTAGAAAACTGTGTGTTTCTGTGAGGACCTCCTTGTGATTTTGTGCATTCTAGTTTTGATGAAAAACTCTTGTAACTGGACATTTTTGGAAGAGTGGCTTTCTTCTCCTGGCATATTAGGAGTTGATAAGCCAACAGCCCCTGATTCAAGGAGCCAGAAATGTAGACTCAACAGTGTTGTGTAATCCAAACCCTATCTCTAACTTAGGTAAGCCTCTACAAGTTAGTGTAATCCTTACTCAATGATTTATGTGTCATAGTATGTATTTTTGTGCTAACTGTGTGGAAGGCAGCACTACTACATACAAACCACGACTATCATGTTCTACATTCAGAATCAGGGCTGCTCTCTGCACTAGCGCAATGCATTGGACAATCTGCAACAACATTTACATGCTAGCTGAACATTTTAGGGGAGTGGAGAACAACTCCGAGGACCTGCTCAACAGAACATATCAACAAGTTCATGAATGGGAACTCAAGCTAGAAGTCCTTTACTAGTATTTCCAACGGTAAAGGACTGCAAAACTAGACAGATCTGTTTCAGAACTTTTCCTTCAGAGAATCAGTGGAGAATGGGACTGGCACCAAATCTGATGATGTTGAATTGCTAGTTGTAGTGAACTTGCTTGTTTCCCCCGCCTAAACAATTTTGACGTCCTGAAAAGTTCCCAAGCCCAAATGTTGAGAGACTTCACAGAGGATGACATCGAACAGTATCCGACCATTGATTAGTCCTTTCTAGGTACGGATTTCAGACTTCACCTGCGAAGAGCTTTTTGCCATTGACGATGACCACTCCAGATTTCCTGCTGGAGCCAAGACTCGCACGGAAGACCCATCCTTGTCCAGGCTGCCATTGTCGAGGCCTCCTTCGAGCACAACCTGCAGCCCCACCGACGAGGACTTTTTTCTAGAAAAGTCAGAAGGTAAATGTTTCACCCAGACAAACCTTGCCTCTTTACCCAACCGGCAGAAGCTCACAGTAAACTTTAACCTTTGATTTCGACCCAGTCTAGCACAACCTGATAACCTTGATCGACGCTTTGCACTTTCGGGCCCTATTTTGACTTTAAACCTCTAAAAAGTCACATATCCAAGTCATATGTCCAGTTCCCTACATCTGTTTTTTGTTGTTTGGGTGTCTATTTGCTCGTGAAATTTTACATAGGAGTGGGAATTTTACTCTGGGATATTTCAGTTTTGGTACTGATAAATGCTTTACACATTTCTCCTATGTTGCGCCGTGCTAGAGCCACCAAATAATTGAGACCTAACTGTATCTGGTACAGAATGGTGATATTATTACTGGTGTGGACTGCCCTCCCCACCAACTAATAATCCACGTTCTCACACATTGTTACTATTTGATTACGGAGATGTTTCTCACTTATTTTTTGCTGTTTATTACCCATGTCACTCCAAGTTGAGGACTGCATTTAAAACCTAAATAAATGAATGGTATAAGGAAATCTTCATCTCAATAATGAACCAGTTAAAATGTAAATACCAAACTGCACACAAATTGGATCTTTAACAGACATCTGAAAAAGAGTGGTTGGCTTTTGCTTGTGTCCGTCAAAGGAACAGGTGTAAAAGCTTAAGTATTACACCTGTTTGAAATTAAACAGATTGACCTTGCAAGAACAGACGTAAGGTGAGAAGGGTGCTGTGATGGAGAGGAAAATCATTCTCCACATATTGTGGATCTTTCCCAGGGACATTGTTTATTAGGCGGACCATTAAAGGAGCCGTATAAGACAAGAGAGACCAACCATCCTTACCAAGGATACGAAGGCGAACGTCTGATGCCTACTGAAGAAGGTGCTTAATAAATTAAGATGTAGGTTGGGGGCTTCGTTAGCTTATGTTACTCCCTGCAAACACATTTCTGCTTCTCTAAGAAAAATAATGATTCCGCTATTTTTTGTTCTATAAGAATGTTACTTGCACAGTTATCTATAAGGAATTGTTGCCCACCCAGGCTGAGAGGCAATGTTCTCCCAGATGTTAAGGGCATGACGATACAATAGGTATTAGAGTAGTGCAAATGTCCTGCCAACGTGAAGTGTTTTATTGGGAAAGAGAGTAACTGAATCTCAAAAGCAAGTTATGCTAAGAGTAGTTTGATTTGGCCAGCTCTGCTCAGTGACTGAGTAGACAGAAATAGTTTGATTAAAGATGGCGCTTCTCAGTGTCCCAAGCAATTAGATTTTTTATGTTATTTATTTATTATCATATACACATTTTGCTCACTTAGCTTGCTGAAACAGTGTGACTAATGTTTACTATGAGATAATCTTTTAACTTATTTTGGCTACGAAATATTGTGATATTGCCAATAGACGATTCACCTGTTTTACCACTTTTGTGCAACAGAAACGACTCCCCTCCCCCCTCTTTTTTTCCTATGAATATGCTGAATTTATACAGTGTGGGGCTGCACCAATTACTCTTTCATTCCATCGCAGGTTTTCACCCCTCCCCTAACTATTCTTTACAGTTTCTTTAATTGCCTCCTGGTACATACAAGAACTCCCACTGTGCACATATGCCTGGGATTCCTACGGTGAAGCTATTTTCATCGTTTTGTTCGAACTATCAATCAATACAAGCTGGGCTACCTCGAGCTCGAATGCATACGATTTCTGGATCTTCAAAGACAGTGTTCACACACTACAAATATAACTCCAGTGTGGTTTTTTTCGTGCAATGTTTTGTTTCAGCAAAATAACGTATGACGTATCTTTCCTAATAGATTTTTCACTACTTCAATTCTTTATTGGCAATATTGTTTATTTTTCATACAAGAGCACCAGTTGTATCAGTTTTAGATGCCTAATATCCAGCACTGATAGTGTTTTTGGTAGACTAGACATGCAGTAGATTCTTAATGTACTTGTTTTTTAGGAGCAGATGGAATTTACTTCTTGAGATCATCATCGAAACAAAAAAATAAAGGTAGTTTGCTGCTTTTCTTGGGTGGAGTGCTGTGTTACTTGTATCCAAAGTACAAATGGTCATAAACAATATCCTAGGAGTAAATTGAAATATTTCGAAGACATGGCCTAGCCAAAAGAGTGCTGTTTGTAACCGGGTTACTGCTCTTCATTTTCTGCCATGAGTGTCATTGATTGTGTAAGGCTAGTCTCCAGACCAAGAGTAAAAGAGCACTATTGCAGTTATCAATATAAACACATATGTTTATCGTTACTGTGGTAAATCCGGTTGCAAGCTATCAGGACAACAGGAAGTTACTAGGCCCCGGTTGTAACAACCATATTTTAACTCTGATGTCCTTTCCCCCGCCTGTCATGCAAACCCCCAAACTGAAAACCAGTTCCTCCTTTTAGCTCTTGACTCTCAAGGGCATCGAGGTAGAGCAGTCGGAGGTGCTGTGGCTACTGACCCAGCAACACAACCATTACACTCAATAAATGAATGTACAGTTAATGTTTTTTCTTTAAAAATAAATCTATTGATTCGCTATAGGCGTAGTGCGACCATCTCCCAAGTGGTGTATCTGACCGATGTCACTTGGTTAGCCTCTTCCTGGCTTTTCAATACGAGACTAAATACTACGCCCCAAAAATATCCACAAGATGAGAGGTAGAAAAACTAAATGGAGACACTAAAGGGCCTCAAAGTACAGGGCACACATTAAAGAAAGGTCACAGTCGCCAAATCATCCCTTAAATGGAAAGTTAACCCATCTATACCAAAGGTATCTTTAACAGTTTGCTCATCAGCAGGCTGCCACCCCTTAAAAACACAATATCTCTTTATATGTCTAAAACAGTCATGTGGTATGAAGGCAGGTATGAAAGGCAGGCTTTACTGGCTTTATCAAAGAGTGTTACCTTACATTCAGTGATCAGAAATAGACGTTCACATAAATCCAAATTCAAGGATGTTACATATGATATGCATTAGTTTGTACTTTCTCTATTAACAAGCAATATCTTTTACAATAGTAAACCATTCCAAATCAGTGCACTTTCAATGATAGCCTATTTTCTAAAATGTAAATACCTCGGAGGTCCTAGAAATGTAATGGGTACAGGCTCTAAAAAGGCACAGCAAACAGTCAGCCTGTGTATTTTAATCAATAGAAAGTTTGTTGTGGGATCATACATCCATTGTCCTGTGAGACTTAGGGTGTTGCATTTTAAACTTGATTAGGGAATTCTAGGGCCCCCCTGCTGCAGCCAAAAACCAACCATGCCTGTTTGGCAGTGGCCATGGCCTCTGTGTGGCACTACAAGTACAATACACAATTTTCATAAGCACAGCAAGGGATTAGAGAGTGCTCTCCTAACCCCAGGTAAATAAAATAAAAAAGTCCTTTAGCTTTTACGCCTTGTAAGGACTCCTGTTCTTCTGTGGAGCATCCAGGCAGAGATTCTCCCTGTTCCCTCTCTCCTCGAGACTTATCTCCCTTCTGGCAGACCAGGCAGCCTGGTTCTTTCACTGCTTCTGCCTGATGACCAGGATTTCCCGCAGGTTCCCGGCTCTTTTAGGCACAGCCTCCTGGGGTAAATCTTGACAGTGCTTGATCACAGTAAAGATTTGCTCTAACCCAACTGCCACTTGCATCTCTGTCAACCTGTCACAATGTGTGAGGAGACCATGCTTGAGTGGTCTCTTCAGTTTAAGTTCCACTTGTCTTCAGTGGGATGATACTTATAGGGTTATTTCGCTCCTCTTCCTGGCAGTGAGCTCCAGCAACCAAGAGAGTTCCTGTGGAGTTTTGATCCTGATGGGGATTTTAAAAAGCTTTTACAGCCCCTCTTGGCCCTGATGATTCTTCCTATTTGCACCTGCCCTTCTTTCCTGGCTCATGTTAGTTTCCTGATTTCGGGTCTGCGTGGAGCAGCACCCCACAGTCCTGAAACAGACCACTCCCCCCTGCCTGCACTTCCCGCCACTGAGGCCTTCAGCCACTTGCAGGGGGCTGTGCGTCCAGCAATACTCTGGTGCATCCCCACCTGGGGTACCAACAGCAGCACCGGTTCACACATTTCCAAGGGAAGTCCTTTCCTTGAAGGTCCTCAGGTGGAGGTGGAAGCCTACCCTCTGTTCTCAAGAGCAGGGTGGTGAGTTGGTGCTATGCAGAGTCTCCAGTGAAAGTCTAGTGGGTCCCTCTACTCCAGTCACCCATGCTGATGATATGTGTCCTAGCTCTTTAAAATAAATATATATTTTCTTAATTTTTCCAAACAAATGCTTCCAAACATACACAGGATACAAACGCTAGCAGTAGTTCCCTTGACGATAGTAGTCTCTGATCGCAGCCAAACGCAAAATGCATATTCATAACTAATAGGTATATGCAGCAATCCCCAGGGAAGACAACCATGTGTTAATCAAATAAAGGAGGAATAAGATGTGCAATAATAATCAATGAGTAATAAGAGACCTAAGAACATTTCCCTAGCCATCAAGCAAAAGAAAACAAAACCAAAAACTAAACCCCCTCCTCCCCCCACCCTCTTAAATCCCACCCCCCTCCCAGGCGTGTCACACAAAGCAAACATTGAAAGAGCATTTTTGTGGGGGATTACCCAGAAACCTACTCCTTGGATTAACTTTATTTTTTGTTTCGTATGCCTAGTTAGATGCCAGGATGAGACTGAAGCAATTAAATAGGTCATTTGTAGTAGGTTTGAGGCCTTTGCAATCAATAACTTCCTTGAATTTGAAGATGCAAAGGTGTAATAGTGTATGTAGTAGGCGTGGTGACAGTGGAAACAATATTTACCATTTTCACAGACACTGTGTTGGATAAGAAGATAATAGAAGAAAATCATGTTCCTGAAATATGTAGATGGAAAAATATATTTTGAAAGATTAATTTCCCAATCCTATGCATTACTATAATTGCATTCAGTACCAGTGTCAGTGGAAGGAATGATATTCAAGGGAAAATATCTTCATTGAATGGAAAAGGGAACCCTATGCTTATAAGTCTAACATGTAGAATAGGTGAAAAAGTGTTCCATTGTTTCCCATTTTCACAAACTCATTTCACATGCATGACATGTTTGTTCGTTTTTGCTGCTAGTTGTAGTGCTTGCTAGATTGCTTTGTGTTAAGGTGTTTTTAAACAAGGGTTGTTTTTAAGACTTGAAGTGTGCTGTGTTTCAATCTGTTTTGTATAAACATTTCAGTGCAAAATGTGATGCATGCTAGGTGTTTCAAGATGTGTATTTATTCAGTTAATCGATATGTTACTCACTGATGACGGTATGATCAGAGTTTGCATTGAAAAGCATTTTGATTGTTAACCTTGATGCGGTTTAATGATTCTACACAAATCTTTCCAAGAAAGTTGCTTGAGTAATTTGGGAGGGGGGAGTTAAACAAAAAGCTGGCTTGACTTTATCCATTTTAACTCCCAAAGGATTGTTTGCTCTCCTCTGCAGGAAACTCGGATGTGCCACCAAACTCAAGAACGTACATTTGATTTGTTCTGTGGAAATACATTCAACAGATTTTGAGAAACTTGCTTAGCAAAAAGTAGTCAGTGCATCTTGACTGGTTAACAAGTTAGAGATGGCTGGACCGTTAGCCTGCGAACGCAGACTCCCGGGCCATCCGCTGAAGAAAATACACAAATAAACCAGCATTAGTAAAGCCAAATAGGTCTCGGCAATCCGAGAGCTATTGCCATTGCGAATGACTTCTAGCTATGTGTTATGGAGGGGAGTGGATGTGTGTGGTGGAATTATGTGGGTTGGATTGTATTGTTTATTGTCTAACTGTGAGGCGTGGAATTGTGTGGTGTTGAATGGAGTTATGTGTAGTGGAATTATGTTGCATGGTGTGCAGCAGAAATATGTGGATAGCAATTATGTGGTATGGAGTGTACTGGGATTATGTGGAGTGGGATTGTGTGTCATGTGGTGTAATTATGTAGATTGCTATTTTTGATTGGTATGTAGTGGAGTTTAAATATGTAGTGTGCTGTTAAATTTTGCGACATGATATGGAATTATGGTGTGGATTGGATGTATGTGGCGTGGACTGTAAACTTGTGGAGTTGAAGTGTGTGGCATGGAACTGTGTGGCATTTAGTGGTTTAAAAAGAAATCAACATCCGCTGTGAGGTCTCGTCCTTGAGACAGCAGCTGCATCATGCATTTGAAATTTAACCACTGCACATCTCAGTGCACTGCCCACTAGTGAATGTCCTGGCTTGGCCGCAGAATAATTCATATGCTGATTCATTGAGATGGTGCCCTGTTCAACAGCACATAAACCATGCAGGCTAGGTCACAGTAGCCACGGCGAGGAGGAGTCAAGTCCTGAGGGTTTTGGTGCTGTGTTATAGAGTAACTTTCCCCTACTTTACAGGGGATGGCTACTGGTTGGTAACAGGAACAGTAGCTTCACATGCTCTATCCTCCCAGGTCAACAAAGGGACCATTGCTAGTGAAAGTTTTTATCGGGACAACTGTTAAACACAATAAACACTGTGCCGAATAGGATACAAACAGGGCCGGACTGGGAACCAAAACCGGCCCTGGCAAAGTGCTCGGCCGGCCCCCGCCCTCCCCACTCGGGGGGGGGGGGGGGGGGGGGGGTGTTGGAGGTGCCGCCGAGCGCTTAACTAGGGCAGTTTTTCGGACGATTTTGTTGCAGGGCCGATTTTGCAGCTAAGCTGCAAAAACGGCCCTGTAACAAAATCGGCCCCCAGGGGCTCAAAACCGGCCCCCCACCCTTGCGGCGCACCGGGGGATTGCCCGGTGCCCGTTATGGCCAGTCCGGGCCTGGATACAAATCCACAATCGAAGCAGACGTATTAGGCAACACAAAACAGTTTGGCACAACAAACCTTATAGCCTGCAATGTCCCAAAAATTAAATCTGAGTTAAGTCTTGTTTTTTTACCAAAAAGCGCAGCACACTTTTTCACAAGTCAAAGCTAGTATATAGACAGAAAATGTCTAGATGAGGTTCGGATGGAGGGTGAGAGTGAGGATATCAATGAAGATCCCCAACAAAGATTGTCGTGTCCTGGTGCATAGTAAGGTCATCATTTACTATTCTTTAAAAGCCAATCCAATTTAATATATAATGATAAATGTGTTGTAGAAACCACCATTGTTTCCTGAAATTTTGGGGGGGGGAGTACCCCCAAGCCCACTTTGTAGGGGCCAGGCTCACTCTTAGCACTTGGTGTGCACCGTAATGGGAATGGTCTGAAAACATTTGCCAGGGCTGCTTTGGGTTTCCAGTCTTTCCCTGGCAGGAGCTGGAGCCTCGTACTGCGAAATAAAACCAAACATTCAAAAGTTAGTCACGGAGATGCAGCACCAACCTTCCCATTACAAATTTTAGATTTTTGTAAATTCTTTCAATATAAAATACAAAAATCCTTAGCAATTCGAGTATTTGTTTAGTGTGATTATTTTTTTTGAATGTTTGAAATTTAAATTGTACAAATTGTTTGGGGGTCCCTGGCTTCCGGTGGTGACTCAATTGGGGTCCTCAGGAGTCAACGGTTTGGTAATCACTGGCATAGGGCATTAATCACCCCTGTATGCCTGCACCCCTGTAAGTTACCTTAGCAGAAACTATAAGTGATATATACAACTTGGTGGTTGAATTGCACCCAGTTGGCCATTTGAAGAGATCAGACTTCGTTTCATATTGATCACATCCGAGTTTGATTTAAAACTTTTCATTTTGGAGCTGAACTCTGGCAAAGTGTTCTGATGGTAGCTTTCATAATATCAAGTCCCACAGTGAAACATGGTATGAAGATTAATTACTCATACCTCTTCATTCAGGCAAATGCAGAAAGAATGTCTGCTGCCTTCCTTGTTTTCATGCAGAAGATGACTCTTTCGGTATCACTTTCGCATCTATACAGGAACCAGTAACCCGGGCGACCTCCAAACCTTCATTTTGACAATAAGAGAGAAAAGCTTTCCAGAGGAGCGAAAATTGGGTTCATGGGAAGTATGTCTATATCTCTCCTCAGTGAGGTTCATGTCAGTACCTAGACTGATATGGTCAGGGACTACCGACCATCCTCCTCCCTTACCTTGTGTTTCCCCCACAATTATTAAAATTGGACAGGCGAAGATTTTCCTTGGAAGGTGTGGGGGTGGTCTTACAACCCCCCGGCCGTATTTATTAAAACATAAAAGCAAAATAATTTTTTTGAAATAAACAATATTTACACAATTATTTATGCAGAAAACGTAGTTGACATTAGATTACAATTCATGTAGACATGTTTCAAAGGGCTAATCTTAACATACTTCAAATACAAAGTATTTCCTATCCGAAACTAATATTTTGAATCATAATCACACATTATTAATTTTTCTGCATATCCTATTTGGGCCTACGGCAAAGTCGCTAACCGGTGTCAGATCCTTATCAAACAGCCACACCCTCACGTATGAGTGGGCATGTGCAGAGGGCCCGTTTACCGAGAGGGTACTCCCCCCCTCCTTCCCCCCCCGCTTACCCCCGTATGCTACATGAACTTCATTAACAAAGGGGGGCCCTTGCACTCTGCACCGTTTAGTGACGTCATAGTGCAGGCGCGGCGTGGCCAATCAGCCTAAAGAAAGCGTGACTCCCCCCTCCCCCGCACCCATACATCCAACCGGATGTACCGCCTCTGGAGTTCTATTAGAGACCACTTGTCCCTCCCCCTGGGCGACCCCATTCAAGAATGGCGCCGCCCCCTAAGGACCTTCAATTCACTGCTCACCAATCATGACCTTACCGCCACAGGCCAGCGTAGTTGCCCGACTATCTGCCCCCCCCCACCATCCTCCTACACTGAAAGGTCATGCCCTGACCTAAGACCCCCTAGCCAGGCCACGATGTTCTCCAAAAATGTCTTTGCCTGCACCGGTCAGGTTAACCCCGTCTTTTAAGAAACACCGTTCCCCCCCTGACACACCCATATGCTATGTTTTGCAATTGAGGTGACCTAATTAACTTCTCTATTTTATTGTTGATCCTCTTTACTGAGTGATTCAACGCTTTGACAGATTCGCCCCCCCCCCCCCCGTCTGAATCTGGGTATCATCTGGGACCAAACTATGGTGCAGCCCTGGCATGTCTTGGCCAGCCAGCCAACCTCAGAGATTATCTCCTCCATCAGGATCCTTCTCCCCAACTTTACTATATAGTTTCCGCCCAAGTGCAAGATAACCACTGTGGGCGGAGGGTGTGTCTGTCCAGCAGTTCTGTAACAAACCCCCTAAACTGACTGAGGCAGAGACCCCCTCTCTCATGGAAGGAAACCCTGAAACCTCCCTGTTCAGCCCTCTGTCTGTAGTTACCTGCCAGAAAAACAGATTTGACACGCTTCACATAAGAGGGACCAATAACCCATACAACATGTGTGCCCTTGTCCTGTGCTTGCGTCCACCATGGTGAAGATACTTGCTGGTGATGTGCTGACGGCAGTTTCCGCCCTGCGTGACAGGTTCGACAAACTGAAATATTACCAAACATTAAGCCAGGCATCAGTCCAATTGCTCTGCCCCCCTCACAACATGTGCAGCCGTACAGAACGCTTGTAACAATTAGAAGACCATCCCCCAATTTTTTTCACACTGCTATTGTGCAACCCTCTAGCAGTTGCCTCTGTGGCATTCCCTATTCGAACGAATGCGTCCCAAAGTGATTTGGATTCAGACCAGTCCTGCCAATTGTCATAGCCAACAACCTTTTGAATTAGAACTTGGTAAGTGGGGTGCCATCTACATGCATTAAAAGTGTCCCCCCTACTACACCTACCCTCTGGCGGAAGAAGGCCTCCACGTGCATCACTTGGCAGCATGGGTTAGTTTGTGCCCGATGAAGTACCAGCCCCTCACCACGGGCTTCCTGATCAGTTTTTGATTCTTTAATGGTAATTAACAGCGCATAACCTAATATTTGTGTGTGTTCAAGCTGGAGTCCACTTAGCAGATCCTGCTTATTGCTAGCCACCAGCTCCCCTACCCTGAATGCCCCGTAAAAGACTAGTGAAAAGGCAGCTCTAAACAACAGCACTTCCCCTGTTGAACTGCAAATGCCACCCAGGGCATTAAATAGTGGTGCCAGCTGCTCTAAACCTATTGGTTGTCTCGTGTCAGTGGCGGTCCCCTGGAGGCGCCGCCTCCCCCTCAGAGCCTTCTTCACAAAAAAACTATTCGTAGGGTCCTTGGTACCCTTGACCTGCGCAAAAAAAGAAACCGCTGCCACGTGCCGGCTAGCTGTCGCCGCTGAGCGCCCCTCCCTGTGCAATGCGTCTAGGTATTGGATGAAGTTCCCTGACTCATCCCATCTCTCCACCCAACCCTGCCCCAAAAAAGCACAGTAAGACAGAAACGCCCCTTCATAAGCTGTTCTGATCCTGCCACGAGGTTCTGTAGCTGGGGGCACCAATCTGCCAGAGTGTTTCCGGGAAGTGTGTTGGCGTCGCCTCTGCGAGTGGTCGATGTTCCCTGAAAACTTGCATCTTGGAGCGAGAGAGTGCATCAGCTGCATTATTTAGTACCTCTGGAACATGTTTGGCCCTAAACTGTGTGTTCAGCTTCATGCACACCAGCACTATCTCTTTCAGTAGGCGGAGTATCATCTTACACCGGGCCACCTGCTGGTTGATACATTCAACCACTGTCATGTTATCAGACCAGAAAATCACAGATTGATTACACAACTGCTGAGGCCAAACTTTCAGTGCAACCCAGATTGGAAATAGTTCCAGGAAACCTATATTAGTTGTCAGACCACTCTCCTCCCATTAAGCAGACCTCTGGAGTGCCACCCACTTGTCTCCAAGTATGGTGCCAGTCCATAAATCTAACTCTGCAGACATAGTGGTGGGGACCGAGCCACACTACCCTGCCGTTGAAGCCCTCCAGAAATGCAATCCAAATCCGCATGTCCTGGCGTACCCCTGCCGGCAGTCTCGTGTGATGGTGCTTCTCCCGCAGACCTGTCATGGTCTGTGAGATTAAGTGGGAGAATGGTCGTGCCATGGGTATCACCCTCAATGCGAAGTTCACCTGGCCCACAGTCTGCTGTAGCTGATGAAGTGTCACTTTGTCTTTGGCCAAACATTGCTGGAGTACTGCTCTAAATTTCATGATTTTGTCTTTAGCTAACCTAAAACAACCCTCTACCGAGTCCAATTCGATGCCCAAGAATTCTATTGTTGTTGCTGGACCCACCGTCTTTCCTGGTGCCAACGGGACCCCGAAAGCCCGCATGAGCACGCAAAATTCCTGCAATGCCTCCGCACACTCCCGAGAGCCCACCGACGCGAGAAAAAGAAAGTCATCCAGATAATGCATGACGTGTTGGTGCCCAGTCATCCGTCTAAAGACCCACTCCAAAAAAGAACTGAATTTTTCAAAGTAGGCGCAGGAAACTGAACAACCCATGGGCATACACATATCCATATAGAATTTGCCTTGAAATGAAAAACCTAGCTGATGGTGATCTAGGGGGTGAACCAACAGTAGCCGGAAGGCTGATTCAATATCTGACTTTGCCAGCAAAGATCCTGGTCCCATAGCCCTTAGCATATCCACTGCTTTGTCAAAGGAGGCATATTTCACGCTACAGATCTCTTCATTGATGGCGTCATTCAGCGATGCACCCCTAGGCGCTGACAGATTATGAATCAGCCTGAACTCACCCTCCTCTTTCTTTGAAACCAAGCCCAGGGGTGAGCAAACAAAATTCAGGACAGGGATGTGATCAAAAGGACTCGCTATTCTGCCTAAATGCAATTCTTTTGTAATCTTGGCCTCTGCCACCCCTGGATTGGTTCTAACAGACAGCTGAAACAAGAATAGCATATAATCTGGACACACAAGCGCTAAACTTAATCAACCCCACAGTTGTGGTATTCACAAAACGAATTCACTTAAAATGAAAGCGAGTATCCAGCCCAAAAAAATAAAAAAAGTTCAAAAAAGTAGGTATCAGAGCACTTTACAAGAGCAGCTGTAGTGGTTTCATGTACTTAATTCTCCCCCAATTATTTCACCACTGTTCTTAAATAACTATTGCTGTGCGATTCGGATCTTTCGGCTAATACTGTTAGCTAATTCATGCAGTGAATCACAGGATGTCGAACTCGGTGACCCTTGAACCCGCCTTTTATGCTCGACAGACAAGAACAGAAGGGGTAAACAAAATTCCCAAACAGCAATGGCCAGTACGGGGAACGAACCAGAGTGTACCGCTCCTCCTAAGACCCTGCCCCGGTACTCTCCGTAAGACGAGAACAGAAGTGGTACACAAAAATGCCAAACACAGCAATGGCCAGTACGGGGATCGAATCCTGAGTGCACCGCACCGCCCCGCCTTAGACCCCCGGTACCTGTAAGCGCAGTGCGTGCGCCTTACCAAATCGCCGGGTCTACCGCCGACCAAGCTCGTCTCCAAAGGAAATCCGGAAACACCGTCTCTCGTTCTGCCGCCTGCTCCCGATCCCCGCGATCACTGCGGGGAACCTGCTGCAGGCTCCAGCCTGCTCCTCTGATCAGACCTCCAAGGGAGAGACAAAACAACAGAAGTCTGCCGACGTCCCGACGTGATCCTCAAACCCACGACGTGATCCTCGAACCCTGTAACACAAAACAGAAAAAGATAGCCACCTCCTAGGAGGCTGGGGGGCAAAGGGCAGACCTGGGGAGTGCGGGAACAAGAGAACACCTCCCGCGCTCCACAGCCTTATAAACCCTCACTAGTCAGACCAGTTCTAACTGGTCCGACCTCCGCTCCCCCCTTTGACCCGGAAGCGATCCATTTGCTTCCGGGTCAACTGGGGGTCTCTACACCAATCGATGGTGAGGCGCGCTTACCTTGTCATGATGATGCGGTGGGGCGTGCCCCACCATGGACTGACAACACAAGGGGAGGGGGGCCGGTGCCCTGCCATACCTGCGGGGGGCCGATGTAGTCCCCGCCTTTCCTTCCCTTTCGGAGATTTCTGTATTTTATGTCCACCGTCAATGAGGCCCCTTGGGGTGAAATATCTCAGGCAATTGGACTGGCAGCACTTGCGGCGAGCTAGAACTATTAATAATGTGTAAAGCACATTTTTAACATGACCCTCGCTCGTGCTGCATGTTACTTATAATGAGGCATCTGGTTTCCCGCAGGTCTGGAGACGCACAGTTATTAGTGGGACGGCGAAGTCTACTTGAAAGCCCTGCTCCGGGCTCTGCCCTTCTTAATGACAACACTTCAGCCATCCTCGCCTCCCCGAAGCCCGAGCAATTGCAAGTAAACACGACAGCAGAAAAAAAAAAAAACTCTTTGAGGCAAACAAAAAATGCCCCACGGACTTTGGAAACACTCTCCCAAAAAAAAGTAGTGCAGAAACTATACAACAAAAATGGCTGTGCCCATTTTTAAAAAGAAGTGAGGCCGATCATTTGGAGAGGACTAAACTTTGGAAAAGGCATGATGTATGTATGTCTGTGGTCACTCTGTCATATAGGAAAAGGGAAGGAAGGACAGTCCTGGAAGGGATATCTCTTAAGCATAAATGGGAAATAAGCAATCTTGGCAGAAGAGATGAGAAATAAACAGTCTTAGCGGTGTCAATTTCCTCACTGTACAACGGGATGGTGCCTTTTCTCCTGAGGTCCTGCTCAGGCGTCTCCTGCATCCTCGTGTCCCATCAGAAGAAGGGGGTTGACGTATGTTCCTCAAAGCAAGCAAATACTAGACCAAGTCAGGAATCTGTGTCTTAGCCTAAATCACACTTCAACCCATCACCGTCACCCAGGATGTTCTCGTGCTTTTTGTCAGTGCGGCATGCTCAGTACCCCAGTGAGTGATAAAGCCCTATTTGTGCCCATTCCTCCACCTACTCAACGTAAAGAAGTTTAGGAAGGGTACTTGCCTTGAGCCACGAACCTCTGGGGTTGTGGCCGAGGGAGTAACACGCCCTTCTCTCTTCTGGGACGGCTTGACAGGTGGGCAGTGCCTAGTGGTGTCAATTCCCTAGGCTCCGCAGTTCCTTCTTCTTCCTCACTTCTTGTCTGCTACTTGGGGCCTCTACTTCTTTCCTATAGCTTCAGCGTCTCTCCTCTTGACCCGACACTGGATTCCAGTTCCTCGTGGTCCGTGGCATCCTCTTCTTTCTCCTCCGACTTCCAGGATCCCTCCTCCTCCAGTCTCCTGAAATAGCTAGAGTGCCACGTTCACTCTCCTGATGCCGCAGCTCCGCCGCCATGTTGGAAATCTCTCCCGGGAAAGGCGCTGGATTACAATGCCTTAGCAAATAGGGAGGAAGACAAATAGTGATGCCAGCTACTGGGAAGGCTGTGGGCGTGTTGAAGCCCAGAACAGTAGTAACACCTGGTATCGTCTCGAGACCGCGCATGCGAGCCGAGAATAACGAAAGCTGATAGAATGCAGGAGCTATTTTCCTCTGGTCTGTTTCAAATCAGTGAACCCAGTGTTCCGGACCTGAAACCTCTGAATGGCTGGGCAGAAAAGGGAAAAATCCGTTGCAGCAGGTATTGCAGGATGCAAAACATGATTCCTAGTTGCCAACCCCCACTGTGCATGGCTGAGGGCTAGTGGCAGTGGAGGTTGGGTGCCAAAGGCCAGGCCCTGCATTCAAACCAGCCTTGCAGAGCCAAAGACCTTGTACAGCAGTGAAGGGAATAATATCGAAGAAGTCTGATGTAGTATACCTTTGAAAACAACAGAAGTTCCAAAAAAACAAAAAGTTAAGTTATAATTAAAATTAGGCCTGTGTAGAGTTTGCGGATTTTGACCAAAAAACTCCATTGCACTAGGCGGAGTGTTAGGTCGCGCCATTTGCGCGGATTTTTAGTGCTGGGTCTTTTGTTACGCTGAAAAATCGTGTAGTGCACCATGCGCAGTGCAAGAGGGTGCTGCTTCTTTCTACCTATCGAGTAGATGTTCTACTTGAGCGGCAGATTCCTCAATGCAAATGGAAGGTTTCTCAACGCGAGCGGTAGCGACATACGCGACCACCCGGATTGTGAAATCTCACCAGGATGTGGTCTGCAGTAAGATATTTCAAGCTCGCCAGCGTTAAGAAAAAAAGTCTGCAAACTCCGCAAGCGGAGCAAAATTTCACACCCAGGTCTAGCTGGAATTCGCTATAACACCTAAATGTATTTATTTTTTTAACTCTTGGATTCACTTTCGAAAATTACAACTAAAGTAAAGTTATGGTTCCAAGTAAAACCTAAACAACACTGAAATTCACTAGTTAAGATTAGCTCTGCTATACATAACTCCAGCTATGCAAACTTTAATTTGCAACCAAATACAGTGTTTACGGCCTCTTTTACCTTGCTTTACAAATGTTACCTGTTGTATACTGGTTGTGGAAAAATATATTTTTTTTAACAAATGCAAACACATACAGACACACACACAAACATACACAGACAGAGCCGAATTATGACTTTGGTGGTGTGGCGTCCGGTCTGGCCCTGCACCGCACCGCCAACGCTGTGGTCAGACCGCCCGCCAGATTAGGAGTTTCCTCTTCTCTGGTGGGCTGGTTTTGGCATTCCATTGGCGGTGCCTCAGAAAATTTGCACCGCAATGGGAATGCCAAAAACAGTTCCTGCATGGCATGGACTGGAACATCCATACCATGCAGGAACTGGGGCACATGTGTGCCCCCCCGGTGTGCACTACCATTGTTTCCTCTCCTCCGTGGTGATTACCTGGTGGCTGCGGCGGGCAGGCCCGGACTGGCCGTAGCGGGCACCGGGCAATCCCCCGGTACGCCGCACAGGTGGGGGCCGATTTTGTTACAGGGCCGTTTTTGCAGCTTAGCTGCAAAATCGGGCCTGTAACAAAATTGGCCCCAAACCGGCCCTGGCAAAGAGCTCGGCGGCACCCCCAACCCACTGGGGGGAAGGAGGGGGCCGGCCGAGCACTTTGCCAGGGCCGGTTTTGGTTCCCAGTCCGGCCCTGGCGGAGGGGCTGTGGCGCTCCCACTGACCAATACATACATAATAGGGCAGTCAGAAAACCGCCACTGCAGTGCCCCCACAAGTCTGGTGGTCCGTGCACCACCAGATTCGTAATCAGGCCCATAGTATATATGTAGGTCTGTAAGAAGGTGTGCATAGTAATATCCTAGTGATTAGCATTGTTGATGAGTGGAAGGGCCTTGACTCATTGAGTGAGCTATGTGATGCCTAGCTCCTCCCTCAGGTATATCTATATATTTTACCAAAACTAGGATGAAAGGAGTTATATGTATGCAGAAAGGTAAAACCACTTTAAATAGGCATGGTGACTAATAGGAAAGCTGCCTTCATGTGTGAAGTAGTTTTAATAAGGAACCTGCATGGCTGTAAACAGTGTTTTGATTACTGTGGTAATAAACTGTAAATTTACTTTTGCAATAATAAATGTGTCAGTATGGATTTAGCAATTAAGCTACTTTAAGTAATGTGTTATTGGGTCACATTTGTTTTTACTTCCATGGTGTATACACACCAGTGAAAATATGGCACCATCAGTTTTTCTTTTCACTAATCAACACAGGATCAAATATTTATCAGTACAGACAAATGTGTTTTTATAGCAATAGAGCAACTGACACGAGAAGACACTAATTAATGTCTCACGGGTTCCATTCTAGTATCACATATTGAGAAATATTTTCAAGGCCTAGTTATTGGAATTTTATTGCATTTCACATCACTCATTTAAACCCTTATCTTCTGGCTGTGGTTAAACACCTTGATTTATAACCACTACACATGAAAAACCAACATAGCATTACCCATATATGTAGCTCCACCGAGTGGAATATGCTATTTATTTCCATTAGTAAGAGGGGAGGGAACATGACCCATTCTAGACTTCACATCTGGTGAATCACAGCCCTCCTCCTATAATCAGTAACAGTCATGATAAATCGCATGATATTACACTCTGCATAGGTTTCATTTCAGTGTGGGTACTTCTGATATGGGAGACACAAAAAACGGATAGAGGCTGTGTATGCATTTTGTCTTTTATTTGTATAGCGCTGAAATATTTTTTCCGAATTCCTAACAGTTAGAGCAGGCTAGGTTAGGAGCTGTCTTTTATTGCTCATTGCATTCTAGCATGCGAACCGGCATGTTTGGGGCCAAGCAAGGCACCAAGAAGGTCAGTGGTTATGCTTATAAATATATGGTCTGTAAAAGATTGTTTTATTTATACTCTAGCTGCGGGTCACGAAGATAAGTGAAAATGCCTCTTACTAGTACTGAAGAGTGATGAAAATCCTGCATTCTAAAATCAGCTGATTGTGGAGAGTTAACAAATGGAGGGCCTGAAACAAAAGGCACCATAGGATTATCTGTCGAGCCCTAAATGTAATTAAACTGTAAGGTTTTCTTAAGCAAGCATTCACCATTAGAATAATAACAGCCACGGCAGGAGCTTGCAGAGCCTGAGACCTTCGGAGCTTTAAAAAAAAAGTCGTTTTCCAAGCACACACATGTTGTATGTGTTTCTTTGCTGTCATGCCCGTTTCTTGCTTCTGTTTAAGCGTAGCAGTCTATTAAACTGGTCACTACATTACATTCGGTCATGAAATACTCAGCTTCATAACACAGGAATATCTATAATATAGTAGCAGCTTACTGCTCAGTGCTGGGCAGGGCAAGGACACTTCATACGAGCACTGAGCATTGAGCTGCTGAACACTAGAATACGTTCTATTCCCGAATATATGGTTTAGATCCTCTTGCATCAAGAAGCAAAGCAACTTCACATTCCTTACACTTGTCCTCAACATGATCCGTACAGAATGGGAGTTGTTTTATACCAGCACACTTTAATTACTGTTTTCTTTTTACAGAGCAAAGAAAGAATTATGCACGTGACAGTGTCAGCAGCATATCGGAGACCTCCCAATATCACGTGGAAGTAAGATTTCTATTTTCTTTTTGCAGATACAAATAAAAAAATGAGGTTGAGCAAGATATTGATCTTACACTGATGCCCAATTCTAACTTTCAAATCATGTTTAAACGTTTCTTTGTCGACTGTATTTTGTAGAGAACTTGCAGAACAGGCAAATAAACACCCCCAAATACTGGAGGAGAGAATGATTTTCTGTTCTAACTCCAGCCCATAAATAGTGAGAAAGTGTTTGAGCCCTGCTGTATTTTCAGCTAACCAAGTGTAACAAGCATTGGCAAACTCAATAGGTCTCGCCTATGCAAGATTTATTAACTTTGGCAATGTTTATTTTAGTGATGCTGTACCACAGTGCAGCTGCTGTGCAGCACTGTTGAAATAATAATACTTAAAAAAAAGTCCTATGACATTGTCAGCGTTGGCCGCGTCACAACGTGTTTTTTTTCTCTCAACCATGCTGCACAGCTCTGCGCTGCTGTACAACATAACTAAAAAATGCAACATTGACACAGCAATAAATCTTGCATAAGTGTATTTGTCAATGTTTTGGGTGTGGGAGGGATAGGGCAAGCAACAACAAGTGTTGGGGTGGGCTCAAGCAATAACAGGTAGGAGGGGGTGTGTGTCATGTGGCAAGTAACAGGGGGAGGTGGGCTGAGGAATGAGCAATGGCCAAGCACTGGTTTGGGAGGGGCACAGGGCAAGCAAAAACAATGAACAAGCACCAATGGGGGTAGATGGTGATGCAACAAAGGAGCAAGCAATGGCATTGCACGGGGCATACAACAATCGACAAGCTATGACACAGGAGAGGTGTAAGAGGGGAACAAGCAGCAAAAATGATGACTGGGGAAGAAGAAAGGTAAAAAAGAACCTCAATCCCAGTGCGGGCAGCGAAAATACACTAATCAAATTGAAGCCATTAGTACTTGGTCCATGCTTTATAAACAAATGAAGAGAAAGTGAAAGCAGCATGCGCTGATAAATCATGAGCTAGCAAATAACAGTGACAATGAAGCCAATGAATGGTAATCCATGTGCGCGCTCCAAACCCTTTTTAGTTAAAGTGTCTCACAAGCGACTACACACGTGCTGTCTCAGGTGACTCATACAAATGCAGACATTTGAGTATGCATGTGTGAAGTGCATTTGCATGTGCAACAAAGACAACAAAATTGAAAGACGGCGAGCTTGAACGGAAGAAACACTGGCAGCACTCTGAAGTAAGCACTGACAAGTGAATCTGGAAAATGTTGGCTAAAGAAAATAAACCAATCAATTTTTCCATTGCATCCTTTTCTGTATGATGTTTTACTGCCCTTTAGTGCAATGGGTGTGAAGTTTTTAGGTTGTGTGCACGCCTGCTCCATGTACCTTAAAAATGTCAAACATATTGGCTTTGCCAGTGCTGCTTCATATAAATTTAGCATGGCCTTGTTTGCAATATTTTAGAAAGAATTCTACACTTGTTTCCTGTGCATGACTATCCAGTAAATGTATCCTTACAAGCATAGCTGATTGGCAGGGGATGCAGAAGCTCTTCGCCTGAACCGACCGGTTCTTGGGTTTTTTGAGCGGCGGAATCAGCAGAGCTCACCAATTAATACATGTTGCAATGGATTGCAGAAAGTCTTGGTATAAAAGAGGAAGGAATTTAATTAAAGTCTGAAACCTATCAACTACCGTAACATTTATTACTGTATCCAGTGAGGCAATTGCACTGGTTCACACTGAAATGTGTTTTGTCGAACATCCTTGTAACGAATTCACCTGAAGCAAATGTCCCCAGATATGGAACTTGTTGTGCTGAGTTTAGAAGGCTGACCTGAAATAACTGTAACATGGTCACCGATCTGCAAGCTGGGAAATAGGTGTTTACCCTCTGCAGAGGTTTTGCTGCCATGGTAAGATTTGGAAATAAACATTGTGCAATAACTGGGCTACAGATTGAGTGGTAGTGTTGTTGCACTGCTCCAAATAACTCTCCCGTTCTCTGGGTGCTTTCACATTTGACTCTCCAGCCAGAGAAGCAAATCATTCTAACCATACATTTTGGTGAACCTAGGCACATGGTTCAAAGTTTGTCTTGGGAATTCTGAAGGAAGACACAGAAAAGTAGTGCATAAATAATTGTTAGCCCTGACAAAATCATTTGCTGTTGACTGTGCCAATAGGCGAGGTTGTATTTGATACTGGGCATGTTTGTTTCTTCTATGTTAGTTTGTTGTCTTTAGGATTAAGATTAGGAAACCGGTTATATTCTGGTTTGGTGATCATGTTCTTCCAACGTCGTGCTGGTTTGCAAAGGTATTTTATTACACCAGTGCAGCTTTGCTTCCCCTCTGTATGTTAAAGCAGGCATACTGCATGCCTAAGCTGCTGTTGTACAACCTGTATATTGGTGACCTCCAAGTAGTGCAGCAGCAAATAGATGATCATCCCCTTAGGCTTGGCAATGAGACTTCCTACCCTACATTACGATGATGGCATGGTGTTATTGCATTAAACCAACATTGGACTGCAATGCCCATTATCCAAGGTTGCAGATTATTAAGAGGACGCTTGTCTAAGGATTAACCTCCACAAAACTAAGTTAGTTCCCATTTTGCGACAAGAACATCTTCATAAGCTGTATTTCAACAGTGTAATGTTGAGCAAGTCTCTGAATAGCATCATTTGGAATTCATATTGGCTGCAAAGATGGTTTGTTCCCAGTACTGGAATGCAAAGACCTCTTTGGCTGGAGAGCAGTGCACTCGTCGTCGAGGCTTAAATAGGAGTCAGGGGCTGGATAATTTCACTATTGGTCATAGCTAAGTGAACCAATGGTGCACCATCTGTGGTCTCCGGAGAGATAGGTACATGGACACTGAGTATATGTTCTTATTCAGTAAAGTGTTTAGCCTCAAGAACTAACTGCGATTTAAAAGCTTACGTCTCAAACTGGTTTTTTAAATGTGTCCCCAACTGAGTTATGGTATTTTTGTGACATGCCTACAGCCGAAGATGGTAGACTTATGTTCATATTCGTGGGAGCGAGGTTTGGCACGAATTTGCACAAAGCAGTGAAGCTGGCTGAAGCTTCTGGGCTAGTAATTTTATGGAAGGTCAACAGTACTTACTTATTACTATTTAAACCATCATTAAGAAGTTGCTGTAGTGAATCCTCATTGCTGGCAATGGTGGTCTTAAACTTTTTACAGTGCAGATACTGAACTGCCAAGCCCACATGAACATTTGTTACATGATGACACAAGAGTGTTGTTGCTGGTTTTACGTGGCTGATGCTTTCAACAACTTGTGATTAGTATGGACTTTTGTAAGAAAATGTTCTGTCATTTGTATGACAGTTGTGGCAACTGTAAATGTAAATGTAAATGTATTTCGATTTATATAGCGCACGAATCACCCAGGGGTCTCAAGGCGCTTGCTTAGGGAACCCGTCCTGGTATTCCCCTGTGAGATACCCCGGCAGGGTATTCACAAGGTGAAAGCCAGGCATCCCGCCGCGAGGGGCCGTAGTGGAGATTAAGCAAGCTATTGCCCAGAGTCGCAGAGTGTGACCCCGTGAGTCGAGTAGGCACCGGAGCAAGAATTGTCGAGTCCGTGGAATTTTTGAGCCCGAGACCCGCCGAGGCGGGGAATCGAACCCTAGTCCACGGCTCATCTCAGCTTCCGGGTCTGCCGCCTCTAACCACTGAGCCACGCTTCTCCACAACTGAGCTATCCATGTCTTGATAAAGTGCCTTTGGCTAAAAGTATTCAGAAGTAAATATTTGAACGACTTGATATTCACTGATAATATTGGTAGCACAGATGCATATATTTGTTACTGTTTTATGCTACTCTTAAAAACACCTCGTGTTGTATTAAAGACGCAACTAATAGAGGTAATGCTGCCAGAAAACAGCATTTGCAAATCAATCATTACCAGACATCCATTACAACGCATATGCCTTTACCCCGCAGGTCTTTACAACGCAAATGTAAGTATTTCACAGCTATATTAATTATTTGCTAGTAGAGTGATGGGCCCTCAAGGTATTTGGCATTTAAACGGTATTTATTCCATAAACGCACAGCCGCGTTTTGGCCCAACCGACATTTGACAAACCAGGCTTGCTCATGGTATGAGTCCGGCTTTGATTGCTATATAATATTATATATAATCACTGTACAGAGAGACCTCCACAAAAAGCAATAATGAAAAATCTCGCACAGTTTCTTTTATCTCTTTGTTCTTTCTTTTGGTAACTGAATAAATACAGTCTTGATGCCTCAGTGAATACAGCACTACAGCCAACATGTGTTTTGTGCACATTTTCGCTTCTTCAGGGCTGTTAGACAAAATCTTATATCAAAATTCATCACCTAAATCTTTAAAAAATCACATCAATTTAACAAAATGATAATACAGAATTTTCTTCACACAGAGATTAAACTCTAATTACATATACACCTAGATGCAGAGAAATTCTTTATGTACAATTCTTATATAAAGAACCTTAAATCACAAAATTAATTAAAAATGCATTACATGCACATCCTAATATCATTCTTGTACTTTGCACTTAATAAATTCTTATTCAAATTCTTTTTGTTCCTATCAGATTAACTAGAAATTACAATAAGGTGTATATTTACCTATTGAGTCACTCTGTTTGTTATTTCCTCATCAGTCTTCTCTCCTCAATCGTGTTCAATTAAGTGTCTCTGCGTAATAAACACTCTAAAGCACATGGACAGAGAAGGACAATGTAATGAAAATGATGGGCCTCTATACAGACTGTTATATTATTATTTAGTAGTCTTGCCAAAGTTTAACCCATACTAACCTAATTAAACTAAATGTTTGTCGTAAACAAACACGCAAGATAATGCAAACTTTTAATAAAATTGATTAATACCCTAGGGAGAAATATAGATGAAAACTTATGTATCCCACAAAATTCGTATGAGTTGTAAGTTCTGTCTTTTTGTAAACTATTTAGACACATAACTTGAGATTCTCACCTGTAGCGGAATCTTATAGCTTCACTTTTTCAAAAATCCATTTCAACAGTCACTGGTCAAAAAGATTAAATAATAATACCCTTAAATCGTTGTGATTACCATAGTGAAGCTCTACAGCAATTGTGAGATCATTCCAAGTATGAAAAAGGGCCAAAGTCCCAGTGGGAAAAATCAAAAGATCTGATGAAAAAGAAACTCAGACATTATTTGGACAAACAATTACTAGATACAGAGGAGTTCAATTCTCTTTGGGTGGAGAATGCCAAAATCTCCATTATTTATTTCTTACCCAAGATACATAAAAGTGGAAGAATTCCTCCTGGCTGGCCAATAATCCCGGGTATTCGAAGCACAACGGAACACATTGCAGATATGCTGAAATGTATTTGGCACTGTTAGAAATGGGATTCCTGGTTGGCTAAGGCTTGCGCCAAAGCCAGTCAGAAACCACCACGCTGAAGATAACCCCTGCTCATCCCCTTGGTAGCTTGGCACGAGCAGTCAGGCTTATCTCAGAGGCAATGTGTTAAGAGTTTGCGTAACCCACACACACACACATAGCAGCAACACACTAGGCACACCACAAAAGAAACTCCACACAAGGTTGTATCAAACATAGCCTTTGTATTATCAAAAACACATTAGAAACATAATCAAGCATTTACACTGTGCCAACTGGCACTAGGCAATATTCACAGGGGATTATATACAGAACCAGGCCAATTGGGCTACGGTCAGGACAATCAGCACACAGGCAAGTAAATATAAAACAC
Source organism: Lissotriton helveticus (assembly GCF_964261635.1). Lineage (NCBI taxonomy): Eukaryota > Metazoa > Chordata > Amphibia > Caudata > Salamandridae > Lissotriton > Lissotriton helveticus. The sequence continues at coordinate 537,119,471 of NC_136057.1, read as the reverse complement.
AACCAGTACCTACTGGCAAAATACTGTACTTTTCGCATTATATCCTGCAACATAAAAAACATTATGCCTTCTGCATCGCAAGCATTAACACATTATGCAATCTGCATCACCTTAGGCATGAAAACACCTTAGCGCCAACCTTCTAGGTATAAATCACTTTAGGCAATAAGTAGCACCAGCGTAAACACAGTATGCAATAACCTCATAAACTTCATTAGAGGCATAACTCAGAGTGCATAAATCACATTTGGCACATCATCACATGAGTCATAAAACACATTATGTAGCTTTGTAGAGCCTGGCGCTCTACCAATCTCACCCACAATGACCCCAGGCCATCTGGCCTTTCACCTGGGCACTAAACTCCCTTTGTCCAGAATGTCAGGGCTTGGCTGCCAATGCAGCAAACTCCAAAGTGCGCAAAGCGCTGGGGCAGGGCAGGAGTGTATCTTACTCCTTTATCTAAAAAATTCCCCCAAAGAAAAGAATGGCGCTGGCACACACTGTGCATCCTGGGTCCCCACTGAGACTCTACACAATGGCCCTCAAGAAAAATGAGCACAGGCACCATGGTGCCTCTAGGGTCCCTACTGGGACTTCCTAACAACTGTGCCCAACGTTGGACCGGTCTGCTCTCCTGCGGGGACCGCTCAGCAAAACCTGCCACTGACAATGTGCCTCAAAAGGGGGCTCTGGTGTGGGGAACGAAGCCGCTCCTCCCCCTACCTCTCCCACAACTCCTAACCTGGACCAGGCACGGGCACCGTACGCAAGGGGGTCACAGTCCCTATACTTATACCCAGATTCTCTTTGTCTGCAGCACAGGGCTTGGGGAAACCGGATGCAACTGGTTCAGGGGGGAATTGGAGCACTTTGTTTACCAAGCTCCTCTTCCCCTTTGTCAGGTGGGGGCTCAGTGATCAGACACACCACAGGGGGCGGAGCCAGCATTGTAAAGGCTAGGCACAGACCTATTCAGGGACCAGGAAATTCTCCTCCCACTACTCCAAATGCAGTTGTCCCATTCAGCCTAGCGCTGACTCTCCATGCCCCTCCTGGAGCCGCACACATCTTGCCAGCCCCTGTCACTCAAAAGCCAGACATACAATTCACATCAGGCAGGCAGACACATAGCGCACACAAATGCTAACTTCTAAAAGTGGTATTTCTAAAATAGTTCTAATAAATCTGCACACACCATTGCGCAGCGTTTATTATCACTATTCCAAATATACCAAACTTGACCACGCTGCGCCTCTCATATCAGGAATTACCACTGAAACACTTGTCAGGGAATCCCCAATGCTTTCCTATGGGAGGGCAGCACCACAGTAGTGAGAAACCAAAATGTCTGTTTGTCACTTCCAGGACATGTCACACACTTAAGGTGCATGTCCTATTTTTTACCTACAATGCACCCTGCCCATTGGGCTAGCTAGGGCTTACCTTAGGGGTGACTGACAGGCAGTAACAGGGGGGGGGTCACAGATATGGCACACACTTTAGGTGCCACATCACAGCGACAGTGACACTGCGCACACAGGGCCTGCAATGGCAGAGGCCTGAGATAGGTTTGCAAGGCTACTTAGGTGGGTGACGCATGTCACCCACTAAAGTATTTTGATTCATCGAGCCACCATTCTCTTCATTATCACATATGAGAGCGCCTTTTTGTTTGATTTCATTAATAGACTAAATGTTTTTTCCATATATAATACAAATCTAGCCACATATAAGATACACATGACCCCTGACTTGTCTCTTAGTTCATTAACAGCATTGTCATCATGGCAGGGATGTTTCTCAAATCATGTTTAAAAATGATCATTTTAAATAAATACATAACTAAAGCATGCAGTGGTAGCACACTGTCATTTGTAATCAGCAGATTTTACATTGAAATGTTGACAAACTTTCCCACTGACATGCAGCTTTACTGATAAAACAAAATAGTGTACAAACAATAATGTTTGTAAATAGTTTCTGAAAATGTGTCATTTGCACAGCACCAAGTAAAGTGTTCTGGTTTGTTTTGCTCCTATTTCACTCTTTGTTGCATCACACTTAATTACAAAAACATTTGCTTTTGTAATTTATCATATATTTAAAAATATTTGTAATATTAATTTACAGGCTATTTATATAAATGTTATCTGTTACAGAAAAATAACTGACATTTTCAGACCTCTCACTTGACAAAAACCTCTAACTCTCCTAAGAGGGAGAAAAATAAACTTCATATCCAAGCAGCAATTAGTAAAAAAAGACAAACTGACATTTGACCTCTTTCCTTGAACCTTCAGCAAATGTGTCCAGATAAAAACAAGATTTAACGGCATCTTTATTACTCTTTCAATTTCACAATGAACAGAATACCTGTTCCTTCCCAGCTTAAGTTCAGATGAGAGTAGTTGCTAAAAATATCTCCATCAGATAACATTTTACTCGCAATTGTGAAGATTTATGGTAACCTGTATTAATATTTTGATAGTACATTATTAATAGGTCTACAAATCGATAAGAAGATTAGTTCAACAAGCCTAATCCTGACTCACTATGGTTAAACAGGAAGGTGTGTCATGAAGTTTGACGATTTGTTTTTTTACCAATGGTAACGATATTCCACGATAGTTTAGGGGGAGATTATGGTGTGATGGAATGAGAATGACTGGGTATACTGTTCGTTTCCCGGTAGGGGTATAAATGCACTTTAAAAAAAATTGAAAATCGAGGTTGGGTTACTTTTTAATTTTATGAATTTCATAAGGAGGCCTTAGGACATTTATATTAGCACCACCTGTTCTATACGGAGCAAATGCAAGTTTATATGTAAAATAAGTGAAATACAGACAGTATGAGTCCTCACAATGACTTCAGAACAATAAGGTTATTCTGTCAATTACAAACACACAACGGAGGATAAGACAAGAACAGCTTAATGACAAAGTCTCCAGCAGCACAGGGGCAACTCTGTGAAGCGACTAATTTAGAACATTGAGGGTTTGAGCCTCTTTCTAGAGCGTGAGAAACCAAAATCCGAGTTAATATTTTTGGAGAAGATTAATTTTGACCTAGGGGAGTAAACATCTAAAATGTTGAAGTAATAATAATAAACCAATATAAGTGTTAAGTTCAAGCTACATATATTGGGTAACATATATTTTGTTTGTGATGAAGAGTTACGTAAACGGGTACTGACAGAGAAAAAGAGAATTTTGGCGCGTGAACAGGTGCGAACAAATAAAGCGAGTCGGAATATAAATAGAGTAGTGGGCAGTGTAATTTAGATGCTCTTTTGATCCGAATGTGAAGACGAAAGTACGAACAGGAACAGTGAGTGGGCTTTATGCAGATTTTAAATACACTTTGGTTACGGTTTGGACTTTACTCCAACTAGGGTTGGGACATTGATTTGACTTTGTAAACAATGAGACCTTGTCCACAAGTTTCTTAAAGAGTGTGTGTTTTTCATATGATTTTCATGATGAACTTCTCTGTCCCTAAAATATTTAGAAAGTAGGACATACGATTTTAATAGGGTGTCTAGTTATGTGTAGCCTGTCCTTTCACTGGTTAGAACACACACAAATCTGCAAGTCGGCTGATTTATTGCCTTAGTTATTTGTCCCATTGTTAACTACTTGGGTAACGGACACAGCTACAACATAAGAGAAAAACAATGTAAACAGATGTCTTGGCATTGCCCTGTTATAATGTATGTACCAATAAAAAGATGGAGTTAGATTTGATTGGAAAAATCTCCCCCTCATAAAGTTTAGGATCTAATAAATCGCAAAGTATAAAAAACTTTTCCATTAGAATAAAACTTTGAAATCTAAGGTTTTAAGTGTGACTATGAATCACATCTGATTTATTCACAGACCCATATCAAGGGAAATTTGAGGTTATTATTTAATTTCTTCGACCAGTGACTGTTGAAATGGATTTTTGAAAAAGTGTAGCTGTATGATTCCGCAACAGGTGAGAATCTCAAGTGAAGCGTCTAAATAGTTTAAAAAAACAGCACTTACAACTAATACGAATTTCAGTGGGTGAATTGCTTTTCATCTATATTTCCCCTTAGGGAATTACTCAATTTTATTTAAATTTCGCATTATCTTGCAGGTTTGTTTATGACAAACATTTAGTTTAAATATGTTAGTATGGGTTAAACCTTAGTAAGACTACTAAATGATAATATTATAGACTGTATAGAGACCATTGATTAAGTCTGGTTCCACAACCAAAACTTACTAGGAACCCTGGGTCGACAGATCTTTTATTACCTGCTGAGAAGTATAAAGGGGAGTATCATTCATGGCAACAATTTATCACAATCAAGAACTGTAACGCGGAAAAATCACAGATTCCAGATTTCAATTTAGGGAGTTTATTACAAAGCCAAAAACAACTGAATATACAAGCCCCTCAAAACAAGGTTGTAAAAAAACTTTGGAACTAATACAAAACCAAACCTATGGATTAGTCTGCTTCGGTGGATCATGAAAAGAATAAACAACTCACATACTATCAGTCACCCATAGAGCTACTCACACACCTACTATAGCACACAAGCAAGGACTGCTCCAACATTTAAGTCAAACTTCATCTGTGGCTAGAATGTAAAACCATTAACTATCCCTACTCTATCTCTAAAGTGACATCCCTACTTAGCAATTCCCATTCAAAATCAGTTGAAGGCGTCATCTTGTGAAGACTTCCTAAGAAGTACATTCACAGAGTAATTCAGTAGCTTAAGTTACAGAGCTCGTTCTAAGATGTTCTTTCCAGATCGATTTTTTGACACCCTTCCCCTAACTCGTCCTGTCTCTTTCTGCCTCTCCTCCCTCAGGGCTCTTTCCCTAATACAAAATACAAAGATATAAATCACGCCCACAGATCACCTCTTGCTATGGACACCTCTCCTTGGTCGTTTTCCACCGCCCTCTCCATATGTAGTCCGATGACCTTGTTTCCCAAGCCTCCTCAACAAGAAAGAACACCATCTCCCAGTTCTCGACCTTCTGTTTACAATGTTTCTCTTCTCCTCCATGCCTAACTCCTAAAACAAAAGGCATTAGTTCTAACTAACAAAGGCAGCTACTTCCACCTGCAACTGAAACGTGAGAACAGAACATCCTTGCATACACATGAAATTCGCTGACTACCTCCAAATGCGAGAGCCTACCAGGGAAATTCCATTTCCAGGCCTACACAATTCGGCCTACATAAGAATAAACTAACAGGCCTTTCATGGGAACAACATGAACATTTCATTTAGGCCTTTAACATCAACCAATTACGCATGTTATAACATTGCATCTGCAAGCAACTACATTTCACTACATTTTAATCACAACTCATTATTTCTTCGTGCAGTCTCCATCATGGTGCATGTTTAAACCTAATGCATTTCATTACACATGGCTATTTTGTTAAGCAATTGCAATAGACATCAAAAGTTAGTTTCAAATGCAAGCGCCCTTTCATTTCTCTTCTGCATGGCACGAAATACTTTTCTATTCATACACTTGCACATTCTTGTTATTTCCACACATTTCTACTAATGAAATTAATAGAACACAAGAATATATGCGTGTGCAGACTATCCGTGACTATGATGCACCCCATCGCGCTCAATCACCATTGTTTCGATTACATTGTCCTTCGGTGTCCATTTGCTTTGGAGAGTGTTTATTACGCAGAGACTCTTAATTGAATAAGATTGAGAAGAGAAGACTGATGAGGAACTAATAAATACAGTGACTCAATAGGTAAATATCTACCTCATTGTAATTTCTAGTAAATCTGATCGGAATTAAAAGAATTTGAATAAGTATTAAGTGTAAATTACAAGAATGATATTAAGATGTGTATGTAATGCATTCTTAATTAATTTTATGATTTAAGGTTATTTGTATACAAATTGTACATAAGGAATTCCTCTGCATCTAGGTGTATATGTAAGAAAAGTTTTAATTTCTATGTCTGATTTTGTGAACACTTGGGTGATAAATTTTGATATATGATTTTTGTGTCTAACAGCCCTGAAGAAGCACAAATGTGTGTGAAACACGTGTTGGCTGTAGTGCTGTATTTACTGAAACTCAAGTCTGTATTGCTGTATTTATTCAGTCACCAAAAGAAAGAATAAAGACAGCAATATAAGAATTACAAGATTAACTCAAAAAACTCATTAGATAGTCAGTGATATCACTGATGACATCACTCATGACTTCTCATATGACATCACTGATTACACCATCCACAGAATCTGACAGCCCCCCCCCCCCACAACCCAGTATAACCTTTCACACACCCACTCTACCTTCCACACTACCATTCTTAAAACCATTGGCACACCTATACCAGTACGTACATACCCACTAACTGATTCATAGGTCTACACACACAGCCACTCAGTCACTCATACAGCCATTCATAACCCAACACCTTCACTAATAGAGCCACTGATATATCCCCTCATACACCCATACAGCCACTCACATACTATCAGTCTCCCATAGAGCTACTCACACACCTACTCACTCAATCACACAACCACTTACTCATCTATACAGTTATAAACACCCACTCACATATTCATTTAGATACTAACACATACTCACTCACCTATACAGTTACTGACACAAGCCCACAGTCACCCATACAGCCACTATCACAATCACACCGTCACACAGTCACTCATATACTCCAACACTCACCTATACTGCTTTTCACATATTCAGTGACCCATATACCACTGACATATCCATTCACTCACCGACACAGCCATATGCACACTGAGTCACCCATACAGCCTCTCACAGACGCACTCATCCATGCAGGCAGTCACACACCCACTCACCCACATACACAGACATCCATACAGGTACTCAGACAACCAATCAATTGCCCTTACAGCCACTCACGTACCCACTCACACACCCATACAGCCACTTGGTCACCAACTGACACTAACATTTACACAACCAGTCCTTCACCCAAACATTCACTGAGACACCTACTCATTCACTTACAGTCAGTTACACACCCACTTTATGATTCATACAGGCACTCATACACCCACTGATTCACCAATGCACCTTGGTGTTTATATATATTTAACACTTGTAAACTTTTCAAAAATTCTCAGTCACTGGATGATGTCATCAATGATTTTATTTGAGATGTCATGAGTGATGTCACTGACCATGTCATGAATGATGTAAGATGTGAGGTCATAAGCAGTGCATTGTCGGGCATGAGTTACTTTGCTCAGCTAACAAAAACTGCAGAATTTCTCTGGTTTTGTATGTGTGAAATCTGAGCCTAACTATAACGGTATAAACACCCCTCTCTGGCAATTCCGGGACTTCTCTTGTTTACAAGAGAATACTCTCAATGTGGCAGCTGGACTGTTTTTGTGAGGATATTTATTGCACGTGACACTTTAATTTTTGCACTGAAACAACAGCAACTGTATTGTGGTGGAAGAAATGCTATCCAGCTTTATTGGAAATTACACCACAATGTTGATTACACTGCATTGTGGGACTTGAATGCACTTGCGTCTGGTCACGTGGGGACAGGGATGATTTACACCTGTGTCCTTTTACCTCCGTTCCTATGTTCAAGGCAGTGGTGCCGATACGCGTCAGGATTTAGTGCTAGCAGCCGCATTAGAGTATAAAAACAAAGGCTGCAGTTGTTCCGTAAATTGGCCCCATTTCTTTTGTTTTTGGTGTCTACATACCAGAAGTTCTGTCTCTGGATTGAGGCTTTCTCTGTTCAGAGAAAGCCTTCCATCAGCAGCTTGATTTCTTTAGATACTACCCTCACAGCCCGGTTAACGAAGCCTTCTATAGTGGAAGCTCGAGAGACAGCAGACAGGATTTCACTTTCCCATATGTGTGGGACCCTTGAGTACCATTTACCTTCCTGAGCAGAGAAAATGAGATAGCATTGTTAAATCAACAGCCCCTATAGCGATACAAACCCAAAATATTCCAGGCACCCTCCCACACCAATCCCATAAAAACAAAAACAAAAATGTGTAAGGGAGATTATAAAAAGTCCCAGAACAGATGTCAAAGAACAACTGGGGCAGCAAAAAGTAAATTACCATACATGCAGATCCCAAGCAGTAAATTACTTGTGAAAGTCAGCCTCCTTCTCCACTGCAGGCAAAGATGTGAGCTAAGGGGGTGGCCTGCCCTGCCTCTTCCTGTTGCTGTCAGGCCCACCATTGGCTCGGGCTTAGCCCAGACGCCTTCCATATGCGTTCGGCTCTGTGGGACTTACACATGCGCTATATATAGCGCCAAACAGGAAACAGCTAGTGTGTGCTGCAGGGACCGCCTCCTGGGGCCCTGGGGAATGCTAGCAAATGTAGTCCTCCCTATTCTGCCACTGTAAAGAGACCCGCACTGCGCTTTATATTGTCAACCAGGAAGCAGCTGGTGTGTGCTGCAGGGACCGCCTCCTGGAACCTGGGGAATGCTAGCAAATGTGGATCTCCTCACTATGCTACTGGAAAGATATATACATTACTGAGAAAAAACAAAGGTTATAGCGACGTTCTAGTTAGGCTCACAGTTCCCTCATACTAAAACAGTAAAATTTAGCAGATCTTAAAGAAACACGTTAGTGTTACATTCCTTACCTTAGAATTACCCCCAGGTGTCAGACTGGATCCGGAAAGTTTTTCGTCAGCAGTACCCCTGCGCGTCGGTAGGCGTCGTCTGCGGCTCCGCGTCCGTCGGCGGCGTGGTGATTGCTGAAATTACTTTTTGGACATTTTTGTCTATCTTTTTCGAGTCGACATCGACTCCTGGTGACGGTAGGGTTGCCCTGGTTCAAGCCGTGTGATGCCTGTCACAGACTGATGTCGGTTACTGACCCCCACCGCCGGTGTCTCTACTGTTTGGGGGCCGACCACTATGACAAGTCGTGCCCCGATTGCCGGGCCTTGACGTCGAAGGCTAGGCGGGAGAGTTCCCATAAGCTCCTCGAGCACCGGCAGTCTGCTCCGCGCCGCTCAAGTTCCCGGTCGAGGAGGAAGACAAGGGACCGGTCACGGAGCCAAAGTCCTCTTCGATCGTTTGGATCCAAGTACTCGCACTCGGGTAAATCGAGGCTTGGCAAAAAAGTCGAAGAGACACCATCGTTTTTCGACCTCCCCTCGTGCGACTCGGCCGAGGGTTCAGGTGGTGCCGCCCTTGAAGCTCCGGCGGAGCCCGCGCAGTCGTATCCAGCCCCATACCCTCTGGTCCCTGGGGTCAATGCGACTCCAGAGCAGATTCAAGACTTCCTTGTGGCCATGAGGACTCTTTCTGCCGTCGAGACCTGCCGGCATGCCTTCGGGCCTCGCGGGTCTGATTGGGGGTCCTAGCCCTGTGTTGCAGGCGGCTTCGGCCCCGGCGCCACCGGCATCGCAGGACCCCGTGGGATCCAGGCCTGGATCCCAGTCGACGCCAGTTGACCTTACGACTCCCCTGGCGCCAACCCCCTCGGTGCCACCTCTGGTACCGTCCTCGGACGCCGCCGTCCCCGGCTTCAGCCCTGTCACGGACTCTGCGTCGGAGCGGCGCCGCTCGGTGCCGTCTCAGACGCCGACTGGTGAGCTTTTCACCTATGCCCGGCTCTGTCATTTTCGCCTGTTTATCAGGACAGGGATGAAGGGGAGGACTGGGAAGGGTCTGAGGACCCTCTGGCATAGCAGTGCCAGTTAAGTCAGGACTGGGCAGATAAGCTAGAGGAGGCCAGTGGTCTATACACTTCGCCTGACACTGGTTTTCTCTCTCCTCCTTCCATGGCTACGGAGGAGGGTGCAACTTATGCTGTGGTGCTGCGCAATGCCGCCATGGCCTTGGGCCTTGAGCTTCCTGCAGTGGCCATGATGACAAACCTCCTCACCAAGGTGCTTCAACCGCCAGTAAGCTCTTTGGAGCCTCTGCTGCAGTTTAATGAGACCCTCACTGACGTTCTGATGGGCACTTGGTCCAAAGCCACCACCATCCCACCTGTGGTTCGGAACGTGGCCCGGCACCACCGCCCAGCTCCGGGCGACCCCTGCTTTCTGTCCACCCACCCCACCCCTGAGAGACTGGTTATCCAGGTCTCCACATCCTAAGCCGCGTTCCCTACCACGCCCCCGGACCGGGAATCCAAAAGGCTGGAACAGTTTGGCAAGAAACTGTTTTCCTCTGTCAGTCTAGGGTTGCGGTCCATTAATACTGCATGCCTTTTGGGCCGTTACACCCAATCTCTGTGGGATACGGTGGCAGACGTGCTGCCCCAGTGTCTGGAGGAGGCCAGGACATGGCTCGCCCACGCTCTTGCTGAGGGGCGGGATGCAGCGCGATACTCCATTCGATGTGGACTTGACACCACGGACTTGCTGGGCAGAGCGATTGCAATGACGGTGGCGATTCGTCATCACGCCTGGCTGAGGTCCACGTACTTTTCGGGGAATGTCCAGAGCACTCTCGGACATGCCTTTTGATGGCCGTCGCCTCTTTGGCGACAAGGCAGATAGCGCGCAGGAGTGCTTTAAGGACTCCAGGGCTGCGGCCAAGTCCTTGGGCCTGTCGGCCCAGCGCCAGAAAACTTCTGCTTTTCGCTCCTTTTGTGGCCACGGAAGGGGCACGCCTGCATGTTTGTCCAGCCACAGGCCGCAGAACCAACCTCTACGCGGTCGTGGACGTGCATTCCGCCGTGGCGGAGCAGGGGGCCAGAGAGGCGGTCAGCTTACATCTGCTCCCGCAGCATCTGCCTCAAAGCCTTCCTAGTACGAGCTTTCAGGCCCATTCCACGCCAGTGGGAGGCAGAGTTCGCCATCACCTGCTCCATTGGTGTACCATCACTTCGGACAGGTGGGTGCTGTAAATCGTCCGAAGGGGCTACTCCCTCCCCTTCTAGATAACCCCTCCATCCATGCCACCGCAGTACCACCACATGTCAGGGGATCACTTGCAACTTCTGCAGGAGTTTTGAAGTTTCGGCTCTCTTGGCGAAGGGGGCCATCGAGCTCATTCCTGTATGTATTGCGACTTATATAGCGCACGTATCACCCGAAGGCATCAAGGCGCTTGCCTTGGGAACCCGTCCTGGCTTTTTCCCTGTGAGATAACCCCTACTGGGTATCCCCAGGGTGAAAGCCAGGCATCCCGCAGCGGGTGGGCCGCCGTAGTGGAGATTAAGCAACTATTGCCCAGAGTTGCAGCGTGGGACCCCATGATTAGAATAGGCACGAGGCGAGAATTATCGAGTCCGTGGACATTTTGGGCTCAGGACCCTGCCGCGTCGGGAATTGAACCCTGGTCCCGGGCCAGACCTCTGCATCAGGGTCTGCCGCTCTAATCAGTGAGCCACACTCCTCTACTTATTCCTGGCCCATAAGTAGGGCGGGGTCGTTACTCTCATTACTTTCTGGTTCCCAAGAAGGGCAAAGGGGACTTGTGCCCTGTCTTGGACCTCAGTTGCGTCAACGGCTTCCTCCGGAAGGAGAAGTTCAAGATGCTGACGTTAGCTCAGGTTCTGGCTACCCTAGACCCTGGAGACTGGATGGTAGCGTTGGACTTGCAGGACGCTTATTTCCATATTCCCGTCCTGCCGGCCCATCGGCGTTAACTGCAGTTCACGGTAGGCCACAAGCACTTTCAGTTCACTGTGCTCCCCTTCGGCCTCACCAGTGCCCCTCGGGTGTTCACGAAAGTGATGGGGGTGGTCGCAGGTCAGGGGTTCCAGGCTTCCCCTATCTCGACGACTGGTTGTTGAAGGCGGGCTCGCCCCAAACAGTCGTCTCCCACCTCCAGACTACGGCTGACCTCCTGCATTCGCTGGGGTTCCCTATCAACATGCCGAAGTCGCCCCTGAGCCCCTCCCAGAAGCTCCTCTTAATCGGAGAGGTTCTGGACTTGGCGCAATTTTGGGTTTATCCTCCCGAGCAGCGGGTTCGGGATATTCAGGCTTTGATTCCAATCTTTCAACCTTTATCCCGAGTTTCGGTCAGGTTGACCCTATGGCTTCTGTGACTGATGGCCTCCTGCATCCTGCTGGTACATCACGCCAGGTGACGGATGCGGGCTCGGCAGTCGGAGCTGAAGTTCCAGTGGGCACAGCATCAGGGCAACCTGTCTGACCATGTCCTGATCTCGGAGGCCACTGCGAGACAGTTGCAGCGGTGGCTCACGGACCGCATTTGGGTCAGCGGCTGATCTATTTCCCTTGCCCAACCGGAGCACACAGTGGTGACAAATGTGTCCCTCCTGGGATGGGGTGGCCACATGGGAGAGGCAGAGATCAGAGGCCTCTGGTTTCCGGCGGAGTCCCGGCTCCACATCAACCTTCTGGAGCTGCGGCCGATCCAGCTTGCACTGAAAGCATTCCTTCCCTCTGTCCGGGGAAGTGTGGTGCAGGTGTTCATGGATAACACCACCGCCATGTGGTATTGCAACAAACAGGGCGGGGTGGGGTCGTGGTCCCTATGTCAAGAGGCTCCGCGCCTCTGGACATGGCTGGAACATCAGGGCATCACTTTGGTGGTTCAACATCTGGCAGGTTCCCTGACGCCAGGGCGGCCAAACTCAGCTGTCGGTGCATGATGGATCACGAATGGCGTCTGAACTCTGACGTGGCGCAAGGTGTCTTTCAGCAGTGGGGAGAGCCTTGGCTAGATCTATTCGCCACCGAAGAGAACGCGCAATGCCAGAAGAGTGAGTGAGCTCCAGGGTCTTTCTTCTAAGCCTCCTTTCCTCTCTGTCCATCCGGACAAAGTTGTTCTGAGGACTCGTCCTTCTTTTCTGCCCAAGGTGATTACTGCCTTTCACATCGGTCAGACCATTACCTTGCCCACCTTCTTTCCGCCTCCGCATCCCCGGACAGAGGAAGGCAGGCTCCACCGTTTGGACCCAAAATGTGTGCTCTCTTTTTACCTGAACCGCACACAACAGTTCTGGGTGGACGACCAACTCTTTGTTGGCTACATGGGCGCTAAGTAGGGACGAGCGGTGCACAAGCGGACCATTTCTCGGTGGGTCGTGTTGTGCATCAAGATCTGTTATTCCTTGGCTAAAAAGGAACCTCCTGTGGGGCTGCGCGCCCATTCCACTTGGGCCACAGCGGCTACTACTGCCTTGGGACGGGAGGTCCCTTTGCAGGACATTTGTCAGGCAGCTACGTGGGCCTCGCTGCACACGTTTGCCAAGCAATACTGCCTTGTCAGTCAAGTCCGGAGAGACGGCTTCTTTGTATGTTCTGTTCTCCAGGACTTTCTGGTGTGATTTTGGTTCGCAGACCCACCTCCGGGGTTGGTATTGCTGGGGTATCTATTCTAAGGTGAGGAATCTAACACTAATGTGTTTCTTTCAGATGCACAAGTTACTAAACTTCGGTAACAATATATCTATAAGAAACATTAGTTAATGTTAGATTCCTTACTGCCCCACCCATCCTCCCCGTTCTGCGAACCGATATCTAGGGTTAAGGACTTTCCCTGTTAGGTCCCTAGTTTCATGGCACCAGTATCGGTTTCTTGCATGGCTCTGAGTTCCTGGCATGAAAAGCTGTGTACAGAACTGATGTCTGCTCGGGAGGGTGGTGTTTAAGTACTCCAGCGACATCACTCCGGTGATCACGACGCCGCCAACGGACGCAGATGACGCCTACTGACGCGCAGGGGTACTGCTGACGAAAACTTTCCGGATCCAGTCTGACGCCTGGGGGTAATTCTAAGGTAAGGAGCTAACTATCACTTCCGCCCTGCAATGCACTGCTTATGACCTCACATATTACATGACTCATTACAACAAGAGCGCTTGTGCATTAATTTGCTCATGTTACTGCCTAAACCAGGTTAGAGGTTTATATTTCTCGATGATCAGCAAGAAGGAGCACGAAAAAGTGGGTATCTCTGTAGCTAATCTTAGTCTTTGTGCTAAAGGCCCCATATGGATCGAAAGGCATGGTGGCAAGAGGCCATCCTGATTTACACCTCTGGCTAGATTTAAAATCTGTAGTCAGATGTTCATTTAATCATGTTATCTTCCTGAGGATATTTACACATTGCCAATAGTACAGGAATAATCTGCCCCTAAACCAAAACATTTGCAAGTGCAGCACACAAAAAACACCAATTTAGCTGATTTATTGTCTCTTGATCTTTGTGGATGAAAAACGTTTATAATCGAAACTGAAGAGCAAAATGAGCCTGTATCATTCACGTGGGTCTGAACTTATGATCCAAGACATACACCCTATCCCTTAGGAAGACTGAATCTTACCTTCCCATCATATTAAACCGCTTAGTCAGAAAGTACACTCCTTGATGTATGAAAGTTTTATTTTTCCCAGATGCAATGCCGTCAAAGCCTGTAGCTTTTCCTCCTTTCAGGCTCCCAATGCTTTCCTTGCCCTCTGCTTCAGATATTGGTAGCTCCATTGCTACCTGCTGGGCCCTGGATATATCTTTGGTTGGTATATAGATTTCCAGCCAGAGATTGACTTTCTGTGTCTTTGGATTCAGTTCTACCTTGTTAGACCTGGCATCATTGGTGTGGGTCTCCCTCGCATTTTTTTCCTGTTGTCTCCTACGTTTTTGCTGTGTTTTGCTGGTCTAGATACTTTGGGCACTTTGCCACTGCTGTTCAGTGCCAAAGTGCAAGTGCTCCCATTGTAAATTGTTGTAATGGATTAGTGACTCTATGATTGGATTATTTGCTTCACTTGTCAGTCCCTAATACAGTGCACCATGTGTGCCCAGGGCCTGTAAATCAAATGCTGCTGGTGGGCTTGCAGCACAGATTGTGCCACCCACTGAAGCAGCTTGTAAAATATGGCTCACGCCTGCCATTGCAGAGCCTGTGTGCAGTGTGGGACTGCCATGTTTACTTGGCAAGTGCACACACTTGCCAGTCCCTAAACCTTCCCTTTTCTACATGTAAGTCACCCCTATGGTAAGCCCAAGGTAGCCCTGTGGGCAGGGTGCATTGTATTGGAAAGGTAGGACTTGAAAGACACAATTTTTGACGCATCGCATCAGATTGTCGCATCGAGGCGCCATCTAGTTGCATCATAACCAGAGCGCAGTAAGAAACAACCATATCACCTCCTCTCCTGTAAGGTACTGTCGCTTCACCTCCCCGACACTGCAGTAAGTAACCGACGCATCACCTCCCCCGATGCAAGGATCCGAAGCATCACCTTCCCTGCGACCCTTTTGTTTATATTGCGTTACGCATCTAAGGTACTTTAAGAGTGAAGTGTCGCATTTACCATCTATATTGAACTAAGCTATTTCTACCATTTTAAAGTCATCTTCTTGCTATTGTATTGTGGATATTTATCGTTTGGTCTTGTGTTAAGTCTAGATTAAGATTTCTTAGTTTTCTAAAGTGGTGTGGTGTCCATTGGTAGTATTTTCACTATATTACTGTATGTGTTCACAAAACCTTTACACACTGCCTCTGAGATGAGTCTGTCTGCTCGTGCCAAGCTACCAAGGGGGTAAGCAGGAGTATTTTAGGAGTGTATCCCCCTTTCCCTGACTTGAAGCAAGGGTCCCTATTTGGACAAAGGTGCCAACCAGAGACCCCCATTTCTAACACTCCTCATACATGTGTTCAGAGTATTGGCGGAAGATCTGCTCAATACTTTTGATATCAATTTTAGCAAGACTATCAGGGTCAAAGATCTCTCTGGTGGAATTTTGTTTACATTCAGTGAATAGGAGGTTTCCCATAATCAAAATATTTCCGCTTGCTAACCTCCCATTTTTTTCCTATTTAAGCTAGTCTAACCTTCAAATAAATTCTTATTGCATTTAAAGTATAACCTTTCTTGTGGAGTTCATACTGGGCTGGCCATAGTTTCGCTCAAAACACTGCCACTGTGAATATTTGTATTTTATCTTCTAACACTTGCTGCTCCATTGTCAATCTTTCAGCAGCCCTAATATGTTGTTGCATAGGAATCCCTCACCAATAAGCTTTATAAGCATCCCATACTATCTTATTACATGCTAAACCTAAATTAATTTTAAAATCGGTACCATTGTTATCTTGAAGCTGTTGCACCAATGAATTGCTCATTAACCGCTTCCTGTCCTAGGTCCATCTGTTTTGACTTGTAGGAGGTCTCATTGGATAATACAACTTGAGCTTTTGATCAGAGAGGTAAATAGTTCAAACATATGTCAACAGGCTTATTTAAAGGAGGTAATAATCTAACCCTGGAGAATTTCCCAGAGTTCTTTGTAGGGAAAGTATACCCTCTTGATTGATGGTTTTTAGTTCACCATATATTGCATAGATTAACTATGTTGGTCAAAGTGCCTAACATGGCCTGAAATTTAGACCACCATCTTATTCATTTTGATGTCAAAATTGCCAACTATTACATATGTAGTTCGATTTTCAGATAACTTGTTAAAGAACCTCTGGAATAAAGCAGGATTGCCTACTCGAGGACCCTAGAATGAAGCAGTGGAATCCCTATGAATTTTACATTAAAAGTGACCCACTTCCCCAGTGAACGCAAAGTAGAGTTAACAGCACAACCCTACTTCTCACCATTATTAAAATAGCTACCTTTTTGTATTGCAAAGTTTATCTTCTTACCCTTCAAAAGATGAGTCTCTTGCAAGATATAGTTTTCTTTACACATGTGGATATATGGGGATTCTTTTTGGACTTTTGCCTCATCATGCTCACTGCAGCCTATATGCCCTATTCTGCCATCCCTCCTCCCCCAAAGAATAATTTTTCTTTTAAGAGACACCTAGAGTGCTGATGTGAGCTCATCGTATCCTCTTATTTCTGTACTAAGTCTTACACCTCAAATCACATTTGTCTAACCAGTAGGCAATTCTATCTCATTATTGTCTCTTACCTGCCAAGCCATTTGCCTCCTGCTGGTAGATTTTGTGTGATAGCCCACTTTCTTTTCTTTTCAGAGGCACTGTCTCTGGCAGGGCATCCCCAGGACAGTGGAATAAGGCTGTGGAGTATCATCACTGGCTGGCAATTCCTCCCCTCCCTCTACTTCCTGGAGGGCATGCAGTGTGAGCTCGATAGCCCACATGGCAGTGTCCGCACTGACGCAGTGAAAAATGTGGGCAGCAGCTGTTTAGATGTGTGCTGTCTGAAGGGCCTGATGTTGGGAGAAGTGTTTGGTCACTGAGCCCCTTTGTCGACAAACCTTGTCAGAACCACATGACTATTATCTGTGTACAACAATCAATGGTGGGAAGAGGTAATGCCTGGGGTACCGGACTGCTGCTTCTCGGTGGAATTAGTCCAGGTTTTGATAGCACTGCCTCTGAAACTTTCAATTACATCAGACTTGGTCCTAGATCGTTAGGTGTGATTACCCAGCAACAGAATTGAAGTACGTTTTAAGGAAAGATTCAGTGGTTGGTAATGTAAAAAAGGTTGATTGGTCTAAAGTTTTACAAGAAATACAACCATATGACAAGGTATCATGTTCAGGGAACAAAAACGCTGTAGTAAGCGCTATCGCAAAGAGGGTATTTCTGGATGCTATTTTAATATGTTGCTAATTTAATAGAGCAGAGAGCTCTGAACACTAGCCTGTCAAGGTTGTGCACCCTGTATTGGACAAGAAATTAGGAAAATGTTTAAATGGGGGCCGCAGTAGGTTCATTGTAAAACATAGTAATACAGATGCCTACCAAAAAAGATAGGTAAATAACCTCAGCAGCCCAAATGTTTATTTTTAAGAGTAAAAAGATGTCTGGCAGCCTAGATAGCCCAGCTTCCATCAAATATTTTATAAATGTCCTGTGCCAGTATAGCAGCCTACAGACTAGAGGGTAGTGATGGGAGTTGTAAGTTTGGAATAATATCTGCTTTGCTCCACACATGCCGACTCTTACACTAAACAAGAAGCAAAACTACATTTCACTCCTCTTTCAGACTCTAGCTCCCAGGCTGGTAGTCCACTATCAACAGGCTTGGTAGGAAAACTCCCATATCAAATAGCTTGAGATTCTAGAAGTTGAAGGGGTACCTCTCGCTGTTGAATGATAAAAGAAAATACTAAGCCACAAAGGGGAACCAGCAAAAGGGTACTTGTGGGCCTCTAGCTTTGCTCCTGAGACATAATAGCAGCAGGTCAAAAAGAAGACCCCCACAGTGTGCCTCAGTAGAAAAGTTGTTTAGATCTATCTGTAGGGATATAATGGTAAAGTTCAAAGTATCAGCAAAATCAGAAGGCGACAGAGACTTCTTCAAATTTAATTTTAAAAAAACTAGATAACATTGCAGAACCACGGCTGTGAAGGACCAGATGCATCCATTCCAGAAAACTACAAATGGATACATGCAAGCCATCTCAAGATTATAGGCTAGTGGAGAAGTAAGACTTGGTGGGTTAGAAGTTATTGAGAACCAAGCAAGAAATTCTTTGCGGGGTGTACCCCGCAAAGAATCTCAAAATGGTCCCAAAATAGTCAGTCAAGCGATCGTTCTAAGTCATAAATGCGATCTATCAGCGGCGGATCTTAAACATATGTCGAGTTTTGGTCCGGATTAGAAAATATTTTTAATCAAAAGCAGGTTATTTTCTCCCCTTGTCAGTCATGGCGGTATTATTAGGTATACAACCGTCAAATTGCCCACATAAAGACTTATTGATTATTTTATTTTCATGTGCCAGATTAACTATCGCTAGGGCATGGATATCTTCTAAACCAGCGCACATTATGGAATGGTGGACTTTGGTTAATGAAATTTATATTATGGAGTCGGCACTAGCTCAGATAAGGGTAGTGCAATCAATGATGAAATTTGACAGAATATGGGGAACTTTTCTTTAAGTTTATTTTAAATAACTTATGCATCTAATGAATGTTAAGGCTCAATAAATGTGATGGCTAAAAATCAAAATTTCTTTTATTATTCCTTTTTTGTAACGTTGTTTTAGGATTTTTTGTCTTCTGACTTGGCTCAAATCATATTTTTGTATGGATTTGTTATTGCTTATTTCTTTCTACTGTATATGTTACTAAGATTATCTTTTTTTTTTTTCTCGTGTTGTCAATAAAAAAAAAAATTTTTAAAAAGAGAAGCAAGAAGAAATAGTGTAGGTATTGTGAATGTTCATGAATCAGAAACGGGTAACTATATCAAGGCAAATATGATTACATGTTTGAAAGGCAACGCACTTAGCAAAGTTAGTTCAGTCGACTTGGAACGTGAAATGCATCGGGTCCATAGAGATCCATTTAAACTCATTCTAAACAGGAAGTAACCTCATAGGATTTTAGTTCATTTTTTAAACCTATTTAGTGAAAGAGGAAATTGTTGCTTCTCATTAAAAGCTGGTACCTTCTAGGTCCAAGATGTCACCTTTTTCATTGGATGCAAAGTTTGTACTATGATAAGGGATCGACTATGAGAGCTGGCGAATATGATGGAAGAATAAGAGGTTAGGCTGAAGAGGTTGCTGAACTTATTAGAAAATGTAGCTTTGTTGCAAAAATTACAGATTGTTTTCACTCGCTTGAATTGTAGCATCCCATTTCTACAGATAAAGATTTGAAGGACTTTCGTGCAATTGGAGTACTCCACTGTTAAAACAACTTGTGGTACTGGTAATCATTCAGGCCCGGACTGGCCGTTGTGGGCACCGGGCAATCGCCCGGTCGGCTGCAAGGGTGGGGGCCGGTTTTGGGCCCTGGGGGCCGTTTTTGTTGCAGAGCCGTTTTTGCAGCATAGCTGCAAAATCGGCCCTGTAACAAAATCGGCTGGAAAGCGGCCCTGGCAAAGCGTTCCCCCCCCCCCTCCCGCCCGGGGGGCGGGGGGGCCAGCCGAGGACTTTGCCTGGGCCGGTTTTGGTTCCCAGTCCGGCCCTGTAATCATTGCTATGAAATGTGCTAAGAATGTCTCCATCAAGGCTCCCGGTGTCAGTGCTTAACGTGACGTTTTCTTTTTAAGGTTTTAATAATCGCAGTAGAGCTACCTCTGAATTGTTCTGAAGAATAACGATTTTGAAAAATGTCTTTACCAGTTCTGCAATAGACTAAGCTTTTGTATGGAAGCTGATTTTGGAGTTGCTAGTTTGTTCTCAAGAGGGGTAATTTTCATGAGACATGTAGTGTTATGTTTATATTAATATTTTGTCCTTGCTCTCTAATTTATAAGCCCTTCTTTATAACATGGCTTTCACTTTATTCTTATTTTTTGCTCTTCATTTTCTTTTTTCCATATCCTGCCTTTTAATATATTAATCTTTTATTGTCTATTTTGCCACCCTTGCACTTAATCTCTGTAATAGCAATTGGTTGTTATAATTTTATCGTTCGGGTTGAATGAGCAAAATAAATATGTACATATTTTTCCTCACGACAAATCAAATTAAAAGGAAAAAAAACATTTTATTTTCATAGCACTTGACAACGTTTGTGTTGGATCGGAAGGAGGGCATGATAACTGTAGATGATGGCATAAGAAAGCTGAAATTGCTTGATGCAAAGGGCAAAGTCTGGACACAAGATATGACTCTTCAAGTAGATGACAAAGCTGTTATCCTATCAGACATCGAGTCAAAGGTAAGTCCCGTTGTTAGTTAATAGTGGCTCTATAGGTGTTATTATAGCATTGTTGATTAGATGTATCACAAAGTCATCCATCATGTACTTTTATTACCTTGAAGGTTGAAGATTTCTGTTTCAGATTTAAATTTCAATCTTAGCATAATTCTTGTGGCCAGATGTCACTCTTTCACACATACACTTGTACAGATTGATCCCTTCAAACAAAGTGTATTGAGGTTTGTAGGCTTTGAAAATGTCCATCCATCCCTCTAACACATTACATTGGAAAAGCCCAGTAATAATAAAGAAGTACTGCAGATCAAATAACAACAGTTCACCCAAAACAGTCAATCATGTCCTCGTCATGGTGTCCAGTCTTGTTGGACTTCATGACAAATGTGTAATATCTAATGGGGAGGCTTTGGTGACTTAGTAACAGCTTAATTCACGTTTACTAATAACATATCTGGATTTTGCTTGTAGTACTTAGGC
Organism: Lissotriton helveticus; assembly: GCF_964261635.1. Classification (NCBI taxonomy): domain Eukaryota; kingdom Metazoa; phylum Chordata; class Amphibia; order Caudata; family Salamandridae; genus Lissotriton; species Lissotriton helveticus. The sequence continues at coordinate 537,098,422 of NC_136057.1, read as the reverse complement.
ACATAATACAGAACAATCGAGGGAGAAAAGAAAAAAGACAAGAACATAGTTCTTTTGATTGTCAAAAGCTTACTGTTCATTATTTTATATGCATTCAAATGTTGAACATACAACTGAATAATTGTGCCAAATTGTCAAATGTTCAGAGCAACTTTAGATTCTTTTCCAAGAGCAGAAACTATGCATCACTAGGGAGGACAGGAAACAAACGATTTTCTGGTTCTTATTAGAGGAATTTGATGAAGAGATAACTGGCAGTTTATTTGAAACAAAACTCGGATTAAAGGCACTCGGTAATTAAAGAAAAATACAATAACCATCCACAGATTAAAAGGCCACAGAGGAGGGTCATCGTACATAGGGTTGGCCCAGGTGCCTTGAGGTGATGCTCATCATAGAGTGAACTTGATTAGAAAGTGTAGGAAGCCTTGCAAGGTAGATCATGTAGCGTAGGCCATTGCTGGACTGGTTAGAAGAGTGCCAGTGAAGGGATTTATGGAATATGAGGGGCAATGTGTTTCAGACAACACAAGTCAATCATCTCCCTACCCAGCTATCCTTCTTTGGCCAGGCATCACCTGCCTGGTGCGTGGTTTATTCAAATTGTGGTCAAAAGCTGGAATTAAACAAAAATTGTACCAGAAAACTTGCATAGGAATACGTTCAGAAAAAATGCCAAAAGTCTCTTGATAGCATTTTAACACTCCAGTAACTAAAACACAAAGTTCAGGTATTGCAATATAAATTCACCATTGCAACAATACACAATTACAACTGCATTATATTAAAAAAAAGCCTTACAGGAACCTTAAACTTTGGTCTGGCAGCAATAGTCCACCATAGCAGCAGCTATTCCTTAGCATCAGACCCACAGTCACTTCAGAATACTCCACTGAAAACAGAGTAACAAAAAACTTCAGCACATAAGAACTCAGCTGAACTGAGGAGCCATGTTGTTGTTATTATTATTAATAAATTATTTATAATGCGCTCAATTGCCTGACGGGATTCAAGGTGCTGAGACTTATCACTACAGCAGCAATTAAAGTGAACAGCCAGGTTTTAGGCGACTTTCTAAACTGACCGAGGTGTACATTCTTTCGCAGAGAAATAGGTAAGCTGTTTTTATGGACAATGCTCTGCCCCCTGACCTGAGAAAGTGTCAATATTTGTTATGTTAGAAGGATGGCTTCTGCCGATCACTGTAAATGGGTAGGACAATACATAGTAATCTTGTTCGGTATGTAGATATCACCCATCCTGTGTAAGCCCTTGTAAACAATACAGAGAGACTTGAAAAGAATCCTCTTAGCTACCGGTAATGTGTTTGGTTTCTTAGCCACAGAGGAGTCTGATGACATTTGTGGAAGTGACCAGGTCAGAAGAACTGTAGCATTCTGTTTACAAAGAAAAGTGTTTGATCAAAGAATCTGAAGCTCCAGGGAAAGAAGAATTATCAGAGTCTAACTGATGAAGTATAGTAGCTTGAACAATCAAGCAATTGAGCAGTCATTTGACCTCTGCAGTGAAAATATTGTCGTTAGCAAGCAGTGATGAAGCTAGGGCATATGCATGGAGGTCTAGACAAGAGATGACTTGTAGCTCAATCAGATTGCGGTTTCTTTCTGCCTGCTGTCTTGTTTGAGAATCCATTAATCCTCCTGGGATCACAGCTGAGTGCAGGCCCAATGGCCTGGGCTCCAGAAAGCTGACACAGGCCACACTGCCTTGTGGGTGGAGGAAGTGATAACAACCACCAAATTGCCTGCGCTCACGGCACATGGGACATCGCTGACCTAATCCTTGCAAGTGATACTGACATTGTAGTGCTCATGGAAACTTATTTTAACAAATCTGCTGCACGGATAATCGATATTTTAGGGCCCCCCAACCATAACATCATCAGGCTTGATAGACAGGGTGGGCCAGGTGGCAGCATGACTTGCATTCATCTTATCAATTGATCAGTTAGACAACTGCACTGTGATTCTCGTGCAAATACAGGTGCTTTGAGGTCTCATGCAACAACAAGCAGGCCTGCAAATTCTACGCCCTCGACCACCTTCCAAGAGCCAATCCCCCTGTTATAGAACACGTCATGGAAATCGTTTCAACTAATGTGAACTGTCCAGGCTCCCAGATCTTCCTGGGGGACTTTAACCTGCATTGGAATGACCTAAATAACTCGTCAGTCAATAACCTTAAATCCTTCATATCAGACCTCAACCGTACTCAAATATGTGACAGTCCTACGCACAACAAGGGAGCTACCTTAGATCTGATTATTGGCAAGAGCAACACCACTCAACTGGAATCTATCCTCCCATTTGGCTGGTCTGATCCTCACTGCATCTCCTTCCTCGTCTCAGAACCTGTGAGAGCCATTAAATCTCAGATGAAGAATCCTAGAATCTGGCAAAGAAATCTGAGAAATATTAACCTATATGTCCTCCCGCACAGGTAGCATCTTGCCTCCTCCCTGGACATTATGGCTGTCGATGACCTCACAGATCACTACAGTCACTCGATGTCCAACATACTAAACGCTATGCTACCACTACAACTGAAAAAAATACCTTCGAAAATCTCCAAACCTTGGTACAACAGAAACCTAAATACTGAGAGAAGAAATCTAAGACTAGCAGAACGTATATGGAGATCCTCGCCCTACCATCTTACACAGCTGAGATCGCTCAGAAACTTAGCAAACGCATCAGACGCTAGAAAGCTAGCTTCTTCAGAGAGCAGCTAGACCAAGCAAGAAATCATCCAAAAAAGCTGTTTGAACTCATAAAGCTTCAATTTAACAACCCACCTATTCCACCCTCCGCAGGACCAGGTCAGCAGGCAAACTGTGTGGAGTTTGCTTTCCTTATTCCGTCATAAAACAACAAAGATTGAACAGGATCTACGGGCAGCCAGTGAGAATCTACCTTCCACCTTTGTTTCCCCTGCGATGGTTGTGCCCCCACAACGTCTAGTTCTCCCTCCCAAAAACAATGCCTCTTGGAGTCTATTCCAAACCATTGATGAGAGCACCAATCGAAAAACTCTAAAACCTTCCAACCATTCCAATGACCCCGTACCTCCAAACCTCTTCAAGGAGATCGGTTCATCCATGGATGAAGATAGTTGACACCTCTCTGCTTCAAGGGTCAATCCCGGACTGCCTAAGGAATGGGCAGGTAACCCCCATACTAAACAAAACTACGGATGACCAGCCCAATTTTCACAACTTTCATCCCATCTCCACCATTCCGACACTGGCAAAACTCCTGGAGAAATGCCTTCACACCCAACTTTGTAGACATTTTGAACAATTCCAACTAATTGACAAATTCCAATCAAGCTTCAGGTTAGGCCATAGCATGGAATCTGCTCTTATTCTTATTGTGATGATGCACTACGTATGCTGGGCCAAAATGAATCATGCCTTTTGATCCTCTTTGACCTTTCCTCAGAATTTGACGCAGTCAAACATGATACCCTCTTTGGTCTACCGGAGCACAGATGGGTTATCAGGGACAGTGCTTAACTGGTTTTCTTCTTTTCATCACAATAGATCCCAAAGGCTGAAGGTTAATTAGTCCCTGTCCAACCCCTCTCCTGGGAGTACCGCAGGGGTCCACTCTCTCACCCACTCTCTTCAACCGGTTTATGGAACCTCCAACTAATATTCTGATAGTGTCCAACATCCATTATAACATGTATGCTGATGGCACACAACTGTACCTGAAAATCTCCTCCCCAGAGGATATCATTTCTCTTAACTCAGTTCTTCAAGAAACGCAAAGTTGGGTGACACTCAATCATCTGAAATTGAATGCTCTTAAAACTGAATTCATCGCCCCTGACAAACAGTCCCCAGTCATTGCAAAATTGGTGCACCAACTGACAGCCCCAACTGCACTCCAAACATCATTGACTCTATGAGCTCACTCGGATTAATACTTGACAGACATCTGAACATGCAGAATCACATCAGTCCTCTCACCAAAGGAGCAAACTTCCATTAAGCATCCTAAGAAAAATAAAACTGTTCCTTCCCCACAACGACCTCAAAACTGTGGTGCAAGCATTAGTGATCTCTAAGCTGGATTATGGCAGTGCAGCCCTCTGTGGACGTCCGAGAGCTAGGACGGCTCAACTCAATGCCTCTCTCAGTTCCGCGGCAAGACTCCTCAAAGGCTCCAAACGTTATCATCACATCTCGCCTGAACTTAAAGCTCTTAATTGGCTCTCGTATGAAGCAAGGATGCATCTAAAAATTGCCTGTATGACTCGCACATATCTACACTTCAACACCCCACTATATCTTGCACAAAAACTGGAGCTGTCAGGAGGCTCTAGATCCTCGAGAGTCTCCAGCACCTCAGTACGTAAACCACAGAAATTCCATAAAATGAAAACATACAATCAAGCATTCTCAGGTATTGCACCTAGAATCTGGAACTCCTTTCCACCGGAATTAAGACTGAATTATTCTACAGCTTCCTTCAAAAGGGAAGTCAAACTGATTCTGATGAAAAAACTTCTGGGTTAGTCCCACAGTCCACCTGAGAAGGCGCTGCATTACCCTTGTCTCAAGTGTACTATAATGATTGTTATTGTCATTTAGTTCTGTCCTCTCCTGTTAAGCTGTGATATTAACTCTTGCTCCCTTATTAAGAAAGTCAAAGGGTTATCCTGAAAGAATTCTTTTATCAGTCCTTCAGTCTCACACAAGAGTTCACACTCTTACTCTTCCCCCTTTTGAAATGTTCTACTCTTGTGACCGATGTTGTCCTTTTCTGGTCCTTCCTGTTCTATTGTGTTTCATTTTTCGTGTACCCTTGTAACTATGTAACTACTTTTTTGTGAAGCGCTCTGATACCCCCTGTGGTCTTGTCCGCGCTATATAAAACTATTTAAATAAATAAAATAAATAGCAGGTGGGCATGGTGGGACTCTAGGTAGGATACACAAGAGGCTTTAGTTAACCCTGTGTAATTCCAAACCAATTTAATCTCTAAGATACAAACCTAAGATCAGCTATTGTGACAGTCTGGTAAGAATCCGATTAAAATATCAGCAAGTGAACGATTGCCTTTGTTGTCCTGCATCAAAAAATGTATATAGCTAAAAAAAAGTTAATATGGAATGGATGCTTGCATGACTCATTCCGAAGGGATCAATAAATAGAGGGCCTGTCAGGAAGTCCTGCATACATGTTGCCTCAGGGCTCTTCTCTGAGCCCCACCTTGTATAATCATTACATTCAACCGTTGGCACAAGCCATTAAATCCTTACGGGTCACACTGATATCATACACTGACAACACCCAGCTTTTCGCAGACAATCCAACATAGACTTGGCCAACTTCCAGAAGAGACTTCTAGGTGTTGCAGAGTGGATAAATGCCAATTTTCTCTGCCTGAACGTGAACAAAACAGAAATTCTTTTACTATGAAGAGATACCCACTCTTGCGGTGATCATTGGTGCCCCTCCTCTCTCTGGTCTCCCACATACCAAAGACCTCCATCAAAAACCTAGGAGTTTGAATGGAGAGCATCTTGACTTTTGAGGTTGAAGACAAATCAGTAGCGGGCACCTGTTTTGGGCTTTTGAGATGCCTCAAGCCCACTGTTGGTCTTTTTGACCCCAGCACCCTTCATATCATAATCTAAGCTGTAATCTTATCCCGGCTAGTTTATTGTAACAGCTTGTATTTGGGGACTAACACGATGGTTATAAAAAAAAAAAACTCCAGCTAGCCCAAAATGCTGAGACCAGGCTGTTATTCTCCCTCCCAAAATTCTGCTCTGATTTTGTTCGTAAACTACACTTGCTCCCTGTCGATAAGCATATTCACTTTAAGACCCTGTGTCATGACCGCAAGATCCTGCACTCCCAGGGGGCCCCTATCCCGCTGAACGGTGTATCTTCTTATCATGCCTCTCATCCCTTGCGCCCAGCCGTCCTCAATTTGGCCATTGTTCCTCAAGTTAGGAGAGTCAGAGCGGAAGGCTATTCTTTCTGCACAAAGGCACCTTCCCTCTGAAATTTGCTTTCTCTCTCCATCAGAAACTTCCAGAATTACTTGCACTTCAGTAAAACTGTCCACTTAGTGTCCCTCTTTCCTTTCCCTACGATAGGCTGGTAGGTGCAGCTAGTTAATGGTTTCAGGTCCATCGCTGTTACGCCACGTTGTTGGGGCAGCCATCCTCTATATAAATTCTGTAACATAACATATGTAAAATGCAATACTATTGCACTTTTATGAGAGACTTCCCAGTATGACTCCTGCTTTACAATCTTGTCTCAGCGAGTGACACAGGAAATATGATCTTCTTTGAGAAGATGCTTGGTTAGACAGAACCCTGACATGAATGAACAGTATCCAAACAGATAGAAGTGCTATGGAATAAAAGCAAAACATAGATTGCTATGCATCAGGTAAGGACGTACCATCTTACAAGACAAAATAATGTATCATTGATATTTAGTCCACCTCAAATAATCGGAAAAAGTGAAACATTAAAGGATGTTATTTTAAGAATATCCAGCTCTCCCACATGGATTCAAATTGCACATTCATTAAGGGGTCTAATTTGGCACCTGAAGCATCCTTCATAAAAGATCAAGGACCAACATGTTTCGAAAGTGACATAATTTTAAACCAGTTTGAACAAGGTAGAGGATATACCAGCAGCATTGCATTACATGGAAAAATTGATAGCTGTTATCCTCTAAACCTGTTCTACAATAATACTGTACATGTAACAGTCCCCAAACCCTTTTCATAGTTCATTGTTATTAGAGTATCTGCAGTTTTTTTTGGGCTCTTTCTCAGAGAGGTGCGATGGCAAAATATTGCTTGACGATCTCTGCAGCTGCCCACCTCCGCTGAACTGGTAGTCCCATCAAAAAATCCTAACCATCATACACCGTAGGGAGAAGAACAAGAACAAAGTACTAGCATTTAATGCTTCTGGAACCATGTAGTCTTTTCAGTTTACCCCTGTGCACATTTTACCTCCCCAGGGTGTGCTGACTCATAATTCAGGAAATCAACATTTCAGCTTTTATATTGGCCCACCCATTGGCTGGGGAGGGAAGAGTGCAGAGGATTGTTGTTGAACAGTAGGAAATGCACTTAAGTTTCAAAACCTCCGACAGTACTGCAGAGAGGGAAAATCATAGCAATTTAGAAGGGATTTCCAGTGTCACAATTGAGGCTGTGTAGACAGAAGGATTTAGACTACATGAGTGCACATAAACCATTTTCATCAATATTCTCATACAGTATATATATATATATTTATATATTCACAGAAAAAACCATAGGTTATAGACCATATATAGTTAGGAATTAGCATTTACAAAACCTTGAAAATTCACTGAAAAAACCATAGGTTATAGACCATATATAGTTAGGAATTAGCATTTAGAAAACCTTATTTTACTCACACAAAACCATTGAAATTCCATATATAGTTAGTTGCACTAACTATATATCGCGCACCCGCAATCCACTGCTGATGATGTCACATATTACATCATTCATGACATGGTCAGTGACATCACTGATAACAACATCCAGTGATTTTTTGTTTCTATAAAGTTTAAATATGTCTTACATATTGAAGAATGAGTGGATGTGTAAGTGTCTGGACGAAGGATTTAGTAGGTGCATGACTGACTGTATGAGTGAGTGATTAAATGTGTCTCACTGCATGGGTTAGTGACTAAACTGTCTTAATTTGTGCATCATTATGTCTGTTGTTCTGTAAACTGCTGCATGTGTTGATCAGTAGCTATATGAGTAACTATATGGGTTATTGATTGATTGCCCAAGTATTTGTATGGGAGACTGAGTGTGTGTGTGCCTAGCTGGGAGGTGTGTGACTCTGTGCAGATCAATCTGTACTTGTATCAATGATTGTATAAGAAGGTAAGTATGTGTTAGTATATGTTTGAAAATGTAAGGTGCTCTATGTTTAACTGTATAGACAAGAAAATGGAAGTGTCATTGATTCTTTACAGGACTGACTAGGTGTGTGAGTAACTCCATGGATGAGTGGCAGACTGTGAGTGTCTGTATAGGTGTATGAGTGCATATGATAGTGTTGTAAAGATGAGTGATTGTATGTATGAATGATTGTATGGGTGAATGAGTGAAGGTGTGTGTAGACGTAGCAATCAGTGAGTGCGTATGTAGTAACTAGTATTGGTGTGTCAATGGTTTCAAAAATTATACTCTCTTTTTAACACTGGGTGAAACAGAGGTTATATTAAAATGTGAGGAGATGCATTGTATTGTCACATGAATGATATCATCAGTGATGTGGTCATTGATGTCAAATGAGATGTCATCAGTGATGTCATCAGTGATGTCATTTGAGATGTCATCAGTGATGTCATCAGTGATGTCACTGACCATGTCATGAATGATGTAATATGTGACATCATCAGCAGTGGATTGCGGGTGCGCGATATATAGTTAGTGCAACTAACTATATATGGAATTTCAATGGTTTTGTGTGAGTAAAATAAGGTTTTCTAAATGCTAATTCCTAACTATATATGGTCTATAACCTATGGTTTTTTCAGTGAATTTTCAAGGTTTTGTAAATGCTAATTCCTAACTATATATGGTCTATAACCTATGGTTTTTTCTGTGAATTTCATTGGTTTTTTAACAGCTAATATCTGTAGCTGTAAAATGTATTCTTCTTTAAATCCAAAAATATATTTTATATGTTTATGAATAATTTTTTTTTTAAATATTTTTTTTTCTTCGTTCCCGCTTCGCGAATCGGGAAGCTTCCCGTTAGCTGACCTTGATGCCGCGAAATAGACCGCGAGCCGGTAAACGTTTCTTTACCGCAAGTGCCGCGTTAGAAAACAACATCGTGACGCCTCCCGTCCGCATGACGTTTCACGTTGTCGCGTGATACGTCATATGACGTGCTACGTTAGCGAACTGGTACGCGAAGCGAGTCGCAAAGCGCAGGTTTCTGGAAGCAAACCGGGAGGCCCTGCAAAGCGCTTAACGTAAACACAGCAAGTCATGTGACTTGGTAATAACACTTTTCATTGGTTCATTTCACTTTTGGTTTCCTAATGATGTAAGACTAGGTCATATAATCTAAAATGAACACTTTTGATTGGTTGAGAACTCTTGTTTTTCCCAAATGATGAAAATCCCTCCTTCTTTCCTCACTCTGACTTTCATCATTGTGAGAGAAAGACCCTTTGTGATCACTGAGCAATGGCTTCTTTAGTAGCTTCAGCTGGTGCTTCCCCACCACCTCCACCACATCCAAGGAAGAGTGGACCACCTGCTCAAGTTATAATTCAACAAGAAGAAGAAGAAGAGGAACAGGACGACGAGCACGAAGAGAGGCAGTTTTTGCCTGAGCAGCCCAGGACGTCTCACCGGAAAGAAAACTTCATTTGGCAATTTTTAAAAATTCCCAAAGGTCAGAAAAAAGTAAATGCAAGATACGTAACTTGCCTTATATGTCAAGATAGACTGTCCAGAGGAACCGAGAAAAAATACAGTTTCGGAAACTACACAATGCATCGCCATATGACTAGGTGGCATCCTAACAACTACAGTGCTGCACAGTTTCGGAACGACCTAGATAATCTCCCTATTATGGCCAGAAGATCTGTTGTACCGGAAGTAACGGGACCAAAGGGCAGGGAGATGGTGCCAAATATACAAATGAAATTTGGTGAAGTAAAACACACCTGCGTATTTTGCGATGGATTCATTTCCTACGGAGAAAAAAGCATCACTCTGATCAACAGAGCTATTGACTATCATATGCAAGTTTGTACGAAACGCCCAAAATAATAAATACTTCTTTTTTTGTTTTGTTGCTCCTGTTGAGCCCTTTACAATGAATCGTTTTCATTGCCCCCTCCAAGAAAAACCCAAAAAAATATAAAACTTCAGAAAAATTCAAAAAAAGTAAAAAAATGTTCCGAAAAATAATAAAAAAAATATAAAACAACAAAAACAATAAAAAAAAAGTTCTTTTCAGAACTACCTCCCCGTTATTAAAAAATTGGTACAATATTTGGAACTGTGCCAACCTCTATTTCTCTTAGTTCGCTTCCCAGTTCGCTCGCCGGTACGCGAACTAGAAGCGAACCAAAAACAGTAAGTATAAGGGAAGGAAACAGACACTTATGTTAAAAGAAAGACAGCTATAGGGGAGTAAACTAGAGATACTATTACCCGTAATCCACTGCTGATGATGTCACATATTACATCATTCATGACATGCTCAGTGACATCATCAGCAGAGGATTGCGGGTTTTTTGGCAACGTGCCTTATCCACGGTTTAATAACGCTGCCTTTTGCTTTATATAAGTTTTCAAATTGTATGAAATATATACCAATAGGTCGTTATGAACCTTTAGGTAGTGCTTTTCTTCATGAGGTCTGGTCGCTTCCATACACATACAGATGTTTCAAAGATGATCAAGAAGTTTATCTGAATGGAGAGGAATGCACTGAGACGCCAGATCATTCACTAATGTGTAGGCACATACAGTTACACGGTTCATGCAACAAACACCGACCAAATATGGCTTGCGTGTTGCAAGGCACGCCAGTTCCTGCTATCATCCCCACGTTCAAGTTGTTGGAAAATGGTAGTTATTTGATGCTCAATAATGAAGATTGTTCTGAGTTAATTGAAAAGGGTCTGCACCTCTGTACGGGTGTTCGCTATGTGAAGCACGAAAGTTTCACGGGCCGAACTCAAGGCCACCTCTCTCTGAGACAAAAGAGCTCTTATTCTTGCCATGCCGTTGAAATCTGTCCCAAGGTTGGTATTTGTGGCCAGATTGAAAACTCCCTATGTTCATGTGTGGGAGGAAATAGAACATTTCTGCAGCAAATAACCCGTTCACTTACTGTTACGATAAAAGGAATACTTTTAATTCAGATTTGCCTTTCAATTTCAGCAAGATGGTTCCGACTATCTTTAACGCATCCTCCACAAAGACCCTGGCGCACTTTTTTAAAGTTGTTACCAGTGGTCTCGTGACTTCATTTGAGAAAATCTTTGGAGTCATCCCTGCTTCCTTTCATTCTATTTTCTCCACTCTGGTTCGTGGATTGGCATTTTTACTTGCATTACCAGCGGACGCTCTTGTGCTTTTTTACATTTTTAAATATGGATGTCCCTCCTATGCAACCTCCCACCCTGCAGCTGCTGACACTGTTCCGCAATCGCATGCTAGAATATTATGGCACAATGCCGTTGGCGATATTAAGCACGGCATATGGATTATCTTTTCGATTCTCCTACTTCACCTGTGTCCAGCCTGTATTTCACTGCCTGACCTGTGATTTCGATTGGGCCATTGATTTGTGTCTCTGCGGACCGGTTTCTCCTGACGTCGACTTTAATCAGCTGATGACTCCTATCATTACTCACGAGTTGGTTTGTCCTGGCGAAAGGATTATGGCTGTGGCATTGATGCATGGACTACTTGGTCCCTGGAATTTACTGGCGGCAGCACAGTCTTTCTTGGAACAGAGCTTTCTTGAAAACCCACCGAGCTGTCCTCTGATGGTGATAGAGGATCCGGTGCTGGGAGAGCACGTATGTTCTTTTCCGCTTTTAAATTGGATGGCTGAACTGTTTTCGGATGAAGACGGTGACTTCCTATTGGAGGCTGTTGCAGCTTATTTTGCATACACAGTTATGTCATAGACCTTTTTCATGTTTGATATGCTGAGTACTAGCATTTCATTGACAATTCATTGACTTATTTGTCAAGTTTTTATTATTTACCTTGCCTATTGGCTTAAGACTCGATAAAGTACTTGGCTGTTTTATTTTTCTTTAGCATTAAATTTTCCTAGTTTTTAATGCTTTACCTTGCGGACCGTCCACATATAAACTTGCAATCTGCTCTCTAGAGATGGCACTTCTATTATCTTATTCAGTTCGTTTCCGGATCATGGGGAGGTGTCATCTAGGTCCTGGATATCTTTACACCGTGTTAAGTTAGCATGGGCTCATTACCGGTTTAAACGCCATTTTTCCTTTTTTGCAACTTCTGCACACGACACTTAGTTGTTGCTTTAGCTTTCCACCTAGTAGTTCATCGTGGTTTACATGAGAATAATATGTTATTGCTCTACTATCTGCTTTGCTTGTTAAACTATATCTGTACAGCGAGTGCTAAAGTTTCAAGAACAACACGATACAGAATTGTTATGAGGTCTGATCTCCACGACTTCATACTCATAACATAAGTGCAACTTCTGCCAATTCTGGGCATGAGGCGGGTTTTATATTGCTTTGCCGAACACACATACACAACAGTTGATGTGGTTCACATGAAGAGAGAGCTGGTGTATGCTGATGTGATTCCTTCAAATCTAAGACACTAAAGTATGGGCACGCCCTAAACCAACACAAAGAGACCTTCTTAGCAAATAATATAATATGTGTATTAGGGAGGGTGAGATATAAGCAGCCGCGGGCCGTGGAGGGAGTTACGGTGAGGCAGGGAGGCGGGGAGGGGGAGAAGCAGGGTGGAGCCCTCTCTACCTTGCCCCTCCCCCTCCCCGCCTCCCTGCCCCACCGTAACTCCCTCCACGGCCCGCGGCTGCTTATAAGTGTTGCTAACTCTTATTCATTTACAGCATGTTAACATACTGTCACCATTCGCTTTTTATGTACTAGTAACTATGCTGGTAATTTTGCTACTGATAATATGTGTACTTGTATTCTCCACCCTGCTTCTCCCCCTCCCCGCCTCACCGTAACTCCCTCCACGGCCCGCGGCTGCTTATAAGTGTTGCTAACTCTTATTCATTTACAGCATGTTAACATACTATCACCATTCGCTTTTTATGTACTAGTAACTATGCTGGTAATTTTGGTACTGATAATATGTGTACTTCTATTATCTAAGATACTACGCCTGAGAAGACGGCATTAGTAAATAAACATTTCAAATACACATGTGTTCTTCTTAACTCCATGTTCTGGTTTCTAAGAAATATATAACGACCGACTGTTCATGAGTTCCACGTATCCTGAGGTACTATAAGTTCATATTCTGGATTGTCTAAACATTGAGAGTTTGTTATATCCAATGTGACACTGTACCTAGCTTGCTAAGGAGTTTTTGATTACTAACGTGAGTTTTGGGACACCCTAATTCGCCGAGGTTCCAATCCTCTGTCCACAGTTCTGTGTGAGAACAGAAACCCTGCGACAGGGGCACCCCCGACCCTTGCTGGAGCTTCATTACACTTGCGATACAACTCCAGCAATGCGCCACCTTTACGGCACAGATAAATCACGCATCTGTGCTGTTTTTGCCCCATGATGCGCCGCATTGTGAATGCAGCACACCATAGGTGACGGAACAGCGGCACAGAATGACTAACACATCCCTGGTGATGCGCCAGTCATCATAAATGTATCCCTATGCTTCTTATCTTGTTAGAGATGAACCGCCATATGTATCATCAAAGTTTTTTGCATTTCCTAAATAGCGAACTTTAAGGAATAAATAGCGATTCTTTACCATTCCTAGTTTGCGATGAGCTATTTGCTAATTACAAATTACCCATTCATTTCCTTCATTTCCATAGGGCGGTTGGACTCACTTTTAGCTCGAACGGCTGAATGGATTTCCACGAAACTTGGCAAAATTGTAGGGACTGGTAGCCCGATGTGCCTTTGCTATGTCTCAAGATATATGCTCCAGTGGTTTTTACGAAAATTAACTTTGAAAAATATATATTGGGCTACATTGGCCTATATATATGTTGGAGCCCAAATGTAGCCCAATGTAGCCCAATGAAGCCCAATGAAGCCCAATGTAGCCCAATGTAGCCCAAAGATGGCCGCCAGACACACAAAAAAACAAATGTAGCCCAAATATCAGCCAGATGTAGCCCAACTATAGCCCAGTGACAGAATGACCAATCAGCTTCGCAAACCTCCGTTACGCGAAGCGGAGCGCTGTTACAGATATATATCTTTTTTTGAACGTTAATTTCTCAAAATCCACTGGAGCACATATATTGAGACCTAGCAAAGGCACATCGGGCTACCAGTCCCTAATATTTTGCCAAGTTTCGTGCAAATCCATTCAGCCGTTCGATTATTATTATTATTTTTTTTTTTTGCCCCGCGGGGCCCTTTTAAAACCTCCACATCAAACCTAGGGGGTCAGCGAGGATCTACTATGCCCCCTTATAGTTATTTCCCCCTTTGTTTTGACCTCCTCTTGTCTCTCGATCCTACCGAGAGACAAGATGGCGGCCGCTACGGACTTTTTGGAATGTTGACAGACGCCGGAGAACCAATCAGCTTCGCTTCACAAAGCTCCGTTGCGCGTAAAGTACGCGTCCTGGGACGCTGCCAGGTCCGCTGTTACAGATATATATCTTTTTTTAAACGTTAATTTCTCAAAATCCACTGGAGCACATATATTGAGACCTACAAAAGGCACATCGGGCTACCAGTCCCTACAATTTTGCCAAGTTTCGTGCAAATCCATTCAGCCGTTCGGGCTAAAAGTGAGGCCAACCGCCCTATGGAAAACTCAATGTTAAAAACACGTTTTGGGACCCCCCTTTTTTCTCGGCCCCCCCTTGACGAACCCCCCCCAAATTTTCAAGGGCTGCTCAGAAACAAAATGTGCCATTTTCCTGAAAATTTGAGCCAATTCCGTCCACAAACGCCAAAGTTATTAGACATAGAATTTTCAAAAATCCCATAGAGAAAAAATCCTAACTATATATACCTACTGGCGACCGCCAGTAGGTAATATATGTATGCATATGTATATTTGTTTGTAGCTCTATGTATGTGCATATATTTCCACTCTCCCCCCCCCCCCCCCAAACAAGGGTTCTCTTCACCCACCAGATGAACTAAATATCAAAAATTAATTCAATAGAAATAGAAAAACAACCAGTTAAAAATCCCACTGCCGAGTGTGGATAACTCTTGTTTAGGGGGTATGGTACGTTATAGTTGGGCTCAAATTTCACTCGTACAAAACCATTGAAATTCAGCAGTTATAGTTACCTGAGTTAACTATAATGTATGCCCCCACAATGCACTGTTTATGACCTCACATATTATATCACTCATGACCTTGTCAGCAACATCACTGATGACATCATTGATCACATTTCAAATGACATAACTGATATCATCCAAAGACCACTCACACCCCATACAATCCCTCATACACCCATACAACTACTGACACATACACACACACACTCAGTCATACAGCCACTCTTACAACCACTCACTAACCCATACCAGCACTCACATACCCATACAGCGACTCATACACCCACAAATCTACTCCCTCAGACCCATACAGCCATTCACACATTAGCCCATACAGCCACTCACATACCCATTCACACAGCCACTCCCTCAGCCATACAGTGCTAACAGAGCTACTCACTCACTCATACAGCCACTCACACATCTTTTCACTCATCCACAAAGCCACTTACATACCCATTCACACATCAAAACAATCAATCATGTGCCTACTCAATCATCTTTACAGCTACTCACACCAATACTTACTGTGCAAAACAGCCACTCGCACACCCACTCACCCAGTTCCCAATAGATGTAATGATGCAAACATCTTTCTTTTGAAAGGATTGCATATTTTGCTACTAATAACCCTATTTCTTGCTAGGTCCATTGAGAAGCACTCTCACGAAGTCAAACACCTTAACATAAAATTAATCGAAATGGCCCACCATGTTACTAATCTGGGATATAGAAACAGAAAATAAAAACTAAAGGACCGGGATTTGGTTTCCTTTGCAAAAACAGAAATATACTTCTTCAAAGAACCCTCAGCTCATGGATGCATTTACAGCCTATCAGGTTCCAGCAAAAAGAGTGGGTGGGTCGATTAAAGACATGGGTCACAATGTTCCTGATGTCTAATGGTTCCTTGAAACTGGACCCACGAAGGCACTTATTTCGAATAGCAGTCAAAACTGATGAATGTATTGGAGTCATTTACAATGTCTACTACCCTCAAGGGAAAATAGGTTTATCTTAGACTGCATGCATTTCCAGTCTGTGGTGACTTCAGTACTGGGCCTGATCATAGAATGGCCAATAAGGACCTACTGGGGAAGAACATGTATAGGGGCTTCCAGTACCGCATAGACAGTGGCGCAAATGTACAAAACATTTTTTAAGGATACTCATCTCTGAAATGGGTACACCGATTTGATTCTGCAGCCAGTAGGACATTCAGAAGAAGCTACAGAAGCAGTCTTTTCGACTATGCTTTAGTTATCATTTAAATGTGCATATTGTGCGCAACATCAAGGGTGAGCAAAGGGTTGATAACGATCATGGCCTGCTTCCAATCCAATTGCTCCAACCCATGTCTAAGTGATCAGGACCACAAATTGAGCTCTTGGTGGTCTTCAATAAGATAACTGTAAGTAATATCAAACCAAAAGGTAATCAGATAGCATTCTTAAAACTACAACCAGAGTACATTTTATTGATACCCTGAAGGAGAATCAGTTTAAAGATATCAAAGAACAGTGAGATTAAGGGCAGAGGAATACACTGCAGTATTTCGAAGAGCTCATTATGCTGACCTCAAAATTATTCATAGTGCCTAAAAATCCAACACCAGCCAATACTGGCATAAGTACATGTACCTAGTTCGATTGGAAATGTCCAATGAAAGACATTTTGAACAAGGTTTCTAAAAGTGTGGCGCAAGCCCCCTTTGGTGAGCAAGCCCTAAAGCACAGTAGTAAGGAGTACGGGCCCTATTCAGGGTATTGGAGAACCTACAAATATGCTACACTGAATGATTCTGGGCATTGGCCTCTTGGGGTAATAAGGGTGCCATTCAATATTCCACACTGCAGTGGTATCTTTTGAATGAAGACACTTTTAAGCACTATAGAGTAGTAATGAGAAGGCAGATCCTCGGCCAAATCAATCCTAGCATAAAAGATAAGTAAAAGGTGCCAACTTAGGCATGCTCGAATATTACCCAGTACCACACCAGGCAGGAAAAATGTGGAAATGATTTGGAGTTCTGGGGCATGGAGTTAAGGCTTAAATTAGTGGCTGAAGCCATTCATAGTATATAAACAAATAGGGTTTCAAGGAGAACTCTATTGAATCAGGGTGCAAATATGCGTATTTGTTTTATACAGAGTTTATAACTAAGTTTGTAGCAGCGGCCAAGTGTCCCATCTTGGAGCTAGTCTTCCCCATATGCAAAAATGTAAATTGGCTTAACCCGTCAAACAGTCACCCAATCTGACTTCTAGACGGAGCAGTCAAACTTTATAGGAAACTACCATTGGATCAACTGCAGACCTGAGTGGAAACTAACAGAAATGCCTAAGTGCCATTGATCAGGCCATAAATATGTCCCTAATATGCACAAAGTACACCAAGGGCTGGAAAACCATCTTGTATATGACTTTCGTCAACTTCACAACCACCTGTGTGTATGTGTCTTAGTAGATGAGAACATCTTGCAGCTAGTAGGGGAATAACTTGGAATATTTTATTTCACCTATACCGTTGTACTTCTCTTATAACAGAGCTGTCGAAGCATGGTGCACTAAAAGTCTTTGAAACCTACTGCCACAAAGAAACTTAACAATAAATTCAACAAAAACATGATTTCTAATTATGAACCAAAACACCCCTCTAAAGCCAGCATACACTGCAACAAAGAATCATTTGGTAAATAATCTACTTTTGATTATCTGGACATCAATTAGAGCAGTCCTCAAGGTTCAGAAGATGAGAACTACAGGAGCAGATGGAGCCAGTCTTTAAGTGTATGACATACAGAAAACCCTTTCTTAGGAAGCTTCTCCTATTGGGACGGGACAGTTCTCTGAAATAGCCAAGACTGGAGCTAGATCCTAGCTCAATGGATGTGATCCAGTTATGCCCAGTCCTGCTATAGCCAGACTGTGCGCAACCTAAATAAACTTATATGTTAAATTGTATTTAGTCTTACCACTACGTTCTATCCATGACCAGTTCTGTAAATAGCGTTTGATTGAGGCATATGGAAAAAAAACTTGGAAGGCCAGTGTATGTGGAGCTCCCTAGGAAAGTCCCCAGTATATTGAACAACTAGTGCATTGGACATGAACTACTGACCAACAAAAACAAGTCATATTGTCACCGATGCTAAATTAGAGCCATTGCTATGTAACTACTTAGCAGTAAAATCAGAAGTCAGCATAGAACTATATCCTCTTATTTTTTATGAATCACATCTGATAGGGTCCAGAAGTGTATACGAGAAAAAAGCTTAAAAACGACATTCCCTTCAATGCTGTGGTGTGCTTCTCTGTTCAAAAGGGATCAATGGTAATGTTTTCTACATAATTCTTTCCTTGGGACTCGCTGCTTTTCTAAGCATTTGTTTAATTGTTCTGTTGTAGCTTTTGACCTTGACATCCATTTGTAAATGGTGTATATTTGAATCTAAGAGCTGAACATCCTGGTTGCATTAAATGAAACTTGAAATCAGTTCTTAGTTCCCTATTAGTTGATGTGTGTTGTTTGTTCATGCTTAGAATTGATGTAGCAGATAAACTGCTGAAACCCTACCTGAAACACACAACCAATTTTGACATCTTTTTAAAAGAAAACTACAAATGTGCACAATTGGTCCTCATTATACATAGAAGAGTCTTGAGAAATAGATCATAAAGAAACGTAGTTATTGCATCATTAAAGTATGCAGAAGAGTGTAGAATAGATGAAAATGATTGTTTGAATAACATAGGTTTGTGTTTACTAAGTTTGCATGGTGTATTCTTTTAACATGGAATAGACTTGTGAGAGTGATGGCTCGCGTGTATAGAAGTTCCATCAATTCCTTCTCTTGAATAATTATGTATGTGAAGAATTAACTGAACTAAATGTAAATTAGATAACTTTGGGCCAGAAGTAGGTGAATTCAGTTTAGGGAGTCCTTAATATCGATTTTTACAGAATCGCTATTAAGGACTCGCAAAATTGAATGTAGGTAGGAATTGCAAAAATATTTGCGATTCCTTGATTGTGAATCACAAATTGAGATTCGCAATCAAATAATACCATCCCATTCATTCCTATGGGCCAAGAGACCCATAGGAATGAATGGGATTTGTGCCTGCATTTTGCGAGTAACCAAGAGGCACTCGCAAATTGCGGGCGCAATTTCAAGGATGCAAGGGTTCCAAAAGGACACCCTGTTGCACCCCTGAAATGTGCATGTGTGCACATGTGGCGCACATACATGCCCTGAGGGCATGTATGTGTGCCACATGGCACTCTGTAAAACGCCAAAAAGTGCTTTTTGAAATGAAATCGCAAAATACCGCCAACTTTTTGCGATTCCTTAAGGCAAAATCGCAATTTGCGATGCCTACCAGCATAGCATTTAGGGAATAGCAAATTGCTATTCTCTAAATGCTTGTGCAAAATAAGGAATCGCAATTTTTGCGATTCCTTATTTTGCGTGCGGGTATTTGTCTACCTACATTGCTCACAGCCAAATTACGATTGCAAACGCTGAAATTCTGCGAATTTCAGTGTTTGCGATTGCAATTTGGCTTCCTACATCTGGCCCCTAATGAACTTTTATTGAAGAATTTGGTTCTAACACTATCTTTTCTCATATTAAAGTGTGCACCAACCAAGAAAAAAAAATGGTGCTGTACGTTTATGCTAATTCCAATTTCACTCAAACTTTGAGAATGATCTTCATATGTGTACTAACGAGAATTACTAAAAAACAATTTAGGGCCAGATGTAGGTGATTTCAATTTCGCGAGCCTCTAATAGCGATTTTTAACGAATCGCTATTAAGGACTAGCAAAATTAAATGTAGGTAGGAATCGCAAAAATATTTGCGATTCTTTAATATTCCTTAAATGCGAATCGCAAATTGAGATTCGCAATCAAGGAATACCATCCCATTCATTCCTGTGGGCCAAGAGGCCCATAGGAATAAATAGGATTTGTGCCCGCAATTTGCGAGTAACAAAAGAGGCACTCGCAAATTGCAGGCGCAATTTCAAGGGTGCAAGGGTTTCAAAAGGACACCCTGTTGCACCCCTGAAATGTGCATGTGTGCACATGTGGCGCACATACATGCCCTAAAGACATGTATGTGTGCCACATGGCACTCTGTAAAAAGCCAAAAAGTGCTTTTTGAAATGAAATTGTAAAATACCACCAACTTGAAGTTGGCGGTATTTTGCAATTCCTTAAGGCAAAATTACGTTTTGCAATGCCTACCAGCATAGCATTTAGGAAATCACAAATTGCGATTCTCTAAATGCTTGCGCAAAATAGGGAATTGCAAATTGCTATTCCCTAAATGCTTGCGCCAAATAAGGAATCGCAATTTTTGCGATTCCTTATTTTGCGTGCGGGTATTTGCCTACCTACATTGCTCACTGGCAAATTGCGATCGCTGCGAAATTCTGCGAATTTCAGTGTTTGCGATCGCAATTTGGCTTCCTACATTTGGCCCTTGGTTACTTTACATTTTGAAATAATTTTGTATGTTGGTACTTTTGAAATGGTGTAATGTGCCATAGTTACCAGTGTTAATTGCAATGAAATTATAATGCTTTGCAAATAAAATAAATTGAAGACAGAATGTGTTAAAATCCCTTAGAAAGAAACTTGTATTTCCATTGATGTATGTTGTATATTTCATTAACTAAAATTCAATTTAGGCCTACATTATCTTTTGCTTGAATCTGTTCACATGAGAAAGCCTCATCCATCTACAATGTGGTATGAAACTGTTTTATGAGTATAGTTCCCTAGAACATTGCAGGACTACTCACAACTAATTTGCTACTTTGAGAACATTATATTGAATACTTCGACAGCTTACATGATGAGCTCCACCTTTTAGCCATAAAATGTGTCTTCTTTATTCTGCATGACAATCACCCTTTATGAACTGACCAATGGACTGAGCGGTCTGACCAGATGAGGTGACCCAGGAGATGTTGCCCCTCAACTTGGGAAGTTATATCAAATGTTGGATTGATGATGATGCCATTTCATCCCATTCCATGTCATTCCTTTTCGACACTATGCCACCTTTCCATTGAGGATTGCGTTTTTGCAGACTGAGAGACATCCTTTGTTTCTTGCAGAGTCTACTGGCTTTCCTTGGTCTGATGCATACGCTTTGTGCAATACTCCCAGACTCTTCTCCCCACGGTAGAGAACTCTTGAACTAATAAGGTTCATGTCCCTTCCTGAACTCTTACCTTTGAACTTTGGTAATTGATGGCCCGAAAGAGAACAATTTGATTATTGTACATTACTAAATTCAAATGCCTGATATTGATATTTACTCTTCTTAAAATAATCTAACCATCCTAAAATTCTGTTTCTTTCTCTCTACGACTTGTCATAGATAATATCTAATAACAATTAATCTAACCATCCTCAAATTCTGTTTCTGTCTCCCTATGACTTGTCTCCAATAATTAATTGTGCATGCCAATATAGTACTAATGAGTGACGTCTAATAGAGAGGTCTCTAGTCAGCAGATCCGGATGATACTATTTTGCGTGGCTCGAACCAAATTATTGATTTGTATGATCCTAGCCCATCTGCATTTCTGCAGGAGTTTGGTCTAGCAGTAATAATATTAAATGTGTATAGCATAGTCTTAAGAGTTATGTACATGAATCTAATTACTAGTTTGTTGGTCAGTTACCCAATTCCTGTTCTTCATTGGATAAGTGGATTGGATCCCCTACATCAGACCCCTCCCAGCATGGTTTAAAGAAATATTGGAAGACCAAGGTAATACCTCTGAGGAGTAGTAGTACCAGGTAATCTCATGATCAACAGTAAATGGGCCCCTGGCGCTACAAAAGAACTCATGTAGTAAGTCAGGATTCATTTGAGTTGACTATATGGATCTTCTGAAGCAAATAATTTGTAATGATTTTGTATGTCCCATTGAGAGGAAAAACATAACTGATCTATATTTCAATACTGGCATTCGTGATGCTTCCAATCAATCAAAAAGCAAGAGAGGCACCTCAAACCTAGGGAATAGAGCAACGCAAAAACAGTAAAGTGAAAAGCTACCCTTGGATGATATATATAAGTATTCATGAAGCTCCTCCTTCTAAAGCTGAACCCCAGTTCATACTTTCCTTTTGTCTTACATGTCGAAAGTCCACAGATCATTTTGTCCTTTCTCTCCACCCTTCCCTGTGTATGGTTTCTTTTTGCTGGTGTATTATCTGTGGATGAATTCGCAAATCCTTTAGAGCTTTGTAGTTTTTTAGAACTTTATGAAATCATTTCTCACCACTAATGTTTTAGGAGCATGGGTAAAACACCTACTGTAACTTGCAGTTCGTGTGATGTATGTCTTATTAAACGTTATCTGGGTTGTACATGGCTTATGTCTCCATATATGCATGCTACTCTAACTCTTTCCTGTTCCTTTCTCCAACTAAATGGATATATGTCTCTCCTCACCACTGTTTGGTGGGAAGAGCGCTTTTCCAGAGCCCTTGTGTCTGTCAAGTTCGAGGCATGTGGGCTGCTGAATTCATATCTATAGCATAGATCGCCGCCTAGTGTTGGGTCCGGATGATTGCACATTGTTGTCCTGGAAGAGTCTTCGAAGTATCACGAGATAGGTAGCTCCTCCCCTGGACTACAGTGCGCATGGGCATCGACTCCATCCCCAGATTGTTTTTTCCCACCATTGGGTTCGGATGTACTTTCGTTCTCTCAGTTCGGAATCGACAATATTCTCGAGGCCAAAAGGCCTTTTTGTCTCTTATCGTCGGTATTGTTTGCGTTCGGTGCCCAGTTCTGTTCGGACTCGCCTTTCGAGTTCGACATCCAGGGAGTCGCGTGACTCTTTGGAGCTCGAGGCCCAGTCAACGCAGCAAACCGCTCGACGACGCGACATGGAACGGAGCCCATTCAAGAAGTGTCCCGTGTGCGGATCGAAGTACCCACACATTGACGTCCACCCGGTGTGCAACAAGTGCCTTTCGCCGGACCACGATGAAGCCAACTGTATGGCTTGTTCCAGGTTTCGTTCGAAGAAAACGATTCGGCTTCGGCGCGTGGCGCGCATGGAGGCCCGGCAGTTGGTCCCGGCACCGGTGGACATCTTCGACAGCGAGGAAGCAGACGAACACGACGTTCAGCTGCAGATTTCACCTCCAGCGGAAGAAGTCGACTACGACTATCAAGTCGATGTCGAAGGCCTACCCGTACAAGAAGTCGTCGACGAGGTAGGAGACGACGATGAGGCCTATGGGGCCATGGAAGATAGCTCAGAGGACGAGCTATGCCCCGTTCGAACACTTACAAAGGCTCAGGTCGAGGGATCGCCTATCGGCCTTACCCAAGACCTTCTACCAAAATCCACGGCCCCGCCTCCCGGCCCGGCTACGGACGCTTCGACGGAGCCGCCATTACAGAAAACTAAACCGAAAGTGAAACCTTCGGTGTCCGCCCCACCTAAGGTGGTCCAGGCGCATTCGAAACCGAAACCTTCTGCTCCACCGTCGACACCCTCGTCTTCCGAGGTGTCGGGCAGCCCAAGCCCAAGAAGCCTGTCGACCCGGCAAAGTCGGTGAAATCCGTCCAGCCGAAGCAGACTAAAGGCGTTGAGCAGAAGACCAAGAAGGCCGTCCAGACTCCGTCAAGCAAGGGCGTCGAGCCGAAGTCCGGGACTCCTTCAAGCAAGGGCGTCGAGCCGCAGTCCGGGTTGGGCGTCGAACCGGAGACAAGCAAGGGCGCGGAGCCGAGGGCCGCAAAGGGCGTCGAGCCGAAGACCGGCAAGGGCATCGAGCCAAAGGTTGGTGCCCCTAAAGCGGTTGCCCAGGACACCAACACGGTCAAGCCTCGGTCCGACCAGCCCAAGTCATCGACGCTCGAGTCTTCCCACGTTGCTGGACCGAGGTCGTCTGTCGTATCGGCGAAGCCGTCCGCTTCCTTCACGAAGCAGGTCTCGGACTCCCTCAAGCGTATCAGGGACAAGGCCTCCGCAGAAGACCCCAAAACGCCTTCCGCACCGAAGCAGTCGGTCCCCACCTCCAAGTCATCGACGCCACTCCTCTTCACATTGCCGCCGAAGGCCTTCGCACCACGGGCGGCGCCCGAAGCGAAAACGCACAGTGCTGTGGGGTCGACGCCTACTCTCCCGGCTGGGGGCTTAACGCATCGACCACCATTACTGGAGGAACAGTCGAACGTTTCATCGATGCCGACACTGGGAAGCTTACGCTTTACAAGCGGAAAATCACGGCGACGACGCCTTTGGAATTGTATACCATTCCTTTAAAGCGCAAAAGGCCTGCTTCTGATTCACCGGTCTTGGTCGAACCACTGACTCTTCGGACTCAAAGAGTTGCCACACCCTCGCCAACTTATTCCGATGCCAAGGATGCTGGGGATCAAGATGAGGAATACAGCTTCCCGGCCCACACAGATCCTGATGCACAACAGGACGCATGGGTGGACACAGGTGACCAGGGGGATCAGCAACCCGCCCTCGACCCTCAGATATACAATATCAAAACGTCTCCCACTGAGGATTCTGCGGCATTCAATGCCTTGATTGAAAGGGCAGCTAAGAACCACGACGTTGAACTCCATGCTGACCCTGTGGAGGTGGACTTCCTCTTTGACACTTTTTCAACAGCTGAAAAGACTGTGAAAACCCTCCCAATGCTTAAAGGGGTCCTCAAACATGCTGCGGACATTTTCAAAGAGCCCACACGGGCAAGGGTGGTCAACCCTAGAATTGAAAAGAAATACTGGCCGGCACCTGGCGATCCCACCTACATCAAGGGCCAGTTGCCATTGGACTCCCTGGCCGTTTCTAATGCCCGCAAGAGGGCGAATACGCAAACCACTGGTGAAGCTCCTCCCCCGGACAAAGAGTCCAAAGTGCTAGAAGCATCGGGAAAGAGAGTAGCAGCTCAGGCGGCCAATATCTGGCGCATCTCTAACAACGCAGGCGCTATTGGCACGCTACGACAGGGCACACTACGACACACTAGAGACCCTGTTGCAACATCTCCCAGACCAATATAAGGAGGCTGCGGAGATGCTTATCCAGGAAGGGAAGCTCATCTCCAACGCTTCAATTAAGTGTGCACTGGACGCTGCAGATACTGCAGCCAGGGCAATTAACACCAGTGTGATGTTACGGCGACAAGCATGGCTCAGAATCTCCGGATTTAAGCCTGAGATCCTAACTACCATCCTCAACCAGCCAGTTAACCCTGACAGATTATTTGGTCCTGAGGTAGATACTGATAGAGCGCGCGAGGTCACCCAGCCAATGATTACGCCGTTTCCGGCTTCAGGGCCCATATACTTTCAATTCACACTATCCATTGACCAGGCGACTTCACGGGCTGCTACCAATTGTGTGTGTTCCCTACTGTTATTACTTAGTGTACCCGACTTACCATCCACCGACACGGGTACCTATGACTTCAATGGATCAGGGGCCTAGCTGTAAAAGGAAAGGCAGCAAATGCAACTTCAAATGACATTCAATACTGTTGGAAATGACCACGGACAACTGGAAGTTTTAAAATGTTTATCTAAAGTTCGTTTTCTGAAAGCATGAGATTTACAAGAATAAGGCAATCGATAATCAAGATAATGAAAAGTACATAACTATAGAGAAATAAAGTCAGGGTAATCATTAAAATGCAATAATGAGATGCGAAGGAAATATGCTATGCATTCAAGGCAGGAATTCTTTAGAAAATCTAAGTAAGGTCGTTCTAGACCATATCAGAAAATGACAAACTGCAATGCAAAATATGATTTCTAAAAGATAGGGTAACATGAGAACATATCAAGAAAAATTATGCAAATGACTTTACGTTTCAATAGTTTGCGGCAAAAGCATGGAAAAATCAACATATGCAAGATGTATTTTATTAAAGCAAAAGACTGAAATATAGAAAGGTGCAAGTTTTAAGGAACTTAGAGCAGTATTTACCTAGACTGGTGTGGAAACCAAACCCTGGCCACGGGTCAGTTAAGGACAGGAAACCCTCAAGGAAGGATACCCCTCAAAGGACAGCAGGTGCAGAACGGACACCCAGGACAGGACAGGATACCCTCAGATTAGGAATCAGGACAGGACCTCAGGACAGGACAGCAAACCCTCAGGACAGGACCGCTCAGGACAGGACCGCACCCGCAGTTTGGAAGCAACGCCTGCGCTCCACCCTCTCTGCAGCTATCGATCAAGACCCCGATTGGGTCAACGAACTCCCAGCAAGGTGCTTCGCCAGCACTTTAAGGTTCAGTAAAACCTTAGTCTATGGTCAATTTCGGACAGAGTGCTCCGCAGCTCTCTGTATCTTCAGTCACCTATTGAGTACGATGGGTCAGTGACAGGTCAGCTAAACCAGACAAGTCGGACAATTCCCTAGGTGAACCCAGGGTAGATATACTCTTTTGGGTCAGTGTACCACCCCCCAAATGTTGCAAAGTGTCAGAATCCCCAATTTCGATTGGTCCTAAGGTAGGCTCTGGGTAACACACCAATCATATCAGTCTATTTAGATGCTACATTTACATATTTGGGTACCGCCTAGCGAGATTGGGGTTCCCATGAGAAATTGTGCAGAAACATGAGTGACAATTTACATTGTTGCCGAGCTAGGACAATTGTCTCTGTTTTCCTGGGTTTTTCAGGTCAGTTCTCAGGAGCATCTTGCCCATCACTGCCAGCTGGCTAAGGTCCATCAGCCAAAGTTGTCAGGTCCCTGGAAAAGTGATCATGCGCAGAAGGGACCTCCAAGATGGCTCATCGGTACAAACAGACCCCCATTCCCCGCGGTACATGAAAAGTAAGCGAAAACAAATTAATACATAGAAATAACGTTATGAAAACACATCATTTGGTTTTGAACTTTCAACTTATCACTACAAATTATACTTATGCAGTCTAAAGGTTAGCTACACATAACATACACAAGAGCAGTGGTACGAGCAGTACCACGTTGTAGGCAAAGCTATGAATTACGCATGCGCATAAATTTCCCTCCACTTCTGCAGACCCGTCAGGACACGTGAGTGTGGCTGACGCATACGCAGTAACTAAATACAAGCGGCGGCCATATTTTACGGACACGGATTAAAATGATTAGGAATACACATAGGCAAGCTTCTTAATCCTTATTCAAACTAAAAATAAACATTAGTAAGACGTACACTTATTACCTTGTTACACATAGACGAGGTTCATGACTTCGGCAAGGTCGCAAAATATGCGAAGCTTTGCTTCATCAATACCACCTTGGAAAAAATAAAAAAGGATACTGAGACTGCCAAGTCCATGGGAGCTCTCCAATCCCAACAGTTTCGGGGGAACACTTTTCGTCGCTCAGGCAATAGGGGTGTTTCCAGAGGCCAAATGTCCCAGCAAACACAATTCAATAAAGGTGGGGCGCAATCCTCTTACCCCAAACAAAATAGAGGAGGTTATCGGGGCAACAACGCCAAGGGCAGAGGCAAGGGCAACAACAACTCCCGTTCCTCCGCCTCCAACAAACAGTGACTCCCTGTCACTGCCCCCCGACCATTCCACACCTGTCGGGGGGAGACTCCAGCAGTTCCTGCCAGTCTGTAAATCCATCACCACAGACATGTGGGTCAGGAAACTTATCCAGTACGGTTATTGTTTGGAGCTCACATCCACTCCACCCAACATACCACCAAAACACCGTCCTATGTCCACAGAGCATTTGCACTTATTGCAGCAGGAGGTTCTCGTCATGCTGCAAAAGGGCGCTATAGAGCTCGTGCCAGTGGAGGAAGAAGGCACAGGGGTGTACTCCCTGTACTTCTTGATCCCAAAGAAGGACGGGTCCCTGAGGCCTATTCTGGACCTCAGGCCCCTAAACCAGTACATTCTCTCAGAACACTTCCACATGCTAACGCTGCAGCAGGTTCTTCCGCTCCTCAATCAGGGAGACTTCCTCGCAACCTTGGACCTCAAGGATGCTTACTTCCACATTCCACTCCATCCATCACACAAAAAATACCTCAGATTCACCATTCAAAATCGGCATTACCAATTCAAGGTCCTTCCTTTCGGAGTGACCACAGCCCCCAGAGTGTTCACCAAATGTCTAGCGACAGTGGTGGCGCACCTCAGGAGACAACACATCCATGTCTACCCTTATCTGGACGACTGGCTGGTTCAGGCAAAGTCGGGCCAGCAGTGCGCCGCCGACATGTCCCACACCATTCACCTTCTTCACAGTCTGGGGTTCTCCCTGAACTATCCAAAGTCGCACCTTCAGCCGACCCATGTGCGGCAGTATCTGGGCGCGACGATAGATACCCTGGCAGCCACGGCTCAGCCAACTTCAGCGCGGATCAACAACATCCAGTCGCTAATCCAACAGTTCCAACCGCAACACTCGCTTCCTGCGAGAGTGTTCATGCAGTTGATAGGCATGATGGCCTCCTGCATTTTCATAGTCCCGCACGCGAGGTTACATATGCGTCCGCTCCAGGAATGCTTAGCGCATCAGGGGAATCAGGCTCAAGGACAGTTGAAAGACCTAGTGTTGGTCACCGGTCGGCATACGACTCTCTGCATTGGTGGAACCCACACAACCTTTGCAAGGGCCGACCGTTCCAAGAGCCTGTCCCACAGATCATCCTAACGGCGGACGTGTCTCTCCAGGGATGGGGAGCTCATGTACTCCACTACACAGTGCAGGGACTATGGACAATACAGCAAAAAAAGATGCACATCAACTACCTGGAACTGATGGCAATCTTCATGGCACTAAAAGCATTCAAAGTACATCTGTGCAACAAGGTCGTGTTGATCCGGACGGACAACATGACGGCCATGTACTACATCCAGAAGCAGGGAGGTACGCACTCTCCACAGTTGTCTCATCTGGCTCAGAGCATGTGGAAGTGGGCCATTCAGAGGAACATCTTCCTCATGGCGGAACACCTCCCAGGCACGGACAATCAGATGGCGGACCTGCTCAGCAGGTACAGCCACCAGATGCACGAGTGGGAGCTACATCCATCAGTACTGGGCCCGTACTTCCAAAAGTGGGGTCATCCACAGATAGACCTGTTCGCCACAAGGGAAAACGCAAAATGCCAAAGTTTTGCCGCCAGGTTCCCTCACCCACAGTCGCACGACAATGCGATATGGATGAACTGGTCAGGCAGATTTGCGTACGCTTTTCCCCCAGCACCTCTCATACCGCTGGTGGCAAGAAAGCTAAAGCAACACTCGATGACTCTCATCCTGGTTGCTCCAACGTGGGCACGCCAGCCATGGTACACCACGTTTTTGGAACTCTCCGTGGTACCGCATCAAAGGCTACACCTCACGCCCAAGCTTTTGAAGCAGAGCCATGGCGACATTCAGCATCCAGATCCGCAACAGCTCAACCTGGCGATCTGGCTCCTGAAGTCTTAGAGTTTGGCTACCTTGACTTGCCTCCTGAATGCATGGATATCATACGGGAGGCAAGGAGGCCCACCACCAGAGCCTGCTATGCAGCAAAATGGAAGCGGTTTGTCATTTACTGTGCTACACACAACATCAACCCGCTAGATGCATCCACTCCCAACATCATCTGCTATTTGTTACATCTTTACAAATGCAATCTAGCATACGCTTTCATCAGGATACACTTATCCGCCATAGCGGCTTATCTCCAGAACAGGCAGCATCTCTCCGTCTTCAGAGTGCCTGCCATTAAAGCCTTCCTAGAAGGCCTGAAGCGGGTCATCCCTCCCAGGACCCCGCCAGCTCCTTTATGGAACCTCAATGTGGTACTCACCAGGTTGATGGGCCCACCTTTTGAGCCTCTACATTCATGTGAGATTCAGTTCTTGACCTGGAAAGTGGCTTTTCTCATTGCCATTACGTCTCTGCGACGTGTTAGTGAGCTACAGGCGCTCACTGTACAAGAGCCATTCATTCAAATTCACTCCAACAGGGTGGTGCTCGCCACTAACCCTAACTTTCTTCCTAAAGTGATTTTGCAGTTCCATGTCAATCAGACCATTGAACTGCCCGCATTCTTTCAAAACCCAGAAACAGTTGCCGAAAGAATGCTGCACACTCTTGATGTCAAACGAGCCTTTGAATTCAGCAGCCCACATGCCTCGAACTGAATATGCTACTTACCAGTATGCATCTGTTCTTGGCATGTAGGGCTGCTGACATTCATATCGCCCGCCCTCCTCCCCGGCGCCTGTAGCGGCTGCAGACTTTTTAACACTTACTCTTAGCATGGCCATCGCTTACACTATTACACTCCATCTTTGCCACAATGGCTAAAAACAATCTGGGGATGGAGTCGATGCCCATGCGCACTGTAGTCCAGGGGAGGAGCCACCTATCTCGTGATACTTCGAAGACTCTTCCAGGACAACAATGTGCAATCATCCGGACCCAACACTAGGCGGCGATCTATGCTATAGATATGAATGTCAGCAGACCTACATGCCAAGAACAGATGCATACTGGTAAGTAGCATATTCATTTATTGGACTCCACACTTTTTAGGGTTTTGGCCACTCTGATTTGTAGGTTCACATCTATTAAATATGTTTGCCTCTGGATACTCCAGCACAAAGAAACCTGGCCTAAAGAGACAAAGCCTGTTTTCCCACTGTCCTTGACCTTTACTAGTTTCACATCTTTCAGTTTCTAGGAAAATGTGCTTTCACAAATCAACCGTGAAGCTGAGTCACCTTTCTTTGCTTTTAATATGTGTAAGAATTTCGAATGATGTTTGACTGGTGTGTGAGCCCTGTTCAAGCAGCAAACGCAATCCTTGTTAGGGTGATTCACAAGCCAACCCTAAATAACCTGTGTTCAACCTTCTAGTAGCTTGTCACAGAGGGGTCAAGCTTAACTTAGAAGCATTGTGTAAAGTATTTGTGCAACACTTCAATCAGTAATAAAGTGGAATCCACAACACAAAAGGGATCCTACACCAAATTAGACATGTAGTAATTTCTTTATTAAATAAAACAAGAACAGAAAGACAAAAATCCAATTAGTAGAACGGGAGATATGCTATTTTAAAGATTTCAGTGAAAATAGCACCAAAATGAATAAAGCGCGAACTGTGGATATCTAGTCACACTAGACCATAACAAAGTCACAATTTCAGGCTGACCCTGAAGGCTTGCAGGCTGGCTACAGGGATCCAGTTAGGCATGCTGAACAAAGTACCTTAAATCCTGGTTTGCAGAGAGTAGCGAGTGTCTGTGTCGAAGATGCGTCCCACAGCCAAAGCGGTTCCGAGATGTGGTGAGGCTGGGATGCAAGGTCCTGCATCGTCTTCGAGGATCCCGTTGGTGAGGTCTTGCAATGCAAAGTCAGATGATGAGGATTATGTTGCACAGTCGGGGCGATGCGTCCTCTCCAAGGAGCTGCGATGCGGAGTCTGGTGTGGTTCCCTAGGCTGCTTTCGATGAGGAATGCAAAGGCCTGAGACGAGGATGCGTTGCGCAGCCGTTGTTCTGAAGAGGCTGTGGGCGCAATGTGTATCTTTGCAACAGGTCCAATTCCCGCAGCAGTGATACTTACTAACATGTTAGAACATTCTCTATGGACTACTAGTAATGGGCACTTCAAGGTTCCATGTCCAAAACCAAAACCTCTGTGGTAAATCCAGGCTTTTCATTTTGTCACTGTCTATTCCTTACACATCCTTCTAACTGATATCCTGGGACCTTGCCTCTGGGCAAGTACAATTTGGCTACATGACTGAGCATCTCCATAATGTAGCCATTCAAAGGCTTGGGTAACTCTGGTATCCATTTAAAGCCTGTACAGATATTGATGACACCCGGTCAGCATGAAGCAAGGTTTGCAGTTTCTGGAGCTTTGTACATGGTAACTAAACCACACTGATAGTAATGAGAAGAACCCATTGAAATACTGATTATGCCATCTGTGCATCAGAACCCCGAGTGGTGGACATCCGGTGGAGAATGTTGACAGTGAAGCTTTTTGATTTGGGGTGGCTTAGTAGCCCTCTAACGTTCAACTGCACCATCAAAATGTGCCCTGGTGTCAATTCTGATTTCACTTGTATGGTCGTACTCAACCCACACGAGGCAAATGGCCTTTATTCAGCTGAACTCTAGATTTAGCTACTTTATCAGGATCATTCTTTTACGTATGTGCATTGTGTGCTTTTAGTGTGGGTGGGGAGGGGCATAGACACTTGTGTATTTAGTAGTCCGAGTGTGCTTAAATGTCATTGTATTTGTAGGTGTGCATATTCACGCATTGAGCATTGTCAGTCTCAGCATGCATTCTATAAAATCCTAATATATAAGCTTTTTTCATTGCGTAGCAAAATTATCATATTTTTATAGTGATGTGGAAAATGCACTGCTTGAGTCGTCTACCACTTCCACTAACTGGTACATTTATGAAATATGTGTGCATCTATGAATAAAAACTTCAAACGCAGTTTGCATAACGTATTACATGACGATATGAAAAAAAGTTTTATTTTTTTTTAGATTTAAAATGTGAACTACTGTAGCTTGTCAAAACGTAGTTGCCCAAAGTTGCCTTGTCAAAACGTATACAGCAGATTGTTTTCTTATAACGTGAGTAGCGTTCACCCGTTTTTATATTTTACAGATAAAGGTTAGTTAATGAAAAAATACCAGGATGCTTAATATTTGAAGTTATTCTGAGTAGGTCACAGGTAGCTAGAGAGAGCATTTCCAAGGATGTGTGGGCTAGGGCGTTTGTACCCCATTTTACACTGGCTCGGAACACGCGATCCATAAATATTTTTTGAGCCAGAAAGAGGTTTTTGAAAGAACTCGTGGTTTCATCTTACAAGAGTCAATTTACCAGCATGACCATAGCGTATACATGAATTCTGTAGGTAGTATAAATATTCTTATTACTGCCTTTGTTTCTTTGTGTGTGCCTTCAACGTGCTATTCCCACAGAAAATCTTAATTTGACTTTTTTTTTAATTGCGGTCCATTTCCAATCGACAACGCTTCACACTAATTGGTTCCCCTTTACAGTACTCACGAACGTGGCATTTCAAGTATGTCTTTTAGATGTGCAGTGTATAGAGTGGTCTAATGATCTATATTCAAATGGATTTTATTGCAGAATGAACTAGAAAACTTCCCTTTAAACACAATTCAGCATTGCCAAGCTGTGATGAATTCATGCAGCTTCAACTCCATTCTTGCAATAGTGTGTAAAGAGCAATCACAGAGCAAACCCGACCTTCATCTGTTTCAGTGTGATGAGGTTAAGGTAAGGCGAATATAAAGTATTATTTGTTTGTATTGGAGCACTGCTTTATTTTAATTGGTTTCATTTGTTTGGAGTTTTATGAATATGCCCTTTTCTGCCAAGATTATCTGATACATGCCACTCAAAAGACTTTCTCTCTCAGCTAACCTGTGCATCACCTCATTAATTGGACATATGAACGTTCTGAATTCATCTACCCAATTGACCATATTTAAAGCCACAATCAAAGAATATTACCATACCTTGCCTGTAATCACAATATCGATCAGTGGAACTGAACTGTTACTACTTTTGCATGTTATGTAAAACCCATTGACAATATGCTTTTGATTTCGTTCCAATCTCGGTTGATCTACTGTTCATCACAGAATCATAACAGTGGTGTCCATGGCATCAGGGCCGCTCGGGCAGTGAGACTGATGCAGATGTGCTAGGCGCTGACTTGTGGAGGGGGTACAGACATTAGGGGGATGCGCTGTGTTTAGCAATAGCTTACCATTGGAGAGATCAGGAGCGCTTTGCCTGGTGGTAGTAAGAGAATCTGAGGAGGAAGTCATGGGGTGGGGATACCAAAAA
Organism: Lissotriton helveticus; assembly: GCF_964261635.1. Classification (NCBI taxonomy): domain Eukaryota; kingdom Metazoa; phylum Chordata; class Amphibia; order Caudata; family Salamandridae; genus Lissotriton; species Lissotriton helveticus. Next base: position 537,064,480 of record NC_136057.1, on the reverse strand, counting down.
TTATTGTCACACCAGGTGCCACCAATGCTAAAGCCGGGCCTTCATGGCTTTCTGGTTATAAGAGAGCGATCAGCTTTACTGCTACAAGAGTATATCTGCATTATGGATGACCTAAACCAATGGAGAATGTGAAAATGCTCGAGTGTGGTGAATTTGAGGTTTGCCTAGCTGAGTTGTCCAACCATCTTGCTGCCTATTAGTACTGGGGGTAGGAAAAAAAAAGGCAAAGGGATAAATGAGAGAGAGCTTGTGCCAAGACATAGCGTTTAAATATTGGATGCAGAACACAATGGCTGCAAATGCATATATTGTAAAAAACATAGACCTCAAAATATAGGCTTCGAAAATCTCAACCTTTAATGAATACCTCTCTACAAAAATCTTCAATTATATTTATTTGCTAATTAGCAATAGCCAACCTCATAATTTATAGCTGGGTTATTCACCATTCTAGATTCAGACATAGCGTATTTGGGAGCACGTGCTCAAAGTGAGTGTTTGGTGGAAGATGAAATGTAGTAGGGGATTATTTGTCTAAGGTCGAGAGTTTAGCATTTTACTTCTCAGTTTGTTACGGAATATGTTTTTGCAAAAGGTATGTTTGCCATCGATGTTTTCACATTCTATGACCTTTTAAATGTGATTTAAATGATGAGTGTTGTATTGTACCACATTAATGTTTATTTTCCAAGTGTCAGTTGAAACAATTAAGCATAAAATTCAACGGATAACCAGTGAGCGTGATTGCAAGGATGCTAATTTTTGGTGCACAACCGTTTTTTAAAAAATTCTCATATAAACAGATATGTACAGCTAGCACAGTTCTATCATCTTGTATTTCCACTACTCTGTTCAGGCAATCCTTGTCACTTCTACAAACATGTTTTTGTTAAACTCTGAGATATGTCGCCAAGTCTCCTAAAGAGAAATGAGTTATAAACCAGAAATAGGCCACAGTACCCAGCTGCTCCTAGAAGCAAAAAATTACAATCAGTCTAAACAGCCTTATCCTCATTTCTACACTTATGATTGGTGATGGCCCTTAGAGGCCTATGTCCAGTTATAATTAGCGCTCATGCAGGGTGATCGCTGTGCCTGCTGGGGGTGTGAGGTGTATTTTCTCCCCTTTCACGTTATATAGTAGGGGTTATGGGGTGTCAGCGGTATTCTAACCTTGAACAAACTTGGGGTATAGAACTGGGATGCGCTGTCGTATGCTGTGAACATGTGTGGTTGATCGCCTGAGAGTTGCACTATTGCGGGGTGTCGTGATGGAGTTGCACAGGTGCGGGGAGGGGGGTATGGGGATCGCTGGAAACTGTCCGTATTAGGGTGTGGTGATGGGTCATTGGTGGCCAGTTGTTGTGGCCAGTCGGGTGTTTGGGCCCTTTGTATGTCCGCCTGGGCAGCCGCAGGGGCTATATGGGCTCTGGGAGAACCGGTCATCTGTGTTCCTGCCACTGTTCGTGTTTCTTGTTTAAAGGAGTGGAGTAACATCGCCCAGGGCATGGAGATTGGATGTTTGTGGGTTCCCTGGACTTCCTCTGCTCGAAGTATTCCCTCTTGCGCTGTGCCCCATTTTTGACAGCGCCCACTCATGCCGCCACGGGAGGGCCTTCCAGTGCATAGTGATGCATCGTTTGGCCAGGAGGAGCACTAAGGAGGCAAAGCGAATTTCTACTTTCATGTGTTTGTGGCACTTACAGAAACCAAGGGTGCTAGCTTCCCATGAGTAGAGGTCTCGAAGTCACGTGATCATTCTGAGGGTGGTGTGGATTGTATTCTATGAAGAGATGGACAGTCCCATAGCATGTGTAAAAATGAGGCAGTGGGCTCCAGACGTCTAGGGCAGGTGAAGGAGCTTTCGGGGAAATAGTTTTTCGGGAGTGAGGTATGCCCGATGCAGGATTTGTAATTGTAAGTTTTTGAATCTGTAGTTGCGGGATACTTTTCTTGGTATATTTAAGTGCCCTAGTCCATTCCCTATCATGCAGTGGCCTGCGAAAGTCAGTTTCCCATTTTTCCCTGAGGGGTGCAAGAGTCGGTTGTTTAAGGGTCCGTATGGCTTTGTAAATCCAGGTGACTGGGTGTAGCCCTGGGCCTATCTGTAGGATTGCGTGGATTACCGTGTGTGTGGAGGGTAATGTATCAATTGTGTGCCACTGTTTGTGGCAGTCATCTAGGAGCTGTCTGTGCAATAGGAACTGTCCCCTGGGGAGGTCGAAGTCATTCATGAGTGTCTCAAATGTCTGCAGTTGTCCATTAAGATATAGTGCCCCTCTGTCCGTCAGGGCATGTTCGGTCTATATGTGTAACGATCTCTCCGTGTAGTGTACACGGCCTTTGGGGAGTCCCACTAGTGGCGGAAGTGGGGAGTACGGAGGTGCTGCATGGTGTATTCTGTGGATGCGTGAGAGACAGGTGCACGCTGTCATCATTTGGAGCGGCTTGGTTGGAGGTGGCGCAGCCGCTGGTAGCAGCATGCGATGGATGATGGGGGTCTGAATTTGCCCGGCCGTTGTGATCAGTTCTTTTTGCGCCCGTCCTGCTGTCCAACGGGACACCCATTGTACCTGGGTGGCCTGGAAGTATGCCTCAAAGGATGGGGCAGCTAGTCCTCCTTGGTCGAGGGGCAGTTATAGTTTTTCAAGGGCGGTACGCCTGCAGCCGGAGCCCCAGATGAGGCTCCCCAGCAGGGTGTCGAGTTCGCTGAAAAATGAGCGTGGGGGAACCACCGGGAGATTGAAAAAGAAGTATAGTAGTCGGGGGACGAGGATCATTTTTGCGACCGCTATCTTCCCTTTGACTGCCAGTGAGCGATCTTTACAAAAGTGTATGGAGGATCTAATGCCAGCCATCGGTGTGTGGTAGTTGCCCTTGTATATGTCCTGGGGTGTATGATATAGTTGAACTCCTAGGTATCGTACCGCTTGGGGGCTCCATGAGATGTCAACGTTGCCTAGTCTCAGCTGGCACTGGGGCAGGGCCTGTACCAAGGGAAATACGGTGGATTTGGACCAGTTTACTTTGAGTTCTGCCTCTTCTTCAGAATCTTGTAGAATGCGTAGTATGGGGTGAGGTCTGCTGCAATATCTCGGATGTAAATGAGTACGTCATTGGCGTACAGTGACACAGCATGGGTGTAATTGGCGACAGGAATTCCCCACTCCTCGCCCGCAGCACAGAGGTGGATTGTCAGAGGCTCCATTGCCATGGCGAAAAGTAGGGAGGAGAGTGGGCAGCATTGCCGGGTGCCCCGGCGGTCCAAAAAAGGGGCGGATCTGAGGGGGCCTCGTCTTGCTCTGGAGGTCGGCGTGGAGTAGATGAGCTTAGTATAAGCTTGGAGGCGGGGTCCTATTCCCATGTGTTGCCGGACCCGAAATAAGTATGCCCATTAGAGGGTATCAAAGGCTTTTTCCAGGTCCAACACCAGACATGCCGCTCGAGGAAGAGGTCGTGTATCTGGTCCTGCACGTGGAACAGCCGCCGGATGTTGTAAGAGGAATTCCTGCCCGGCACAAATCCATTTTGATCCGGGTGGATTAGTCGTGGAAGGACCGTGGCGTATCTATCCGCCAGGACTTTCCTGTAGATTTTATAGTCCGCAGGTAGTAAGGCTATGAGCCCAGTTGGTGGGGATCCTTATCCAGTTTAAGAAGGGACACTATAACTCATTTGCACATGAATTGGGGTAGAGCGCCCCCATCAAGGGCCGCTCGGAATTGAATCTCCAGCTGGGGGACCAATTGGGATGCGAAGGTGCAGTAAAATTCTAGCAGAAGGTTGTCCAAACTGGGGGCCTTGCGGGTAGCTAACACCTTCATTGCATGTCTGATTTCCGTCGCCTTGATGGGTTCGTCGAGGTCTTGGCGGGTGTCGCGGTCAATCTGAGATAGTTGGAGTCGATTCAGGAAATAGGAAAGGGTTTCCTCAGGTACCTGGGCGGGGCTAGCGTATAATAGTGTATAGTGTTTTTGAAAGGCCTTCAGGATCGATTCCTGTGAGTATACGTGAATGTCTTGAGCACTACGGATGGCCGTGATTGGCGGGAGGGTTGAATCTTGCTTAACGAGCCATGCCAATAATGTGCCGGCCCTATCACCCTCTTTGTGGGCACGGGCCGCATATGCAGCGAAGTTATACCGGCGCATGCTAGCTAACGCCTCCTCATATGCTGTTTTGGCGTCAGCAGGTTGGGCCGGCGTGGCTTTGTCTGGGTCGATCTCTTTGGTAAGGGCGGCCAGTGTTTGTTTTGCGCTTTTGATGTCTCGCTCCAAGACTTGGTGTAATCATGTGATGTGGCAAATACAGGTGCCTCGTATGACGACTTTAAAGGCGTCCTACTTTTTCGCACATGTAGTGGCTGTGCCTGTATTTTCTTGGAAGTAATGGCGTATGTGGTCCGCCTGAGTCTGTTTAAAAACAGGTTGTCAAGACAGACGCCAAGTGGGGACAGGGGGTATGGCGGGTGCCATCGGATCGTGATTGTGTGGGCGTCCTGGTCTGATATGGTTCTGCCTAGGTAGTCCGCGTCTGAAATGATAGGCAGGATAGGGGGGGAGCAAAGGAAACAGTCTAGGTGCACCCTCAGGTCATGGGGCTTCGAGTGGAACATGTCGAGTTTGGTGGTGGGGTTCTGAGTTCGCCAGGCATCTGTGAGGGACCAGTGTTGTGCCCATGCTGTGAATCATTTTGCCTGTACTGCAATAGGGGATGCCGGATCGGGGGGTTGGATCTGTCCAGTGCTATGTTTTGTACGCAGTTGTAATCCCCACCTAGGATCCAGGGAATTTATGTGTATGTACTTAAGGGGGTGGAAAGCGTGTCCCAGAATTTGCTTTGGTCTACGTTGGGCCCTTATATACTCCCAATAGCACTGCATGACAGTCTAGCTGTCCCTGCCATGGAACGTATCGGCCATCTGGGTCAATGGTGTGGGACTGTTCCTGGAATGGAACTCCGGGACGTATCCATATAAGGGTGCCCCAGGCAAAGGCCGAGTATGTAGTGGCGCATATGATACCCCTCCAATGCCTACACAGCTTTGCCAATTCTCCTGACGTAAGGTGTGTCTCTTGCAAGAATGCAATTTTTGCATGGTGGCGTTTGATGTAAGCGTATATTGAGTATCGTTTATAGGCGGTATGCATGCCACGCACGTTTAGTGTAGGGATGGTGGTGGTGCCGGTGTGTGCCATTGGTGTATATGTATGATATAGAGTGCTGGAAGGGCATGTGGGCTCTCCTGGAAGTCTCGAGCTCTAATCTGTTCCTCCGATACCCGCACTACTTGGGTGTCTGTGCAGCTGCTCTGCTCCATGTTGGCGGGGACACAGTGCAATGTGGGTGTGTTCGGTGGGAGGGGAAAACTGGGGGGGGGGCAAAAAATAGCCCCAACAAGTGCGACCTATCGTCAAAGGCGATACGTCCAAACTAGCTCTCGATTGGTGTAAGAGCATCAACATGTTGTGGGGGTGGCAGCCTGTGTCCGCGAGGTAACTCGGTGTGTGGACTATGCGCGCAATCTACGGCTGTCCGCTGGTCTGCCTAAGTGTATAAGGGCAGATTAAGCACAAGGTAGCAGGAGGGCACGTGTTATGAGGGCTGCCGGTGTAGGCGTGCAGAAGGCGTCTGAGGTGGACCCCTGTATCGGGTAGCATCTCTTGGTCTGGTCCAGCGCAGTTTACTGTGTTTGGCACCTGTCTGTGGACTACCGTTTCCTTCCCAGCGGTGTGAAGTTCCTTGGACCCGCGGCGGTTTAACCACTGAGGTGAGGAGTTACGAGTCAGGCGGGCGCCATCTTATACTCCGCGCCACTCCCCTGCTGAAAAGGCCGGATTTCTGCCATTACAGGGCTGCATCTGTGGCATAGGCGCTGGGTGCCTGGTGCTGTCCGGTACCGCTGAGTGTGGCTAAGACCAGCTGGGCTCCATGTAGGTGGTCGAGGTGAAAGCCCGATCGCAGAGACACACCCGCCATGGTCGCCATCTTGGCCACGCCCCATCCTAATTTCTACACTTAACCTCATTGTTCCTTCTCCTATCCCAAAATCGTGCCTTCCTATCTCATTCTACATTATATTCCTAAAGAAACTAAAGGACGTCCATAACATCCAGTGACTGTTAATCTGTGCTAAGTGGTTCTAATGTCTCTGTTGCATGGATTCTGTTTACAAAAAAACTTTGCCTGGGATCACAGAATATCAGTATGTAATGGATGTAGTCACCATACCACATCAGCACCCATGGGCTTAAAGCCAGACTAACTCATAGTCTCTTTTCTACCCTCCTAACCTTCCTAGAGTAACAGGTGAGTTAGCACCCCAGAACATAACACTCTGAACCCTCTCAGGGGTCACAGTAGCAGTAATCACCTTTCGTTCTCTCATTAATACATGGATGCAATAGACCGAAAATAGAGCCAAAGACAGCTTATAATATTTATTGAAACTTTTGTGCTCTATCATGAAACAACTGTGTTGCACTTAGAAAACAAATGTTATTCAGAAATGTGATTAGCATAATCAATAAACTACACACGATAAAACCACCTGTCACAGCGATTGACAAATTTACCTAAGCCTACCCTACTCTGGGAGTACAGTGATCTATCGAAGATCTCTGGGGATTAATGCCGGACCCTATACCTGGCATTCATAGTAAGCTGATCTGCATTTCCGATGGCACAGATCTCTCGTCTCAGTACCTTTTCTCTGCAAGAATGTCTCCTCTCTGTTTCCAGAACGGCAAGTCTTGGCTTGTATGGTGTTGTTGTTTGACCACAGAGAAAAACAGGGCACAATGTTTGACCTTGTACGAAATGTTCAAACTGAATCCCAGAAGAAGAGCTGACTAGCAAAACATGTGCAGCCTATTTCTAAAATAACAATGTAGCAGAAAAAGTGTGTTATTATGTAACTTGTGCAAAGCTAAAGCGGCCTACTACAGGAGTAGATAGGCTAACATGGATGAGAAAATACAGTGGGCCCTATAGGAAACTCACGACATACCACTAAACCTCTTTGAAAATGTTGCAATAAATCATTCAGTTTAATAATGATTTTCTCAGAAGACAGTATAATGTAGATATCTTGTAGACAAGAGTCATGGTTTCTATAACAATAACATATCTAATTTAAGTACTGCCTTTAAGGTGGAAAACCAACTTTTACGCTCATGTGCAATTTCTAGAATCCCTGAATACTCATGTAGCAATACTGGTTGACTTGTTAGCAACCCCATCACTAGTAAAGTGTCTTCCATGGAGGTCACTGTTGCTATCGGTACTGCCTCATCTTCAGCAGGGCGCTGATGGACAGATTCCAGCAGTCTTCTGTTGGACAGATTTCTGCAGAAGCCTTCTTCATGGGTCAATATTGCTATCTATGTAATATCTTGATGTAACTTTAATCTAGGTTCACATAGATAATTATAAGTCACTAGAAACACTTTCCAATCCTAAATAGTATATTCAAATGCCATCTGTCTCACCACCAGCTTTCAAGGTCTTTGCTCGATTGCTGAGCGAAATTGTGGTCTATCATGGTATCCGGACACTACTCCTTTACATGTGTCCTACAGCGGAAACGGACTCAGAGTTAAATATTAAATTAAATATTGGTTTAAATCAGTGGTTATTGGGCCTAAGACTGTTTTCAAACAATGACTGGGTTATACATATTTCCAAAAAGGGGGTGGGAGTGATAAGTTAGTTTATTTTTGATCACTCAGCAAATGGTTTAAGGCACTCACCCAGGATTAGGTGATCTAACTTAGGTATAGTTAGATGTACCCATGCTATTTCATTTCCATCAATACATATGTTGCCATTGTACCATATTGGTGCCTTTTCATATATTTTGCTGTTAGGCTCCAATGCATTCATATTTCTTGCTAATATGCTTCCTCATATGGAGAGTTGTAGTTTCAACAGCAGTACAGCTTCATAGTCACTTGATCTATTAATTGGTTTGCATTGTCTCATACCATACTCCTATTTACTAGTATTTCTCCTGATTTCAACTGCTTTTTTCCATTTGCATGGTATGTTGTCCAGATAGGATGCAGTTTTTCTGCTCAGGCCTAGGGCTACATAATTGTCCCAGTTTATACAGTAGCCTGGGCAGTATGAAACGGGTAACATTGGATGCACAAGAACCTGATTGAAGTTCCCAGGTGCGACAGAGTTACTTTAATCAGTATAAAACAGGTCTATGTGCTCGCCCTCAACAGTGTTAACACCTAAATGTTTTCATTGTATCGTATTGTAGCTAGCAGCAGTTTAAATGCTACCATGAATAACACTGTCAGCTCCTGACTTCCCGTTAACATAACATAACGTACTTTTGTATAGCGTACGTATCACCCGAAAGTCTCAAGGCGCTGAATAACATATGTATATCGTTACCCAACTCAATGGTACTTATTTTATCGACCTCAGGTGGATGAAAGGCTGAGTGGACCCGCCAGGATTAGAACCTGTGACCATGAGGTCGAACACAGGCCCCTACAGCGGATGCATTTGTCCACTGCGCCACCAGACCCAGCTATCGTATTGTAGCTACCAGCAGTTTAAATGCTACATGAATAACTGTCAGCTCCTGACTTCCCGTTACATTTTTGTTTTTGAGGTTTATATAGCGCAAACAAGACCCAAAGGTATCGGAGTGCTTTACATGAGCACCAGTTGTGAAGCAGGCAGACACATTAATGTTGTGGGTGTTGCGCGTCCCTATTGAGACTCTAACCTGATTCCCCAGATTCAAGGTTGACCGCTGTAGCCGTTAGGTCACATCCTCTCCCATTTTAGTTCACCATGTGGGTCAACCTGAGTGGAGTTAATGATCCTACTCCCCAACTCAGCAAGACTCTTCATATTACATGATGCCTCAGACTTGTTAGTAATTAGATCCCATTGGCAATGGTGAATATCCACCTCCCAAGCATTGGAGACACTGGTGGTCTGCAACTGTACCACTACTGGACAAAAGTTTTTCAGAAACTTTTCTCATGGCTTCTTACCAGAAAGACATTTATAGACTGCAAGACCAAATGAGCTTATTTGAGGGAACCTCAAACATGTGCACAGACAAGCATTCCTGCTATACGGTAGATGCCCACAGGCTGCAACTTCACAATAACTCTTGCCACATGGCTGTGATCGCTAAACCGTATTATATTCACTCAGCTGTGACTGACATCTTTCTGACTATTGTTCCATATGGCATCCTAAGTAACAATTCTAACAGGGCTGTGCCGATAATTATATTGCAGGTTACTTGAAAGGCTAAAATTGTGCACATGGGGATGTTTTTATGGATTTAATTCAAAACTGAAATAAAGCATCTGTAGCAAATGAGGCCTGAAAATGTTTTTTGTTGTTGCTGATCTTTGTGCTTTCAAGGAGAAATCCAATCACAAAGGCGGTTAGGATCATTAAGCTTTACGTTAGTAGTGTTTTCCCTAGTAGTGTCTTCTTGGTTTCAGGCTCTGAAGAAATTTCACATCTTTGGCTGAGAAGTGATGCTGTTTACTGTAGGGATAAGTAAATAAGGCATGTATCAGGAATAAGGTTATTTTTTACTTTAAATAAAGATAAGATCAATATGCTTTTATGGTTTATTTGACATGAACTGAATAAAGTTTGGAAGAAGAAAAAAGATTGATACTAATTTGTGGGTGTTAATTTTCCTTGCATAAAACGTGATCACTTTTTACCTCAAAAAATGAATTCCGTTACTTATTAATTCTCAAATAGTTTTTTTTTTCTTTTGGAAAAGTTTACACTAAAAACTGTAGACCTGAGTTGGTTATGTCAACATGCTATTTGCCTGTTTAAGTGGAAACTTTATGTACGATGCCATAATTCTGGTCTGCTTATTATAAAACCGTGTGACAAAGGCAGTTGGTCTAGCTTGTTATACATTCTCACCTCTCACGGCGCTGCCCTCCGTGTTTGCATGCACCGCAAACCAGCCCATTGTTTAACACGTTTATTTTTCCCACCACTATCTTTGAAGAACTTGCCTTAGGCCGCCATATTAATTTAAGGCAATTCTTTTGGCGGTTGGATCCTCATCAAACAGTTCACAGGTCCCCGACTTCTTGTCAACTGGATTTTCCTTTTCTGTCCCAGCTTCCTTCTCATTGGGCTCATTAGTATGCTTGTCTTCTTGACCCATTCGGCTTGCTTTCACGGTCTCGGCTTCCTCCTCAATTGGGTTAACCTCCAGTGTCTCAGTGTACTGAATCACTGGAATCTTTTCAATTGTGCTGTCTCTCTCCTGCTCTTGTACAGGTGAGAAACCATGCTTTAGGTGTGCCCCTTTCTACTCTTTCCTTGGGCTGTCACACTGCAGCTTCTCATCTATGCAGGAAACTACATCTGATTATTGTCATCTGCTGCTTCTCCCCTCTTGAAAGGTTGTGTTCCTAAAGGGGACCTTGTGAAGAGGATTCTTGCTGCTGGGTGTTAGTACTTCTGGCCTCAGAGGACAGCATAGCCCAAAGATTTGGTGGGTCCGCCATCTTCCAAATCTACGTTAGCAAGAGGAGAATTCTTCAGGAAAGTTGACAATAAAAAAAGGTTAGAGTCCACATTCTCAGAAACTGAAGAGCTGCCCGAGACGAGAGCTAGTAAGCTCTGAATCCACATTTTTTTGTGCAAAATTAAATTAGTTTTAGAAGATACTTTTGTGTGCCTGGCCAGGTGGAGAAATAAGTCTAAGCCTGTAAATCCATCGCTGTTCTTTTTCAAAAAGGCGTTGTTGGAGTCTGTCACCTGAGTTAATTTGCTCTGACAGTCCACCTCATGTCATTTGGAGTATGGTTTTGTGTGAAGTAGTGTTCAGTGAGTCTAGTCATTGAGTTTTTGCACCTAATGGTGCTCCGGTGCTCACATATTCTCTGTTTAACTCTTCTGCTTGTCATTCCCACATATTGTAGATTACACGGGCATGCAATCCTGTATACCACATTGGTGCTGTTGCAGTTGGTATGTGCTCATAAAGTCCACACTTTTCCTGGTTCTAAAGATAGCGTTTTCGTGTTTTCAGTTAAGTGGCAGACACTGCAATTTCCACATTTATAATGCCCTGTAATAATTGGCAAACCCCAGGCATTTAGAACTGTTGCAGGTTTTTCATGTGTGTCTTTTATACTCCTTGCTGTTTTATAAGAAAGAAGTGGCTTCTCCCACTTCAGCCAAATATCATGAGGTCATAAAGCAAATTAACTCAGGAGACAGACTCCAACAATGCCTTTTTGAAAAAGAACAGCGATGGATTTACAGGCTGTCCATGCACAAGACAGGATTAAATTATAATATATCGTGGAACTCTGTCCTTACGAAATAGCCAGTTATGCTCCCCCCAATGTCCTGATCTAGAAGAACTATCCCGAATCTGTATATTACCTACTATCACACTTATGTGATTGTATGTCACAATCTGCTTGCCTGGCTGAATGAGGTTGTTCTGAGACTAAGTGGTTATTATGCCCCACCTTTTCTCCCACCCGCTCCCTTTTTACACTTCTTTTCCCGGTCTTCCCCTACCTTGAGACTTTTTTGCTCGACTAAATCATTGGCATCCCAGATACCCATATGGCCTTAATTAGGCTGACATATTCGCACGAGGGCTGGTTTCTAACCTCTTGATATCGGCCCTACATTTATCAGGATAACCCCCTTTAGCAGTTTCTAATATGAGCCCTCCACTCCCGCCACGTCATCTATGAGGAATAGAGTTTTATTCAGATTAGTTTGGGCAACATGAGCGTGCCTTCTTCTTTTGTTTTACTCCTGTGGTATTAAGGAAGCGGTATTTATACTCTTCCTGCCTCCCCATAACCTTGCCTTTTTCATGAGTCCCCGCTTCACATGGGTAATGTTGGCCTTTATTATCATGTGCGAGCTTTTCAATGTGCATAGTACAATGCTTTATTGAAGCTAGTGAGGGAGACACGATTGCGCATACCTCCTCATCACCTTGACAACGGAGATTTGGCAACACCACGCCTCGTAACCCCGGACCTCACGTTTTAAACGTGACTAGGCTTAGCCACGCCCCCGCCACCCCAGGAAGTGCCCGCTTCCATTTAACCTCGTCAGGACCCGCATTTCGCATCCACGGGGCGCCGAGGAGGTTTGCATTTTAGGCGAAGATGCCTTTTAAGACTCTCCACAAGTAAGTCTCTGACCAGTCATCATGCACTTTTACGACAGCGGGTCAGGCTCCGCGTAGACCACACATGCGGTCCTAAACCTCCCCCCCCCTTTTTTTCTTTGACCCAGATTGTGGCAGGATCTAGTCTCAGCAACACCGACGCCCATGAAGCTTCAAGTAAGCGCCTAACTTTCCTCATTGTGTGTATATGTGCGTTTGGCTGGTAGCCCATTGGCTGTATTGTTTGTCAGAATACCAATTTGCGATTTTAATCACGCACATTTGTCAGTTGGCCGATTTACGTTTCTAACCACGCTCAATTTTTGGAGCATTGACACCCACTATCTGTGAATCGGTTTGTGTGATACAGGGAGCTATTTGCTTCCCTATTAACTGCACCCTATTTTCACTCACGTTTTGATCCTGTGAGTGTGTTATGAGTGCACAGACAAACCACATTGAGGGGGTTGTAAAATACATTCACGGGCTCATTTTGAAGCCCAACAGTGCCTATTCTATCCCAATGGCACCCTGATATGACTAGTGATGAGTAATTCAGTAACATCCACCATATTTCATCTTCACGTTGGATGTCACTTATGAGGAGCACCTCAAATAGACCCTAAGTTTAATGTACTGTACTGTGTGTTTGTCTTCCCATTTTTCTTTCTTTACAGGTTTCTTTTCTAGGAGTGCTGGAGAAGAACAACAGTTTTTAAACCACTAGGAGTTTTTTAGTGTTTCCTTCACGTAGTCACGGGCGAGTGTATACCACCCGGGCTACCACCACTGGTCCTGACGAAAACCCAACATTTGCTTAAGTGGTAGAAACATGTCGACCAATTTTATCTTATAACACTATTCGTGACACCATAGACCTACCTAATCAGGCAAGATGTCCTACTAATAATTTTTATTGTTGCCCAATCACTCCAGTGTAAAGTCCTTTCTGTGAGTAGTTGATTGGAGAACTTTTAATAATCACTTTAAACCTTCGCACTTTCACATATAAAATCCAAAAACAAACCCAAACCACTGTAGTCCGGTGTCGCAGCACACCCGAATGGCACTCGATGATGAAGCATGTTAGCCTTAGTGGCAGTTATTGAGGAAGCAAGAAGGAGTGTGGATGGAGGTAGTTGTGCAGCCATACTGTTATTAGATCTCAGTGCGGCCTTTGACACCGTTAATCATTCTATTCTGATTCAAAGGATGGGTGGTGTGGGTGTCACTGGGACCGCACTAAAATGGCTGCAATCCTTCCTCTCCGAACGGACTTTCTCAGTATTTGAGGACGACATCTCCTCCCCACCTCTACACCTTCACTGTGGCGTTCCCCAGGGGTCGTCCCTCAGCCCGACCTTATTTAATATTTATATGAGGCCTCTGGCTGAGGTGGTGCTACCTTGGGGGGTGCAACTAGTGACGTATGCTGATGATACGCAGCTTATTATCACCCTCTCTGGCCAGATGTCAACCTATGACAAACTTACCTCCTGCCTTAGCAAGGTTCGTGAGTGGATGGATGATTCCTTCCTGAAACTTAACGGAACTAAGACGGAGATCATGATGCTTGGGCATGATGCTCCCTCCGCGGTGGATGAATGGTGGCCTACTACTTTGGGTCATCCTCCTTCCCCCAAAGAGAAAATTAAAAGTCTAGGGGTGTGGTTGGACCCAGCACCTAATTTTTTGGTGCAAGCTCAGAAGGTAGCAGCGACCTGTTACGCCCTGATGAGATCTTAGAAAAATTATTGGACTGCTTCCGTTTGAAGCAAAGCGGATATTAGTCTAGGCCCTGATTTTAACGCGCCTGGACTATTCAAACGCAGTATATGTAGGGGCACCACTAGGGACACTCAGGGTTCTACAGACTGTACAGAATTGTGCAGCCCGGATTGCTTTTACAGACATCACGTAGAACTTCTGCCAAACCAGCTCTCCGGCAACTTCATTCGCTGCCGATACAACAAAGGGTCGAATTCAAGGCAATGACTATTGTCCATAAAGCCTTAACTAAGACAGGACCTGATCTAATTCAACCTTTGTTCCGCCCTTACCTAACCAATAGGACCCTGAGATCTAGCAGTAAGAACTTCCTGGCAGTCCCACGAATAAGGAGAAGCCGCATGGGTGGCAGACATTTTTCTGTTCAGTCAGACAGACTTTGGAACAACCTGCCGGACCCTATTCGGATGGAGGAGAACCATCTTAGTTTTAGGAATATGCTAAAAACCTTCTTATTTCCGTAGTCTCTCTGGGATGAATAGGACCACTGCAGCGCTGGGATGCCTCCGGGTAACCATGCGCTATATAAATAAGTAGTCATTCATTCTTTAACTAGGTTGGTGAGGGAGGGGTCTTCTAACAAAGGATAAATCTGTCCTCTTTAGCCTCCTGTGCACCTCTATATATCCTATACGGAGGCACTGAGGCGCCTCCTGTGGGTACTCCTCCATTTGTTGTTTATCATTGATGAAGGGGACAAGGAGTATTCCCTCTACACAAGAAAAACCTTTTCTCTCCCTTTTGTTCACAAGAGTAAGTGATATGTCAGGTAGGAGGGCATAGACTGATGGTCCGTAAGAAGTAGCTGGAGTGTTGCAAATATTTACGGTGGAGTAGCATTTATCCAGAGAATTAACTGCAGTTGAAACTCCAAAGGTCACATGCTGCTCAAGACCATGTTTAAATGTTTGTTTCTCATAAATTGACCCAATGCCTGGGTGGGTCATCCCCAGCTCTACTTTTTTAATCTTTATTTACCCTGGTGCCCACTTGGCTTACTGCTTGTGAAGATATGTGTGGGTGCCTGGAGGGGCAAAGTAGACTGTGCCTAAATGCACCATCTGCTTTAATATTGTTTACTGTGACGTCAGCTTGCGGCATGTCAAGGTAAATGAAAAATAACTCTCTGGATGCGAGGGAAGGTCTCTTCTCGCGTGGCCGTCTTAGGTGAGGGTAAAACCTCACCACCTAATAGGAGTGCAATAGAAACTTTTTTTGGAGGAAAAACAGATCGTTTGGCTATCCAAAAGTTGTATTTAGGTCAACTCCCACCTGGGCTGAGCCACAGTCCGACACTCTGCCGTAGTCCTGAAAGCTTTTTTTAGGTTGATCAACTAGGGTATGGTGACAACTGGGCAGGCAAGTGAGGTATAACGTAGGCAATGGGAATGTACTTGTCTGTGGGCAGCGCTAAAACCAGGAAAGCCCCCACATCACACACAGAAGAATCAAGGCAGAAAAGGCAGCACGAAACAAACAGCAGGAACGAAGAAACAAGTTGATGTATGCAGCAGTTAATTGCAAGCAAATTTCGCGTCACTTCCTGGCATCTATGCTGCTGCCGCCTCATTGGTGGAACATCAGTGGTGACGTTCCTATGTGTTGATTGGGCTGCTGTTCCAGAGCTGCCAATCTAAAATCCCCATTTGAAATGGGTAAAGAAATACCAGAAGGAAAATGACTTGCGATGTGGGAAACAATGGTATGAGTATAGGGTGGAGTGCGCGCCCCCCCTGGGATGGCGCCCGTCCTCCCTGTGGGGCGCGTCCCACAGATTGAAGAACACTGCTCTAGAGGCTGGAAATATGAAAGATCTCAAACTTGCATTATTAGTCTAGAGTCAAGGAAATTTTGTTACAATAGCCTCATTGTTTGCTAGAATTAAAAGATATTCTTTGTCATGTTTCTGTAACTTTTGGATCTACCATGATCTACCATAATCACCAAATCTGTTAGTACCATGTCCTAATGAACAAGGTTGTGAAATAAACCTTGCAGCAGAGTGCACTGGAGATATGGCAAACATTGGTGGCTTTTGGAGTTACGATGGTTCACACACTTCATTATTACATCCAGCACCCAGAGATCAGATTTTATTTTCCATCCCAGAACTCTAACGTAAGGCATTTCTTTTTTAACATTTGTCTCCTCCATAAGGCTCTTTCAGTCAGGACATACCAATTTACATTCTGCAATTTTGTTGACTATACGCACATGTTTGGAAGATATCCATTTGGTTTTGCAAACTCCAAGATACCTAAAGCATGGTTGTAGCTAGCAACTTTTGGCTGCGGATCAACAAATTGAAACGGATACCCAATAAGACTGAGATCTTTAACTACCATAGACCTCCAGTACATCTGGTCTCGTAATGCGTCAGTGTCCTGCATCTATCACAAATTTTGCTATAATTTTAGATATTCATTTCTATTTCAGCCTGCAGCTGTCCACTGTTTCCAAAGCCAAGATTTCCCAATTTAAATCACTTTGGCACTGGTTAGCAGTGGGTAAGGTACTCTAAGTCCAACAAAAGGAAGATCAGCATAATGTCTGCGGGATCACCACCCTAAGGCTCACAGGTCTAAAAAAAGTTAATCTCAAGCCTTCACTAACCTCCTGAGATGTTTGGCTAATGATCAAGTCAAGTACAGAAATAGAGCCAACTGAAGCTCTTTAAAATATAGCAGTAAAAGGGAAATGAGTAAAAAAAATGAGCCTACATGTGGAGGCAAGCTAAGAGCAGGAGGAAAAAAAGGGGAGTGTGAACAAAAAAGTACATGGGCTAGTACATCACATTGTAGTAAAATAGCTCAATGGGGAAATGATCATGCTAATTAGCTTCATCTTTCTGACAAGGTCCCACATAGGAAGACTGGAGGTAAAGCAGATCCCTGGCTCTAGTCATCATGGTGGTGGGGTTTCTTCGAAGCTTGGGTGGATGAAACCAGACTGGGTAGGACAGAGCTTGGCTTTAAGAGAGAGATCTGTCACCATTGTCCTTCAGGCCTCTGTCTTTGTTTTCCCAGAACACTTTCCGGAGTGGACCGTTTGGACTGTCAAGGAAGTGCCAGTGCAGCGTGACGGGGTGATGTGGTGTCTGTGGATAGTTTAGGGACTCCTGCCTACTAGAACTCTCCACCTCAATTTTTCATCCCCTGCACAGGAAAGAACATTTGAGAAGACCAGTAGCAACAGAAATAAGGATCCACATGGTGGATAACGCACTGTCTAGAATGGAAGGACTTTGGGTACTTGTACGTCTTTCACATTTGCTGGGCTCATCCTCCATAGCTAGTTGTACTAGTTCTCTGCCTTGGTTTGCGGGCCAGTAAAGGGTGGACTTGCCAAGGACCATGAAAGAAGGAGGTCCTACTGGATGTCTGTGATCAGTTACACAGTTTGCTTTAACAAATTCATACATTTTTGTTTGGTAATTCATGAAATCTATTTTGGGTACAGTGATATATTTCTTTGTATATTTTTGCTTATGCATGCATTATAAATTAGAATATTAGAAAAGATTTTGAAATATATTATAGTAACATATGTATTCATTTTAATGTGGCTGCACTACTTGCTAGTAAATTCTTGTGTCTCTTTCTTCTGTTTATGCAGGCAAACTTTATACAGCAAGACATAGAAAGTGCAATTTGTGACTTAAAAAGTGGAAAACAGAAAAAAAGACCTGATGCACTCAGGCAAGTATATCATATTCCAAATTAATGATTTCAAAATTGGAAAATAGTTTTTCCGTTCTGTAGTGTGTCCGAATTATCACAGAAATATATGTTGGAGATGGCACCTCACAACCATCTCTGTTGTTGCGGAGAGATATGCCCTTTGAAGCTTCTCTTTTAAGGCAATAGCATATAACCCAATGTTGTATTTAAAGTTTTACACACTTCACCGAGCAGTGTGAGAGAAAATACTTGAGCTGCAATATCTAGTGTTCCAAAGAGATCCAGAAAAGTTACTTGTTAATATAACTTAAATCCACAATGCCTTTTAATTTTAATTCCTTACCTTAATATGTGAAATATTTCTCATGTTTTGTGTCGTTGGGGTGATTGGTGGGGACGGAGAGGAAGGTTGAAGCTTTTATTGTATAAGCACGCCTTTCTTTTCAAGGAAGCTTAAATCGTATTAGGTTACTCATGCAGAAATTGTGGCACAGCGTTACACACATTGCCTGCACAGTCACCCTAATAATATTTTGTTCCCAAAATAGATTGTAAACAATAGATATTTTTTGATGAAGTGTGTATGCCTGCTACAGTTGCAGCTGTACCCATGATAATAGGATGAGACGTGTAAAAGTGTTGTAACTATGAATTTTTAAATCTGATCTATTGCTTGTTGTAGGATGATTGTGAAAACTGATCATGCTATCCCTCCTCACCCGAAGGCACCTGCTCCTGTTCCTCCAGGTACTAATACTCAAGTAGATGTTAGAAGTCGTGTAGCAGCCTGGTCCGCTTGGGCGAGTGACCACGGAGACTGTAAGTGTTTGTATATTTATTTCCTTAGGTTAAGTTAAGAATACTGAAAATCTTGTGCTTAGGAAATGTGATCTATGTTCCTAGAAACTGTTTTTCAAATGTGCTTCCCAATTTATTTTGTGTGCTGTAACTAGTGTTTGTCAATATACGTTATAGGAATTAAATGTAAAGATTCTAGTTAAAATGCTTATGAAATTCAGAAATAGATACCAGTATGTAAGTGCAATTTTATGGACAGCCACTGTGTTTCTGTAAGTTTAGTTGCCGCTTTCAGAAATTTTAAGGAATTACAAATGTTGATACAAGGGCAAATGGAGAGAAGAAGACAGGCCATGCTCTAAAATAGTTGTTTATTCTATTAGGATTTTGACACGTAAATCTAATGGTATTATTATATACCAGATGGAGGCGGTTAATGACTAACTGAGAAAAAAAAAACGCTTGCATTTAACAAAACATTTTCCCTGTGTTCCTATAGATCTATTCAGGCCCTAATCCTGAAGTAACTAGTTCTTGTCCAATTAAATAGTGTCCAGAATGATATTCTGCACACGTCCACCCCAGAATTAGTGTGGATTGATGTCACGTTTACACTTAGGCTTTTCACAATAGACAGTTGCATTGACAAGGATAGAATGCTTTGAGTAGCTACCAATTCAGTAACCAGATACGGAGAATACCATCTGACTAGTATTGAACTCCCAAACATTTGTTTTCCTTTACTTTAGTTACTTTGGTTCTTGACCTTCCCTGATGTGAAATGCAATCCAGGGGAGAGACACACATACAAAATTGTGAAGATCAGTGAGAACCTAATGATCTTGGTCTGAACTTACGGCAGCAGTTAATGTCCGCACCCTGAATAGAACACGAATGCTCAGTGAAGCTGATTTTTCAATACTGAATGTAGAGCCTTGTCCTATATTGGAGACTTAATGAGGGTGCAGATTATTATACCCTGGAGAGAAGATTGGTTGATGGAATACCTTGTATCTTTACCTTGATTTCGAGTGGTCATGCTGGTCACTATTGTAATAACAGTAGGCTGTGATCCAGTGGTGTCGCAGATGTACAGTACCTCCCTTCCTTGTCTGTGCATTTCTTTTTAAGTTCAAGAAAGGGTTTATTAAAAAGAATAATACGATCATAAAAACAATACTTCGTATATGCAGTTATTTGTTAATACATAAATACATGAAGGTATAATAAAGAATAATATATAATCACTAAAATGTTTTAAAATATATAAGATGATATGAGTAAAATCAAAGGTTCACAGAAATCGTAAATAATATATTGTGAAAATACACAATTTTTTAAAAGAAAAAGGATATATGTATATTATAGAGAATGATACATCAAGCATAATTATAGACAAACAGTAGGTGGTCAAGGAGGCTTGATAACTTCTTGTTGTGAGGGATCGGGTAAAGAAGTTTTCTTCACGGCAATGTCTAGAAATTGTGTGAGTGGGCACCAAAGGTGAGAACGTTTAGTAACGAGAGAGATAGATGGACGAGTGCTGTATCGAGGATATGATTGTGACATACAGCATACCACCAAGCTAAATGGGACAATTTAGATGAATCCTTCCAGTTTATTGATATTTGCTGAAAAGCTACAGCTATTAACAAATCAATAAGTGGTAGCTGGGATTGACTAATTTCCAGTCCCATGTTAAACTTTCAAGAAAAATATTTGTGGGGGATAGGGGAATTGTGGTGTGAAATATAGTGTTGATTTGATGCCAGACTTGTTTCCAAAGTATAAGAACATGTGAACAGCATATGATGGAGATTTATGTAAGTATTTGGGGGTAAGAAGCAAATCTGTTGTAAATCAAGAAGAGGGTTTGTGTTGTGCTGGCCGCTCTGGATGATTTCCTAAGTTTCGTCCAAATTCTGTTCCAAAAAGAGATGGGCCAATTCATTCCAAGATCGGATTCCCATAGGAGTTCAACTTTGGTTTTGTCTCCGATCTCAGGAGGTATCATTAAACAGGAATAAATGGTGGACGCTTTGGGGTTTATGCGCAAAAGGTTATGTTATGTTATGTTACAGGCATTTATCGTGCACACAGCTGCTCCAGCAAAGGAGCGTCCTGGCGCAAAACAAGGTAAAACACAACACCGCTAAAAGCAGGAACAGAAAAAGGACAACTGAGGGGCAAAGTTAAAATAAGAAAGTTTTGATAGCCTTACGAAACTGCAGAAGATCCTCCAACAAACGAATCT
The DNA here is from genome assembly GCF_964261635.1 of Lissotriton helveticus. Taxonomy (NCBI): domain Eukaryota; kingdom Metazoa; phylum Chordata; class Amphibia; order Caudata; family Salamandridae; genus Lissotriton; species Lissotriton helveticus. The sequence continues at coordinate 537,043,797 of NC_136057.1, read as the reverse complement.
CAACCGGAAGAGAGTTCCAGATAGCCGCAGCTCTCACTCGAAAGGATCGGCCCCTGGCACGGCAAAGCTTGAACCGGGGAACCACGGCGAGAGCCTGGCCCAAGGATCGGAGAGAGCGTGTCGGGACATACAAAGATAAAAGATTAGACAAGATCTGAGGGGCAGTGCCTTTCAAAATTTTGAAGGCCAAACAAAGGACCTTAAAATGGATTCTCATCCTCACCGGTAACCAATGTAGAGAGCGAAGGGTGTTAGAAACGGGGCAAAATCTGGGCAAGCCAACTATTTGGACACGCTGCAGGCGGGTGATTTCTGCTTGGTTAGCCCCCACCAGGAGAGAGCTGGCGTAATCAAGCCGGGAAATTACCGTCGCCTGAATCACCAGCTGCCTGGTCGGGGCATCAAAGAATTTGAGGACAGGTCTTAGGCCCCGAAGAACACCAAAACAGCAGGCCGCGGTTTTCTTTGTATGGCCAACAAAGTTAAGGCTAGAGTCAAGCCAAACTCCCAGGTTTCTTAATTCCGAAACCGGAGTCGGAGATGGTCCCAATTCCGAAGGCCACCACCTGTCCCCCCAGAGCTCCGCTCTCTTACCGACAATCATGATTTCTGTCTTCCTTGCGTTGAGCTGGAGATAGTTCGCAGTCATCCAGCTAGCCACCGCCTTCAGTCCGTTCTGAAACCTAGGGGCATCCAGCTCCGCATCCCCACTGAGAGTAACCGCCAGCTGAGTGTCGTCGGCATATGAAACCATAGTCAGGCCCCACTGCTTTACGACCTCAGCCAGCGGTCTCACGTAGAGATTGAATAACGTGGGACTCGGCGAGGATCCCTGCGGAACCCCCATGGCCAGAGGATGGAATTTGGACTGATAAGATGGGATGGCTACGCAAAAAGAACGATTGTCAAGGAAGGAGCGGAACCACTGCAGAGCAGCCCCCCCGATGCCGATCTCCTCCAAACGGTGCAGCAGAATGCGATGAGAGACGGTGTCAAAGGCGGCGCTGAGATCTAATAGTACAAGGGCCGCCGTCTGACCAGCATCCAACACCTCACGCAAATGCTCCACCATGGCGAGAAGGGCCGTTTCCGTGCTGTGACCGGCACAGAAGCCGTTCTGCGTGGGGTCCAGGACATTGGCCTGAGTGAGATGGTCTGAGAGGGCCAGATTAACATGGGCCTCCGTAACTTTCGCCGGCCAAGGGAGTAATGAAATACTCTATGCTATTGGAAAAGGGAGTGGGAGGATGAGAAAGGTGACGATTTGAGTTTAGTATAAGTATTGAGTCCGCAAGGTCAAAATGTAGGTTTAAAGGAAGAAGGCAAATGATAAAGAGTTGGTAATTGCGTAAACTGAATGGGTGTTCCCTGGTTGGAAAATTGATGCACCCAGAGTAGGCCTTAGTTCCTCCAAACCTTCCAATATATGGGTTTCCTATTAAGAAGGATTTATTTATTGTGCCAAATTGTGGAGTTGAGAAAAGTGTCTAAATTATGTACCACTAAGTGGGGTGCAGTGGACAGTAGTTTACATGATTTTTTGATTATAGGGGTAGAGAGCTTTTGTGGTTTGCGAGTAAAGGAGAGATACTCCTGAAATGAGAAAGGAGCAAAAAATGAGGTCTCAAGATCCATCCAGAGCGGTTTATCCTCCGATTGATTAGCGACCCAATTCGATAATTGTCGTAGCTGAACGGCTTTGGGATAATTTTAGAAGTGAGGGAAATTGACCCCGCCTTCAGATTTTGGTCTTGTCAATTTTTGTAGCCCCATTATTGATTTTTTTTAGCTTTCCATAGAAAAGAAGTCAAAATAGAATTCATCTTTTGAAATAATTTAGATGGAATGGAAAGTGGAATGTTAGAAAGGGTATACAAAACTATCGGAGTCAACATCATTTTAATTGTGTCCAGACGACCCCACCAGGAAAGATGTAGGGGGCGCCGTCTTGCAACCAATGTTTTAAGTTGGGCAGAACATTTGTCTATGTTTAAAGAGATAGATGTCTTTATAGAGGGAGAGAACCAAATGCCCATATATTTTATATGTTTAGGGTTCCAAGTAAAGTTGGAGATCTTAAAGTCATCCTTAAAGGTGTATTTGGTTGAGGGTAGATTCTCACATTTTCCTCTGTTCAGTTTATTGCCAGAAACCAATCCATAGGCCTCAACCTCTCCCATGAAAGCTGTAAATGAAGATTGTAGTTGGGAAAGAAAAACCAAAATGTCGTCAGCTTATGCTGCCAACTTAATTTGTTGGGGTCCAAGACAAAGCCTGTGATTGAGTTATTCTGGCATATTCTTGAGAGAAAGGGTTCTAAGGCCAAATTGAAAAGAAAAAGGGACAAGGGGCATCCTTGGCGTACTCCTCGTTTAAGATTAGAGTAGGGGGAGATGAGGCCATTAGTAGATATGGCAGCCTTGGGCTCGGAGTAAAGTAGGGATATTAAGGAAATGATTTTCAGGTCCAAACCTAAACTACTTGGGAGCGTGAAAGTTAAAAGGCCAGTAAACGCTATCAAAGGCCTTTTTTGCGTCTAAAGCATTTGCGGCCAAGGAGTCCGGGTAATGTGGTGATTTAGATAAAATATCAAAGAATAAGGGTGTTTTGTCAGTGATGTTGCAGAATTTGACAAAACATGATTGTTCTTTTCCAAGCAGCATGGGAAGATGTGGTTCTAATCTTAGGGCTAGAGCTTTCGAAAAAATGTTTTAATCTACGTTAACTAAGGATATAGGTCTATATATCTTACAGTAAGGAGAATCCTTATCAGTTTTTGGTATTAGACACATCAAGGCTTCGAAGAAAGAGCCAGTGGAATTACGAGAAGCAGTAAAGAAGAGTATGCAAGTGTGGGAGTTGTAGATGAACAAAATATAAATAAAATTCCACTGTTAAGCCGTCAGGGCCTGGAGCCTTGTCTCTTTAAAGAGTTTGTTTTTAAAGCATTTAACAATTCTGTTTGTTGTCTGTGCATTTCTAACTTGACTCATTTGTCGAGGATGCACCCCTTCTTATGTTTGAAAACACCTGACTCTAGCTGTTGAGTGTTCTAGGTGGATATATTTAGAACGCAATAAAATAGATAGTGTTGGGAACAATGCCTATGAAAACAAGAGGTATGCTGTTCTATAGAGGAAGAGGAGGTAAGGTCCTGACCATGGAGGCACCCACGGGGAGGGCTCCTGTAAGGAGCAAGGGCCTTCACATACCCCGAGGCTGCAGTGCCCAATGGGCCCCACAGGGAGGCTCTTTGCCAGAGAAATTTTACCTGTGATCTTGGCCGATGATGAAGCAGGTGTGCGGTATGTGAGGTGTATATACAACGTGAGTAGAGGGGAGGGCTCCTGTAAGGAGCAAGGGCCTTCACATACCCCGAGGCTGCAGTGCCCAATGGGCCCCAAAGGGAGGCTCTTTGCCAGAGAAATTTTACCTGTGATCTTGGCCGATGATGAAGCAGGTGTGCGGTATGTGAGGTGTATATACAACGTGAGTAGAGTGTGGCGCCCGCGCTCCCCAAGGCTCAGGACTACATTCTTGCTAGCTAACGTTCTAGCATACTTCTGATGACATCCCCCAACCTGGTCCCTTTCCGGACCAGGCAGACTTATCCATCAGTTCTCAGCGATTCCTTCTCTGCTCTGGATTGCTTGAAGGGTGAGTCGGTCGCTACTCATCAATCAATCAGTCACTGCATTTATAAAGCGCATAAACATACCCGTGAGGGTCTCAATGTGCTGGGGAGGTGTGAAGGGGGGGCTGCTACTGATTGAAGAGCCAGATCTTGAGAAGTCTTCTGAAGGACAGCAGGTCCTGGGTCTGTCGTAGGCTGGTAGGGAGAGCGTTCCAGGTCTTGGCGGCGAGGGAGGAGAAGGATCTGCCGCCGGCAGTGGTTTTCCGGATACAAGGAACTGTGGCGAGGGCAAGGTTGGCTGAGCGGAGGCTTCGGGTAGGGGTGTGGAAGCTGAGACGGTTGTTGAGGTATGTAGGTCCGGTGTTGTGTAGTGCTTTGTGTGCGTGGATGAGGAGCTTGAAGGTGATCCTCTTGTTGACGGGGAGCCAGTGTAGGCCTCTCAGGTGGGGTGTGATGTGGCTGCGTCGGGGGACGTCGAGGATCAGTCGTGCCGAGGCGTTCTGGATTTGTTGTAGTCGTCTCAGGAGCTTCGTTGTTGTTTCTGAGTAGAGGGCGTTCCCGTAGTCGAGTCTGCTGGTAATGAGGGCCTGGGTGATTGTTTTACTCTGACGCTTGCAAAAACCTGCCCCATTTCTATTCCCTATTCTGTTTGTTACCTGCCTTGCAGCTATTTCACTGCACCCTCTCCTTTGATCCTTTAGAAGTCAGACGTGACGCCATTGAGTACCACAGCATATTGGAGTCTTTGGCTTCATTTCTCCGCTTGTTTCGGGTAAGTTCTCCTACTACCCCTCAGGAGCTGTACCATTTGTACCGGTGATTCTAACCACACCAGTTCTTTTCCCTCATCACGGGGGCCATTACCCCTTTTGCTAATTCTGCCCTGGGCACTACTCACTGATGCACCCTTGGTACTTAGTTCATGCCGCTTTTTGGAACCGCTGACAACCTGGGGGGGGGGGGGCACTTAGTTTGGGATTTCCACATCTTTGGGCACCTGTGTGTTGTCAGCCTACCACAGTACTACACACTCTCTTTGAGGCATAGTAGACAAGGATGAAAATCGAGTTTCTTGTTCTTCCAAGACACAACATGGAAGTTAATTTACCCATTTTACTGTGCACTAATTGACCTGCACACAGCTAGACTAAGATGATGGTGTGTCAGCTCATCCCTTTTTACCACCAATATAGGACGGCGTTGGATTCATCTTGATCATATCATTTGATCCTCTTCCCTTTTTTTTTCCCCATTCTAATTTAGGTCCATACCCTGAGGGACACTGTTACAATTAGTGTAATTTGGTGAGGGCATGGTTATTTATTTCTACATACAGATATGATCTGCCCCTCAGTGATTAAATAGTAGGGGTTTTATGTCCTGAAGAAATGCCACAATCTTTAAGACACTAAAGGGCATGAAACATGTTGACCCACATCCTTACTTAATATATGCTTGATACGATTATTAGATCCTCCTCTTAAATCATGACATGGAACCTGCAAATTAAAGTTGGTTTAGCAGGTTCTCATAGTCATTTTTAACTCTCATCCTCCCCACACTCTACTCAGCTTTCTAAATACACCTCACATACGACACACACCTGCTTCTTCATCAGTAAAGATCTCCGGCAAAGATCCCCCTGTGGGGCCCTTTGGACATTGCAGTGCTGACCCAACGAGGAGCTGCCCGATGATGAAGCATGATATCCCTCTGGGTGTGTGAGGGCCTTTGCTCCTTATAGGACATCCCCCTGCGGGTGCCCCCACGGTCAGAACCATACCACCTCTTCCTCAATAGGAACAGCATACCTCTTGTTTTCACAGTTTATACCTTGGGGAACTTGTGCTGGACTTTTTTTTGCCCCAGTCCCTCCTGGTTTTTTTTTCCGAACAATGCCTGTGGCAATGATGATCTTCATTGAAACTCCCTGTTCTAACTATTGATGGTTTTATTGCTGTTGGAGCTTTCCAGTCCAGGAAGCTTGAAGTTAACTATTTTGGAATCCATAAGATTGGAGTAAACCAGTAGGGCTGCAAAGTAAAACACTTAGAAGCCCAGAAGCTGCCCATCCTGAGCTTGTAACTGTCTGGTACGAAAATAATGAGATTGACACTTATAGCGAAGTGCTGTACGCTTGAGCAATTGACTAGGAGTGCTTCAAATAGCGTCTGGATTCAAAGAGCGGTTGAGTTTTATCAACCAGGCACATATAACATCTGAAAACCCATTTGAAGGACGTGAAATATTCCAGATTCATCCCAGAGAAAAGGCAACATCCCGGACCTCTTGAAATTGCATTGCCAGACTCAGAGGTTTCGTCTTCCAAATAATCTCCACTGTGAGTTTCTTGATAGAAGGATGGTCTGATGGGCTTTGCACCTTGCAAACGTGGTGCAAATTTGAAACTCTGCTATACCTACTTGAATGGATCTTGATTTCGAAGTGAGGCTGAATATAAATTCAGTAACGTATCAATGACAGTGAATCAGATTTTGACCCACAGTAACGACAGAGAGGAGTAAATTTGCAAATTATAAAGGTTTATTAACGTATTAGTAAAGTCATAGTTTCACATTAACTCAGTTTAGTCTCAAACTGATAATCACCTGGCTACAGATGTGAATATAATTCGAGGAGGGGGCGCACACGCAAGATGGCCGCACAAGCGTGAGGCTCCTGTAGCCCGGTGTATTACTCCTCGCATTAATCCTGCTTAATGGCCTTATAGTCACTTAAAAAGCTGCCAACTGGAAGAACTAAGTGACCTGCTGACTCGCTGTAAAATCGGGTGATTTGGGCTGCGCTTGCTCAGGTTCTGGATCTGCGAAGATTTGACCGCGGCAGAGGCTGGTGCTGCGTGGTGGTACGGAGCGGCCACAGCGACTGGGTGAGTCCGCTGCTGCGCTCGTGTCATCTAGGCCGTGTGACACGGCGCGAGCGGCTGGTGGCGGACACATCACCCTAAATTCCTGCCTGGAGGTCGGGACTGTGAGGCACCTGGAAGCGGCAGAATTTGATATATGACTTTCGGAGGTGGCTGTCACTGCCAGCGCTCCTGAGGAACACAGAAGTTGAGAAGCGGGGTGATTTGCAGGCTGTGGCGAACCTGGGGTTCTCGGCGACGGGAGGTGTGCTTCCGCCTAAGCATGGGCGTAAAATTCGTTCCGCTCGCGGATTTTGTGGATTTTACGCAATTTCGCGATCTGCGAATCGCGGCCGAATTCGCGAGCCGGACAAATTTTGCTCAGGAAGCACTTACAGGGTTAAAGCAGGTGCCCAAGTTGAAGCTAATTTCTTTCTTTCTTTGTAACCATTTACAAAATGCAAAAATAGCTCTGTGAATGACTAATATCACATCATCGTACTGACGCTCTGAGAGATTACTGATATTGGCGCAACTCCGTGTGGCGCCTTGGAGCTATCCCTGTCACCATCTACTACATTGCGAGCTTTGCCCTGGCAGCGGCGGCTGAGCCCCTTTGTGCTGTGTGGGCTGGACTGTGACCATTTGCCTAAAGAGGTTACGATTAGTCGGCTGTGAGCCTGTACGCTGCTCTGCATTGGTGCTGCATTAGTCGATCTCTGTCGTAGGTCTGGCTGGACCACCCCGCAGGGGGACGGAGTGTGCACGGGTAAAGGATACGCACAGCTGCGCCTCACACTAGTGTCGCCATGGGGAAGCCAGGCAACCGAAGTTAAATTTTGAGGCTGCGAACCGAGGTGCCCGGAACATATAGGATCACCAAGACCTTGATAGGAGGGACGAGGCCCAGGGAGGTTCTACCACGCAGACTACTGATGTGCAGAGTATCCTCCAGGAGGTCTGACAGGGGTTCGCCACTATAGTGGACAAGGTAGACAGAATGTCATCGCTTATGTATGCCATAGCACATAAGCTGGAGGGGCATGAGGATTGTATAAAGGAAGCGGAGCGGCCCATCTCAGACACCGAGAACACAACTTTCAGGAATACTGCGCAGCTTGCCCACATGGATAAACTTCTGAACATTATTGCTGCAAAGAACGAGGACTTAAAATTGCGCAGCAGACGAAATAATATTCGCGTACTAGGAATTCCTGAGTCGACCAACACTGGGCAAAGGGAGGACTATGTAGAGAAAATGTTGGTGGCTGCAATTGGAGCTGAATCCTTCTCCAGCCAGTTCATTGTAGAACGGGCCCATAGATCCCTTGGGCCACGTCCGCCGCCTGGTGGCACTCTGCGTCCCATAATAGCAAGACTGTTGAATTATAGAGATGGAAATGTGGCCCTACGAGCAGTGAGAAGTAAACAGACCCTGTCGTATGACAGAAACACGTTATCCATCTACCCGGATTTTACACCTATAGTCCAGGAGGAAAAGCGTAAGTTTATAGACGTCAAGAACAAGCTGCGGAAGGCACAAAATTATTATGCGCTGTTATACCCCGTGCGTCTCAGGATTACACATCAGGGTAAGAAGCAGTTATTCACCAAGCCCAAGCAAGTGGAGGAATTCCTCAAACATGTGAAGCACACAAATCGCACTGATGGAGGCCTGGCGGCATTACAACAGTCTTCGTCAACGGGTGCAGAAGATGATTCGCAATAAGACAGTCCACGCCGCTCCTAGACAATCTAAATAGGATTCAAGACGTGCTGCTTGTTTGGTAGTAGGTTCTACGTCAAGGGACACGCATGTTATTTGTATGACGGGCCATTTGAGCTATTTCTACTGTGCACCGGGCCCCCCCTCCCCTCAAGAGCCCAGGTGTTACAGCTACGGAGGGCACTGTGGGCGAGGGGTGTTTGTGTTGCCGCCTAGAGATGGCCCCCGATGGGTCTTCCCCCGGGATTGTCCACAGCATGCTATTTGCAGGGACTGTGGTACTGTTCTTGCTTAGGTTGGGGTTTGGGGTGGGTGAGTGACCATTTCTGGCAAGTTGGGGTTGCTTCAGTGGGGTTGGTGGGAGAGCGTGGGGTATGGTTTGTTCTTTGTATGACGTTTATGCATCAGAATTTCAACCTTTATGGATCTGGGAGGGTGACAGATGAGTTAGTAGTTGAGCATCAAAAGCAAACTAAATTATTATCCTGTGCTAGTGCAGGCGGTTTGGGTTGCATTACATGGATGCCATGCAGGTTGATGACAGATTTCCAGGCATATGGCTGACGTAGATTCTGAGGCACTGAATGTTATCACGTGAAATGTTAGGGGCTTGGGTGATCCGAGAAAGGAAAGACATATATTGGCATATTTAGACAGGCATCGAGCGCATATATCTATGCTGCAGGAAACACATTTTGCTCCTCAGAAACCAAACAACTTTGCATGTAAATAGCCGGAGCACAGATTATTTTCCTCTTATTCCTCCTACGCGAGGGGAACAGCGATCCTCATAAAAAAACGTGTGCTACTTGGCGGGAGCCACATGGGATTTGCAGGGCCGCTACTGCCTATCATGGGGGCAGCTGGGATCTGTTTCCGTCACACTAGCCTGTTGTTGCGGGCCAAACGTAGATGACCCGGACTTTTACACCTCCCTGTGGGCCAAGATCTTTGATGTAGGCTCTAATCATGTTACCTGGGGTGGTGATTTCAATGTTACAAATAACTCTAGATTGGACAGGTCACACCCTGCCCCTCATCACTACACCAAAGTGCGCACAATTATGCAAGACACCTTAAACGCCTATCAACTGATCGATGCTTGGAGACATGCCCAGCCACACACAGGAGAGTATGCATTACACGGCACAGGCAGCATCATGGGCAAGACTAGACTATTGGTTGGTGTCCTGTGGGTTGGTCCCTGCAATATCTCAAGTGCGGCACCTAGCCAGAACATACTCGGATCATGCCCCGGTGCTACGCACGCTTTCCTGCTCTGAATTTGGCATACCGCGCAGCATCTGGCGGCTTCATGCCCCTACATTACTAGACTCTGTATTTCAGGTAGAGCTGCGTGAAGAAGTACAGGATTTTTTTGCGTGCAATAAAGGATTGGTGGACAGTGTGGAAACCATTTGGGAAGCATTTAAGGTCATGCTCTGCGGGTACTGCATATCAAAAGGGTCTGGAGTACTTACAGATATAATCAACTCATTACGAAAGTTGGAGGTAGAGCTTAAAAGGCTGGGAGCGAATTAGCCACATACCCGAGTAGATCTGCCCAAGTTAAGTTCAGGGAAACACTCATTGAGTATATGGACACAGCACAAAGGGAAACACGATTTTGGGGTAAATTATGGGTGGCCAGATGTTACGGAGAAGGGGACAGGCCAGGTAGGGCTCTAGCGCACATGGTTAGAAAACATCGCTACTCTAAATATGTATTGGAGGTTGAAGACCTAGACGGGATGCTTTATCGGGACACAGCCAACATCCTTAGTGCCTTTACACGCCATTCCAGCCACCTCTACAATACAGATAGGACGGATGACTTGAATCTAGATAGCTTCTTGGGAGATGTGGCGCTGGGCTGGTTGAGCGATGTGCAAATAACTTTATGTGCCCCTTTTGAACTGGATGAGGTCAGAGATGCCATTGAGTATGCAACCAGGGAAAGCCACGGGAACAGATGGAATTCCTATAGAATTCTATAAAAGGTATATAGATCTAATGACCCCCGTTCTACGTGAGGTGTATGAAGAGCCTCTGGAGGTTGGATGCCTTCCTGCCTCTATGAGGGAGGCTCTTATAATTTCACTATTGAAGCCAGGGAAATCGCCCCAGCAAAGCGACTCCTATAGGCCGCTCTCCCTACTTAACTGTGATGCCAAAATACTGGCCAAACTAGTTGCAACTCGATTGAGCCTGCAGATAGAGAATTTGATCCTCCCTGATCAGTCGGGCTTTGTGCCCGGGAGGGCCACCTCCATAATTCGAGAACACTTTTTGCTTTTCTAAATAATGTCTTGCATGACGTCCCCCTGGCTGTGGTATTTTTAGACGCCACCAAGGCTTTTGATTCCATTGAGTGGGACTACATCTTTGGGGTGATGCTACGAATAGGATTCACACTCCTCTTCCTCTCATGTATTAGGCTAATATACCAACTGCCGTTTGCTAAGGTGCTCATTACATCACAGACGTTCCAAATTACTAGGGGTACCAGACAGGGGTGCCCGCTTTCCCCATTGCTCTTTGCTATTGCAGTGGAGCCATTGGCGTCAAAACTACGGCAACACCGTAATGATAAGGCTTTACATTGCAATATGCGGCAAATACTCATATCCCCATACGCCGATGAGAACACCCTATACAACCGGGACCCGCAGCAAAATTTGAATCCGATATTCAGGGAATTTATAGTTTTTGGGAAACTGTCAGGGATCCAAATTAACTGGGGGAAGTCTAGTATTTTCCCTTTGATGACTGCAACAGTTTGCTTTCCGCTGAACTATCCCTTAGAGGGGTGTGACGAGGAATTGCGATATTTGGGATTACGAGTTACTAGGGACAGAGAGGAGCTTATGCGGTTAAATTATGGTACGGCAATGACCCGCATAGCGGAATGTGTCACCCGCTGGATAGATTTGCCCCGCTCCATGGCGGGCCGGGCATCCCTAATTAAAATGGTGGTACTCCCCCAATTATTCCACCTCTTTTTAAATATTCCGTACTACCCAGGGACCTTCTTTTTTACGACACTCAAGTCGGAGCTGACACGACTTGTATGGGGTAAACAACCGATATTGCAATGGAATGTCCTTATTAGATTGTACTCACAGGAAGGGTTTGGAATACCGAATTTCGAACTATACTACATGAGCGCACAAGCTCATTATGCATAATTTTGGGTGGAACAGCCACGGTATATGCCGCAAGTTGCGGCAGAACACTGGCTCGCACACCCCATCCCTATTGACGGAGCCATATATGATCCGATTAGTTCTAGAGACAAGATGCCGACCACCCTTACATGCACAATTGCAGCATGGCAACACATAGGGCGCATGTTGAATGCCCCTATACTATATTCTCCATTATTACCTCTCACTTAACACCTGAGCATTCCCCTTCTCCAAGAAGTCATTTTTCACAACTTTAGACAGCGTACCCACATCCGCACCTGAGGGGGACTTATACCATAACAGCCAATTGCGCCCTGTTGAACATGTATTTCAGGGCCTGCAGCAAACCCCACTTGACGCTTTTCTGTTCATCCGACTCAGACAGGGGATCCGGTCTCTCACCCTGGATTTCCCAGCTGAACCACAAGTACTGGCACCATTACAGCTGACACTAAAGAGTGCAACGGCTAAGCGCCTAGTCTCCCTGGTATATTGGGCAGTGTACAAACAGACGGAACTGCTGGCTACGACATCTCGCACGCGATAGGGCGAGGAGCTGAGTTTCACCCTAACAGATGACCATTGGGAGTACTGTTGCCTGCAAACTGAACGGATCTCGGCCAGCAGTAGACTTCGCATAATACACTATAAGTTCCTGCATAGAATATATCACACCCCAGCCACGATGCCCCGATACCAACTAAGAGATTCGGCAGATGTGACAGGTGTCGTCCTCCTGAAGCAGATTTTCTACATCTGGGGTGGAATTGCCCGGGGGTGAAAGAATTTTGGGGGCAAGTCTTTGACGCTCTGACACTGATGATAAATACACATGTGGAGCCCACCCCACTGATGGCCCTGCTCGGCTATGTTCAGCCACTACAGGCAGTGCACGCAAGTATGTCGCCCTTGCTCTGCTCATGGCTAAGAGGATGGTGGCCTGTCGCTGGGGCAGGGGATGGGCACCCAAATTTAAGAGCTGGATTGATGATTTGGTGATCTGACAAGAATATCTCACCACATATGCTGAACTGCTACCTAGACCCAGGGATATATGGGCCCCCTTGATATGTTATCTGCTTGCACACCCACGTGAATCTCCACAGCCCGAAACAGAAATACTTACGCATTAGAAAGTCCGGAGAATACGCAAATAGGGGGAGGGTCTTGAACTGGGCACAATAGGGATAACAACTGTAATCACCATAATTTAAATTTTAATATGGGCTGCCTTGCATATCTGCAAGTGAGGACTCGAAAATGATGTAATTTGCATGTAGACTGATTATGTAACTGTTATATAGTACGCTGCAACACGTTTAATTGCCTCTTGTTGCCCTACTGATGCAATGATGTGCCTTTATAGGATATGTGCGGAAATCTCATTATATACGTACCGTGGATTCAAGTGAACTGCTACTGTACTCATCACTGTTCGAAAGGATGCTACTAATGGTCTTTGTATACTTGAAAAATAATAAAAAAAGTTAAAAAAAGGAATATGATGCGAGCAGAACAAATAGCAAATGTAAATTAATGCTGTTAAGAGACAGGGTATGCAAATGTTGACCAATACTATTCCCCTGAAGGGAAACTCCCTAATGCTTAGCTAATGTCGCGGGCAAAGTTAGTAAATTCAAAAAAACCGTGTCAGCAAATATAACATCTCAAATAGAACCCAATGAAGTATCCAATCAAAGTAAGGAGAAATGTGCTTGTCCAAGAATTTCTCTCTCTGAGCAAGATTAAGAGAAGCATCAAGTCTTAAGAGCAGGAAAGAGGAATGTCTGCCTCTAAAGGTGGGCAGAAGAAAGTCTATCTAGCTAGGGTCTGTAACACACAATTAAAACATGAAACTTCATCCAAGGATAAATTGCTTGGGTTCCCACAGAAAAGAAAAACAATCAAAATTAGACATCCACAGTGGGCACAGTTGCAGCCCATTTCCAGTGAGCAATACAATAAGCAGTGTCAGTCCTAAGGCCTTCAGAGAAATCTTTGCGGGAATGAGTTCTACAATAGCTAATGCTAACTTTACCGTGGACATGCCCGGCCTTAGGTTAATTGTTAATAAAAGTCACACATTATGGTCAGTCTAAATATGAAACTATTCATAAATACAGGTAATAAGTAAGTCTACGTGTTATACTTCAGTATATCATTAATATACAAACAAAAAACAGTGACACTGCTTCACCACTTCTATGCCCATTCTGCGGCCCTAGAACTCTGTTTTGCCTCAGCCTGGCTACAAATGAAACATCTGGGAACTGAAAAAACCAACCGCGTAAAAGTACTGTGTGCCTGGCCAATTTGTGCTGAGCCAGCCTCCTGATGAATCTTATATGAACTCTTAGAGCATTTGTCAAATACAGGCCTTAAGACCATTGTTTAATTTGAGCCAGGGGGTGGGGGTGTTTTCTTGCACTTATTTGGAGGGCTTAGCACTTCAATTTCTGAGCGCAAGAGAGGGCAAACACACAAAACAGAAAGACATAAAAAACCGTTGCGATGGGGCAAAGTGGTGTCTGGTAGTTGATTAAAGAAACATAAGATGGATTTAACACTGCACAGACTTGGTATTTAGCAGCCAACATTTAATTGCATCGTTCGCAGTCTTCTAATCAGAGCTTCGGGCACTGGAACTAATTATATGGCAGATTAAGTACTTCTTAAGGCTTTCCACATAAAACATTTAAGTACAGAGCTAACATGCCCAAGGACAAAACCCCAAGACCCTTCACACTTCGGCTGTAACCTGCCTTTTGCCACAGTCTTTCCAAAAACGCTCATCGAAAGTTGAATATTTTTCTGCCACCTTTTATATTTGCTATAGAATAGCAACATTTTCCTTAGAGCTTAAGTAAAGAGGATGGAACTATTTTTCAATGGTTTTGTATATATTCTACCTTAGCATTTACTGGTATTCATTTTTTCTTAAATTAAGTTCAACTAAAATATGTTTAATCTCTAAATCATATCGACGTGTATTATTGACCCATGTGACCCCTTTCTAAAATCACTGTATCAGACCTCACCTATTCAATATTTGTCAGACCAAATAGATGAGGCTAGTACGTTATAGCTTAAAGCAGAAAAAACACGTCCTTGTTGCTGGAATTAGTAATGTTGTTTGGTATAATCAGTCACGTACAGACCTAGAAAAAGAAAATTACTCTCTGCCGACAGCCTGATAAAATTTACAATTTATCAACCACTACTTGAGTTAATATCTCGAAGATATTTTGGACAGTGTTAACTATTCTTCCAATGACTAGGTTAGTTTTGGGTCTTTGGAGAGTGGATTCTGTGCGCCATCACTGAGCTAATCTCACTGACTATATGTTACAAAACTAATTTGATTTAAATGTTTGTCTTTTGCAAACAGAGCATTGCATTGCCAAGGTCCTCAATTCTTGCAATTTAGGTTCCTGAAGTATACATCAGTACGTATTCCCAGATCCACACCTGCTTAGAGTACCAAGAATCCACAAAGCCTGGTCAAGTGGAAGGGAGTTTTCAGTATGTATTGCTAGTTTCTTCATGCATTAACCCTGCATATAGTTCATCCTGCAGTTGGTGCTGGTTTGCCTTAGAATGACGTTTCTCCTATTTTTAAATTTTTTTATTTTAAGAGTTTTCTATAGCGCTGGCTAGACCCAGGAGGTATCAGAGCTCTTTACATGGAAAGATAATATGAGCCAATTTAATTTATATGTGGCACCAGTAGCAGAGATCACTGAAAAATTCGGGGTGGAAGTTGTGTCCTATGCAGACGACATGCAACTGGTGGTGGCTCTGACACAGCCAAAGGAGCAGGGCGCTATTAATCTTAGTTCATGTCTGCAGGAACTAGCGGCTTGGATGGCAAATAACTGCCTCAAACTGAATGGAAACAAGAGGGAGGTCTTGATTGTGGGGAAGGCTCCGTCAGTGTGGACCTCGGCATGGTGGCCTCCAACGCTGGGCCCTCTATCCACTCCCAGCGATCAAGTGAGGAACCTAGGGGTGTGGCTCGATAACAAGATCTCGTTCGAGCACCACACCAAACTGGTGACAGGCACATGCTTTGGCATTCTGAGGGTCCTCAGGAAAACATTAGACTTACTGCCATTGACAGCCAGGAAGACCATGGTCCATGCATTAATAACATCAAGGCTGGACTACGGTAACGTCCTATATTTAGGAACCAGTGCTAAGTGCACTCAGAGGTTGCAGCGCATACAAAATGCAGCGGTCCGCCTGGTCTTGATGCTGCCTAAAAGAGCCTCTTCAAAGAGAGCACTGAAAGCACTGCACTGGCTTCCAATCAAGGAACTTGTGACATTTAAAGTCCTCTGTGTTAGCCACCATATCTTACAGGAGAAAGGACCCACTAACCTTCACAACCTGCTCACTCCGTACCACCCGACCCGTCAATTGAGATCTAGCGGGTTGGGGTTGGTTCAGGTTCCTAAATTTAGCAGAGTAAGAATGGGAGGGCATTCCTTTCGTGTCCTGGCTGCTCAACAGTGGGATTCAAAAAAAGGGGGGGGGAGGTAGAGGTGTGACAGCTAGGTTCGCCCTCCACAACCAAAGTGTATATCAACAAAATCTGAAAGTTCGGATGAAAGAACCTAGCCGTGATTGTGAGACACTGTCTGCATTGGATGTGGCTCACAGGAAAAAGAAAAGATAAAGGGGAGAACACCCTTTTTCTTGAGTCCCCTCACTCACCGAAGTTTCCTCACTGTGACATGCTTCATCATAGGGGTCCTCCCAACCCGCTGCGGGTTGAGGCGTGCTGCGACTTGCTGCGACTTGCGAACTACGTAGGAGAACTGTTATTGATGACTATGTGTGGTGCAATGTGAAAAGGCAAGTGGGAGTAGTGGTGCGAGTTAAAAATATCTAACTAGTGGGCGGAAAAACAACTTTATTCTTGCTCCTAGTAGATATATTTAAAAGTGGGGTGGTTCTCTAGGTAACCCGGTTGTATAATGGGACCCGGACCCTAGTAGAAGGTCAACTAGTTTCGAGCTGTACCCCTCAGCTCTTCTTCAGGACGTCACAAGGTCCAGCCCTGTGAGTTCCACTCCAAAAAATGAACAGTATGCCTAATAATGGGCATCTACATATAAATATGCGTATACATACGACTTTTCTGTAATTCAGTGGTGTATCTGTTGGAAAAAGAGGAAAAAGAGTTTAAAGTGCAGGTTCTTTCCCTCTGCCTTGTTTCCTTACTTTCTCGCCGTGCACAATTATGGTGGGAAAATACGTTAAATGAGCCAGTATAAGAGATTACTTGCTCCTACATATAGTGCTCCTGACTAAGAGCGTGATGTCCCTATAAAAAATATTAAACACCATATATACTTAGATGATCTCATGCAAACCTCAACATCCGTGTTTCCTAAAATAAGGAGTTTGAGTGCGGAGGAACGATTAAAATCACAGTTGATATAAACACAGACCCGGAAAACGTGTAGTGTCAAAGAATAGTACACATACGATTATTACAATACATAAGACCGACATACAACAGGGGTTAACATACGTATTTTGTGGGCTTCAATGAGCCCTGAGTCCTACAAGGGATTAAGGAAGTCCGCTGGATCCATCTGTAATTTTAAATGGTGGATTATTTCTCAGTGCGGAGTTTACCAATCCTGCCAGGGTGTGCCGTGTATTTTAAACACAGTCGCCCCTTTGGATGCGTGGTGCCTGTAAAAAAAGGGGGGGTGCCTTACTTGTTACGGAGCTCTTCCTAGCTTTCACACCTACTCGGCGTCCCTCGCGACCGGCGGATGCCGTCTCGGTCTCGAGCACCGGCTGATATGGTTGACGCTCTGCCGGAAATGGATGCCTAGAGCGCGGCTCAGTTACAAGTTGGTCCCCCTGCTTGGGACAACGTGGCAGCCATCTTGGGAAAGGATGTTTAATACATCGCTGATGTTAGCTACATTTAGTGTTAACAAGACCCCAAAAAACAACACATCACAGACACAGTGGGACAAAGGTAGATTTAATTGATAAAATGCCAGGAAAGTCTTACATCGTTTTGGTTAATTATATAAAACTTTTTTCATGAAAAAATTATTATGAATTTTTTTTATAAAAAAGGAGGATTGAGCATAATTGTAGGTGTTACTAATTCAGTGTTTCTTTGAGAAATGGAAATCAATATCTATCAATATCTATCAAGGGTGGTAATTAAAAAGGGGTGTTTTAGAGGTTTTCTGTTGATGGGAAACCAAAATGGGGTGCAGAGAGGGTTGCTGCTTCAGTTGGGTTATGACTTTTTTTAGATAAAAGTCCCCATGGAATTGTATAATTTAGTCCATTGGTGTCAGTCTTGAGTTTGTACACCCAGCGTTGCTCTTTTTCCAGTAGGCGTTGTTCTAAGTTATCTTGCCCACTCAGGTGTACCAGAATCACCCATTTCATATCATTTGGGGTGTGATGTTTCTCAATGAAATGTGATGTAATCTTAGTGGTGTTCTTTTTGCACCTTATATTGCTTCTGTGCTCCACGATCCTTGTGCTTGCCTTTCTCGTGGTCATGCCAATGTAATGTAGATTACAAATGCACGTGATCATGTATACTACTCCTGTAGTGTTGCAATTTGTGAACTTTCTGATTTCCCACGTCATTTTGTTGTTGAATTCAATCTTTTTCGTTGCACTTGTCAAATGGCAAACACTGCAGTCACTGCATGGGTAATGTCCTGAGGGTACAGTCGTGATTGTTTTTTGTTTGTTGTTTCTGTTCTCCTTTACCGGTCGTGTGTGGACCAGGTAATCTCTTAGGATTTTGCCTTTCTTGTGACTAAACATTGGTGCTGGAATATTGAGATTCCCACAATTCAGGGTGCACCAGTGTTTCTTAATGATTTTGGTCACTCTGTCAGACGCAATGTTGTATGTGGTGATACAGATAGGTCTTTTTTCACCAGTTGTTTGTTTGATCACTTTGGGTTCTAGTAGTGCTTCTCGGTTATTATTCGCAGCTCTTTTTTTGGCTTTTTTGACCAATTTCTGTCAATTAGTTTCTTTGTAAGATCATTTGCTTGTAGGAGAAATGCTTCTTTTGTGCTGCAATTACGCCTTAATCTTAAAAACTTCCTGAATGGTAAGTTTTCTTTTAGTTGTCTGGGATGGAAACGATCGAAAATTAAGAGGCAGTTTCTTGCAGTGGGTTTAAAATGGTAGTGGTACTTAAGGATTCACCTGTTGCCTTGATGTTCAGATCTAGGAACACTAAATGTGACCTGCTCATAGTATGTGTACATTTGAGGAAAGGGTCCTGTTGGTTGAGCCATACTATAAACTCGAATGCCTCTGTCTCTAAACCTTTCCAAATGAGTAGGACATTGTCTATGTACCTCTTCCACATGCTCATATGCTGTCTGTGAGGGTTGTTGTCGTTTAGGATTTTCTGTTTCTCAAGTTGATGGACGTATAATCCCGCTACGCTCGGCGCGAAAGTGCTTCCCATGCTGGTCCCGTGGGACTGACGAAATAGGGTTTCCTCAAAACGGAAGAAGTTTTCCGTGAGGGCCAGGTGGCAGCATTCAAGAATAATATATCGTGGAGTCTGGTAACTCCATGTTTGTTCAAACAGAACATCTTCCAGCTCAACAGTGGAACAGACTCCCTCTGAGGCTCCGGCTGGAGAAGTCAGAGCTGGCATTCCGCAAAGAGCTGAAAACTCACTTGTTTCCCAAAGATTAGGGTTGGGCTTTGCTATGGTTGGATGGGCAGAAATAGCAGCTGAGTGGCTTGACTTGGCCGTCCTACAGCGCGGGGGGACACTAGTACAGTGTAACCAGGCGCTTTACAAATGTAATTATTATTATTATTATTAATATGAGGCACACAAGGCATACAGGTAGATAAAAAGATAGTGAAAACAACATGAAAAAAATATACAAATCTTGAATAAACATATACGGTGCAAAACTAAACAGTT
Source organism: Lissotriton helveticus (assembly GCF_964261635.1). Taxonomy (NCBI): domain Eukaryota; kingdom Metazoa; phylum Chordata; class Amphibia; order Caudata; family Salamandridae; genus Lissotriton; species Lissotriton helveticus. The sequence goes on along the minus strand of NC_136057.1, from coordinate 537,024,429 downwards.
CAAATAATTAGGAAGGTGGTGCTCGGAACGAGGTCAAATAGTTACAGAGCAAAAATATAACATGGAGATATTGGAGACCAGGTGCAACGGTCACAGGTTATGACCCCCAATACTCATTTGGCAAAACATGCCATACAGGTAGATGAAAGAATAATGAAAACAAACTGCGAGATATATAAATCAAGTAAATTAATAGGGGGCAAGAAATTTACACATTAGGTAGTATGTAAGAGGAAGTTCAGGAGAAGGATAACATATTACTGATAAATGGTAAATTGTTGTATTTGGAGAATTTAGTGTAGGTTCCAGGTTATGATCTCCAGTAATGGTTGAGGAGGTGATTTTTTAGGTCGTTTTTGAAACTGCAATATATGAGGGGGTTACAGCCCAGGCTTATTGGGAGGGAGTTCCAAATGATAGGGGCATTTCCAGAGAAGGAGCGTGATTGTGTGGATTTCTCTTTATGCTGTGGTGGGATTAGAAGGAGAGTGTTGGTGCTTCTTAGAGTTCAAGTGGTGCCTGCAATGAGAAGTTTCTTGGAGAGGTACTCAGGAGTGTTTTGGTGGAGGATTTTATGAGTGATGCAGGCAGTTTTGTAGACAGTTCTACCTTCAATAGAGAGCCATGTAAGAGATTTGAGAGCTGGGGAGATATGATCGAAGCTTTTGCAGTCTGTGATGAGCCTGGCTGCAAGGTTGAGCACAGCTTTGATTGGAGCAAGGTGGATCTTGGGGATTCCGTTGAGAACGTTGTTACCATAATCAATACGTAAAAGGACAAGTGATTGAACTACAAGTTTAAAGTCATCGGTAGGTATGAAGGGTTTGATTTTCTTTAGGTGACGGAGAGTGCAGAGGGCTCCTTTTGCAGAGTTTTTGATGTGGACATTAAGAGTTAGGGTGTTGTCAATAGAAATACCAAGAGATTTGATGGAGTTTGACAGGGTGAGTGAGCAGTTGAGTGCTTTAAGGTCAGAAATCCAGGATTGAACAGGGAGAGGGGCTATTTTTATGGGAGAAGAGAATGATTTCAGTTTTGTTAGGGTTAAGCATAAGATGATTAGACTGGAACCAGGTTTGGATCTTGGTGAGGGTGTTGTTCAGGTGTAGGATATCAGCATGATTTTAGATCTTGTAATAGATTTGGGTGTCGTTGGCATAGAGGTGGTAGTTGATGCCTGCTTGTTTAAGAATGACAGTGAGGGGTTCCATGAAGAGGTTAAAGAGGGAGGGAGAGAGAATAGTTCCTTGGGGGACTCCAAGGGAGACCAGAGTGGGATTAGAAAGACAATTTTGAATTTTGATTTGCTGAGTTCGATGTTGTAGGTAGGAGACAAACCATTTGTAGGCAGTGCCATTAAGGCCGAAGCTGGTCTTGAGCACTTTAAGTAGGGCTGAATGATTGACTGTATCGAACGCAGCAGAGAGATCAAGGAGGATAAGAAGGCAGGACTCGCCCTTATCAAGTGAGTGGTGAATGTCATCAATGACATTGAGCATTGCCGTTTCAGTGCTGCAGCCTTTCCTAAAGCCTGATTGAAAGGGGTCGAGTAGGTTGAAGTTTTCGATGTGTTTATCTAGTTGTAATAGGACATATTTTTCAAGGACTTTAGAGAGAAGTGGGAGGTTAGTGATGGGGCGGAGATAGTTTAGGTCATTTGGGTCAACTTTGGGGTTCTTTATTATGGGAGAGATTTGTCCAAGTTGAAGGAAGGTGGGGACACAGCCAGTGGAGACTGAAGTGTTGATGATTGTGGTCCAGTATGGGGTGGTGATATGCTTAAGGGCAGGGTCAAGGTTAGAAGGTAAGGGGTCTTTTGTGTGGGAGGACGGTTTAAGATTACCAATTATTTTAAGGACTTCAAGCTCAGTCATAGGGAGGAAGTTGAGCAGGGAGGCATGGTTCTTTAGTTGTGAGTTAGGGGATTTGGGTTCCTGAGATGAGGTCGAGGAAAGGTGTGGGGAGTGGTTGGTGGGGGGTGAGGAGGTAGGCAGGTGAGGAGAGTCACTGGGGAGAGGTAGAATAGTGGGCAAGGTCAAGGATAGGTGTGGGGAGTAGTTGGGGGGGTGAGGAGTTAGGCAGGTGAGGAGAGTCTCTGGGGAGAGGTAGAATAGTGGGCAATGGAGAGAAGGGGTCAACTGGTCGAGGGGATGTGGAGAGGGCATTGGAGGTGAGGGCAGGAAAGCTTTGGGAGTGAGAGGGGAGCTTCGTGGGAAGAAAGGATTGGTCAATTTTGGCTATCTTTTCCGAGAAAAAATGGGAAATTTCTTCACATCTGGCTGAGGAGGTGATCAGAATTGGAAGTGCGGGGGAAGTTTGGTTTTGAATGATTTTGAAGAGTTCCCTAGGTCTGTTTTTAGCACGGTCAAGTTGAGTGAGGAAGAAAGATGCCTTTTCCTTGAAAATGTGTTTTTTTGTAGGTGGATCTAGCATGTCTTAGGAGAGCAAGATGGGAAGGGGATGGATGGTGTCTCCATGTTCTTTCCGACAGTCTGAGTGACCGTCTTTCGGTATTAAGCTCGGCATTAAACCAAGAGTTGGAGGGGGTGTTCCTTTGGTATTTGAGTTTAGGCGTGGCCAGTTGGTCAAGGATATTGGTGACAGTATGCTTAAAGTGTTCAGTGAGCTCATTGGCATTTTGTGAGGGAGGAATGAGAAGAAGTTGAGCTTGGAGTTTAGACTGAAGAACACTCGGGGGGGATACGTTTTAGATTTCTAGTCAGTTTGTTAGGTCTGTTAATTTTGGAGGTGGTGAGATTCGCAGTAGTGGCAATGGTGAACAGAATAAGGTGATGGTCAGACCAGTCAATGGGGACAATGTTGGTCACTGAGGCCAGATTTGCATTAGAGAGAATAGCATCAACAATGGCTCCTTTAGTGTGCGTCGGGGACAGACCTAGTTGTTTGAGTTCATTGATCTCAAGTAGATTAGTGAGGGGCGCGATAGTGGGGTCATTGGTGCCATTCCAATGTAGGTTCAAGTCACCAAGGAAGAGATTTTTTGAGTTGGATAGCGAAGATTGAGTCAGGAGCTCAGATAAGTCCTCAATGAAGTGCTTGGGGGCTCCAGGGGGGCGATAAATGTTGTATAGACAAATAGGCTTGGAATTTTGAGTTATAAGTTCAGCTTCTAGGTATTCGCAGGAGAAGTATCCAGAGTTATTGACAAGGGATAACTGAAGTTTCTTTTTAAAAATAATGGCTAGACCACCCCCAACTCTGTCAGGTCTATCTTTTCTAAGAATAGAAAATCCCGGGGGACGAGGTGGAGAGTAGGTCAAGTAGGCTCGTTGAGTGGTCTTTGAACCAGGTTTCAGTGAGGAATGCAATGTCAATTGAATCACTCAAGGTAGTTTCCGAAATTTCCATTGGCATGTTGGACTGCGGAACGACAGTAGACAAGCATACATGTAAGTTGTGTGGGGTTGCATATGGTGGGTGTAGAAGTGTGGATTAGTGTGAGTTGGGGTGGTGGTCTAGGGGAGGTGGCTGAAGAGGGGGTTCTGTTGGTCCCAAGAATAATAGGGATGTGGGAGTAGGGGGGTGGAGGATTTGTGGTTGATAAATTTGGAAGGTAAGAGTTGCATAGGTTGGAGAGGTCAGAAGGGGAGAGATGGTTGGAGGTGCAAACATATTTTGGGAGCTTAGCCATAGCAGTCACAAAGCCGGTGTATGGTGTCCACCTCTCCAGGACGCTTGGGGATTTTGAATTTTTTTTTTGTCAGTCGTTAGTTGGATTCGTTCAAAGTTTTAAGCCATGTTTAAACCTTTGCATTAACTTGATAAAGTTATAATCACGGAGCACCACATTTGTAATCTCAGAGATAGAGATTAATTTGCCCTCTTTGAAGTTAGAGTGCCATCTTTCATAGAGTAAAGTTTCACTCTTTTTCAAAAACCAAGAACCTGAATCACAGCCCTGTCTCTGGGAACAGAAGGTGAGGCTGAAGATTGAAAGACGATACATTTAGAATGGGATGAGAACAAACATGAACAAAATGGATGGGTAACATGAAATTATTTTATATGGCCCAGGTTCTACCCTACTCAATACAGACTTCAAACCCAATTTCACGGCATACTCAAATCGTGTCACCTCAACATAATATGGAGTGGAATGGAATAGAAGAGAGTAGTTTAGACCTTTGAAAAAGGGAGATGAATCGCCCACCCCATAGAAAAGATAAATAATCAAATCTGGAAGGGAAGCAAGATTGTGTAGAGAAAAATTGCCTGTGCAGTGAGAAAATCCATGATGCTAGAGATGAAGACCCTTCATGTGAACCTCTGCACTCATCTGGAAGTGCAAATGATGATGAGGCGAGTAGATTCCTTTGTGTCCACAACGATGGTGGTGACAGGTGCAGTGTAGGCTGAATCTCCAGTGGAACGGAGGTGGACATGTTTTGAGGCTGGAATTCAAACTTGGTTGCAGGACTGTGAGGGTGCTATGCAAATTTTCGATGTTTGACTCTAGGGATTTAAAGTGTGGTTCTTTTCGCGAGAACATGCTGTCTCCCTCCTTTTTGCAAGGGTTAAGTCTAATGATTAGATGGAAAAGATGATCCTGCATTGTACTGAGTTTTAAGTCCCCTTATGTGAACTTGGCGGGGCGCAGAGGTCGTCCCTATTTTTAAGAAAGGTTGTCGGGACGACCCGGCTAACTATCGCCCTATTAGTCTGCTTGACTCAACCCAAAAAGTTGCAGGAAAAGTGGTATTGGGCAGGATTTTGCAGTGGGTGGAGGAACATCAGGTTTTGTCAGACTTCCAGGCGGGCTTTAGATCTGGGACAGGCACAATTGAGCAGACATTCCGCTTTTTAATGTTATACTGGAAAGTGGTGGTTCTGGGAGGAGGCAGCTTGTATCTAGTCTTTATAGACCTGCGAACTGCTTTCGACCTGGTCCCGCGGGCCCAATTGTGGAAAGTCCTAGACGGGTTGGGTATGCCATCTTATTTACTGGCATTGCTTATTAAGTTCCATGAAAGCAACTTTGCCCAGATCAGATGGGGTCTCCAGGGGGAAAAAACATCTCGTATCCCTGTTGATAGGGGCGTCCGCCAGGGTTGTGTGCTGGCCCCCACTCTGTTCTCGCTTTACGTGAACGGAGTGGTGGAGCATCTTCTTCAGGAACCATCTGATGCACCTTCCCTGGCTGGCAGGAAGATACCAACGCTCCTATTTGCTGATGATACCCTTCTGATCTCTAAATCTCCATCGGGCATTCAAAAGTTGCTTTCTGGATTCAAGGACTTCTGTGACACCAGGGGCCTATCTATAAATGTAGGTAAGACCAAATTCCTTGTAATTAACCCACCCAGAAAATCTGTCTTTCCCCCTGCCCTGGACTCTGTTCCACTCGATAGAGTCAAAGAGTTTGATTATTTGGGTATACGACTCTGCGACACTATGAGTTGGAAGCCACACCACCACAAGGTATTCCTGACCCATAAGAGGGTTGCAGGGGCTCTGCTCAAAGAACAACGTGCCTCATTTATTAAACCTATTGGGGCTCTTTTGGATATCTACAGGGCAAGGGTGGTGAGCGCAGCCTTGTATGGCGCAGAACTGTGGGGTGTACAGAGAGTTGACTGTTTAACCTGCCTCGAAAATAACTTCCATAAAGATCTTATGAAGTTACCCCACAGTACCCCTACTCTCCCCCTCCTGCTTGATGCAGGCACATATCCTATAAGGGACCAAGCCAGGCTCCGTCCCCTCTTATTGTGGGCAAGGATTTGGAATGTTCCAGAACTGTGCAGTTATGCCGACGAATTACGAGATCTTCTATCTTCTCCAAGCTGGCATAAAGTGACTTGGCTCAGGGAGGTTAAGCGGCTCCTTTATGACTTGGGCCTAGGCGATGCTTGGGTTAACAAAACAGCCCCCCCTAAGCAATCGTTGAAGAAGGTCTATTGGCTGTGGGTGGCTAATGCGCGAAGGTGTAACCCAAACCTTTGTAAATCTGCCGTTCAGTTCCTCTTAATTAAGGAGCTCCCACTTAGAGAACCCTACCTGGACCTGATTCATAACCCTGGAGATAGATCTCTGTATTTCAAATTCAGGGTGGGTGTCTTACCTGTGGGATTGTTTACCTCCACCTGGAAACCTCCACATCAAACGATACCATTTTGCCCCTTCTGTGCCTCAAAAGTTGAGTCCATTGCCCATCTGCTGTTCGAGTGCAAGGCGTATGCGGCCCCTAGGTCGAGATGGCTCAAGCCACTTTGTAGGAGCCTGGGTACCAGATCGCACTTGAAAGCCTTACGCATCCTTTGTTCTGATGCCCGACCCTTTTTTGCCTGCTGTATGGCAACATTTTTGGGCTGGGCTTGGCGAATAAGGTCTGCAAGGATGCTATTAATTCACTAGAGTCCTTTTTTACCTGTATGAGTTTTACGATCTGGATAACAACCTATTTTTAGTAAGCTAGGCTGATCCCTAGGTCTTCTATCTTTTGTATTGCCAAATCGATACTGATGTTCGCTTTTTAAATGTAAATGTTAAATGTTTTATCAAATTGTATATTGTAATGCAAGCTTTTATGATATGTTTTTATATCGAAATAAAGCAATACAACAACAACAACCTTATGTGAACTGTCTTATGTATTTTGCCTTATATGAACCCTGCTTACATTAACATTGCTTATGCAAGATATAGTTGCTTTATTTTATGTGCACGTTGCCACTTTCCTTCTACTGCTCTAGTGCTCGTTATTCCAGCAGCTTGAAAGGAAAACTTCTTACTTCTCCACTACATTCAATTAACTACAACTTTTTTTGTACTGAAATTTGCTAAATATAGTATGTCTAATGCTTCTAATGAAAGCGTTGGGTCCGGCAAACATTGGTTGTCCCCACCAACTCGAAGTGACTACTATGGTGATAGGATATTTACGTTCCTCTTACTTAGTGAGGAGTGACAGAGATGAAATACTAGGGGAAATGCTGTTCGATGCCACAACAAATTGGGTCTGCAGCAGCTATGTTATGTACATTTTAGAGCGCACTAAATACCCATGAGGGTATCCAGGGTTTTGAGCAGGTGTGTGGGTGTTCGGTCCCAACAGAGTTAATTTTTTTAGGAGCCAAGTCTTCAGCTTCTTGCAGAACTCAAGAAGCGAAGTGGAGAACATGATGTGCTGAGGCAGGTCATTCCATGTTTATGGTGCGTTGTAGAAGAAAGAGCGGTTATGTTTTTGTGGATGCAGTGGAGGGTGCAAGCAAGAGTGAGCATATGTATCTGGTTAAATGATGAATGTTTAGGACTCTGTGTCAGGTATGCTTGTCCAATGTTGTGTAGGGCTTTGTATGTGTGAGCGAGGAGTTTGAATTAGCTACGTTTGGGAATGCGGAACCCTTTGAGGTGCAGCGTTATGTGGGTGTTGCACAAGAGTTCCAGTACAAGTTTTGCAGTGCTGTTATGGATGATCTAGAAACTTTGCAGGAATTGCTTGTGAATTCCAGTGTAGAGCACGTTGCCGTGGTTGACCCTGCTTGTGACAGGTGCTTGGGTGAGGAATATTAAATAGCTCAGGAACCAGACCGCGCAACAATAGAATGCTCAAGGTCAAGTAGGGAAATTTGGCTGGTGCTTTAGAGATATTTTATGTATAATGTTTGGGGTTTACATTCTATTCGTACTCCTCGTCCTTTTTCTTTATTATTAGGCACATTCATTCTATGATTTAGATTAGATTGGCACATAATAAAGACTAATTAAGGTGTGTGTACTGTCAAGAAAGAGGGCCCACGGAAGAGGTTTGTGGGGTGGGTCCAAGGTAAAGCTTCTCAGACGTATGCAGCAAGAGACTCTCTGGCAGGACTAATTCCTAATATTTCTAATATCCTATTAGTATGACCCAAAGGAGTGTGCCCATCTATTTCCAGTTTATCCACAGAAACCAAGGCATATATACAGGTTCCTGGGGGGAGTTGGCATCACAACGGTACGGGCAAGACGGGACCTCGCAGCTTCCTAAACCAAGATGGCATCATTAAAGTAGACCGGTGTTAAATCAGCAAGTATAATTGCAGAAATTCCCCAAGCTTTTAAGAAGGGTCAATCACAGGCTGCCGACCTCTCAGCATTTACTTATGGGCCCCTGATCAACATTCAGCTGTCCATCTTAGCCCTTTAGGACGAACACGAACACAGAATTATTAATATCCAAAACCATCAGATAGAGTTCAGTGTCACGGAAACACACAGCACCACGCAGGACCGATCGTGACGTGAAATTGATCCTCACATTCTAAGTCTGACTATTAATGATAACAGATTTTAACCTGATCCAGGACGATTTTACTTCCAATATTCACACACTGGATAAAAATACTACTAAGACGCTTAAGTATTTAATCATGAAGTGAGAATACAGAACTCCTGACGAAGGCCACTCGCCGAAACGCGTTGGATTCGGTTTTGTATTTGGCGATGATAATCATTTGCTGATATATGTACTTGAATATGTATCATTGTAAATACGAAGCCATATAGATTGGTTGTATATATATGTCTTGAATTTTATGAATTATTGTTTAAAAAAAAGTATACAAACTGTAAAAAGAAAAAACTATACTAATTTTTTGAGAAAAAAAGAATTAAAAAGAAGTTTCATAAACTTACATACTATGGTGTTAGTCAATCTATGAGGTAACAATGTGTGATGTTATTTAAGGAAATATACACATAACCCGGTGTACAGGCCAGCTTTCACAGAAGGGAGTTGGCATCTAACCAAGTGTTGATCCTAAAAACAAACGTTTGAGAACAATGGCCAGTAGAAAAGGGTATGCCCAGATGTGGGTCCGGTGCTCACTAAGCCACTGGAGTGAAGCTATCCTGGCTGAAGACGGCTGATAGCCAGAAACCAGTCCTAGGATGCTTGATTCCGGTCCAGGGAAGACATGGCTTGGCAGTTCGGTCTGGACTGTTCCCATGAGACTGATTTGCATATGACCATGTCTGAACTGGGGTGGCTTAGTGAGCAAAATAACGATGGATTAAACCCAGATGTGTAACTGGGTGTGAATGTTTTGCCATTGTGCAACATTCCGTCCATCATCTTGTGTGTTTTGCTGTTCACCCTATGTGGGAAGGGTATGCCCAGACGTGGGTCCCGTGCTCACTAAGCCACTGTAGTCAAGCTATCCTGGCTGTAGACAGCTGATAGCCAGACACCAGTCCTAGGATGCTTGATTCCGGTCCAGGGAAGACAAGGCTTGGCAGTTCGGTCTGGACTGTTCCCATGAGGCACAGGGTCAAGACTGATTTGCATATGACCATGTCTGAACTGGGGTGGCTTGGTGAGCAAAATAACGATGGATTAAACCCAGAACTGTGACTGGGGGTGAATGTTTTGCCATTGTGCAACATTCCGTCCATCATCTTGTGTGTTTTGCAGTAGAAAAGAATAGTCATAATTTATTGGCAATTAATTGAACACACTTAAGTCTTCTCTGATAATATTCGAATGCCGTATAGCTGCACACTTCTGGAAAATATATTAGCAGCGACACATCCTAGAGATGGTGATGCAGCAGAGCAAGTCAACCAAACGGAGCATCAGTCTTCTGTTTCGATCGCCAAGTGGGATTTGCCAACGATTTACAAATGTTACTGATTTGGGCTCTTGCACCGCTTTTTTGGCTAATAAAGCTTTAGAAATTAGGCACATTTTAATGAACATATTATATATTTTGGAAGACTGGATAACTGAATAACGTTGCGACTTGATTTTGATGTGTTTGTGAGTACACCTTTGGATTCCATGACAACTGTTTTGTTTACATGCTTCGGTGTAACACGTTTTGAGGTTTATTTTTCATTTTGTGCGAAATAAAATAAATATTTGTAATGATTGTATTGAATTGTGGGTAATGCATATTTAAAGCGCCAGAGATAGGAATACAAAAATGGGTGGATGGAGTAAAAGAGTGATCCCTCTGGACTCCGGCATCTATTCGGAGGAGTGGTGCATTACGCCTAAGTGAGGGGGACTGATCCAGTAGTTTCATGCAAAAAATAAAGGCTACTGAATTCTGGCCACTGTTAAGTGTTAATCCTGAGTCTCCCTTCCTCCCTCTAACATTCTAGTGGAGTTCCTATTAAGTGTTTTAGTCGGTGTGGATTAGCAACAACAATTCGTCAAAAACATATATCCCTAGCAAAGAATTACCGCTGTGGTAGTAGGTAGAGGCGTGATAGCATCGGTTTTTTTCTGGAACATAGTTGTTCCTGGATCTTAGTGTTTAAAAAGGATTGTTGGGCTGTATTGATGGACCGATTAGCTGCACAGGATATTGAAGCGGTTTTGAATTTAAAAGGAGATATTAAGTAGAGTATAAGTAAACGAAGGAAACCTTTTCTGTGCTTCATCTGACCCAGAGCAGCCACTTAAAAAGTTTTAGGGGCAGAAGTAAGACCAAACAAATCTTAGGAGCTTTCGTTGATTGACGTTGTGTAGAAATCGGTGACTGTATTAAATGTATCCAGACAGGATTTTATGAAGGGCTGTACAATTTGATTTCTAATGAGCGCCACATCCAAACTTGACTGTAAAAAAAAAAACACTCTCAGACCACAGAGAGCCTTTAAAGGACGTTGATTGTTTTTCAGTGCATGGGTGCACAAAAAGATGGCAGTAGAAGAAATCCATTATTAAAGTTGACAAAAAGGTAGGAAGGGCTGAGATCCATGCACATATATTGTTCTTAGGAGATGATGTCTTAAGGAGGGAGGCAGACATTCTCTGCAGACCCACAGAGTTCTGCTGGAAGTGCGTGACCCAAACCATGAGCAAGGCAATATTGGCAGCTCAGGGACGCTCAAAGGCTGTGGGCTAGCTAGCTTTGGTCTTGCTGTAATGTATGCCCGAGTGCCTTCCATACATTCTGCAAGGTTTGGATGCTTTCACCCAGATCCTTGACCGGGTTTAATTCTAATGCATGGGTATTCTCAGGAGGTTAAAATGTACGTACAGATACATAAAACGACTATCACAACATCTAATGTGGAATACTCCCCCATGTTATGCAGCTACATCTGGTTTCACACTTTTATATTTTGTGCAATTTAGCAAAGCACGTATTTTCTCAAAGCTTGCCTCTTAATGCAAACACAAACACGCTACCTCGTATCCTATAATTAGGCAATACCTTTCCAAGGGTACCTTGAGCATGGCATGTAATGTCTGCACCATGATATCTTTGTTCACATCTATTGGTCGCACACGACAAAATAGAACATAGTTTGAGCACTGTTTAAAGATCTTTAAACATGCTGTTATACTGGGTAATTTAAAACCAACCATGTCAAAATTCTAATAACAGACCGCACTTCATCCCACTTCGTAAGTGAGGGATTTCAATTGATGGCTCAAAGTTGGGACTTTGACCTCAAATTACATTTTCTTTGCTTTGTTTTTTTCTTTGGATTCTGTACGAAATGCATAAAATGATCTGATGCACTGACTCTCTGCTCATTTTGTATGATTTGTGTGGATTATACGCTCTGGCCAAATGGTAGGAGGTTGTGGATACAGTCACATTGCCTTTAGAAGCCATGTTCGAAGTTATCCTACTGATTCTGTAGCATATTGTGTATGGTACCAAAATATCTCACTGAGGTGTGTGTAAATGGATGGTCTGTTCAGTGACCAGTGATGAGTTAAGTGCCTTATTTTCTGCATGGCTTATGTAGTGATTAGCAGTGTAGGAATAATGGGATTCTTGGTAACTCCTTTAGTAGCTATTCTTAACAGCCTGCGGTGGAATACTGAAACTGAGGATAATTTTATTAACTGGATGTGGCACCAGACCTCAAAGAAAGCTATCATAATTAAAGTTTTCTGTAGATAATTACGGCTGTCTTATGACGCTGCTATGTCAACCTTCAAAAATAATTTCTGCTCAGGTGGTGTTAATAGCAGGCTTGGAGTTTCTCATTGTTTGGTGGAAAAACGTAATTCTGTTATCTTGTGGTACAGCTGCATGAAAACTGATTAAATGTACTGTTTGTGCAACTTTTGACACATCTTTCAATTTTTCAGGTGTCAGTAGGTCTTTTTTTGTATTTACATTTTTGCATATCGGATCGATATTTCAATATACAGATTGTTTGTCTAACCACTGATAAGTGCAACTTCTGGGTTCAGAACTCTGAAATCTTCCCTTTTTGTACATATATGGCCCTACATATGTGCATTCTTATCAATGGCTTTGCAATATATGCATATTATTTGTCATTCTGTTTGTCACAACAGCTTCCTGTTGTTTAATTCTAACTGGATTGTAAACCATTGAAAATATTCAATCACCTTTTCTGTTTGTTTTGACTATCCATATTTGTAAGGATGGTCAACTACAAACCTTGAACTTGTGCACTTGAGCATTTAGGAAGGGTGCTTTTGAGGGACATTCATTGTTAAATGATACCTGTTCTGCATTAATTCCCTTGAGATTTCGTTTTTTACTACTTACATTCTTCAGATGGCTTTGAAGTCTTCTGTACACTTATTGTATGGCTTTGTTAAATATGTTTTTCTTCTTCCTTAGTAGCCAGGTAAAGGCTGTTTTAGTCATTATGATTCTCTCTAGTTTGTTTTATCCAAAGAGATTTTAATATTTAATGATTTGGGGAGTCAAATATGTTTTTACAAAGTGCTTGGGTAATGTTTAGCATACTCAACCTTTATGTAGCTCTGTTTATTGCCACTTCTTAAGTAGTCGTAGAAATGTGTTTCTATATTTGTGTTCATAAATACTGCGCAGTCTGAAGTCAATTTAAGTACGGGTATCAGAAAATGCAAATTGACATTAAGTCTTTATTGACCAATGCTAATATCCAACATTTAATTTGCTCTTTCTGTCTGTTGTGTGGTTAATTTTGTGTTTATGTACGGTGGGAGGACTATCCCTTTAGCATTGAAGGTGTCTGAGATGACATATATATCCATGTAATGCTAGAAACCTGAATTTCTCCCTGAATTCTTCATAGGCCCATTGGTTATTTTGAATTATGGGCCACACTGACCTGGGAGGTCGTCCTTCTTCTTGGCTCCTGACTACCACCATCGCAGCCTCAGCGCTGCCTTGCAGCAACACACACCAGGCTCCCTGCTGCCTGCCGCTTCCGAAAATCGCGGCGAGGCGGCACATCGGGGACTACATCCCCCAGCACCCCCAGCGCCTAGCAAGGCGTGTTTCCTGTCCAGCCCCCGGAGGTGCGCTTAAGGACAGCGCGAGCCCCGGGGGAGCGGGGGACTTTTGGGCCACACTGACCTGGGAGGTCGTCCTTCTTCTTGGCTCCTGACTACCACCATCGCAGCCTCAGCGCTGCCTTGCAGCAACACACACCAGGCTCCCTGCTGCCTGCCGCTTCCGAAAATCGCGGCGAGGCGGCACATCGGGGACTACATCCCCAGCACCCCCAGCGCCTAGCAAGGCGTGTTTCCTGTCCCGCCCCCGGAGGTGAGCTTAAGGACAGCGCGAGCCCCGGGGGAGCGGGGGACTTTTGGGCCACACTGACCTGGGAGGTCGTCCTTCTTCTTGGCTCCTGACTACCACCATCGCAGCCTCAGCGCTGCCTTGCAGCAACACACACCAGGCTCCCTGCTGCCTGCCGCTTCCGAAAATCGCAGCGAGGCGGCACATCGGGGACTACATCCCCCAGCACCCCCAGCACCTAGCAAGGCGTGTTTCCTGTCCTGCCCCCGGAGGTGCGCTTAAGGACAGCGCGAGCCCCCGCGTCGCGGGATCGCGCGCGGGTCGGCGCCCGGGGCGAAGCCCGGGCAAAGGGCGGGCCCTCTGAGGCACGAGGAGGACGGGATGGGCCGCCCATTATGTTTCTAGCACAGGAGGAGGTAATGTGATGCTCCTTTTCTACCAACTGTCTGGCGAATTCTTTACCACAAAAAATAATGTCCATTTGGGAAGAGCTCAATGCCTTGTGCGGCACAAAGTACGCCCCTGACTTAATAATTTCCCCTACTGTGGATACTTTTTGTGTTACGCCAAATAGCTCCCCACGGGATCTTGCTCCTCCCATAAATAAAGACCATAGCCAAGTAAACACTTCGCCTCTGGGATCCAACTTTAGAGGGAAGCACGACAGCAAAATAGACAATGGGAACTTCGTACGTGCACAAAATTTGTGTACCATCACAATTTTATCTCCCCCTAACCAAACAGCATTAATGGAGGACCCTGCTGTTGACAAATCAGATGACCCTGTCTTGTCTCCCCAATTGACTTTATTGGCCCAAATTGAGCAACTGTTGGTAACTGTCATCTCTCCTTTGGTTAAAAAAATCAACGACTTAGGGGAAAGGCTGACATGCATTGAGGAAGCAATCAGAAAGTACCCTCCTCCATCAATCAAAACGGTTACATCCGTCTGCCCTAACCCCCCCTTCGTCCCCGAAAAACATAAACCTGGTATTTGTCATGGTGTAGCTCCAATACAGCCCCCCTGTATACCCACCCCAACAGGCCCGAAAGTAATTTTAAAACCTGTTTCAAAAATTCATCAAGTGGCTAGACCGACTCCACGAATCAACCTACCCCCTGAAGCCGCCCCATATGTGTCTGTCCTCTTTGGTGTCCCTCCCCTCACCCAGGGAAAACATGAATCCCAGCAGGACCTATTAAATAAGGTCATTTTCTGGCTACAACATAATAGACCCTCGCCACCCGAGTTAGATGGTGGCATCCTGAGTGTCAGGAGGGTGGGATGGATAGGCACGCTGCCCAAAAACATTCCTGGGGATTTGGTATTAATTAAATTCAAAAACAGAAACGTTGTTCCTTATTTACGTTTTTGTCCCCCCAAAGCAAGACATAGGACTATCCGCATATGGGACTTGTATGATTTTTACCCGACTTCTCCACATATTACTTAGAACCAATTTCCTAGGCCGTAAGGGTTTTGAACTTTTGTCTACAAATTGTATTTTCAAAGGCCACTTATAAGTTAGAGCCAAACTGATAGGGTAGGATGCAACTGTTAAGTATATTATTTTAGAGTTGCTTCATTGATTTTGAAACCCTTGCATATCCATTAGCTGATTCGTTATACTTATTTAATCTTGTTTTATCATTTTTGTAATGATCTTTCACGATGTCCATGAAATGTTATGGTTTTTATGCAAGTATTGTTGATGCTTTTATGATTTTTAAAACTAAAATCGAATAAAGCTTATCTGACCTGAATTATACACTTCATTACGCGGTTAACTATTTCATCATAAATATTTACTGGCATTGCTGAAGATGTAGGATTATCGAGCTCACCTTGTCCAGTCTGGATGTACAAATTACATTTTGTTATTTGCCAGTGAGTGTTTGCATGTTAGTGCATCACATGCAGCATATGTTAAATCCTAAAACACTTTATTTATCAGAATACCTTTTTATATTGTCTTTTTGCATCATCTTCAGACCTTTTTGTGCATTACTAAAACACTAGAGTTGGGTAGACTGATTGTTAAGTCCAATTTTGTTGATGTTATTATAGTTGGGTAAATTTGACTGCAAGTTTAAACACAAATGCTTTTTAAAGCTGCACACATGCGGTCTTTGATGCCGTTCTTCAAGACCAGCAGATATGTGGGGGTAAAAATAGTTTGTTTTGGTCTTCCAGAGGGGCTCATGGTTTGGGTGAAATCAATCTTTACCATTTACTAAAAACATAATTCCTAGGTTCTTGGCTCTAATATTGCAATCCTCTTTGAATTTTATGGTTCGATTCTAAGCACTCCTAAACGTAAATTGGAAACCGAGGTGTCTGGAGTATTGTAAGGACGTGGCAACTACCATGTAAGGCGGGTGGGGCGGGTTTAAAAAAAAATAAAAAATAAAGACTTACCTTCCTCCACAACGCGGCGTCCTCCTTCAGTCTTCTGACCCAACCAATTCCCCTAACCAATCCTGGGGCTGCTCTCACTAGCATGAGAGCAGCACCAGGATTGGCAGACTTGCCAAGTATCACGCATCAGCCGTGACTCTTAACGCCTTTCAGTGCGGTGTTCCGCATCTCCGCACTGAAATGCATTGTCACGCATTTTAATGCCACAGCACTGTTTACATAGCGCTGATTAATGGGCCACAACAGGCTGCTAACGCACACGTCACACCTGCGTCGGTTCTGCTGTTGGGCAGACTTTGCAGCTCGGGGCCTGCATCAGTACACTGCTGCTACAATGTATCTTAATAGCCTGCTTCAAAATTTCCGGGGCACGGCTGAGTCACACACTGACCGTCGCAGCCAACTGCTAATGTGAGGCGCGTGCGTGACATCAACAGACCACCGACCGTACTGCAGAAAACTTCAGACTCCGGTGAGTCTTTTATCTTTTTACCAATCGGTGAGTATAGCACATTCGTAACTCTCTGAAAGAGCCAGGGCCGACACTGACTCCTTGACACACACCTATAGGCGGGCCGGCCTGCCCGCCGCCCGCTGCACAGTTTAAGTGGTTTCTGGGAGCACGCCTCCGGGCGTACATTGGTAATGACTGGTCCCGACCAAGCTGCCGCCGTAGAGTCAGGGTGGTGCGGCCTCAGCAATGCGGCCCCCGGGGGAAAGCAGGTCGGCAGACCAGTCTTTTCTCCGGGGAGTTCGCGCGATGGCATGACGTGCAGGAAGTAGTTAGGGGGTTTAGGTCAGGGGTGGGAGGGGTTAGGAGGTTTATTTAAGGGGACAGGAAGGGGAAGGACTTCCTCTTTCTGTCCCCGGTGCCTCAGGGAGAGAAGTTAGTTGTACCACCCACCCACCCTACAGTTAAAAAGGGGTGCCGTGGGCGTTTTGTTGAAGTTGTCATGTTGGGCAACATGCCAGTTTAGGACAGGATGGCAAGATAGGGGTGCTGATGGGAACTGGGAGGGGTGGGGAGTCCATGACGGGCAGAATCACCCTTTCAGGGAGGGGGTTACAGGTGCAGGATGGGGGGAGTGGTAGACGGGAGTGTGATGGATGGAGATGACGGAGGAGTTGGAAAGTGAAAGGGGAAAGTGAATGAGATGCAAAGAGGTCATGGTGTGAATTGGGAGTGGCTGGTGGAACACGTGAGTGGATGATGGAGTGAATGGCAGGATGTTGGGGGGATTGTTCAAGTTAATGATGTTATGTTTATTGTTGAACGTCATGCCTGTCCTAATAAATGGCCTTTTACGCTAACTGATGCGTGGAGTGGTTATTTGCGCGAGCTGCCTGGCTGCCCTGCACTGCGGCCATGAATCAATGTCGCGAGAGTCACCAGGGGGTCCTGCACCTTAGCGCTGCTCGGACCACCGGACAGTGCCGGGGAGAGACCAGAGTGTCACACACTGTTTCCCCTACCTGGCTACCAGTTTCGTTCAACATGCAGCTGTAAGTATAACGATGATCATGATTCTAATCAGTGCAGTGTCTCTGTTCCGCTTGTTTACTTTGCAGTAGGGAGCGTGCGGCCCTTCGATTTGTGTGTCTGTCGTCCATTGCACAGTAGCTCCCTGGGTAATCTGCTCCCTCTTTCCCTCTGCTTATGCTCCCTGTGTCCAGTCTTGTCACGTCACCCTTTTACTGCTTGCACTTTAGAACACAAGAGCGGCAAAATATGCATCAGCGCGGAGCGGTGGCTATCACCATCCACAAGAAGAAATTTGCATAAGGCGCGATCTGTAATGGTAGCTGACAGAGGATGGCCATGGCTAGTGGCGTATACAAGTTTAATCCAGGTTAAAACCACAACAGGCTGGGTTGACTGATAATACCTTAAATACGAATGGTGCATTTAGGAGAGCAGACCCTGTCTGTTTAAACCCCCGCATTCCTTTTAATAACACCATTGCAAAGCAAGCTTTGCTACGAGTGCCTCTGAAGCCATTGTACATCTAATGTAATCCAATTCAATGAGCTTCATTCCTTTCTCGCGCTCTGCAAGGCACAGTTCCTCTCAGTAACAATTGTTAGAGTTCTAGTCTCGGCGTTGCCTCAACATTCTGTAATGCTGGGCAAATAATTTAATCTCGCTGGGCCTAAAAAGAAAGTGGCATCTGTAATGTAGCTGATGGTGCTCATGCAAACAGTACACCAATTCTGAGTTTGTGCTATATAAAACAAAAAAATCAGAGTTTCAGGCACTATGACCCTTTAAATCAACAAATCTAAAGGGCAAGTGACCAAGAAAGATTCAGTCCTACCAATTCTTTTTTTTTTCCTGGTCCATTTGTGATGTGGTGCTCAAGTCTTATTTTTTTCTTTAAATTCTGGGACTTGTAGTCTTGCTCACTCCATTATAAAACAGGAATAAAAGTCTCAGAATTCAAAGAAAGCCCTAGATTGGAATAGATGGAACTGGGAAACTTGGACGCTATGAAGATTCTTTCACATTGTTTGAAATCACTTTTATTGCTGGTATTTGTGCAGCACTTTCAACCATTGTCATGGCACCATGGCACTATTTACATCTGTGCAGAACTTAAGAGACCATTGTTTAATAATGTGTGTTGTGATTTGGTTCTTTGCGGTTATTAGGTATTCCATTCACTCTAGTTACAATTGGAATTTGTGTAGTAGAAATGTGCAGTGGTCTTCACAGGCACATACCATGGTCACATGTACTCTGGTGCCACACGGTGAATGATTCATAATAATTACCCATATGTTGATCCTGAGCACATATACCATATGGTTGACTGTCACGATAAACTCGAAGTGTCACAAATTGGGCTGCAGAATCTCACTCCTGTGTACACACAGAAAATATGGAAATGCCACACATAAGCAAAGTGTAAACTTGGCAGGTATATAATCTTATTCACCATGGCTTCCTAATTTAATTTACATTTAGGAGCATGTCATTCAGCCTAACGTTACAAGTGAGACCTCTCCATCGCACAGTGAGTCACTGTCTGCAGTACAATCAGGTTACAAGGGGATCTGGAGCTTTGCAGCCCTTTTTAGGTCTCGGCCTAGCGATGGCTGCGCTTGCGCAGCCTCGCTAGCGAGATTTTATGTTTTTTATGTATGGGGGCTTGAACCCGCCCCTCTTCTCCATTGGCTGGCTTCCTAAACGGAGGCCAGCCATTGGAGGAGAGGGGCGTCACTCAGTTCAAGACGGGATTCGGGGGTGTGTTTTTGGTGTTCTTTCTCTCCCTGACATCATCGGCAGAGAGCAGTCCCTCATCACGCTGCCTGCAAGCCCAAGTCAGCTCTCTGATTGGTGTTCCTTATTAACCAAGCAGAGGGTCGACTGGCGCATGCAGGCAGCGTGAACAGACTCTGCCTCCTCTCCACACAGCTCCCTCCCTCTCCCGCTCCTCAGGCCGGGCGCCGTGTTACGCACCGGAGAGGGAGTAAAAGGAGGAGGGGCAGCGAGTTCAGCATGCATCCCTCTAGAGCCGGCGTTGAGTTTCTCCTGTTCGCGGCCCGCAGCTTGGATAACACAGGAAAGGGGGTTGTGCTTGCTCGTTGTGCTTGCTTTTCTGCCCCCTGCCCCCCTCCCCCTCATTGTGCTTGCTCTCCTGCCCCTCATTCGTTTTCCTACCCTCCACTCTCTTTTCCTTATTTCCCTTCTCTTTTCCCTCTCTCTGTGGAGGCCGGCAGTTCCACATCATAGGCATTTAATATGCTTTGTATGCAATGGGAGTTCACACTTGAGTAACTGTTCTGTGTCTGAATAAGTGTGCAATTCTGCTGCCATTCCTGTGCTGCCCAAATTGTACGTAGTCTGCTTTTTATTAACTATTTCCGTACAATCTTGAGCTGCTGCAATCGCCACCTGATTTTTACCTGTTCGTGCTGCACTTATTTTGCATGTTAGTGAAACTTGCTGAAAACCTTCTCAGTATAGAGGAATCAAAATGATTGAAATTGGCAATGCTTGTTGGTTAGTGCTTCCCTTAAAATTAGATCTAACTTTCACTCGAGCAGCTTGTCCTCGACTTTTCTTAGTGGTGTGTAATGCCACATTGTAATTACCTCTATTATTTTTTGTTTGCAGTTTCTACGTGTTGGCTCAAAACGTGGTGGAAAGTGTTATTGTTTCAAAATTGTCTAATTAGAGAGCTAATCTGTTGGCATTTAGCGGGCACCTCTTGGCAAGTCCCATAAACGTAAAAGTTTGTATGGGAGTTAAGAATTTAACAATGGTGTTAAGTAAGCTAAGCCTGGGCAAAATTGAAATTCCTTTGGCGAAATTCCTGAATTTTGCATTACGCGAAATAGGCAAAACTTCTCAATTTTGCATTATGCCATTTTGCATTATTTTCACATACAGGAGATAATTGTGACCCAAAAATGTATCAGACATTTTTTTCCTGGCCACTCTTTTGCTGGTATGTTGCGTAGCAGTCATGTAGGAGGTATGACTTTGTGTTAAAATAGCAAAATAACTGGTTTGCCGTATCTTGCTTGACTAATAGTAATTTCGTTTTATTAACTTCCATGAAATTTAGCAAAACATAATTAAATAGTTTAATATAGCGTTAAAACCAGCTGGTGACGTTTTCTGGCTTTTTGTTTGTAGTTTCCTCTCTGCCCTGGGTTTGAATTTTTTTAACTCACCAGGGCTTGGTTTCTGTAGGTTGATGCTGTGGGTACTAAGGCGTTTGTTTTTCTTGCTATTGTGTGGCATCTCTGCAGCCAGAATTGCTTTTGTGCAGTTGTATTCGACATTGGTGATAGGGGAAAACCTTTCAATTCAGACGCTGTCTCTCCCAATCACCAGGGTTTTGCCCAGGAACCCTTGTCCGACAGTACCTTCTGTCCTGCCTAGAGTGGAGCACCGAACGGAGGGACAACGCGCAGGACTACCCGCGAGGCCCCGGACTACATCCCGAGGTGGCCTAGCGGTGCGCACAGTCCATGACGCGATACCAGGGCGACTGCGCGGGAAACCTTTCAATTCAGACGCTGTCTCTCCCAATCACCAGGGTTTTGCCCAGGAACCCTTGTCCGACAGTACCTTCTGTCCTGCCTAGAGTGGAGCGCCGAACGGAGGGACAACGCGCAGGACTACCTGCGAGGCCCCGGACTACATCCCCCAGGGGGCCTAGCGGAGCACACAGTCTGTGACGCGGCACCAGGGCGACTGAGGCCCACAAGATCGGCCGCGCAATCCAGCAGCGCAGGAATCCTTACAATTCAGAAGCTGTCTCTCCCAATCACCAGGGTTTTGCCCAGGAACCCTTGTCCGACAGTAGCTTCTGTCCTACCTAGAGTGGAGCGCCGAACGGAAGAACAACGCGCAGGACTACCCGCGGGGCCCCGGACTACATCCCCCAGGGGGCCTACCGGTGGGCACAGTCCGTGACGCGGCACCAGGGTGACTGAGGCCCACAAGAGTGGCCGCGCAATCCCGCAGCGTGGGACGCGCGTGGGCCAAGCCCGGGGCCCGTTGGAGGCTGGGCTGGGCCCCCCATCTAACATTTCCCTCGAAGTATGACCATCGTTGCAATTGACTTACATTGTAGCTCCGGCAAAACACTATATTTTCTATTTTTTATTGTGGCTGAAGAAATCTGTTGTGTGGATAATATGGCATTAAGATCGGGGAGAGGGAAGAAGTGCACCTCTGGTGTCACAGGCGGGTCAGTTACTGGTATATTAGACATGTTTATAAAAAAAGCAACATCAGTGCTGGAGCATGAAATTGTTCTTACAGAACGGCGCTTGTCGTTAGAACCTTTATACAACAACCGCTCGTCGTTGGGTCCAATATTGTCAGCAGTAACACCAGAGCATTTAGCATCCCAATTGCACACTTCTGGCGTATTAGCGGGGGCCATGGATAAACATCATTCTAACCGTCGAATAACGACAGATGGGTCTATCACTGAGCACAGTTGTATGGTTGAGACCAATGAATCTCTCATAATTGACACATCTACGGGTTTTACGCCACATACACAAATAAGGGCCTGATTAAAGAACAAACCCAATTCAGGACCTAACCCACAGGTCAAAAATTTTACGTCCGGTTTAGGACATACTGCCAAGAGGAAACGCGGGGGTACACATCAGAAGGGCAGATGTCCAAAACAAACTAAAATAACAAAAAAGGCGGCAAATCCAGTTACACAGCCCCAACCACCACCAACAAATACTGTTCCTGCTTCAATAGATTCTATATTAATTTCACCGGCAGTATCATTTCATCAGGCCCAGGAGTTAGCGCCCAAAAATCCTGAGGGCTTAATGATTGAACTAGAGCATTTAGTGAAATCGTTAACATTACCCTTATTAGAAAGGATTAAAAATGTAACTGAAAAAATAGGGAGTCTGGAAAAGATGACCCTAGCTAATTCTGATTTATTGAAAAATCTTGAGGCTAATTTTCAGACTAGTAGCCTAGAATTAAATGGGTTAGGACCATTTATAGTAACTAATACCCCATTAGCATCCTGCAGCTCGGTTAATTCTCCAACTCAGAGTCATAATTGCCCTACTAAAGCTGATATATTACCAGAAATCAGGTTACAGGCCCCTAAAACAACTGGAAGAATTGAGGCTGAGAGTGTGGTAGTAAAGGAAGTGGTTACGGGGGTGCAGGTTGATAATATTGCTCATCAAGAAGACTGAAAGACAAGTAGTCTTAAAAAGAAAATTCTATGTCCACGTATCGATCTGCCCCCGCAATCCGTACCATAAACTGTGGTCCTGACTGGGGTCCCCGCACTGAATAGTGACAAAAAAGAAACCTACTCCGATTTGAAAAATAAAGTAATTTTTTGGCTGAACACTAATAGATCACTTCCAGCGCATTTACGCACCGAAATATTGCATGTTCGGAGAGTAGGTTGGGTCGGACATAAATTAAAGACCGCCCCGGTGATTGCATAATAGTCAACTTCAGGGATAGAAGGGTAGTAAGGTTTATCTGTAACTGGAAGAATCGTAGAACCAATGACTGAATACAAACCCTGGACCTGAATAACTTTTATTTGCCTACACACTTGGGTCTAACCAAAGCAAGTCAATGGCAGCAATGGGGGTTTATGGATGAAAATATCGATAGGTTTAATATTTCCTTGTTTAATCGTTTTGAAATGCTGCAAGAGCTGGAGGATGTCGATTGACTCGACACGGGCATTCCCGCTGTTAACTCCATTTCAGCCATGGGAAATGTTGGATTAAAGAAAGTGGATGGGAAAGAAGGATTAAATAAGACACAGATAGATGAGGGGTTTAGGCTTATTGAAATTAACAGCGATGAGACGGGTGCATTGAAGTAGAGTATTGTAGAACTAAACCCTCCTCCTGTGATTAATTTGAAGCCGCGCGGCCCAAAGGGTATGATGACCAGCGAGAATAATATGGGCACCTGGTCTTTATTGTTTTGGAACATTGCAGGCTTAAAGTCAAAACTGGGTAATGAAAACTGGGTCAATTTAATGAATATGTATGAGATTGTGAGCTTGCAAGAAACTTGGTCCACGGTGCCATACCATGTGTGTGGATTCAAAACATTTTCTTCCCCTGCTATTGGCTCTTTATATGGCAGGGCCAAAGGGGGGCTATGTACATACGTGTCCAACTTGTTTCAGTGTATGAAAATTGATATTCTTTTTAACAATATGTATTACCATATAATCAGGATAATTGTTTATTTTGATTCTTGTAAATTTTTATAACCATGTCCCCGCAGAGGCAGTGGACGTCATTTTTAAACATTTGGGCAATGATATAAAATCGACGTTGGGTGGGAGATCTAAAGATGTCTGTGTTGTTTGGGATGGGGATTTCAACTGTTCTATATGCCAAAGTGGAGAGAGAGGAACCTGTGGTGTAATGCTAGATAACGACATAAGTTTAAGTCATTTCAAGCACACCAAATGTGGGGACCTTCTAAACAAAATGATCTTTGGCAGTGATATGGGATTTGTGAACAGAATGGCTAGACCTGAGATTCCCTTTTATCCCACTTCAATGGTAGGGGGGCAAACACAACAATTGATTTTATATTGATGACGGCCAGACATGGGGGAAAGATTCAGGTATATAACGTTCTGGATAATCCTTTGAGTGACCACTTCCCCCTTAGCCTGGAAATATTAGGCAGACCCAAAGATTACCATGGAAATGTCACTTCAAAACTCTGTGTAGATAATATTGCCATGGTCAGGAAAAACGGTTATGCTCTAAAATGGACCACGGTGGTCCCTGAAGATTTTCTTCAAAATCTAATCAAAAAGTGTAAGCGCCATTTCCATGCCTGTACGGATGGGTACATCGACGATATTGAATTTATTAAAAACTTTTTAGCAATTGCCTCTCAAATAAAGAATAGTCTTTGGATTGAAACAAAATACCCCAAAAAGATTTTAACAAGTTGGTTTGATTCAGCCTGCACTAAGGCTTATTCTAAACTCAAACACGCCTTAAAAGTCCCCATTAAGGATCGCACCTTAATCAAAGCCTTGCGAAACGATTATAAGAAGACTTTGAAAATAAGAAAAAATACTTTAAAAAAGGAAGCGTGGGACACATTGTGCGAGGCATCTTTAAGCAGAGATACTGCAGCTTTTTGGCAAGCAGTAAATGCCCCTTTTTTAAATAACGTCTCGGCCAGGATAGAAGTCGCTATTACGAAGTCGGAGTGGGTGAAGCATTATTCAGAATTATATTCTGTGGTGAGTGCTGAGGAAGACTCCTTAATAGAGGATAATATAATTGAAGATTCCCATCACTCACAGACTACATTGGATCTAGGCATTTCCTTAATGGAGGTAAACGCAGGGATTAATGCAAGCATTGCAGGTAAAGCCGCCAGACCCGATGGGGTTCCGGTGGCCTTATATAAAAATAATATCGGTCTCTGGGGCCCGATCCTTACTAAACTTTTTAATGCTACTTCTCGTAAAGGTCTCTTGTCTTCTTGGTGTGAGTCTATAATAGTGCCGATTTTTAAGAAGGGTGATGGAGCAAGTTGCTATCGCCCAATATCGCTTTTGGACTCCACTATTAAGATTTTCGGTTGCGTGATTTTAAACAGACTTCAAACCTGGGCTGACGAACATATGATAATTCATGACCTTCAATATGGCTTTAGGAAACGGCTGAGTACTATTGATCAGTGCCTGAACTTGCATGTCCTTATGGAAAAATACACCAAAGCGAAGGGTGACTGCATGTTTTTTACTTTTGTTGACTTAACGTCAGCCTTTGACTGCGTCACCCATAGTAAACTATGGCTGATCCTCGAGAAATTAGGAGTAGAGAAATCGATAGTCCACTTTCTCAGGGAACTTTATTCTGGGGCATCCGCAAGAGTTAGGCATGGGAAGCACGGAGAATGTACAGAATCATTTGGTATTGGTAGGGGAGTGCGACAAGGCTGTGTCCTTGCCCCATTTCTCTTTACACTTTATATTAATGATTAGAGCGGATACTGCTAGAGGGGTGCAGGGACATGCCGATAGTGGGTAAAAGATCTGTCCCAGCGTTGATGTACGCCGATGACGCTGTCCTGATGGCCAGGACTTTGATGGCCATGCAAAGCATAGTCACTTCCTTTACCGAATTTATGACTAGTCTGGACTTAAGGATAAATTGTTCAAAGACCTTTAGTATGGCTTGCGGCCCTGGGGAAGCTAGAAAGAGAATGGTAACTTTTATCGCTTCTAGTCCAGTTGATTTTACTCCAACCTTTCCATACCTGGGCGTTTTATTTGACCACACTGGTCTATGGAACAATGCAATTATGTCAAGAAGGCTACTGTTTAGCAAATCAATAATGGCCCTAAAAAGGTTTGGCAAAAGGATGGGGAGAAAACCTATAGGGGAGATGCTAGTAGTGTGTAGAGCGACCTGTGTAGCAATCGCCACATACGGCGCTGGTCTGTGGGGATACGCTAACGTGAAATCTCTACAGGTAGTGGAAAACAGCTTCATGAAATATCTTTTAGCTGTTCCAGAAATTGTTTCCACATATGTTTGCCACAATGAGCTTGGGGAACCATACCTAGAAGATACTATAAAGGTTGCACCGTTTCTGTTATGGCACAGGGCCTGGACCACTGAAGATTGTGAATTAAACCGCTCCATCTTGATGGATGTGATGAGCTTAGATAACGGCGGCAAGGTAGGATGGCTAAGCTACGTGAAGAAGTTTCTCACTGACCTAGACCTGGTAGGTTACTATGATGATCCTTCCTCCCTGTGCGATATCTCCAGAAAAGCTTTGAAGGAAAAGTGTATGAGCTATTTGGAAGAGCGTAGATCCACTGCAGAAATGTGGAAACAAACGGTGGTTGCACATCAACTATTGACAACCACAACTAAAATGCAGCCGTATGTAAAGTTACAAATGTGCGACTACGAGAGGTTTTTATTAACTCGCTTTAGATTAAATATATTATTCAGGTCAATTAGCTTCCCTAACATGAATAATTGGTCGAAAGTTTTAGATAAATGCCCTTGTGACGAATTGTCCGAACAATCAGACATTCATATTCTTTTCTTTTGTAAATTTTAATCGACACCAAGGAGAAGATGGATTGTTCCCATATTGAAGGTCATGGGTATAAATCGTTGTTGTCCATCTTTTTTAGCTGTTCAGAGATTGGATAACATTTTAACTGTTGCATCCATTGCAGTGTCTTTTAAATATGTTTATAGATTTCGGAAATCTATTATATCCTGAATAGTGATGAATTGATTGTATTCGATGATGAATTTCATATGTGGCACTTTTTATTTGTGATTTTATCTGTACTTTTATGGTTGTTTTGTGTTAATAACCGAATAAAATTATAAATGAATGATAGGGTACAAGTAATCTGTTAGGATCCAACTGAGTCTTTTACACCAGCAGCAAAAGTCCAAAACCCATTTATTAGGTTCACAAAAAACTGAGACCTCATCCACACCAGAAGCTGCTCAAAGGTCAGCTCTTCGTGATATCTCCAACTGGAATCCGTCTTTCCATTCCATTGTCAGCATTCTATTGATGATGCAGTGGTTACATCCTCACCAGAGTACAGAACACCACACAGCCCTTTCTCTTGTTTATTTTTTTCACCCCATTGGAGCTGCTTTGTTGCCTCTCCTAGGGGTTCTAGAGGTTTTTTGTTTAAGGATAGCATCAATTTTCATTAGAAGAAAAAACACTGTTCTCTTTGGCAACCACTTGATTACAAGCAATTTGTGAAGTTTAATAGACATTCCGGTGACAACCAACATTTACTTGCATGCTACAACCAAGTGGCACTTTTGGAGATTGATTACAACATTGGTATTTCTAGAATTACTTAATTGGCTATGCTGAAGGCCAGCAGACCATGATATTGTTATTTTTAATATACACCATGGCCCACATCTTCAAATGGCCACTTGATATTGTGTGGTTCCTAGTCCCTTGTGTCTCTGCTGATGGGTACTATTGTTAGGGGATCTAGTTTCATGCAGGTCTGCCTCAGGAGACTGCTGTACGTCTGATTTGAATTACTTAGTCTTGTGCATGTGTTTTAATGCTACTAGTTGGGTGTTTGTTTCCTTGTAGCACCCTTTGTACTTGGGTGACTATACTTTTGCACAGGTTCTTGTTGTGTGCTCCCTATAGCAATATCACCACCAGAAAGCTGGACAAGGTAGACCCCAGGGAGTTGTACTTATTAGACCATGCTCATCCATTCATGCTCTCACCCACTAGTCCAACAGCCCATCTATCCCCTCACTTTTCCATCCTTGCGCTCAGTCACTCACCCAGCACTCAAACTGTCGATCATACACTGCCCTATCTACACTGACCCAATCCCACCATGCTCACCTGGCCCCTCCACACTGCTGTTGTCCCTGCATTCATTTCCATTCTCACTAGTTCATCTTGCCATCAATGCATTTCCATGCTTATTCATTCATCATTAGTGCACACACACTCCCATTCATTCCCTCACCAATGCATAAAGCACACTTCAAATAGCGAAGAAGCTTTTACAAACACTGTTACCTTTTCCAATACTCGCTTTGACGTCCTTGTGCCATTGGACATTGGCTTTAGCCATTTCCTTTGAGCAGAAGAGTTGGTGTGTATTCCTCTTTCTATATATTTGCAGCATTTAGGATCATTACACTCATGGTAATTTCTATGATGTGCATGAGAATACATTTGCTATAAACTTGGTTCATGGAGAGTGGTTCCTTGGTGGAGTTTGTGAGTATGCTCCCTGAATATTCAGAGCGTTTTGAGCATGCTTTCTAGGACTTTATTGGAAAGGCCAGCGGTAGACAAATTGTCTTATCAGTTTATTTTAGAGGCTTTACATCTTTACATTGCATATTCAAATCCCACAAAAAACCACTAGAGGCCCAATGACTTGATACACTGGAAGGAACCAACCATTTCTGAATTTACCTCTAAGATCACCTATTGGGATGTTGCCCTGATCATTCCTAGGATTATGTGTCTCTGACATCCTCCATGAAGATTCAGATCTTGGAGAAGCAGACCTTGACAGCAGATTTGCAGGGATGACGACAAGCTCCGCTCTTTCACAGTCTGTTGGTACTGGCACTTCATCTGCTACTCATCTTCCCTAGCTATTCCCCTCTCACGAAACCTGGCTTTTATGGCAGACAGGTAAGGGTTGTGTTCCACAGCTGACTAGCAGCAGCTAGTTTTGTAGTCCTCCTTACTTTGTTAGCTATCCTTAGTCCCCAGTGCAGGAAGGATGCTGTTACCAGATTTCTTTTGGGTTCTGTGAGTGGATGATGTACACCAGTGTGGTTGTTCCTATCTTTCCTCCTTACAATGTATGTAGTGCAGCACTTAGTACTCCATGATAACGCCTGTAGATGTGCTCCATCCCCTTCTTGTTTACCAACACCACTTGTCCCACTCAATCGGCTTCTCCCGCACCTACAAAAGACTACTCCAGCAAGCCTAAAGGGACAGTACATACCGCTGTGGATTTACTCCTCGGCACTTGCAACGAAAGACTACACACGTATTGGTCCAGACACTGATCTGATTGCTTATCCTTGGCAGCTCAAAGACCAGGTGGACATTGTCAAGCCTTTATTCAGTGTCCATTGACCCTAAGCATCCTGCATGATAATTTGGGCATCTATTCTTTGGCAGCACGTTGTCAATACCACCAACATCTCTTCTTTCCTCAGAACCCAGCACCCTCCAGTGGGTTCTGCAGAGGACTCTCTTTCAAGCCAGCAGTTTTTGTGTGGCACATTTAGGGATTCCAAAGACTGTACGTTCTCTTGGAACCTGAAGCTGTGTGTGTGTGGCTCTGTGTGTGTGTGTGTGGCTCTGTGTGTGTGTGTGTGGCTCTGTGTGTGTGTGTGGCTCTGTGTGTGTGTGTGGCTCTGTGTGTGTGTGTGTGGCTCTGTGTGTGTGTGTGTGGCTCTGTGTGTGTGCCTCTGTGTCTGTGTGTGCCTCTGTGTGTGCCTCTGTGTGTGTGTGTGTGTGTGTGTGTGTGTGTGTGTGTGTGTGTGTGTGGCTCTGTGTGTGTGTGTGTGGGTGGCTCTGTGTGTGTGGGTGGCTCTGTGTGTGTGGGTGGCTCTGTGTGTGGGTGGCTCTGTGTGTGGGTGGCTCTGTGTGTGTGGGTGCAAATGCAATAGGTCTCGCATTTGTGAGCGATTAAGCTATTGGCATTGTAAATGACAATGCCATTTATTTATATGTTTTAAAAACAAAAACATAAATAAAAATAATGTCATGAGCAATGCCAATAGCTCTAACTTTAACAATGCAGAGACCATTGCATTGTAAATGCTTATTAGATCTTAGAGATTCTCGTTGCTGGAACGGGTGTTATTTCTGATTTAAAAATTCCCAGGTCTTCTGTGCTTGATTTTGCATGCGAGAAAGTGTCACTCCTAATCGTTGAAATGTCACTCATAATTCCGCTGAAATTATGACAATATCACACATAGCAATCTTGACAGCTATGGATTGGTTGGAGCGGCCTCACTTAGAGCTCCTAAGAGCACCGGAGGCCTGCACTTGCTCTAACCCAGCTGTCTAAGACAGCTTGGTTAGAGAACTTTAAATTGAGCATGTTTGGCTGGCCATTGAAAGACGGACAGCCAAAGGGACAGACACATTTTAAAGCATATTTCTCCCTGCTGATGCCACTCAGCAGCACTGGCCCGTCCCAACACTTAATTTGGGACAGGCTGCTGAAAAATAAAATGGTAATAAATGAAATTTATTACCATTTTATTTATCAGCACTGTGGGCCGACACCCCTCCGCTCACAGGGACGAGCCACCCCTGTTGGAAGGTTTTCAAATTCAGGAAACATCTTAAGACCTAGTTATTTTCCTAGTAGGCCCATCCAATGATAAAGGCATTTTTGCATAATACATTATGCATTTGTAGACTCTGAGATGAGTAACACTACGCTATATAAGAAAACCTAAATACATTTGATTAGTGCTGTAGAAATTATATAATCTGAAAGAAACAGGTTAGTAATAGATTCCTTACCTTAGAATAGCCCCAGGCATCAGACTGGATCCCGAAATTTTTGCGTAGCAGTACCCTTGTGCGTTGGTAGGCGTCGTCTGCGGCTCCGCGTCCGTCGTCAGCGCCGTGGGCGCCGTGATGACGTCGTCGGAGTACTTAGACGCCGCCTCCGCGTGCTGGCGTCAGTTCTTCTTTTTTCCGCGCCAGCAGCGCAGATCCGGAAAAAGTGGTACCTTAGTCATTTTTTTACTAAACTTTTTACGATCCCTTTTGATCATTTTTTCGAGTCTTCGACTCCGAACGGTGCCGATAGGGATGCCAGGTTTTAAGCCCTGTGAGGACTGCGACCGACTGATGTCGGTCACTGACCCTCACCGCCAGTGTCTCCACTGTCTCGGCGTCGACCATGACGGCAAGACCTGCTCCGACCCCGCACCGCGAGAGGTCCCGGTCCGGACAGAGGTCGAGGGACCGGTCGCGGGATCGGAGCCATCACAGCTCCGAGAGTTGACATCACTCCTCAGGTTTGAAGTCATCGGGTAAGCACAAGAAGTTGAAGAGACGTCATCGCTCTTCCGACTCCCCCCGACGCTCGCGCGACGCGGCCGGGTGTTCGGGTGACACCGCCCACGCGGCTCCGTCTGAGTCGCGGACGTCGCGTCCGGCTTCCCACCGGCGTCACATGGGCCTGAAAGCACGGACTAGGAGGGTTCCGGTCCCCGCGACGTCGGAGATCAAGCGTTTCCTCATGGCCATGAGGTCTCTCACTCCTCCGGCGGGCTCCGCGGTGCCTTCGGGCCCAGCGGACCCATCTGGGGGCCCTAGCGGGTCGGTGGCTTCGGCCCCGACGCCGTCGGGTGGCTTCGGCCCCGACGCCGTCGGGTGCTTCGGCCCGGATGCCGCCGGCGCCTTCGGGCTCGGCGCCGCAGGGCCCCACTGGATCCGCCTCTGGATCCGGGTCGTCGCCGGTTGACCTGACGACCTCACCGGCGCCGGTCCCTCAGGGGTTTCAGTCTTCCCCTACCTCGACGACTGGTTGTTGAAGGCGGGCTTGCCCCAGACAGTCGTCAGCCACCTCCAGACGACAACAGACCTCCTGCACCTGCTGGGGTTCTCCATCAATGTGCCGAAGTCACACCTGTGCCACTCTCAGAAGCACCTCTTCATCGGAGCGGTTCTCGACTCGGCGCAGTTTCGGGTTTATCCTCCCAAACAGCGGGTTCGGGATATTCAGGCTCTGATTCCACTCTTTCAGCCTTTATCCCAGGTCTCGGTCAGGTTGACGCTGCGGCTTCGGGGGCTGATGGCCTCCTGCATCCTTCTGGTGCATCACGCCCGGTGGCGGATGCGGGCTCTGCAGTGGGACCTGAAGTTTCAGTGGGCCCAGCATCAGGGCAACCTATTCGACCATGTCCTGATCTCGGAGGGCACTGCGAGACAGCTGCAGTGGTGGCTCATGGACCGCAATTGGGTCAGCGGCAGATCCCTCTCCCTACCCCAACCGGAGCACGTAGTTGTGACGGACGCGTCCCTCCAGGGCTGGGGACGCCACATGGGAGAGGCGGAGATCAGAGGTCTCTGGTCTCCGGCGAGTCCCGGCTCCATATCAACTTTTTGGAGCTGCGGGCGATTCGTCTAGCACTGAAGGCATTCCTCCCCTCTGTCCGGGGGAGTGTAGTGCAGGTGTTCACGGACAACACCACCGCCATGTGGTACTGCAACAAACAGGGCGGGGTGGGGTCATGGACCCTTTGCCAGGAGGCTCTGCGCCTCTGGCAGTGGCTGGCACATCAGGGTGTGACCCTGGGTATTCAACACCTGGCAGGTTCTCTGAACACCAGGGCGGACGACCTCAGCCGTTGGTGCATGATGGATAACGAAAGGCGTCTTCACTCGGACGTGGCGCAAGGCCTCTTTCAGCAGTGGGGAGAGCCTTGGTTAGATCTATTCGCCACCGAAGAGAACGCGCAATGTCATCAGTTCTGTGCGTTGGAATTTACAAGGCGGCACTCGCTCGGAGACGCTTTTCGTCGCGAGTGGAGTTGCGGTCTGTTGTCCGCCTTTCCGCCTATACCACTTCTGCCCAGAGTGCTGAAGAAGATCCAACGCGACCGGGCCCAAGTCATCCTTGTGGCTCCGGACTGGGCACAAAGGTACTGGTATCCCGAGCTACTCAGTATGTCAGTCGATCCCCCGGTTCGTCTGCCTCTTCAGGAGGACCTTCTGTCGCAGCAGCAGGGGACGGTCCTCCACCCGAACCTGTCCAGTCTCCACCTCCATGCTTGGAGATTGAGCGGCGACAGTTGAGGCCATTTGACTTGCCTCCTGAAGTCTGTAATGTCATTCTGGCAGCCAGGCGTCCCTCCACAAAGTCGGGATACGCCTGCAGGTGGAACACATTTGTGGCATGGTGCACAGCAAAGGCTGTGGATCCTCTTTCTGCCCCTCTTTCAGAGGTTCTTCTCTTCCTTCTTTCTCTTGCCCAGCAGGGCTCTGCTCTGGGCACTATCAAGGTCTACCTTTCTGCCCTTTCGGCCTTTCTGAGGCTGCCTGATCAACCTTCTTTGTTCAAGTCCCCTATTGTAACTCGTTTTCTGAAGGGCATCACACACATGTTCCCTCCTGTTCCGTTTGTGATGCCTCAGTGGGACTTGAACAATGTTCTTACCTTTCTAATGTGCGCTCCCTTTGAGCCGCTTCGCATCTGTCCTCTCCGCCTTCTTACTCTGAAGACTGCTTTCCTGGTTGCCATCACCTCTGCCAGGAGAGTGAGTGAGCTCCAGGCTCTTTCGTCCAAACCCCCTTTCCTTTCTGTCAATCCGGACAAGGTTGTGTTGCGGACTAGACCATCTTTCCTGCCCAAGGTTGTCACAGCCTTCCATATCTGGCAGTCTATCACCTTGCCCACTTTCTTTCCACCACCGCATCCCTCTAAAGAGGAAAAGCGGCTCCACCGTCTGGACCCAAAACGTGCGATTTCGTTCTATCTGGATCGCACATGCCAGTTCCGGGTGGATGACCAACTCTTTGTTGGTTACGTGGGCGCTAAGAAAGGACGGGCGGTGCACAAGAGGACAATCTCTCGGTGGGTCGTCTTGTGTATCAAGGCATGTTACTCCTTGGTGAGGAAGGAGCCTCCTTTTGGGCTGCGAGCCCATTCCACTCGGGCCACGGCGGCTAGCACTGCCTTGGGCCGGGGAGTCCCCCTGCAGGACATCTGTCAGGCAGCTACGTGGGCATCCCTGCACACGTTTGCAAGACACTACTACCTGGACAGCCAAGTCCGGAGGGATGGCTTCTTTGGCCGTTCCGTCCT
Source organism: Lissotriton helveticus (assembly GCF_964261635.1). Taxonomy (NCBI): domain Eukaryota; kingdom Metazoa; phylum Chordata; class Amphibia; order Caudata; family Salamandridae; genus Lissotriton; species Lissotriton helveticus. Next base: position 536,990,701 of record NC_136057.1, on the reverse strand, counting down.
CCAGGACTTTCTGGTGTGATTATTGGTTCGCAGACCCACCACCTGGGTTGGTATTGCTGGGGTATCTATTCTAAGGTAAGGAATCTAATACTAACCTGTTTCTTTCAGATGAACAAGTTACTTACCTTCGGTAACGATATATCTGTAAGAAACAGTAGTTAGTTTTAGATTCCTTACCGCCCCACCCATCCTCCCCGTTCTGCGAACCGATATCTAGGGTTAAGGTCATCCCCTTTCAGGGCCCTAGTTTCAATGGCACCAGTGTTGGTTTTTAACTTTACTCTGCGTTTCTGGCGCGGAAAAGCTGTGTCTAAGAACTGTCGTCAGCACGCGGAGGCGGCGTCTAAGTACTCCGACGTCATCACGGCGCCCACGATGCCGACGACGGACGCGGAGCCGCAGACGACGCCTACCGACGCGCAAGGGTACTGCTACGCAAAAATTTCCGGATCCAGTCTGACGCCTGGGGATATTCTAAGGTAAGGAATCTAATACTAACTACTGTTTCTTACAGATATATCGTTACCGAAGGTAAGTAACTTGTTCATTAGGCAAAGAAAAATCCCAATAAGTGGAATCGTCATATGCCAAGTTCAAACAAGATTTTGCAAAAGAAACGCAAATAGAAGGTTTTAGCTCTTAAAGTATGAACATGTGAACTCAGTATGGACCACTGGAGATTTCCACATTCAGCATAATTGGAATTGATGATGGAGAGCCAAAAAATGTAAATAGAAACCTCAGTCTTAACTGGCCGCCGAGTAGGAACCTTCCGAAAGAGCTCCCGGTTCGGGGATTTTCTCTGGGTAGTATATCCCTGCTTAACCCGCTCCAACTGGTCTCCAACCTCTCTACCTGAGGAACTGAGTGTTCACCTTTCTGGGAACCGATTCTGAGATATTTTACATCGATCGACTCACCCGACAGATCGACCGGAGCTGCTGCCTTGATCCAATCCTCGATACACGGAGTGCGGCTGGACTGATTCTCTTGCCCCAGGGCTGCTCAGCTGTGGAGAGGTCCACATCCATGGATGCGAGGTCTTCGACGTGGTCGCCTGCTTCGTCTGGATCCTCTGCTCTTGCCCCTGCTTGTGACCCGGTCGGGGTCCTCTGCTGCTGACGCTGTTGCAGTGATGGAGATGAGTCCTGCCTGACTGGCGATGCTCCCGGTCCAACCCCTATTGCTAGAGGTCCGGCACTGCAGGGTCGATCCCTTGTCCCAGGACCGTTCTACAGCGGAGAGTTTGTCAGCGCAGTTCTCCCGCAGTCTCTGGCTCTTCGGATCGCGCCTGGGCCTGCCTGATGACTGAGTCGGGTTTCTCATGGTCCGCGCTGTGTGGGCCCCATCTGCCGCCGACTGTCTGCCGCCCTGAGGCACTGCCTGGAGGCCAGCACTCGCCAGATCCTTCCCTTCCGCCCCGGAGGTCAGGTTACCCACCTGATTCTCGAGCAGAATAGCGCCTCTCCAATCTGGCCCGCCGCCATCCGCTTTTAGTTTTAGCGGAGTTTGCACTGCTGTCGGCCGTTGGAACTCTGCAGCCATTTTTCAATCATTCCTCGTAACAATGCCTGGCTCTGCCCTTAGACCGACAGCTGAAACTATTCCTGATTGGTGCCTGCCTGAGTATCCTGAGGCATTACCTAGCCTCAGCGCCTACCTGGACCTGTGAATGGCTCCCTGCAGTGGGCCTAACCAACTCAATGCTTAACGACCGGCTCCCTTTAAATCGAGGCTCCTGGTCTCAGCGGAGGTACGATCATGCCGCCACACACTGCCTCGCCTCAGTGCCCGACCCGCTGATCTGCCCTCAGTGAAGTGGGGCAACTGTTTATTAGGGGTCATTGCCCTGCCTGAAGTGCCTGAAGTGCAGCGGCTGACGTGAAACCATCTTCCTTACACCCGGTGAGTCTGGTTCCCCACCACCCCCCAACTCCCTCTGACCGATTGCCCCGGAGTCAGCTGGGCTGGCGGCCTTCGGATGGGGTCCATGGGTACATCTACGGCATGCTCTGGGAGGGGCTAAATTCTACTGGTTCCCCTGTGCCTCAGCTGAAACTCCTAAGCTCCTCCTTGTCTCCCTCCATCTTAAGACTCTGATGATATTGCTAGACTCAATGGCGTCACCCTACCGCTTCTGCAGTTGAATCATGAGGTTTGCCCGAGTTGCTGCTCCACTTCGTTGACAGAGGAGAGCACAAAAAGCCTGTTTCTGCTAACCTAAAAAATTGGGTGATATCACTCGGCTTCATAGAGACACCTTTACTGTTCTTATGACCGAAACTTTGGTGTGTGCCCTAGAGGCTGCTGTTCCTGTAGATGGATGAGTGGCACATAAAGCCTGCTTACTGTTTTTATGACTGGAACTTTGGTGTGTGCCCTAGATGCTATTCTTCCTGTGGATTGATAAGTGGCACATGAATCCTCTTTTTTGCTAACCAAAAGACCTGGTGAATAGCACTAGGCTCATTGGAGACTCCTCACTGCCCTGTACCTGAATCGTCATTGTGCGCCCGAGTTGCCGCTCTACCTGGATGATTGAGGAGCTGCACGTAGGATGGTTCCCTCTGAGGCCTCTGCTGCGCTGGCCTTGAACGTGGTAGGTCCTGGCCTAACCGCTACTGGGGCGAACTTGTATACTCTGGTTTACCCCCCTAACCTCTCTAAAACTGCATCAAAATCCTTCAAGCACGCCACCCTAAAAAGGCACCCAGAGTCATTGATCTCTGACCTGCGATACAGTACGGACAGTGGCACAATCATTAATGACCTCATCTCCTACTCCAGAAGAACCTCTTCTTGGCGCAAAACCTTTGCGGTCCTCGTCTATGTACGTGCAACCAGGAACATTCCATACGGCATTAAGCTCACTATAGCGCCCTCCCCATTCCTGCAAGCTGACCTCACCATCACCCTCTATAACAAGCATTTACAATGCAATGGTCTCGAGTTAGAGCTATTGGCATTGCTCATGACATTATTTTTATTTATGTTTTTGTTTTTAAAACATAAATAAATGGCATTGTCATTTTCAATGCCAATAGCTTAATCTCTCGCAAATGCGAGACCTATTGCATTGGCACCCACACACAGAGCCCCACACACACACAGAGCCCCACACACACACAGAGCCCCCCCACACACACAGAGCCCCCCCCCACACACAGAGCCCCCCCCCCACACACAGAGCCCCCCCCCACACACAGAGCCCCCCCCACACACAGAGCCCCCCCCACACACAGAGCCCCCCCCACACACAGAGCCCCCCCCACACACAGAGCCCCCCCCCACACACAGAGCCCCCCCACACACAGAGCCCCCCCACACACAGAGCCCCCCCACACACTCAGCCCCCCCACACACTCAGCCCCCCCACACACACACAGCCCCCCCACACACAGAGCCCCCCCCCACACACACACAGAGCCCCCCCACACACAGAGCCCCCCACACACACACAGCCCCCCCACACACACAGAGCCCCCCCCACACACACACAGAGCCCCCCACACACACACAGAGCCCCCCCCCCACACACAGAGCCCCACACACACAGAGCCCCCCCACACACAGAGAGCCCCCCACACACAGAGAGCCCCCCACACACAGAGAGCCCCACACACACAGAGAGCCCCACACACACAGAGAGCCCCCCACACACAGAGAGCCCCACACACACAGAGAGCCCCCCACACACAGAGAGCCCCCCACACACAGAGAGCCCCACACACACAGAGAGCCCCACACACACAGAGCCCCACACACACAGAGCCCCACACACACAGAGCCCCCCCACACAGAGCCCCCCACACAGAGCCCCCCCACACAGAGCCCCACACACACAGAGCCCCACACACACAGAGAGAGCCCCACACACACAGAGAGAGCCCCACACACACACAGAGAGCCCCCCACACACAGAGAGCCCCCCACACACAGAGAGCCCCCCACACACACAGAGCCCCCCACACACACAGAGCCCCCCACACACACAGAGCCCCCCACACACACACACAGCCCCCCACACACACAGAGCCCCCCACACTCACAGAGCCCCCACACTCACAGAGCCCCCCACACTCACAGAGCCCCCACACTCACAGAGCCCCCACACTCACAGAGCCCCCACACTCACAGAGCCCCCCACACACAGAGCCCACACACACACACAGAGCCCCCCCACACACACAGAGCCCCCCCACACACACAGAGCCCCCCCCACACACACAGAGCCCCCCCCACACACACAGAGCCCCCCACACACACACAGAGCCCCCCACACACACACAGAGCCCCCCCCACACACACAGAGCCCCCCACACACAGAGCCCCCCACACTCACAGAGCCCCCACACTCACAGAGCCCCCCCACACAGAGCCCCCCACACAGAGCCCCCCCACACAGAGCCCCCCACACACAGAGCCCCCCACACACAGAGCCCCCCCACACAGAGCCCCCCACACACAGAGCCCCCCCCACACACAGAGCCCCCCCCACACACAGAGCCCCCCCCACACACAGAGCCCCCCCACACACAGAGCCCCCCCACACACAGAGCCCCCCCCCACACACAGAGCCCCCCCCCACACACAGAGCCCCCCCCACACACAGAGCCCCCCCCACACACAGAGCCCCCCCACACACAGAGCCCCCCCCACACACACAGCCCCCCCCACACACAGAGCCCCCCCCACACACAGAGCCCCCCCCACACACAGAGCCCCCCCACACACACACACACAGAGCCACACACACACAGCCATAAACACACACACACAGCCATAAACACACACACAGAGCCACACACAGAGCCACACACACACACAGAGCCACACACACACACACAGAGCCACACACACACACACAGAGCCACACACACACACACAGCCACACACACACACAGCCACACACACACACAGCCACACACACACACAGCCACACACACACACAGCCACACACACACACAGCCACACACACACACACACACACACACACACACACACACACACACACACAGCCACACACACACACACAGAGCCACACACACAGAGCCACACACACAGAGCCACACACACAGAGCCACACGCACAGAGCCACACGCACAGAGCCACACGCACAGAGCCCACGCACAGAGCCACACGCACAGAGCCACACGCACAGAGCCACACGCACAGAGCCACACGCACAGAGCCACACGCACAGAGCCACACGCACAGAGCCACACGCACAGAGCCACACGCACAGAGCCACACACACAGAGCCACACACACAGAGCCACACACACACAGCCACACACACAGAGCCACACACACAGAGCCACACACACAGAGCCACACACACAGAGCCACACACACAGAGCCACACACACAGAGCCACACACACAGAGCCACACACACAGAGCCACACACACAGAGCCACACACACAGAGCCACACACACACAGCCACACACACACAGCCACACACACACAGCCACACACACACAGCCACACACACACAGCCACACACACACAGCCACACACACACAGCCACACACACACAGCCACACACACACAGCCACACACACACAGCCACACACACACAGCCACACACACACACAGCCACACACACACACAGCCACACACACACAGCCACACACACACACACAGCCACACACACACAGCCACACACACACACACAGCCACACACACACACAGCCACACACACACACACAGCCACACACACACACACACAGCCACACACCCACACAGAGCCACGCAACACACACAGAGCAACACACACACACAGAGCCATACACACACACACACAGAGCCATGCACACACACAGAGAGAGCCACACACACACACACACACAGAGAGTCACAAACAGGGAACAGGGGACAGAAAAAACGATCATGAGGGAACAGAGGGCAGAAAAGCTAGCACAACCAGGGAACAGGGGCAGAAAAGCATGCACAACAAGGGAACAGGGGGGGCAGGAAAGCAAGCACAACGAGGGAACAGGGGGCAGAAAGGAAAGCACAACGAGGGAACGGGGCAGAAAAGCAAGCACAGCGAGGAAACGGGGGGCAGAAAAGCAAGCACAACAAGGGAACGGGAGGGCAGAAAAGCAAGCACAACGAGGGAACGGGGGGGCAGAAACGCAAGCACAACGAGGGAACAGGGGGCAGAAAGGAAAGCACAACGAGGGAACAGAGGGCACAAAAGCAAGCACAACGAGGAAACAGGGGGGGGCAGAAAAGCAAGCACAACAAGGGAACGGGAGGGCAGAAAAGCAAGCACAACGAGGGAACAGGAGGGGCAGAAAAGCAAGCACAACGAGGGAACAGGGCGGGGCAGAAAAGCAAGCACAACAAGGGAACGGGGCAGAAAAGCAAGCACAATGAGGGAACGGGGGGGAAGTAAAGCTAGCACAATGAGGGAACAGGGGGGGCAGAAAAGCAAGCACAACGAGGGAACGGGGGGCAGAAAAGCAAGCACAACGAGGGGGGGCAGAAAAGCAAGCACAACGAGGGGGGGCAGAAAAGCAAGCGCAACGAGGGAACAGGGGGCAGAAAAGAAGCGCAACGAGGGAAGAGGGGGGCAGAAAAGCAAGCACAACGAGGGAACGGGGGGGCAGAAAAGCAAGCACAATGAGGGGGCAGAAAAGCAAGCACAATGAGGGAAGAGGGGGCAGAAAAGCAAGCACAATGAGGGAAGAGGGGGGGCAGAAAAGCAAGCACAACAAGGGAACAGGGGGGCAGAAAAGCAAGCACGACGAGGAAACGGGGGGGGGCAGAAAAGCAAGCACAATGAGGGGGGCAGAAAAGCAAGCACAATGAGGGAAGAGGGGGCAGAAAAGCAAGCACAATGAGGGAAGAGGGGGGCAGAAAAGCAAGCACAATGAGGGAAGAGGGGGACAGAAAAGCAAGCACAACGAGGGAAGGGGGGGCAGAAAACCAATCACAACGAGGGAACAGGGGGGGCAGAAAAGCAAGCACAACGATGGAACGGGGGCAGAAAAACAAGCACAACGAGGGAACTGGGCAGAAAAGCAAGCACAACGAGGGAACGGGGTCAGAAAAGCAAGCACAACGAGGGAACAGGGGGGCAGAAAAGCAAGCACAACGAGGGAATGGGGTGGAGAAAAGCAAGCACAACGAGGGAACGGGGGGCAGAAAAGCAAGCACAACGATGTGGCAATGAGCTAAATGGTTTAGCATTCAATTCTCGATGTCAATATTTTTAAAACAACACGCAACATTTTTATACAGAGAAAATTAAGTTGTTCATAAAAAAATAGTTAATATATCAGGAAATATTTCACTGGTAATTCATTATTTCTCCGGACGCTACCGTTCAACTAAAAGGGAAGTATATACTATACAAGATGGCTGTCTCGTTTACCTAAGGTTCTTGTATTGGGCGATCAGTTCCTTCGGGATTGCCCAGAGCGTAATGTGCTGCTTAGAGGGACAGTGACGTCTTGCATGTTTTTGTTGAAGTTGATGGCCGCCAGTTGCTAGCTGCTCAGAAGCAGTGACTGGTTAGAGCAGCGCTCTGCTGTTGGGTTAAGTGTCAATAAGGCCCACTCACCAGCGCAGTCATGAAGGAGGACAAGGAGAACACTAAGCCGCGCGACCGGCGGTCGGAGCTCAGAGGCGAGGACTCTGAGTGAGTGGCAGGACAAGAGGAAAGAAAAGGAGATCTTCAGCAAGGTGCGCACCGAGATGTACTCCCGGGACAGTGTTAACTGAAGGCAGCTGCTTCACCAGAGTGGGAGTGGGGGGTAGTAGAATGGCCACAGCATATTGACCTGGTCTTGGGAAAGTTCCTGAAACCCTAGCAGTTATGGTAACACCTGGGTCCTTAATCCAATCCCTAGCAATTTGTCACTCACTAAGCCCCGTCTTTTTCGGATTGGGGGGGCGTGTTTTAGACGGATGATGTCACAGAGAGAAAGGACAGCAAAAAACACGCCCCTCAATCCGAAACGGACGGGGCTTACAGCGAGACAATGATGTCACAGAGACCTCTTCTCCAATGGCTGGCCGCCGTTTAGGAGGCCAGCCAATAGAGAAGAGGGGCGGGTTTAAGCCTCGCTACTCTGAGACATAAGATCTCGCCAGCGAGACTGCGCATGCGCAGCCTACGCTAGCCGAGACCTAAAAACTGCATCGTCCTGATCCAAGCTACAACTAAAAACCTTAATAAATTTGCGGACCTCTTTACCCTCCTCAGAAACCACGTGCATGACTCTGGCAAGGTAACCAACAACGGCCCCGTCGACCCTCTGACCAGCCACCCTCAAACCACCCCTCCAAGGGTTTCCAGCACAGATCATCCCAACCCCTCTAGGACGCTGCCTGCGCTTGCCAGTAGAATCGCCGCTAGCCCTCCGGTCTCCTCCCCGCTAGCTCCCCACTCTGTCCTTGAGACGGATACTCCTCCAAGGACCTCTGACACAGATCGACCTAGCCCCTCTACCCCTTCTCCTACACATGCAGATAGAACTGCCCCTGAACCACTGCCCCCCTGCCCTCAAGCACTTCCCTCCTATTTGGATATCAAAACTCTGCACTCCAGACCAACCAAATTAACGCAGAGCATCCATAACTTCATTCTGGACCTAAAGAACCTCCTTCACCTCGCAGAACTCTCCTTCGCTAAGCTCAAGCCCCCGCGGGACTCCTCCCCCGATGCACCAAGCACCCACAACTGCTACCCCTGAAACTCCTTCGCCCCGCTAGTAACTATGACCCCTCTCGAAGGAGGAAATCCCAGCTCTCGTCCTCTACTACAACACTACTACCCTGGCCACCCCATGCCCACCAGACCTCACTGAAGAAGATTGTATAGCCATGCCCCTTGACTACAACCCTGCCCCAGGTTCCCCCTGTCCACCGGACGTGAGTGCCGACCATGCCATCTGCACGGTTGCCATCAACCCCAACTGATCAGCTACTCTCTGTAACAGAAGCGTGGTTAATAGCAATCTAGCACCCATACCCCTGTCTGCCCCGACTCCCATCCCTCCTACCGACCCCCCCTCTGTCTGGCCTTTTAATCAACCACCGATCGGCTGTCCGGCATGCTGCTGATATCACTGATCGCATCCTGAACAAAAACCGTGACTTAGCGATCCTGACCAAATCGTGGCTCATCTCCATGCCTGGACCTCGTAGACCCTCCCAACTACAACATTGCAAGGCTGGATAGGCAATCCTGCAAAAAAGGAGGAGGGATCGCCTGCATCTACCGCTCTACCCTCATTATCACGGAACTTCTAGCGGACACCTCAGACTCCTGCGAATACCTCGCCCTTTCCATTTGCAGCAACTCTACACAACTGTACAATCAGCACATCTTTTACCACCCCCCCCCCCCTGGCACGAACGACACCTTCACTGATCACTTCATGGAAATCATCACAGCCAAGTTTTCCTCCAACGCTAATGACATTTTCATTGGTGATTTCAATCTCCACTGGAACGATCCCAAGGATCCTCATGTCAATTCTCAAAGACTTCCTGGATGATCAAGCCCTGACCCAAGCCTGCCCCCTCCCTCCACATACGAAACGGGCCACCCTTGACTGGATCATCTCCAAGGAGTCATCAGTTAAACTTATCTTTATAGACCCATGGGACTGGTCGGACCACCATACTATCTCCTTCCAATTACGTGGCACCCAGAAAACAAGGGCACCGCAACCGGTGATTCCAAAATGCTGGATCAGACACACCAAAAACCTGGACTTCAGGGAACTGAAAGCTCGCTGCAATACTGACCCCTCCCCCCCCTCGCATATCACAACGGCCAGTGACCTCAATGACCACTACTCTGCAACTATAACTAACATTCTAGATGACCTAGCCCCGCTAAAACTAAAAAGAACCCAAATAAAGACCGGAATCCCTGGTTCTCTGCTCCCTCAGGAACAAGAGTAGATCCCTCCGACAATCTGATAGAACCTGGAGACAGCCCCCCTCAGCAGTACATTTAAAACTTCTCCCCAGGCCAGAAATACCTACAACAGGCACATCCTCAATGCAAAAAAAGAATTCTTCAGATCGGAGCTGGAGAACGCCAAGAACAGACCACGCAAGCACTTCGAACTGGTCAAACGCCAATCTAATAAACTGGCCAAAACATCGAAAGAAATCCCAATGTTGCTAATATTATCTGAGGATTTCTCCTCCTTTTTCTCCAACAAAATCACAGCCTTAGGAAACGAACTCCGCCGCAAATTCACAACCGGTTCTGGGTCTGATCCCTCCTTCCGCGTTGCTTCCACAGGCTTCACCCAAAAATCGAGCACGCTGGTTTAACCTCAAGGTCTATGATGAAGACTCTCAAAAATCTTATCTACCTTAATCCCGAACAACCACTTTATTGACCCGCTCCCCTGCAACTGCCTAGCTGCCACCGCCCAATCCATCATTCCTAGCTGGACTGCAATAATCAGCATCTCTCTCAGGTTAGGGATCGATACCCGACTATCTGAAAGCCGGCCAAATTCTCCCCATCTTGAAAAAGCCGTCTCTGGATCCAGCGTCCCCTGACAACTTCAGACCTATTTCCAGTATCCCTCTCTTAGTCAAAGTGTTGTAGAAGTAGGTGCAACAGCAGCTAAGCCATCACATCAACAACTCTCATCTACTTGACGACTTCCAATCAGTATTCAGACCTAGGCACAATACTGAAACCACCATGCTCCACATCGTAGACAATGCCCTCCAAGCCCGCGACCAAGGCAAAATTTGTCTCCTAATCCTCCTGGATCTATGCTCGGCCTTTGGCACGGTCAACCATGGAAAATTACTCGAACGCCTCAAATTTAGGATGGGATTGGATGGTTCTGTTCTAGACTGGTTTAGGTCCTTCCCCCCCCCATATTAATCAGAAAGACTCATAAATAATGTTAACCTGTCTGCCCCCTCCCCGGCACGGTTGGAGTCCCTCAACGTTCAACCCTGTTCCTCACCCACTTCAACCTATACCTGGAACCGCTTGCCGAAGTACTACCCTCCACGAACATCTCATACCACATGTATGCTGACAACACCCAGATCTTCATCAAAACCTCATCCCTCGAGGAGATTATATCCCTGAATTAGGCCTTAAAAATGACTGTCCAATGGCTCCCCTCCAATCAACTCAAACTCAACGCAAAGATAACAGAATTTCTCCTAATTTCCCCACCAAAAACTAACCCTGTGATTCAGATATGGATTAAGGCTATCACAGCCCTAAACTGCCCACCGACCATTGTGGAATCGGCCAAATCTTTGTGCATAACCCTTATCTGCAACTTGAACATGCAACTCATTGTCAACTCATTGGCTAAATCAGCCAGATTCCACCTGAGCTACCTCTGGAAACTGAAACCTTCCTCGACACTCCCGACCTAAAAATTGCGATCCAGGCACTAGTCAGCTCTAGCCTGGAATATGGTTGTACTACCCTCTCGGGCTCCCCAAGATCTCCCTGGCACCTTTAAAAGCCTGCCTCAACATGGCCGCCAGACTTCTTACTGCCACAAGGAAATTAGATCACATTTCACCTCATCTGAAAGCTCTGAATTGGCTTCCTCTTGAGGCCAGAATTCAACTATAACTGTCATGCATCACGCACAAGGCACTGTACTCCAACTCCCCTGCATATCTTGCTCAGAAACTCGTGGTATCTGGAGAAACCAGAAACTCCAGGTCCGCCAGAGACCTCTTGTTCCAACCTGCACGCTTGCGGAAAAAAATTAAATATAATTGGGCTTTCTCTGGGGCCGCACCAAGAGTATGGAACTCTCTTCCGCCCGCCATCAGAAGAATCCCCTCACTGGCATGCTTCAAAAAGGATGCCAAAACCTTCCTTATGGGCAAATTCTTCGCTTAATTTTCGCCTCAACCCCCAGAGACATCTGAGACGATCACTACTAGTAAATGTATAATGCAAAATGCACATACGTACCCTTTATCCCTTATGTACCCAGCACCCCGCCCCTTCCTATACTATTGTGTACTTTTGTGACTTCAAACCTAATGTATACTGTTTTGTTCCTGTAAAGCACTCTGATACCCTAATGGGTCAAGTTTGCGCTCTATAAAACACTAAAATAAAACAAATAATATATTAACTCATATATACAAGAATATAAATGCTGACACATGACCATATATACACTGCGCTTTAGTATAAACAAAAATAATTAACTGTTTGTAGTATGTTTATATTTATGCATAGCTTGATGTAGAGTTACTTGACTTGGAATTATATTCATAATAGTAGATAAAATCCAGTAGGTATAAAACTGACTTTATCAGTTTTGCATATAATAACACATTAAGGTGCGTTGTGGTAGGACAGGGGGCAGGATGTTGTGTTTTTATACCACATGCAGTATTTTGTCATAACTATAATGTGGCTCCATGTTAATTATGTCCGACAAAAATTTAAATATAATTTTTTACTTCCATGTTCCTTTCTAGTCGACCTGTACTCGCTTTTAATAATTATTTAATGAATTTGATAACAATAGTCTTGTTGGATCTGCAGTCTATTTTTCACATGTAAACTACGGCTAAAGTTTGAAGGTGTATGTTTACGTACTTTATGCTTGGTTAGTCATTTCTCGTCTTCTTAGTTTTACTAGTGTTCTGCAATGTATGTTTCAAGTGTCCAATAAAAATTTCTTTTGATCTGAATTTTGTCTTTAAATATGATGGGATTATAAAGGGGTTAAATCATTCTGCTTATAGAAACAGTTCTTACATTCTTTCTTGATGCACAATACAGACTAGTATTTAATCAAGGAATCTCCCAGTAGATTTATCGCCTGGTAAAACTAGTAAAATGATTTGGCTGGTGCTTTCATCCAGGTTATAAACAATTGTGGGCAAGAGAAATCACTGTTTCTGTAAATTGATTGAGTGCTGAGGTCCTAGACATTAATAAGGCTAAAGTCTTGGTAGAAAATGAAACAAAAAATTCTGCAAACACAGAAGTAGATTCATATGTGGCCAATGAAGGGCCAGAGTGAAGCTTTTTTCAGGGTTTCTTAAATTAAAATAGATCTTAGTACCCCGAATTTGGAAATCCGGGTTCTTCTTACCATACTCCAGGAAGCTTTTTTGGCGAAATCTAGCCCTGGAAACTCCCTAGCCAAATGAAGATACCTAAGCAACTGATTGGTTAGAGTATATTTTGTGTTGCCAATGCTTTAATTTTGAAACGGTAGCTGTAATGTTTGGTTTATTCTCTGGTTAAAACCGTTTCCCTCACATTGCCTAATTTTTTGTCTCCTTTATTAACAGTATTGAAACAGCCAAAATCTCTGTTTTAGAATTACTGCCAAACCATACCCCATAGGGGCAGGTTCTCAGCAGTGTGGAAGAGTTAAAATATATGTAGAATGTATTTTTCCTTTATTAAAGACAATGATTCCAGTGATCACCCTCCGAAAATTAAAATATTTATTGAGATTGAGTATCTCTTAATTGTCCCTGTGTTCAGTGGGAGACATTTAAAGCTTTCATTTAGGGTAGGACAATTAGTGTTTTATTGCCAATAACAAAACACTGGAAAAAAGATCTTACAAGGAAAATATTTTGTTACAAAACAGATCTTAAACCTAGGGAGCAAGATGATCAGCAGCAAGCTCACTGACATCAACACATCCATTACCTTCCCATAAGAATGTAAACACGCTGGAGTCTCTACTAAAAATGCATCTGTCGACCCCAACACTCAAGAACTACCGTCTCATCTCTCTGCTCCCCTTTTCCACCAAAGCCCTTGAGAATAATAATAATAATAATCCACATTTTGTAAAGCGCACAATCACCCGTTAGGGTCTCTAGGCGCTGGGGGCCGTCGGGAAGATTAAGCAAGCTATTGCCCAGAGTCACATGGTGCTGGACTAATCTGACGCCGGTTCCAGGGATCGAACCGTGATCCCCAGCTTCCGGAGTCAGTCGCCCTGGAAGACCATCAACGCCAACTTACAGAACACCCGGAGAACAACAATCTTCTGAATGGATTCTGCACCAACCATAGCACTGAAACTGCCCTGTTTGCAGCCACAGATGATGACATATTTCTCCTTGACCAAGGAAAACGGTTACTCTAATCCTACTTGACCTTTTGCAGCAGAAAGTGCCACAGGGTTGAGCACACAGCCCGGCCCTGTTCAACTTGTATATGCGCCCTCTGGCATACGTGATTGAGTGCAACGGTGTGATGATTGTGTCTTATAGTGATGATACTCAACTGATCTTCACCGTGCCCAGGAAGATGCTGCAGCCAATTTTAAAGCCAGCTTGGTGGACCTCGCTGAATGGATGGACTCCAGCTGCCTGAGATTAAATGCAGGCACAATGGAGGTCCTGGTGCTAGGGCAACAGCCCTCAATATGGTATTCCTCGTGGTGGCCTAGTGAACGGGGCCCCACACCTGTCCCCAAACCTAAGGTGAAGAACCATGGTTTTGTGCACAACTCCTCCCTATCCGTTGATAGCCGATCTCTCCTAATGTTTGCACCTGCTTTGGAGTACTAAAGATGCTCTAGCACTCAGCTAAGAAGACTGTAGTCTAGGCCCTGCTGGTATCACTTTTGGACTACTATAATGTACTCTACCTGGGGGTTTCCAAAGGCAGGTTTAGAATGCTCCGAAGGGTGCAAAACGCTGCTGCTTGAATGTTGTTGAATGTTACAAAACATTCTCTCTTGAGCACAGGACTTGTTCAACTTCACTGTCTCCCTATCAAGCATAGAGTATCCTTTAGAGCACTCTGTCTCTGCCATAAAACCCTCAATCGGAGAGGCCCGTTCTCCCTTTTTCCCTTGATTATACCCTACCTTCCTAACAGTCATCTCAGGTCCTCTGGACCAGAGTTAACAGAATGTGTCCAGGAGGTAGCTTTTTCAGATTCTTGACTTCCAGACTTTGGAACCCTATGCCCTTGAATCTGAGAATGGAGCCATCTGAAGTTTAGTTCCGAAACAAATCGGGCTTGACTTGTCTCCGACCGTGCACGACCGCATACTAGTCATCATCCTGGACAATAAGCTAACCATGGAAAGACATATCAACACAGTCTTATCCGCCTGTTTCCTCACCCTTCTCATGCTCCGCAATCTACCACAGCAACAGTGGCAGTGAAGGGTGCTCCTTCTCCTACCTCGCAGCAAAGTCCTAGAACGACCTCCCACTTCACCTGTGGGTGCCATGATCTCTGCAGGAATTCAAAAAGGACTCACGATCTGGATGTTCACTGCAGCAGAACTCTGAGCACCTGAATACCCTCATGGGGTGATTAGCCTCTCTATACGAATCCTGATTGATTTGATTTGATCACACATAAATTTAGATGAGCTTAATATTGAATATGGTCTTAAATTATAGTCTGAAGAGGTGGAATATGCTATGCTAAGGGCTAATCAGTCCTATTTTGTAGCAGGAGGAAAAATGCAGTGCTTGCTGGATTGTAATTGAGGCAGCATTTGGTGAAAATTAACATTCTTACAGTATTTATGAAAGAGACCAATTCTGTGGAAAGAACTTGACTCACGAAACTTGAATTTTGTAAAACTATAGATCATTGTAGGATACTTTTTAAATTGGATTAAGCACGTATCTGGCATAAAAAGGTCTTTGTGCTAGCCAAGGGAATATCAGAATAAAAAGATAAACAACTTGACTTTCATTTAAATGTTCAGAGATGCCTCAGACATAAGGAAAAATACGACCAATGCCTGGTGAAATGTAGAAAAGCATGATCATTTCATGACAGTCTGAAACTAAGCATAATATTTGAGAGAAATCACGACTTTCTAGCAAGGCGATATTAATGTATCCAAGACTGAATCTGTATTGAGGATATGAGGAAAGATGTCTCTAAGAAGTTAAGGTACTCATTGATTTCTAGAATTAAAACTGACCATCTCATTTTTTCCAACTTTTCTAAGTGTATCAAATAATTGCCTAATGATGAAAAATAAAGTTAAATCAGGCAATTAGAAATCAATTTGCAGTCCCTGAGGTAGGTTACTGGAGCCTGCTGTCAAATCGCTGACATTCTTGGACCTTTTTCTATGTGAAACTGTATATATTTTTTAATATGCACTTATTTAATATGGGCTATCTTTAAAATATTAAACACTGACACCTGAATGTCCAGAAAGGAGATTTCTAAAGACTGTCGAGTAGAAGATATTAAGATGTTAGTACCAGAAATGTGTATTCCAGATGATCTTCGTATCATTGCTAATGGCTGCATTTCAAATGGAATGTACTGTACGGATATAGGATTGTAACGGAGGTTATAATAGGTTAGTAGTCATTTACAGATGGGTGCCCTAGATATCCATAAAGTGCCCCTGCTTATATTAATCATCAAGGATTTTGCCATGGACAATAAATTTGTTTTGCCAAGCAATTCGAGGAAACTCTGTGTCTCCAAACAACTAGCAAAGTTTAGATTAAAGAAAAGTGAATCTTAGTTTTATATGTTTTAAAAGGCCTTGGTATGTTCCCCTTATTTATCACTTGTACATCAATGGGTCATATGATAAGTTGCATTGTTGTTCAAGAAATGTTCAAAATAACTTGACAATGAGTTCCCATACAGCACAGAATTGAACACAACTGAATTCTCTAAACAATATCTTTTTTCATGGAGCAAAACATCATATGTGTCTGATTTCTAAAATACTATGTTGACATATGTATTTGCTTCAACCTAACAACTGTATGGTTATATTAGATGTGTGTATTTTCCTTTTCTTTAGATGAAAAACCTCGATCATTTCAGGAACATGAGGAAACACCTGAGATGACCGCAGCCAGGATTGACAGGGATGTTGTGAGTATACATCATATTTGGCACTCCATACATTTAGAAGAGATGAAGTTGGCAGAGAAACTATGAACCATAGCCTAACCGAATAGTTTCTTTTAACTTATGGAGTTTGATAGAATTAGATTCAAGCCTGAATTATTTCAGCACATCATGTTTAATTGAATAGTTATATGTATTAGAATGGCAGCTTTAAACAGCTATTATTTTTTTCGCCTTTAGTCCATTCCCCTGAAATCATTTGGTGGGTACTAACACTAAAATATTATTTTACTATTAATTACTAACTAACGTTAGAACCCTTGACATGTCTCACAAGACAATGTCACAAACATGCGGCTCTTAATCTGCACCACTGTCCCCTCATCATCTCACTATATGCGGACGACATGTTACTCTTTATCTGCGAACCTCATACACATCGGTCGTCAGTGTTGAGGGAGTACATACGCTTCGCTATATTTTCTGGGTTACACATTAACTGGTCCAAATCAGTGATATTACCTCTGACCGAAGCCACACATCTGCATGAGATGGAATTCCCTCTTGAATGGGCATAGGAATCAGTAAAGTATCTGGGGATCTGGGTTCATTGCGATCCCGAAAGAGTCATACCTGAGAATTACGGCACTGCTGTCACCATTTTAGAGCAACAGATTGACAGATGGATCCGATTACCGCTTTCACTTGACGATCGAATTGCCTTGATAAAAATGGTGGTATTGTATTACCTTTGTATCAGTAATCAATATTTCCTCTGCAATGGAATGACCAAGAACACTATACAGTCATATGGTATGTGAATGTCAAATATATTATCATTGACAGTCTGTCTCTTTCTGATCTAAGTGTAGAGAGGCACAATCACCAATATGAGGGTAAGGATATTTAGGCTACTCGACAAACAACTTGTAGGGTTTTACATGGATTTTCCCACATGTTTGAGTGCAGTGTTACTCTGAAGGTCAGTTGCCAAACATTGAACTCTCTAATGTAACTGCCCTCATATTCTGAAATATTAAGTCTTAAGTATTGTTTTAATTTATGTTCTTTCACTCTATATTTCTTCAAAATGAGGGATGCTCCTCACACACTAAAATTAATTTGCTGCATAATCTAATTTCTAGATATCACAATTGTTTATAAGGAGGTGGTCATGGTCCTGGCCCATTAGCCTAACTAGAGGCTGTCTTTTTGGGGAAATATACGTCAACTTTGCATTGGGGTTGAATTATTCACGCGCATGTTTAACTCTACTCAACGGAGACCAGAATTAAGATTATAACCTACCAGTAAGCAGGTCTAATCATTTCCTCCTGTTTACTTACATGATAGGACACCTCATTGTTTCTTGAATGTCTGGAAATCATGCTTAAGGTAGTAGATCACATTGGTGCATAATCTGACTTATGTGAAGAGGAGTCATAGCCATATGATGAGCCATGGCAGCATCTGGGTGGGTGAGGGAGGTTCTCCTATTAAAAGAACATTCATTTCAAGCTTGCTTTATTGGAGATAAGAGCACATATTAAATACCTTATTATCTAATTCATACTTGGAGAACATGTTGATGTATCGTCACTGACATAGTGTCAGTGTTTTTTATTTTTTCCAAGATGGCTGACAAGATTAGAAGCAATGTGGTGATATTTTTGACTTCTAAAACTGTGATACAACATGTGCAATATATTCAAGACGGCCACCACATTTAGGCAGCTGCATATTTTGTTTTTCATGCACGTTTGTGTTTTGTATTTAAACAAAATTAAACCACACCAGAAATGCATCGCTAAAAAAGTTCAGACTTTTTGGATTCCAGCTCTTCTGCTACCTGACAGTACCTCGCTTGTGTGTAGCCCTGCCTACTAACGTATAAGATTTTGCTTGGTTAAATAAACATAGGTATACCAAAAATACAAATGAGATATTAAAGGCTAAAATGTGTGTATTTTCAGCTGATAGTTGAATAAAATAGCTACGTTTCCAAAATTTTAAATCTGATATTTCAGCGTTAAATCATGCAGCCTTGGTAAGAATTATTACTAATAATTATTACCATGGACCTTTTGGCAAGGTAGCTTATGCTGTTTTGCATTAACCATATCGAAGCATTCCAAATTTCTTTTTGACAATACTGCGGTAACCCTGTATGATCCACTTAGGTGATCACCGCTGGATCTTCAGTATGGTGGTGACTAATGTTATCATGTCTGATATGATCAAAGATAATAATTAATAGCTGGCGGTGATTTTCATGGAACATAAGTAAGATCTCATTACAGAAGAGGTGGGAGACCCCAAATACATAGCATGTTTTACTTATAAAAAAGGGAAAAAAATGTCCAATTCCAGTGGAGCTGTACACTCGAACATGCCTGTCCACATTCCTGGATCGGTGAAGTGTGACCTCAGTCACAGGCGGAGTGAGCACTTGATCTTTTTCCAGCTTGCTTTTATTTCCAACCTGTCCTAGATAGATTCTCTGTTATATATTTGGCAATGGAAATCTACCTGGAAAGAGTTCAGTGGAAAAATCTTGATTTGTCTCAATTGCCAGATCTTATCCTAGAAGATCAGAAAGCAGACCAATACCAAGACCAATACCTTTTTGCCCAGTAAGCCAAAAAATAGCTAAAGATGCAAGTTATAAAATAAGCCTTCTAAAACAAGCATGAATTATCTATCATTCTGATATCAGCTTTAAATTATATCAGAACCTCAGGCATTTTATAGCAGTTTGCCCTTTTATGAACATGCTCTTATTTTGTTATCAAATTAACATTTTGCTTTAAATAACAGCTTACCATTTTTTTGGATTAAACACAATTTTTGTACTCTTTTAGATACAGGTTTGGTCCTTAAACATCTTCTTTCATTAAATAAAATGAATGCTCATAAAGCATACAATTCGACCACATTTGTACCCAGAACAGCCAGAATTATGTCAAGAATGCCAGTGTCTGTCAAGAATGGGTGCTCGCTTTTCCAATGAGTGATATTATTTTAAATAAATGTAAATCTTAAAAGTCCTAAAGCAAATTGAATTTAAAAAAGAAAAATTTACCAAAGAATGTGTTACAAAAGAAGGAAATTGATTCTGCATTCGGAGCTTATAGGTTATGACACATAAACTCACTGAAATCAATTAAATAACTATTCTTACCCTTGATTAGAAATTCAAAACATGAGAAAATAATTGTGTTTTTGATATCTGATCCAGATGAAAGCACAGAAAGCACCTTGACCCCCTTGGGCATGTGGAGGGACTGAATCCTAGAAGGTTTATCACAATCAAGGTTTTATCATTCACAGTTACAGACAAACTTGAGGGGATTCCTGACATCTTGTGTAAAATGCTTATGACAAACATAAACCGGATACCAGGACATCCGACTTGGGGGGAAAATGGCATCACAGTTGGGTAATTTAAGCAGAGTTTCTGGTTCTCAGTCTGAGCCAGATTCTTGTCTCTGTATTACTCAAGCCTTAAATTGGGCACCTTGGCCTGTCTTCTTTTGTCAGCAGCTTATCAGTGCAGTCCAGCCTTGCAGAAATAGTGTGTCCAATAGTATGCTGTTGTCGAAGATCAAAAATTTCTGCACTTCCTTTTCATTTATCAGAATAATTGGGTAATCTACAATATCGTGCATCGGAATAAACTATAAAGCTTCATCCTACATTCGGTTGTTTCTGACTGCACCACTGCTAAAACAAATGGCTTCCATAGACTTGGGGTGCAGAGCTACTGTTCAAGGATCAAGTATCTACAAGTGAATCAGTCAGTGCCTCTGTATCCTTCTCTTCTCATCTTGTTCTGAGGCTTAGTGATTGGTACCAGCTTGATAGCTCTCTAATCTAGTCAGAACTGTCCAAATGCCACTCTCCCAGCATTGTTGTAGTTTTTCTCCTAAAATCGTAGGTTATGGCTGAGAGCCGTGTGAATATCCAATATGGTTAAAAAAAGAGTTTGGGGCCCACCAGTAGGGGGGGGGGAGAGCACTGACCACAGACACAGGAATGGTGTTATAAAGGCTGCTTTATTGGAATCAGGTGCACCCTGCAGATTTCCCTCCTTCGCCTGTGCCGAACAAAACTATACCTCACTAAATAAACGACTGCCTAACAGCCCCCCACCCCCACCCCTAACTTGATCCCCAACATTGCAACATCATACAACATCCCATCTGTAACATACCCCCCTACCTACAAACTGTAAATGACCTCAGTGTCCCCCACCCCCTAACGAAACAGCCCAGGCCTCCTGCAAATACACCCTTTCTTAACTAGGAGAAGCGCCACTCGAAAGCCTCTTAGCGACTTTCGACCCACCCATAGGACTCCAGCCCCCTTGGATACCTGCGCACCCCCAAAGCCACATCCAGCGCCTCCTTCAACTGAACGATGTATAACTCCATCCTATACCTAGAGAGGTGAACCCCATCCTCCCTAAAAAAGTACACCGCCCCGTACCTAAGCTCAGGATGCTCCATCCTACTTATCCCTTCCCTGGCACAGAAATCCTTCATCTCCCTGTTAATCTTACGCCTCGTCCTATCAATAGCCCCTGGGCGCTCAGCTCCCCTCCAAAACCGCCTGGGTATACACTCAGACCAAATCAGGTGACAACCTGCCTATAGCCTCCTTATCTCTAACAGGTCCCTCTTCATCTGCTTAACCAGCGCTAAGCCCTTACACTGCACCAGGTAATTTTCGCCCAAATGGATCACCACCACATCCGGGCGCACACCCCCCCTGACCACATCATTCAGTAAAGGTATCAACTCATGCCAACGCATGCCCCCTTTTCCCCGCCAATGACATCGAAACAATCTGTCATCCAATTCCAAGTTCAGTTTCCGATGCCTGTCCCACTGAGCCCTTTCTGCCCGCTTGACAAAGGAGTGTCCCACAATGTAAATATTCAAAACTGCCGCCTCCGGCCCCGCCACAGCACCTGCAAAGACACACATGTAAGAGGGCGAACAGCAAAAAACTCACAGCACCCCTTCTACCCCCCGCATCCTGACGGATGTCCGGTAGCAATCCGACTTCCATCTCCCCAACCGGTTGATCTCTTCCTTCCCCCACCCATTCCACGCCGCTTCTGTCGCCGCCCCGATCCGAAAGGAATGTGTCCCAAAAGCCTTTGGGTCCTCACCCATATACCGCAGGGCGTGCCGCAGAACCCACAAAGCCTGAGCCGCCGTCACCCTGCCGCTGCGTCGATCAATCAATCAATCAATCAAGACATTTGTATAGCGCACTACTCACCCGTAGGGTCTCAAGGCGCTAGGAGGGGGGGGTGCCGCTACTGCTCGAACAGCCAGGTCTTGAGCTTCTTCCTGAAGGCGAGGTGGTCTTGGGTCAGGCGCAGGTCGGTCGGGAGGGAATTCCAGGTCTTGGCGGCCAGGTAGGAGAAGGACCTTCCTCCTGTTGTCGCTCTTCGGATGCGTGGGACATCGGCGAGGGCGTGGCTGGTTGATCTGAGGTGGCGCTTGGGAGCGTAGAAGTTGATTCGGTTGTTGAGGTAGCTCGGGCCTTGGTCGTGTAGGGCTTTGTGTGCGTGGGTGAGGAGACGGAAGGTGATTCTTTTCTTGACGGGGAGCCAGTGCAGGTCTCTCAGATGTCCGGAGATGTGGCTGTTTCGTGGGAGGTCGAGGATGAGTCTGGCTGAGGCGTTCTGTATCCGCTGGAGTCTCTTCTGGAGCTTGGCGGTGGTTCCGGCGTAGAGGGCGTTGCCGTAGTCCAGTCGGCTGGTGACGAGGGCCTGGGTGACGGTCTTCCTGGTCTCGGTGGGGATCCACCAGAAGATCTTCCGTAGCATGCGTAGGATGTTGAAGCATGATGAGGAGATGGCGTTGACTTGTCTGGTCATGGAGAGGGAGGAGTCCAGGATGAAGCCCAGGTTGCGTGCGTGGTCCGTTGGTTTGGGTGCGGTGCCCAGGGCGGGGGGCCACCAGGAGTCGTCCCAGGCGGAGGGCGAGGAGCCCAAGATGAGGACCTCCGTCTTGTCTGAGTTCAGTTTCAGGCGGCTGGTAGTCATCCACTCGGCTACATCTCTCATCCCTTCGTGCAGGTTGGTTCTGGCGGCGGCGGGGTCGTTGGTCAGGGAGAGGATCAGCTGGGTGTCGTCGGCGTAGGAGATTATGTTGAGGTTGTGTTTGCGTGCGATGGCCGCGAGGGGGCTCATGTAGACGTTGAAGAGGGTGGGGCTCAGCGAGGATCCTTGGGGGACGCCGCAGATGACTTCGGTGGCCTCTGACTTGTACGGTGGTAGGCGGACTCTCTGTGTTCTTCCGTCGAGGAAGGAGGTGATCCATTCCAGTGCCTTCTCCTGGATTCCGATGTTGCCGAGGCGCTGTACTAGGGTGCGGTGGCAGACAGTGTCGAACGCCGCGGAGAGGTCAAGGAGGATGAGGGCCGCTGTTTCTCCGTTGTCCATCAGGGTTCGGATGTCATCGGTGGCAGCGATGAGGGCGGTCTCGGTGCTCGATGACCAAAGACCTCCTCATCTCACGCACACCGACCCGCCGCCAACTGCCGTCCCCACGCCGCGGGACACACCCCCTCCCGGGCCCAGCACCACCCATGTCCCCACTCGCCGTTGATCCGTCTTGGAGAGTCGCGAGCGCACCGCCACCTCCTGGGCCTGTATCTCACGTCCTTCCAGAGGATCCCCCGCCCCCCTTTTGGACCCACCAATTCCGACACCCGAAACGCTCCAAAGAACAGCCAGGACATTAAGTTGGAAAACAAAACCGTCTCACCGCCATCCCTGCACACCGAGGGCAACGCACCAAGCAGCCCCCAAGTAATGCCACCGTAATCGGCTGATGCTGATGCACCCTCGCACCCCTCTCCCTCGCCCACTCCTCTAGCAATCAAGCCCCCAAATCCCCCGCTGATGGATGGTACCCCCACCACAGCTTCCCCATGAACGCCACAGCTGACAACTTGCCCGCAATCGTCACCCGCGACAAACATTTCTCCATCAACGGCAACATGAACCGCACCACCTGCTCCTCGCGCTGCCACCGATTCTCCCCCCCCCCCCCCCCGCCTCACCGCACCAAACCGTCGAAATTCCTCCCAGGCCTGCACGTACGCCTTCCAAGTAGATGTGGCTACCGACGCCCTTACCAGCTGAACAACCCGGCATCTCCCACCGACCAGAGCTCCATCGGGACCGGCGTCTTGTCCTTCTCCGCCTCCGTGGCTAGCCCATGGAACCTCTGCCACTGTGAACGAGACAAAGCATCCGCAATGTCATTGTCCACCCCCGGGACGTGGCGAGCATGAAACAAAATGTCATTCTCCAGGCAGCGCAGCACAAACACTCTCATCAACTTCAAAACCTGCAGGTCCCGAACCGACTGCCTGTTCACCACATGCACGACGGACATGTTGTCCACCCGGAACAAGATCCTCTTGTGCGCTAGCTCAGCCGCCCACACCGTGACCGCCACCACCAACGGGAACAATTCCAAGAAGGCGATGCTACGACCCCCCGCCTGCCACTGCAGCGGCCACTGCTCCGCGCACCATCTCCCGGCCCAATAGAGACCGAAACCTCCGACACCCGCCGCATCCGAATACAGCGTGACGTCCGACTCCCAGTCTTCCGGTAGGCGTGCTTCCATGGCCGCTGAGTCGAGCTCTATACCAAGAAAGGACAACACCGTACTGGGACCGTGCGTCTTCTCTGGCGCCAGTGGAACCCCAAAATCCCCCATCATCTCCGTCAAACTGTCCAGCTGCTGCTGGCAGTCTGTCGACCCGAGCCGCCCCACTAGGAAGAAGTCATCCAGGTAATGCGTCACTGTCTCAGAGCCTGTGCGCCTGGAAAAAGTCCACTGCAGAAAGGAACTGAAACGCTCAAACAACGCGCATGAGATAGAGCACCCCATAGGCAGTGCCTTGTCCACAAAAATGCCACCGTCACACTGAATCCCCACCAACTGGGGATCCTCTGGGTGCACTGGGAGTAAACGGAATGCCGACTTCATGTCACACTTCGCCATCAGAGCGCCCTGCCCCACCACCGACACGAGCCTCCGCGCCACATCCACCGACGAGTAGGACACCGACGCCAGGTCAGCCGAGATGTAATCGTTCACCGACTCCCCTTCCGGCCATGACAGGTGCTGTATCAGCCTGAAGTGGCCCTGCTCCTTTTTGGGCACCACCCCGATCGGGAAATGATCAAACCTTGCAGCGGAGGCTCCTCAAAGGGGCCCACCATCCAGCCCTCCCTGACCTCCTTAAACAGCTTCTCCCGCACAATTCCTTTGAGCATTCACCGACTTCAGATTGTCCGCCCAGCGCGCAATCCGAGGGCCCTCATAGCCCAGCCGAAATCCCTCCCGAAAACCTCGACGCAGCACGGCCACATCATTCGCCCGCGGATACGCTGCCAGCCAGGGCTCCACCCGCTCCAGTCTAAGCGGCGTATGAGCCTTTTCCCAGGGCCCCGGCCCACCCCCGGCCTCCACCCTGCCCCCCCCGCTCTGTGTCCCCCGTTCAGTGCTCCTCCCAGGGCAGGCTGCTGCCCCGGCTGGCCCCTGACCCCCCCAGCAGCGCACCACTGGGTGACGCCGTCTGCATTTTGAGCACTCGTGCCGGAAACGGCACACCGTCCGACCGCAAGACCCCTTATTGAAATCCCAGCAAGCTCCGACCGGGCTCTGGCCGGCTGGCTCACTCTGCCCCACCCCCCGCGGGTGAGGTGGGACAAAAAAGGGGGTCGG